>NC_072393.2:38065000-38665000 GCF_028885625.2 Pongo pygmaeus
GAGAGTAACTTGGGATAGGGGCTGCACCCTTTACCAGCACAGCAGGAATACACAACTATGTATGATTTTAAGGTTTGTCAACTATAACTGTAAAACATACAAAATCCAGGATTCATTTCTTTCACTGAAAACTTATTTAACTATTATTTTATTGGATAAATTGTTGAACTGGATTAACGATAAAAGGTTAAAGAAGAATGTTGAAAATACCAAAACTTCTGCTTTCGGCCAAGATAGAGTTACAGAGACCAGATTTACCCCTCAGCTAGAAAACCAGGCAAAACAGAAGAAACAACAGTTTTCGGACTTTGGACAACAGGCGAGGCAGGACTGTGATCCCGAAGGGAAGGGAAAACAAGGTGAGTGCTGCAACTGCTCCCTCCACCTTCCTGTCTGGCAGACACCTGCTGAGCCCAGGAGCCAGAGATCCAAGAGCAGGGAGGTCAAGGCAGCTGGAATTTCCAGGGCAGGGCAGAGGGTGTTTCACGGAGGGAGAAAGGGCTCTGGAGATCTTGAAGGGTCTTTGGCTGGGTACTGATCTGTCCGTGTGTAAGAGGAAACTGCCTAAAGCCGAGGAAAGAAACACTACAAACAGTAGGCAGAACAATTTCTGACATGCACAAAGAACAGGAAATAGTTCATGCACCCACCAGTCAGAATGGAAAGGCCTTATAATAAAAGAGATATTGGATAGAATCCTTAGAAGAGTATTACTGTCTTAGTAGTGGGGCTAACTTAGCCCTAAGACTAGAGATTGCTTTGGGCCCACCCTAACAAAAGTCAGCTTTGAAAGAATCCAGCTTAGCCATGTGCAGTGGCTCACACCTGTAATCCCAGCACTTTGGGAGGCTGAGGTGGGAGGATCACTCGAGCCCAGGACCTCAAGACCAGCCAGGGCAACATAACAAGACCCTGTTTCTACAAAAAGAAAAAAGAAAAGAAAGCAAAAAATAAAAAATAAATAATCCAACAATTCTCTAGTGGCTTAAGTGTGCACCAGAATGAAATCTAACACTATTTAAAGCAATGCAATTAGTCTAACATCCTGCAACATGAAATCTACACCATCCAGCACCCAATCAAGCATGAGAATAAGCAATAAAATATGATCCATGATCAGGAGGGAAAAAAATCAGCAGAACGGATCCGGAAGTGAGAGAGCCGATGGCGTTGGCAAACAAAGGTTTTTAGAAAAACATGCTCCTACATTTGAGAAATAAGAGAAAAATAGCATGCTGGGGACAGAGATGGAGAATACAAAAAAGACTCAAATGGATCTTTCTTACAGAGATGGGAAAAATCATTACACAAAGTGAACAATATATTGGATGGGACTAACAGCAGATTAGATTGTAGAAGGATAGATTTGTGAAGTTGAAGACATAGTAATAGACACTGTCTGAATGAAGCCCAGAGAGAAACAAGTGTGGGCAAAAAGTGAACAGAACGATCAACAGGACAACATCAAGCAGTCCAGGAGAAGTGAGAGGGAAAAACAGAAGAGAACGTTCAAGAAATAATAGCCGAAAGATTTCCAAACTTGATGAAAAATGCGCACTGATAGCCCCAAGAAGCTTAATGAACTTCATGTAAAGAAACCATGCTGGCCGGGTGCGGGGTCCCCCACTGTAATCCCAGCACTTCGGGAGGCCAAGGCAGGAGGCTCCCTCAGGGCCAGGAGTTTGAGACCAGCCTGGGCAACATAACGAGACTCTGTCTGTACAAAAGATTTAAAAATTAGCCGGGAGCAGTGGCACATGCCTGTAGTCCCAGCTACTCAAGAGGCTGAGGCAGGAGGATCACTTGAGCCCAGGAGGTTGAGGCTGGAGCAAGCAGTGATTGTACCACTGCACTCCAGCCTGTCCAACAGAGCCAGATCCTGTGTAAAAAAGGGTCTGAAAGAAATAAACCATGCTAAGACATATCCCAATTAAAATGCTGAAAAACAGTGACAATGAAAAATTCTTAAAAGAAGCCTCAGAGAAAATGCACATTATCTTCAGAAGAATACAGATAACCGTGACAGCAGATTTTCATCATAAACGATGCAAGCCAAAAGACTATGAACAGCCAGCATCTTTAAAACTGAATGGAAAAAACCCACAAACTACCAAAAACCTGTCAGCTTGGAATTCTTCACCCAGTGAAATCATGTAATCAATAAAGTTTCATAATTTTCCCAACAGAAGTACTGTAAATCTTTCCACATCTATTTGTGAAGCTTTGTCAATGGTTCCTTCCTTCGTTCCTTCTTTTTAATTAAAAAAAAATTTTCTCATCATGATAGCCTATCATTACCTTAGTTTTCAAAATATAATTTTTTCTTTTTTTTTTTTTTGAGATGGAGTCTCGCTCTGTTGCCAGGCTGGAATGCAGTGGCGCAATCTGCGCTCACTGCCACCTCCGCCTCCCAGGTTCAAGCAGTTCTCCTGCCTCAGCCTCCCAAGTAGCTGGGACTACAGGCGTATGCCACCACACCCAGCTAATTTTTGTATTTTTAGTAGAGACGGGGTTTCACCATGTTGGCCAGGATGGTCTCAATCTCTTGACCTCATGATCCGCCTGCCTCGGCCTCCCGAAGTGCTGGGATTACAGGCATAAGCCACCACGCCTGGCCCAAAATACCATTTTCTACACATTTTTTCCCTACAAAGAAATACAATTAATTTTTATAAATTTTCTGTTTTGAACAACTTTGCTAAAATCTCTTATTATTTTTAATGATTTGTAGATTTTTCTACAGATGGAATTATATCATTTATGAATAATGACACTATTGTTTTCCCTTTTCCCAAACCTTCTAAGTTTTTCATGCCACATGTGTCAGTTACCACTTGGTAGCCAGTGCTGTTAATGTTGTCAGAAATGGTGTCAGAGGGCAACCTTGTATTGTTTCCAATCTCAATAGGAAAGCTTTCAACATTTCACTATTTGGTGTGATCTTTATTGTAGTTGTATTTTTTCATAGAACTTTAGAATGTTAGAATTTAATAGAAGTTTTACATCTACATTCATAAGTGAAATGAAAAGTAATTTTCCTTTCTTATACTATCAATGTTGGGTTTTGGTATCAAGGTTATACTAACCTCATTAGATTAAGGAGCATTAATTCTTTTTCTGTTTCTAGAAAGGTTTATGTAAGACTGAAATTATTTCTTCCTTGAATATTTGTAGAGCTCTGTAGTGAAGGTATCCAGGCCTGGAGTTTTCAAGGAAGATTTTTTTTTTAATGCAATTCTTTTAATGATTAAAGGACTATTCAGGTATTCTTCTTCTTGAGTCAGTTTTAAGGTAAATTTTCCAAAGAATTTGACTATTTCATCTAAATTTTCAAACGTATTGACATAAATTATTTCTAGGTGCACACAAATTTAAATTTGTGTGAATTCTACTTGGTAAATTGAGCCTTTTATCTTTGTGAATCATCCTCTTTGCTTAGTATTTTTGTTCGTCTGTTCTGTTTGAGACAGGGTCTCACTCTGTTGCCCAGGCTAGAGTGCAGTGGTGCGATCACTGCTCAGTGCAGCTTCAAACTCCTGGGCTCAAGTCATCCTCTTGCCTCAGCCTCCTGAGTAGCTGGGATTACAGACGGTGAGCCATCACACCCAGTTAATTTTTAAATTTTTGGCAGAGACAAGGTCTCCCTATGTTACCCAGGCTGGTCTTGAACCTCTGGGCTGAGCCACCATGCCTGGCCTCAGTAGTATTTTTTACCTTAACATCTACCTTCTTAGAGATTAAGATTTACCATCTCTATTTTGGTTTGTACTTGAGTAGTACTGCTTTTCCTGCCCTTTTACTTTTGACCTTTCTCTATCCTTATGCTTGGGACACATATCTTAAAGACAACATAGTTGCGCTTTAGTTTACACTGTGACATTCTTTGTCTTTTAACAGGAGTATTTTGCCCATTTATTGTATCTACTGCTGGTATGTTTGGCTTTAAATCTAACATTTTACTTTTTGTTTTCTATTCTCCCCTTGCCTACTTTTCATTTTCCTGCTCTTATTTGGATTATTTTTTAATCATTCTTTTTACCCCCATACTAGTTTAAAAGTTATATACATTGTTTCTAGAAATTTCATCATGCATATTTTCAAATTATAAAATTAATCAACACTTTTATCCTCTTCTGAATAATCTAAAGACTTTAGAACACAAACTCCATGTGCCTTGTGCCTGATTATATGCTATTATTGTTGTGCCTTTTAATTTTATGTATTCTTAAATCCCCAAAGATATTATTTTATAGACTCAGTGTTCATTACACTTATCTATATATTTACCACTATCATTTACTTTCATTTTACTTCCTTCTTGCTTCTCAGGCATCCTGCTTTGAATCAACCATCCCCTCCTCAGGGGCCTCCCTTGAACACGTATCTAAAGCAGTCCTCCTGATTGCAAGTCTCTCTCCATCTTATTATCCTCGTATATAGATATATATATATATAAATATTTATATATAAATACTAATAGTTACATATATAAATATATATACATATTATATATATAAACAGAACATCTTTAAGAGTAAGAATTCTTAATTTTGTCTATTGTGTGTTTCAGTTCTAAAAATTCTATTTGTTTCTTTTTCAAATCCACTATGTCATGTTTTGTAGTTCCCTGAAGAAATTCTGGAGCTTCTCTTTCTCAAACTCCTGGGCCCAAGAGATCCTCCCGCCCTGGCCTCCCAAAGTGCTGGGATCATAGGCTTGAGTCACTGTGCCTGGCCTCACCCCAGGACTTTCTTAAAACCCTCTCAGACGAAATGAAACACTTTTATTCCCTGTGGCTTAAGGAATAAAGACCAGGGGCCAAGCGTGGTGGCTCATGCCTATAATCCCAGCACTTTAGGAGGCCAAGGCAGGAGGGTCACTTGAGGCCAGGAGTCCAAGACCAACTTGGGCAACACAGCAAGACCCCATCTCTGCAAAAATACTTAAAAATTAGCCCCGCGTGATGGCGCGTGACTACAGTCCCAGCCACTGGGGAGACAGAGGCAGGAGAATCGCTTGAGCCTGGAGTTCAAGGCTGCAAGTGAGCCATGATTGAGCCACTTCACTCCAGCCTGAGACAGGATGAGATCTTATCTTAAACTAAAATAAGAGAATAAAGACCACACACTTTAGTCTAACATTCTGAGGACAGTCCACAAATGCTTTCCCTCCAAACATGTCTGTGGTTTCTCTATTTTTTTTTTTTTTTTGACAGATTCTCACTGTGTCGCCCAGGCTGGAGCGCAATGGCGTGATATTGGCTTACTGCAACCTCCACCTCCCAGGTTCAAGCCATTCTCCTGCCTCATCCTCCCGAGCAGCTGGGACTACAGGCATGTGCCAACACACCTGGCTAATTTTTGTATTCTTGGTAGAGATGGCATTTCACCATGTTGGTCAGGCTGGTCTCGATCTCCTGACCTCAAGTGATCTGCCCACCTCAGCCTCTCAAAGTGCTAGGTATAGGCACATGCCACCACACTTGGCCAATTTTTGTAATTTTAGTAGAGACAGGCTTTTGCCATGTTGGCCAGGCTGGTCTCGAACTCCTGACCTCAACTGATCCACCTGCCTCAGCCTCCCAAAGTGTTGGGATCACAGGCATGAGTCACCGTGCCTGGCCCCATTTTTATCTTTTCTACTGTATTTTGACTGTACTTATGTTTAGATACACAAATACTTACCATTGGTTTATAGTTGCCTGCAGTGTTCAGTACAGTAACATGCTGTGCAGGTTTGTAGCCTAGGAGCAAACAGCTCCACCATCTAGCCTCAGTGTGCAGGAGGCTATGCCATGTGGTTTTGTGTGAGTACACTCTGTGATGCCCACACAATGATGAAATCACCTAATGATGAGTCTCTCAGAATGTATCCCCATTAAGTGACACATGATTGTGTTTTGATAGCCCCCTAGATGTAAGTAAAGAAGGTATAAAAAGTTTAAAAAGAAGTCACTAATGGTGAAGGCAGGGGAAGAAATGACCATTTTAAAATAACAAAGATGCCACCAAATCTTTTTTCAGTGGAAATTGGAGAAAGACTTTTGTGGCTCAGAATGAACTGGCTGGGGAGGGAAAGCCTTTATGGCAGCTTTGGCTGAATGGCTTTGGGCTCAGAGTTGATAGGTGGGTCAAGGGTAGAGGAATGAGAAGGATGGAGCCAGGGGTGTGACCCTAATGGGCTCTCCCGCGGAAGGGGCGGTGTTTGGAGAGAGAATTTATAACATGGAAGAGGGACAGGAATTCATCAGAGCTAGAATATGTGGAATTCCATGAAGACCTAGTGAAAAATAGACAAAATGAGGAGTAGGAAACTGAGTGTTTTTGTTTTGGCTACGGAAGCCGAGGACACCTTGGAGCTTCGGAGGGCACTTCGGAGGGCAAGGGAGCAGAAGTGCCCTCCAACAGCCTCCACTAGGGAGCCCCTTCCCATGTTGGCATCATAATAGAGATAGGCCACATGCAGAATATTCACTGATTTATCAGCAAAGCAGCTGCTGAACCAGTGTTCACACTGGGGGAATGTCTGGGGAGGAGTTTGGGAAAGGGTTATGCCTCAGGCAAAGGTGAGGTCACGAGGACAAGATTTTTGTGTAGGGATAAAAGGGCTCATTGAACTTGTGCGGGGCAAGCCTCGAGGTGTGGTGTGTATGTGTTCTTTTGCCTACCCTGGTTGAAAGGAAGGCAAATAATGGGTATTTTGTCTTGCTTTCTCTGCCCAATGGCAACCCTGCATGGAAGGAACAATGTTGCGGGAAAGGGCACAAGCTCATGTTCCTGGTGAGCTGTCAGTTGGCTTTAGATTGGACTGGTGGTCACACGTGGAAGCAGAGATGGCTCTCTTTGCTTTCACTACTTTCTAGAAAGATTGGGCTTACTCAAGATGAAGGTGGGAGAAAAACAAGGTGTCAACCCACTTCGCTAAGGAAATTTAGCAAACTCTTTTGGGGAGAGCTAAAGATTTAAGGAGACAGGTTGTATCTACAAAGGGAAGCCTTTATCCTGGCTTGTGGGAGACCTGTATCCTAAAGTAAAGCTGACCATTGCATGCACCTTATCTATATACACAGAAGCCTGCTCAGCAGCCAGGGAGATGCCTGCACAGGGAACCACCAGGGCAGAAAATCCCTCAACTGACACAGTACACACCAAGTACCAGTAGTTCCTCTTCCTAAAATCAGAACAGATGACTAGATGTGAACAAGCAACAAGGGTCATTAGGCGTGATGAAAGAAACTGCAACATGAAAGAGAGATCAGATAAGCAGAGAAGCTCAAGGGAAACTGAGATAACACAGAGGACTAAGGAAGTTTTAAAAGAACAAAATGCCATGAGAAAAGAAAGTACAGTCACTAAATAAGAGCCAGACTAAACATGATTACCAGAATTTTAAAAATATCACAAGGGCTGAAAGATACATTTGAGGAATCTCTCAGAACTAAGGAAACAAACAACTGGGAAATGGAGAGAAAAGGTACTAGAAGTGGAGGACCCATCCAGGAGGTCCAGCCTTAGGTCATCAGGAACCTCAGAAGGATACGAGACACTAGAAAGGAAGAAGTGAATAGCTGAAGGGCATCTGCAGACCTCGGAAGACCTTGGTGGATTCACTGCAGAGGTACCCACTGCAGCAAATGAAACAAAGACCCCCACACCTACACATATCCTAATAAAATATCAGTCAACCTAGATTGATGAGATAGGCCAGGTGCAGTGGCTCACGCCTGTAATCCCAGCACTTTGGGAGGCTGAGGCAGACAGAATGCTTGAGGCCAGGAGTTCAAGACCAGCCTGGCCAACAGGGTGAAACCCCGTGTCTACTAAAAATACAAAAATTAGCCAAGTGTGGTGGCACACTCCTATAATCCCAACTACTCAGGTGGCTGAGGCACAAGAATTCAGAGGTTGTAGTGAGCCGAGATCGTGCCACTGCACTATTCCAGCCCCTGGGTGACAGAGCAAGACTCTGCCTAAAAAAAAAAAAAAAAAAAAAAAAAAAAAAAGAAAGAAAAAGAAAGAAAAGAAAAGAAAATGGTACACCTGTACAGGGCACTTAACCATGAATAGAGCTTGCAGGACTGGAAGGAAGTTGCTCTGGGTGAGTAAGTGAGTGGTGAGTGAATGTGAAGGCCTAGGACATTACTGTACACTCTCATAGACTAAATACTGTATAATTAGGCTACATTTAAATTATTTTTTAAAATGTTCTTTCTTCAATAATAGATTAATTTTAGTATACTGTAACTTTTTACTTTATAAACTTTTTAATTTTTTAACTTTTTGACTTTTTTATAACACAACTTAAAACACACATTGTACAAATATTTTCTATTTTTATATTCTTATTCTCAAGCTTTTTTCTATTAAAATTTTTTTTTTAACTTTCTAGACATTTTTTTAAAAAATGAAGAACAAATGCCACAGGAGCCTAGGCCTGCAGAGGGGCAGGATCATCAATGTCACTGTCCTCCACCTCCATGTCTCATCCCACTGGAAAATCTTCAGGGTCAGTAACGTGCATGGACCTGTCACCTCCTGTGATAACAATGCCTGCTTCTGGATACCTCCTGAAGGACCCACCTGAGCCTCTTTTACAGTTAACTTTATTTTGTTATAAGTAGAAGGAGTACAGTCTAAAATAACAATAAAAAGTAGGGTAAATACATAAACCAGTAACACAGTCATTTATTATCATTATCAAGTATTATGCACCGTCCATAACTGCACGTGCTAGGCTTTCACAGGACTGGCAGTGCAGTAGGTTTGTTTACACCAGCATCACCACAGACACGAGAGTAATGCATTGCTCTACGATGTTACAATGGCCATGACATCACGAAGTGATAGGAATTTTTTGGCCCCATTATAATTGTATGGGACCACTGTCGTATATGTGGTCCATTGTTGACTGAAGCGTTGTTACGTGATACATGGCTGTATGTTTTCGTAGTTATGACACAGCCACAAAAACACATCGGTCGCAGGAGCAGATGTTTGAGAAAAATAAAATTATAAGATGAACATGATTTCAAAAATATTTCCTTCTTCTACTGCAACAGAAAAGCACATGTCTGGCCACACATGGTGACTCACGCCTGGAATCTCAGCACTTGGAAGGCCAAGGTGAGTGGACTGCTTGAGCCCAGTTCAAGATCAGCCTGGGCAACATGGTGAAATTCTGTCTCTAATAAAAATACAAAAAATAGCCGGGCGCTATGGCACGTGCCTGTGGTCCCAGCTACTCAGGAGGCTGAAGCGGAGGATGGCTTGAGCCTAGGAGGTGGAGGTTGCAGTGAGCCAAGATTGTACCACTGCACTTCAGCCTGGATGACAGAGGGAGATCTCATCTCAAAAAATAAAAGCAAAGCACGAGTCTGGCCCAGTCAGCATGTAATAGCAGAGTCAAAACCAGACTCTGGTAATTGGAATCACCAGCATTTACTAAAGCACCAAGCTTCACATGCACTAGCTCATTTGTTGCCCCACACCAACGCTACGGAGGGAGAAGGAGGAGTTGGAGAGAAACAGAAGTCAATAGGTGTATTCAGTCAACCATTTTGAGCTGAAAGGCTCACCGTTTAAAACATTATTTCCCCCTTATTACAAAAGAGAATAGGACACTTGGAAATATGAAAATATACAAGAGGCTAGGCTGGTGGCTCACGCCTATAATCCCAGCACTTTGGGAGGCCTAGGCAGGCGGATCACTTAAGGCCAGGAGTTCAGGACCAACCTGGCCGACAAAATACAAAACTAGCCGGATGTGGTGGTACATGCCTGTAATCCCAGCTATGAGCAGGGCTGAGGCATGAGAATCGCTTTAACCCAGGAGGTGAAGGTTGCAGTGATCCAAGATCGCGCCACTGCACTCCAGCGTGGGTGACAGAGCAAGACTGCCTCAAAAAAAAAAAGGAAAAAAAAGAAAATAAAAATTACTCATTGTGATGGTTAATTTTATGTGTCACCTTGGCTCGGGTGTGGTGCCCAGTTGTTTGCTCAAACACTAGACATTGCTGTAAAGCATTTTGTTGATGTCGTTAACATTTACAATCAGTCGACTTTAAATAAAGGAGATTTATTCTCGATAATGTAAGTGAGCCTAATCTAAGGCCTTAAGAGCAAAAACAGGTTTCTCAATGAAGGAGTTCTGCCTCAAAACTGTAAGATGGAGATCCTGCCTGGGTTTCCAATGGGCTGGCCTGCCATATGAATTTTGAGCTTGCCTGCCCCCACAATTGTGTGAGCCAATTTTTAAAAGAAATCTCACTCTCTCTCTCTCTTTCTCACTAACCTATTGGTTGCTTCTCTCGAAAACCCTGGTTGAAACACTTACAATCTCATCTGCCAAAGATATTTTCTATTAATATTTTCCCATTCTGCCTATCTTTTTTCTATGTACTTACAGTATATATGTAATTTTATATATCTACACATATATAATTTTATAATTTATATAAAATATATAAATATAAATATATAAAATATTTATATATAATTATACAAAATATTCATATATAATTATACATATTTTAGTTACATATATTATGTATGTTTCCTACACATAATTAACATATATGCCATATGTATATATACCATATCTCTCTCTCTTTTTTTTTTTATTATTATACTTTAGGTTTTATGGTACATGTGTGCAATGTGCAGGTAAGTTTCATATGTATACATGTGCCATGCTGGTGCACTGCACCCACCAACTCGTCATTTAGCATTAGGTATATCTCCCAATGCTATCCCTCCCCCCTCCCCCCACCTCCCAACAGTCCCCGAAGTGTGATGTTCCCCTTCCTGTGTCCATGTGTTCTCATTGTTCAATTCCCACCTATGAGTGAGAATATGCAGTGTTTGGTTTTTTGTTCTTGTGATAGTTTACTGAGAATGATGATTTCCAATTTCATCCATGTCCCTACAAAGGACATGAACTCATCATTTTTTTATGGCCGCATAGTATTCCATGGTGTATATGTGCCACATTTTCTTAATCCAGTCTATCATTGTTGGACATTTGGGTTGGTTCCAAGTCTTTGCTATTGTGAATAATGCTGCAATAAACATACGTGTGCATGTGTCTTTATAGCAGCATGATTTATAGTCCTTTGGGTATATACCCAGTAATGGGATGGCTGGGTCAAATGGAATTTCTAGTTCTAGATCCCTGAGGAATCGCCACACTGACTTCCACAAGGGTTGAACTAGTTTACAGTCCCACCAACAGTGTAAAAGTGTTCCTATTTCTCCACATCCTCTCCAGCACCTGTTGTTTCCTGACTTTTTAATGATTGCCATTCTAACTGGTGTGAGATGGTATCTCATTGTGGTTTTGATTTGCATTTCTCTGATGGCCAGTGATGGTGAGCATTTTTTCATGTGTTTTTTGGCTGCATAAATGTCTTCTTTTGAGAAGTGTCTGTTCATATCCTTCGCCCACTTTTTGACAGGGTTGTTTGTTTTTTTCTTGTAAATTTGTTGGAGTTCATTGTAGATTCTGGATATTAGCCCTTTGTCAGATGAGTAGATAGCAAAAATTTTCTCCCATTTTGTAGGTTGCCTGTTCACTCTGATGGTAGTTTCCTTTGCTGTGCAGAAGCTCTTGAGTTTAATTAGATCCCATTTGTCAATTTTGGCTTTTGTTGCCATTGCTTTTGGTGTTTTAGACATGAAGTCCTTGCCCATGCCTATGTCCTGAATGGTAATGCCTAGGTTTTCTTCTAGGGTTTTCATGGTTTTAGGTCTAACATTTAAGTCTTTAATCCATCTTGAATTGATTTTTGTATAAGGTGTAAGGAAGGGATCCAGTTTCAGCTTTCTACATATGGCTAGCCAGTTTTCCCAGCACCATTTATTAAATAGGGAATCCTTTCCCCATTTCTTGTTTTTCTCAGGTTTGTCAAAGATCAGATAGTTGTAGATATGTGGCATTATTTCTGACGGCTCTGTTCTGTTCCATTGATCTATATCTCTGTTTTGGTACCAGTACCATGCTGTTTTGGTTACTGTAGCCTTGTAGTATAGTTTGAAGTCAGGTAGTGTGATGCCTCCAGCTTTGTTCTTTTGGCTTAGGATTGACTTGGCGATGCGGGCTCTTTTTTGGTTCCATATGAACTTTAAAGTAGTTTTTTCCAATTCTGTGAAGAAAGTCATTGGTAGCTTGATGGGGATGGCATTGAATCTGTAAATTACCTTGGGAAGGATGGCCATTTTCACGATATTGATTCTTCCTACCCATGAGCATGGAATGTTCTTCCATTTGTTTGTATCCTCTTTTATTTCCTTGAGCAGTGTTTTGTAGTTCTCCTTGAAGAGGTCCTTCACATCCCTTGTAAGTTGGATTCCTAGGTATTTTATTCTCTTTGAAGCAATTGTGAATGGGAGTTCACTCATGATTTGGCTCTCTGTTTGTCTGTTATTGATGTATAAGAATGCTTGTGATTTTTGTACATTGATTTTGTATCCTGAGACTTTGCTGAAGTTGCTTATCAGCTTAAGGAGATTTTGGGCTGAGACAATGGGGTTTTCTAGATATACAATCATGTCATCTGCAAACAGGGACAATTTGACTTCCTCTTTTCCTAATTGAATACCCTTTATTTCCTTCTCCTGCCTAATTGCCCTGGCCAGAACCTCCAACACTATGTTGAATAGAAGTGGTGAGAGAGGGCATCCCTGTCTTGTGCCAGTTTTCAAAGGGAATGCTTCCAGTTTTTGCCCATTCAGTATGATATTGGCTGTGGGTTTGTCATAGATAGCTCTTATGATTTTGAGATACATCCCATCAATACCTAATTTATTGAGAGTTTTTAGCATGAAGGGTTGTTGAATTTTGTCAAAGGCCTTTTCTGCATCTATTGAGATAATCATGTGGTTTTTGTCTTTGGTTCTGTTTATATGCTGGATTACATTTATTGATTTGCGTATACTGAACCAGCCTTGCATCCCAGGGATGAAGCCCACTTGATCATGGTGGATAAGCTTTTTGATGTGCTGCTGGATTCTGTTTGCCAGTATTTTATTGAGGATTTTTGCATCAATGTTCATCAAGGATATTGGTCTAAAATTCTCTTTTTTTTGTTGTGTCTCTGCCAGGCTTTGGTATCAGGATGATGCTGGCCTCATAAAATGAGTTAGGGAAGATTCCCTCTTTTTCTATTGATTGGAATAGTTTCAGAAGGAATGGTACCAGCTCCTCCTTGTACCTCGGGTAGAATTCGGCTGTGAACCCATCTGGTCCTGGACTTTTTTTGGTTGGTAAGCTATTGATTATTGCCACAATTTCAGCTTCTGTTATTGGTCTATTCAGAGATTCAGCTTCTTCCTGGTTTACTCTTGGGAGGGTGTATGTGTTGAGGAATTTATCCATTTCTTCTAGATTTTCCAGTTTATTTGCATAGAGGTGTTTGTAATATTCTCTGATGGTAGTTTGTATTTCTGTGGGATCAGTGGTGATATCCCCTTTATCATTTTTTATTGCATCTATTTGATTCTTCTCTCTTTTTTTCTTTATTAATCTTGCTAGCAGTCTATCAATTTTGTTGATCCTTTCAAAAACCCAGCTCCTGGATTCATTAATTTTTTGAAGGGTTTTTTGTGTCTCTATTTCCTTCAGTTCTGCTCTGATTTTAGTTATTTCTTGCCTTCTGCTAGCTTTTGAATGTGTTTGCTCTTGCTTTTCTAGTTCTTTTAATTGTGATGTTAGGGTGTCAATTTTGGATCTTTCCTCCTTTCTCTTGTGGGCATTTAGTGCTATAAATTTCCCTCTACACACTGCTTTGAATGCATCCCAGAGATTCTGGTATGTTGTGTCTTGGTTCTTGTTGGTTTCAAAGAACATCTTTATTTCTGCCTTCATTTCGTTATGTACCCAGTAGTCATTCAGGGGCAGGTTGTTCAGTTTCCATGTAATTGAGCGGTTTTGAGTGAGATCCTTAATCCTGAGTTCTAGCTTGATTGCACTGTGATCTGAGAGATAGTTTGTTATAATTTCTGTTCTTTTACATTTATTGAGGAGAGCTTTACTTCCAAGTATGTGGTCAATTTTGGAATAGGTGTGGTGTGGTGCTGAAAAAAATGTATATTCTGTTGATTTGGGGTGGAGAGTTCTGTAGATGTCTATTAGGTCCGCTTGGTGCAGAGCTGAGTTCAATTCCTGGGTATCCTTATTGACTTTCTGTCTCGTTGATCTGTCTAATGTTGACAGTGGGGTGTTAAAGTCTCCCATTATTAATGTGTGGGAGTCTAAGTCTCTTTGTAGGTCACTCAGGACTTGCTTTATGAATCTGGGTGCTCCTGTATTGGGTGCATATATATTTAGGATAGTTAGCTCTTCTTGTTGAATTAATCCCTTTACCATTATGTAATGGCCTTCTTTGTCTCTTTTGATGTTTGTTGGTTTAAAGTCTGTTTTATCAGAGACTAGGATTGCAACCCCTGCCTTTTTTTGTTTTCCATTTGCTTGGTAGATCTTCCTCCATCCTTTTATTTTGAGCCTATGTGTGTCTCTGCACGTGAGATGGGTTTCCTGAATACAGCACATTGATGGGTCTTGAGTCTTTATCCAATTTGCCAGTCTGTGTCTTTTAATTGGAGCATTTAGTCCATTTACATTTAAAGTTAATATTG
Organism: Pongo pygmaeus; assembly: GCF_028885625.2. Classification (NCBI taxonomy): domain Eukaryota; kingdom Metazoa; phylum Chordata; class Mammalia; order Primates; family Hominidae; genus Pongo; species Pongo pygmaeus. The sequence continues at coordinate 38,079,631 of NC_072393.2, forward strand.
TTATGTGTGAATTTGATCCTGTCATTATGATGTTAGCTGGTTATTTTGCTCGTTAGTTGATGCAGTCTCTTCCTAGTCTCGATGGTCTTTACATTTTGGCATGATTTTGCAGTGGCTGGTACCGGTTGTGCCTTTCCATGTTTAGCGCTTCCTTCAGGAGCTCTTTTAGGGCAGGCCTGGTGGTGACAAAATCTCTCAGCATTTGCTTGTCTGTAAAGTATTTTATTTCTCCTTCACTTATGAAGCTTAGTTTGGCTGGATATGAAATTCTGGGTTGAAAATTCTTTTCAAGAATGTTGAATATTGGCCCCCACTCTCTTCTGGCTTGTAGGGTTTCTGCCGAGAGATCCGCTGTTAGTCTGATGGGCTTCCCTTTGATGGTAACCCGACCTTTCTCTCTGGCTGCCCTTAACATTTTTTCCTTCATTTCAACTTTGGTGAATCTGACAATTATGTGTCTTGGAGTTGCTCTTCTCGAGGAGTATCTTTGTGGCGTTCTCTGTATTTCCTGAATCTGAATGTTGGCCTGCCTTGCTAGATTGGGGAAGTTCTCCTGGATAATATCCTGCAGAGTGTTTTCCAACTTGTTTCCATTCTCCCTGTCACTTTCAGGTACACTAATCAGACGTAGATTTGGTCTTTTCACATAGTCCCACATTTCTTGGAGGCTTTGCTCATTTCTTTTTATTCTTTTTTCTCTAAACTTCCCTTCTCGCTTCATTTCATTCATTTCATCTTCCAGGGCTGACACCCTTTCTTCCATTTGATCGCATCGGCTCCTGAGGCTTCTGCATTCTTCACATAGTTCTCAAGCCTTGGTTTTCAGCTCCATCAGCTCCTTTAAGCACTTCTCTGTATTGATTATTCTAGTTATACAATCTTCTAAATTTTTTTCAAAGTTTTCAACTTCTTTGCCTTTGGTTTGAATATCCTCCCGTAGCTCGGAGTAATTTGATCGTCTGAAGCCTTCTTCTCTCAGCTTGTCAAAGTCATTCTCCGTCCAGCTTTGTTCCGTCGCTGGTGAGGAACTGCGTTCCTTTGGAGGAGGAGAGGTACTCTGCTTTTTAGTTTCCAGTTTTTCTGCTCTGTTTTTTCCCCATCTTTGTGGTTTTATCTACTTTTGGTCTTTGATTATGGTGATGTACAGATGGGTTTTTGGTGTGGATGTCCTTTCTGTTAGTTTTCCTTCTAACAGACAGGACCTTCAGCTGCAGGTCTGTTGGAGTACCTGGCCGGCTGTGTGAGGTGTCAGTCTGCCCCTGCTGGAGGGTGCCTCCCAGTTAGGCTGCTCAGGGGTCAGGGGTCAGGGACCCACTTGAGGAGGCAGTCAGCCCGTTCTCAGATCTCCAGTTGCGTGCTGGGAGAACCACTGCTCTCCTCAAAGCTGTCAGACAGGGACATTTAAGTCTGCAGAGGTTACTGCTGTCTTTTTGTTTGTCTGTGCCCTGCCCCCAGAGGTGGAGCCTACAGAGGCAGGCAGGCCTCCTTGAGCTGTGGTGGGCTCCACCCAGTTCAAGCTTCCCGGCTGCTTTGTTTACCTAAGCGAGCCTGGGCAATGGCGGGCGCCCCTCCCCCGGCCTCGCTGCCGACTTGCTGTTTGATCTCAGACTGCTGTGCTAGCAATCAGCGAGACTCCGTGGGCGTAGGACCCTCTGAGCCAGGTGCGGGCTATACTCTCCTGGGGCACCGTTTCCTAAGCCCGTCGGAAAAGCACAGTATTCGGGTGGGAGTGGCACCCCTGGAAAGGGAACTCCCTGACCCCTTGCGCTTCCCGAGTGAGGGAATGCCTCGCCCCTGCTTCGGCTGGTGCACGGTGCACTCACCCACTGACCTGCGCCCACTGTCTGGCACTCCCTAGTGAGATGAACACGGCACCTCAGATGGAAATGCAGAAACCACCTGTCTTCTGCGTCGCTCACGCTGGGAGCTGTAGACCGGAGCTGTTCCTATTCGGCCATCTTGGCTCCTCCCCTCTCTCTCTCTCTCTCACATACACACACATACAAGATTCTTTTCAACATGAGAAAATAGCCACCATATATATATATATATATATTTTTTTTTTTTTTCTTTTTTTCCCACAATGTTGCCCAGGCTGATCTCAAACTCCTAGGCTCAAGCAATCCTCCCACCTGGACTATTACCAATTGGCCAATTACCAATTACATACATACCATACATAGGTATATACATACACACACATACACATGTAATTATACAAACACATACATTTATACATACATACTAGAATGATCAACTCATTTCACTTTGCCTAGGACATTCCCAGTTTTAGCACTAAAAGTCCCACATCCTGGGAAACCCCTCAGTCCCAGGCAAACAGTTATGGTTGGTTACACACACACATACACACACACTTCTTTTTTTTGAGACAAAGTCTCGGTCTTGTCCCCCAGGCTGGAGTGCAGTGGTGCAATTTTGGCTCACTGCAACCTCTGCCTCCCAGGTTCAAGCAATTCTCCTGCCTCAGCCTCCTGAGTAGCTGGGATTACAGGTGCCTGCCACCACGCCTGGCTAATTTTTGTACTTTTAGTAGAGACAGGGTTTCACCAGGTTGGTCAGGCTGGTCTCAAACTCCCCACCCTCAGCTGATCCACCCGCCTCGGCCTCCCAAAGTGCTGGGATTACAAGTGTGAGCCACCGCACCCGGCCACACACACTTCTTAAAAAGTAAAATTGTAATAATTTTCTATGTGCTGTTTTAAAACCTAAACTCCTTACTTAAAAATATATTGTGGCCAGGTGGGCATGCCCCTGTAATCCCGGCTACTTGTGGGGCTGAGGTAGGAGAACTGCTTGAGTCCAGGAGTTTGAGACCAGACCAGCCTGGGCAACATTGTAAAAAAATAGATATATGGTGGCTATTTTCCTATGTCAAAAAGGATCTTGTGTCACATCATATTTAATGACTGCATTTCCTTCCATTTCAAGGATGTATCCTTTCATTTAACTAATTCATTATTACTGGATATCTAGGTTTCCAGTTCTACTATTTTATTTATTTATCATTTTTTGAGATAGGAGACAGGGTCTTACTCTGTTGCCCAGGCTGGAGTGCAGTGGCGAGATCTCAGCTCACTGCAGCCTCAATCTCCCAGGCTCAGGTGCCTCCCATCTCAACCTCCTATGTAGCTGGGACCACAGGTATGTACCACCACGCCGGGCTAGTTTTTGTATTTTTTTTTTTTTTTTTTTGGTAGACATGCAGTTTCGCCATGTTGCCAAGGCTGGTCTCAAACTTCCGGGTTCAAGTGACCTGCCTGCCTTGGCCTCTCAAAGTGTTGGGATTATAGGCATGAGGCACTACCCCCAGCCCAGCTCCACTATTTTAAATTGCCTTTGGTTCTAAAACTAATAAAGGCCAAAACAGCATGAAAAAAAATCACAAACACCCAAACTGCAGCCCTCAAGGAGGGCCAGGCTCTACTTTAATTTACCATTTATTACCAAAGTTATTAAAAGAAAAAAAAAGTCAGGCTGGGCGTGATGGCTTACACCTGTAATTCCAGCACTTTGGGAGGTCAAGGCAGGCAGATCACTTGAGGTCAGGAGTTTGAGACCAGCCTGGTCAACATGGTGAAACCCTGTCTCTACCAAAAACACAAAAATTAGGCAGGTGTGGTGATGTGCCCCTGTAGTCCCAGATACTCAGGAGGCTGAGGCAGGAGAATCACTGGAACCCAGGAGGTGGAGGTTATAGGTGCTGAGATTGCGCCACTGCATTCTAGCCTGCACAACAGAGTTAGAGTCCGTCTCAAAAAAAAAAAAAAAGTCCCATTCTCACTTTCAGACACCTGTGCCACTATGCTGTACATGACCATAGGTGAAGAAACCCAGAAAGAACTGAACAACCTCTCTCCATTCTGCCTATAACCACAGGCAGAGTGACTCATTATACTCAAAAAGTCATTAAATCAGCTGGGCGCAGTGGCTCATGCCTGTAATCCCAAAACTTTGAGAGGCTGGGATGGGCAGATCATTTGAGCCCAGGAGTTTGGGACCAGCCTGAGCAACATAGCAAGATCCTGTCTCGAAAAAAAAAAAAAAAAAAAAAGACAAAACATTAAATCCTTACCTTTTTAATTCATTCACAATTGATTTATGAACTTCCACTGCGATTTTGCCATCCGAGTGTGTTTTGAGTTCTTGGCATTTGGCACGTAAAATCTCCAGCTGTTCCCTGTTCTCCGCTAGCTCCTTTTCCTGGCCCTGGGTTTTCGCCTCCAGGAGCATTAGTTGTTTAGTCAGCTTAGAAACTGAAAATCAAAAGAGAAGGATAAAAACTTGGCACAGAAGACCTCACAAACCACAATTATTGGCTATTAGGAAATACTAATGAGAGTCAGCTGATAAAAATGACCTTTTAAAGATCTTTTGGGCTGGACTTGGTGGCTCACACCTGTAATCCCAGCACTTTGGGAGGCTGAGGCAGGCGGATCACAAGGTCAGGAGTTCAAGACCAGCCTGGCCAAGTTGGTGAAACTCTGTCTCTACTAAAAATACAAAAATTAGCCAGGCGTGGTGGCGGGCACCTGTAATCCCAGCTACTCAGGAGGCTGATGCAGAGAATCACTTGAACCCAGGAGGCGAAGGCTGCAGTGAGCTGAGATCACGCCACTGCACTCCAGCCTGGGCAACAGAGTGAGACTCTCTCAGAAAAAAAAAAAAAAAAAAAAGATCTTTTGGATGTTATAAATTAACACCAAAGGCTTTGTCCTTAGAAGTTACTGTCCATACTGGGCACAGTGACTCATACCTGTAACCCCAGCCCTTTGGGAGGCTGAGGGGAGGATTGCTTGGGGTCAGGAGTTTGAGACCAGCCTGGGTAACACAGTGAGACCCCCATCTCTACATAAAAATTTAAAAATTAGCAGGGCATGGTGACATGCATCTGTGGTCCCAGATATCTGGGAGGCTGAGGCAGGAGGACTGCTTGAGCCCAGGAGTTCAAGACTACAGTGAGCCGTGACTGGGCTACTGCACTCCAGCCTGGATGACACAGCGAGACCTTGTCTCCAAAAACAAAAACCAAAAAAGCCAAAAGAAATTACTATCTCTACATTAAGCACTCACTAAATATATACTTTTTAAAATAAAATCCACTATAATATTTTACCAAACATGATTCCAGTCTTCAAGGAACTGACTTTCCTAAGACTAAAGCCTTAAATCATACACAGGTGTGCAAGCACATGTCATAACGTTGTCCCTAAAGCTGCAAAATTTTCAAGATTTTTAAGGACATCAAACATGGCCAAACTAAGAACCGGATTTCTTATTTTCCTTCCCTTTCCTCATTAAACTTTTATTTTATGTCTTGTATCTAAAGTAAGTCATAAATATTTTCATCCTGTGTTACATGGTTGTATGTAATAATTCCCAAGCGTCTGATGACACTAGCACTTAGAGGTATTTATTATAGCATAAAACTGTACATCTCTCTACTCTATGAAAATATCTAATTGGTGGCTGGGCACAGTGGCTCACACCTGTAATCCTAGCATTTTGGGAGGCCAAGGTGGGTGGATCACTTGAGGTCAGTTCAAGACCAGCCTGGCCAACATGGTGAAACCCCCTCTACTGAAAATACAAAAATTAGCCGGGAGTGGTGGCGTGTGACTGTAATCCCAGCTACCCGGGAGGTTGAGGCAGGAGAATCGCTGGAACCTGGCAGGCGGAGGTTGCGGTGAGCCTAGATCACGCCACTGCACTCCAGTCTGGGCGACAGAGTGAGACTGTCTCAAAAAAAGAAAAAGAAAAGAAAATATCTAATTGGTCAAAGTGAATGGCTGTTTCTGGGCAATAGGAAAATAGCACAGGCAACTCACTGAATCATAGAGGTCAAAAGGTTTTCCCTGCCCCATATGACCAGAAATCCTCCTTCTGTTCAGATCTGGTACGTTCAAGAAAATTAAGCTCAGTAAATAGGAAACTAATGTCATCCCTAACCCTGAAAACAAAGATAAGAGGCTCTACAACTCTGTTTCCCCTCTCCTCTTAACAATGCCAGAGTAAAGGCAAATACTCCTGGGCCATGCAGGTCTCAGGAGAAATCACATGGAGGAAACTCCTGTGCACGTCTCTGGGAGATGCTCTCATCTTTAAACACGACCTGGTTCTCAGAAACAGGAAGTGCTAGCCCCGCAACTGCAGCAACAGCAGGGGCTGTTCATGGACCTGCCATGGTGTGGAAGGGGCTGCCATTCCAAAAGCAGCTGGAGAGGGGAAAACCTCCATCTGCTTCTCGGGGTGCCATGGCCTCATGCAAGATGGCTTGTGTTTCAGTTTCCCAGCCTATGCCATTCTTCACTAGGAAAGAAAAATCAGTAAAGCAAAGGGAAAAATGCCACTATCTTTTGTACTCATGAATTGTGGTTTTAAAGCAGAAGCGATGACTCTTAACCTGGCCCCCTTACAGTTGTGCACTGTCACAGACTGTGAAGCTCCTAGGGGTTGGAGGAATGCATGGGAAGAGATGGGAAGAGGGACACTCTCGGAAGGTGTCTGACGGAAATCTAACCTGCAGTGATGTCGCCTCCCAGGCCCGCAGCTCTGAAGGAAGGAAGGACACAGGGGAACTGTTTAGAAAGTGAATGGTTCTGCTTACACATCCAACAAACATCTGGGAAGAGACCCTGTGTTATTTCAGATGTTTACCTCACGTGATCGTTCCCATTTCTAAGGTACTATTTTACCCCAAAACCAGTTCTGCTGAGTCTAGCACTATCACCTACGAGTGATTTACAAATCCATGGGATGATGAGAGACACTGTGGAGTCTGAGATAGCAATCTATGCATTGAAGGTAATGACGTGGAAAGGTTATAAACAGCCACATTTCAGTCAAGAATGTAAAACATGACTTCTCTCATTTTCAATCGGGGCCCCTGGCAGGAGGGAGATAGAAGGGTAAAATGACAATAGTGACATCACCGCATGGCCAGTCCTCGCTGGAAGGACCTCACCTTCTTGGAGGCGCTCCTGGTGGCTGTCCTTGGCTTTCCTTTGCTGAATCTCCAACTGCTCCAGCAACAACTTGTTTTCCTCTAAAACCAGTTTTGCTTGAGTCTGAAGCTGACGCCTGCAATTGATTTACAAGATTAAATACTGTGATTCAGGTGCTGAATGGTTACAGAAACACTCTGGAATCTAAAAGGAAGCAATGGGTGCATTATAGGTAATGAATATCAAGCCACGTCTTCATGTTAAACATATTAACACAGCAGCAAATCCTGCCATTTGCAGTCAGTTGGGGAAGGACAGCCACGAAGTCTGAATTATGGACTGCTTCAGAAATGCTTTCAGATGTAAAATTTCAAACATGTACAGAAGTAAAGAGGATAGAGTAGGAGACTCCCTGTGCACAACACCCAGCTTGAACAGTCACTAAATGGCTGATGAGGTTTCATCTGTATAAACCTCTAGTCCTGCCACCCACTATATTATTCTGAAGCCCATATGGAACATGTTTAAAGAATTTAGAAAGTTCCCATTTCAATTTTAAAATACTCCTTTGTAATCAGTAGCATATTTGAAAAAAACAAAAAAACAAAAAAACAAAAAAAAACCTGACTCTGTTAGCAGGCTTTGAAATGGTTTCTTTCTTTTTTTTTTTTTTTTTTGAGACAGAGACTCGCTCTGTCTCCCAGGCTGGAGTGCAGTGGTGCGATCTCGGCTCACTGCAAGCTCTGCCTCCCAGGTTCACACCATTCTCCTGCCTCAGCCTCCCAAGTAGCTGGGACTACAGATGCCCGCCACCATGCCTGGCTAATTTTTTTGTATTTTTAGTAGAAACAGGGTTTCACCATGTTAGCCAGGATGGTCTCGATCTCCTGACTTCGTGATCTGCCCGCCTCAGCCTCCCAAAGTGCTGGGATTATAAGCATGAGCCACCTCATCCGGCCGAAATGGTTTCTTAGAACTGTATGAATCTGCCCCAGGCTTCCTCTCAGCACAAGCAAATCCTCTCCTTCCAGTGCGATGTAAATCCCAGCCCAGCTCAGCCCTCAAGATCGCAAATTCTGATTAGAATGAGCTGAAGGGACCTTAGAAATCATCTAGTGAAATGCTGACCACCCAAAGTACACTGGGTGGTAAGTTTACTTACTAAAGCAGTAAATAATCTCAATTTTCCACCTGAAACCCTACAGGTGAGGAGGAGGAAGGAGAGAGACAAGATGAAAGGAGTCAGGCTGTAACAATGGTGTGGCCCCAACAGTGGTGTGCACTGGCTCCTGGGCACTGTGGGGGTGCCTCTTGCCTGCTACCAGCACCCATGGAGTGGGCTGCCATGCTGTCGGGAGGGGGCTCACCCAAAACTGGTCTGTGCTAGCCTCCTCATTCCCGCCACAAACTGGGCAGCTCCATGATGGTCTGTTTTATGTTTTAGACTTATTTATTTATTTATTTATTTAGAGATAGGGTCTCACTCTGTTGCCCAGGCTGGAGTGCAGTGGTGAGATCTTGGCCCACTGCAACCTCCACCTCAGCTTCCTGAGTATCTGGGATTACAGGCATGCATCACCACACCAAGCTAATTTTTGTATTAGTATTTTTCGGTAGAGACAGGGTTTCACCATGTTGGCCAGCCTGGTCTCGAACTCCTGACCTCAGGTGATCCCCCTGCCTCGGCCTCCCAAAGTGCTGGGATTACAGGCGTGAGAGCCACCATGCCTGGCCGTGTTTTGGACTAATTTATAAGACTTTTTCTTTATTTGTTCATTCATTCATTTGTTTACTCCTTCCTTCCTCCCTCCATTCATTTCACTTTTTATTTTTTAGAAACAGGGTCTTGCTCTGTCACCCAGGCAGGACAGGAGTACAGTGGCACCATCAGAGCTCACTGTAGCCTTGAATTCCTGGGCTTAACCAATCCTCCTGCTTCAGCCTTCTGAATAGCTAGGACTACAGGTGCATGCCATCACGCCCAGCTAATTTTTAATTTTTTTTTTTTGAGACAAGGTCTTGTTCTGTCACCTAGGCTGGTGCACAGTGGTGTGATCCTAGCTCACTGCAGCCCCGAACTCTTGGCCTCAAGTGCTCCTCCCACCTTGGCCTCCCAAAGCATTAGGACTACAGCGTGAGCCACGGAGCCTGAGCCATTTCTTTTTAAAATGCAAGGGATCAATCCCCCCATTCCTAAAAAAAGTTCAAAATCTCAGATTTGGTTTAACACTCCCTCTTATTTTGTTTTATTTATTTATTTATTTTATTATCATCTGAGACACGGTCTCACTCTGTTGCCCAGGCTGGAGTGCAGTGGCACGATCTAGGCTCACTGCAGCCTCCGCCTCCTGGGTTCAAGTGATTCTCCTGCCTCAGCCTCCTGAGTAGCTGGGATTACAGGCGTGCACCACCACGCCTGGCTATTTTTTATATTTTTAGTAGAGATACAGTTTCACCATGTTGGCCACACTGGTCTGAAACTCCTGGCCTCAACTGATCCTTCTGCCTCAGTCTCCCAAAGTGCTGGGATTATAGGCGTGAGCCACTGCGCCCAGCCTCCCTCTTATTTTATAGAGAAAGAAACAGACCCATTAAGCCTGAGGTTACCCAGTGATTTAGGGGAAGTTAGGAAAAGAAATATACAAAATTTAGTTGCACCCCAGAAGTTCATTGAGAAATTACTGGCAACCAAGCAGAAAGCATCTGCTGGGCCAGGTGTGGTGGCTCACGCCTGTAATCCCAGCACTTTGGGAGGACGAGGCGGGCAGATCACCTGAGGTCAGGAGTTGGAGACTAGTCTATCCAACGTGGGGAAACCTCGTCTCTACTAAAAATCAAAAAAAAAATTAGCCAGGCATGGTGGTGGGCGCCTGTAATCCCAGCTACTCAGAAGGCTGAGGCAGGAGAATCACTTGAACCCGGGAGGTGGAGGTTTCAGTGAGTCCAGATCGCGCCACTGCAATTCAGCCTGGGCAGCAGAGCAAGACTCTGTCTCAAAAAGAAAGAAAGAAAGAAAGCGTCTGCTGAAGTGTGAAGTCCGTGTACCGAGTGCTGCGTGCAGGTTTAGCAGCTGTGCAGGTGTGCAGGTACCGAGAGCAGCAAGGAGGTCTGCCCACCAAGTATGATGCTCCAGAGCCCAGAGACCCTCCTGCAGCTGGAGGGCAGTGAATTCAAAGTAAGGGGTTGGCAGCCAGGGAGGCCCTGAGCAAGCCTAACATTCTCCCCATGCTGGTGTGGGCCATCACACTAGAGCAAAGGGCAGATTTCAAATCCCAACAAACGCAGGATTAGGGAACACTGCGGGGCTATGGATTTGAAAGCAGGGCCTGCCTTCCTTTCCTTTGTTTCGCGGATTTTATTTTAAGGAAATGCAGACAAGTTGCATTTGTGGCTATATACAAGACTAGGGAAGGAATCTGGGGTTCCAGAATCTGACAAGGTCTCTTGAGCCCCAGCCTGGCTAAGCTGCTTTCCAGGCCACTGTTCAAGGAGGGTGCGAGGGGAGAGACACTAGGAACCCTGACGGAAGAAAATCCAAGCTCAGCCGGGGAGGTCACAGAGCACCAAGACCCAGGAGTTGCCTGAGCCCGTCCTACCTGACGCATTGGTGACCACAAAATCAGGGAGAGCCAATGGTAAGAATGCTGTTGACTCAATTCCAGATTTTTAAACATCACATATAGAAAATACTTCATTTTTTCCAGGGATGTTAAGACATTTGAAAACACTAAATATAACATAGCTACTCAAAGTGAGTAATTTTTGTTTTCTTAGTCCTGCCTGGATATTGCTTTTAGGCTTTTCAAGACATGTACTTTCTCTAATTCAGTTAACAGGCATTTGCTGTTGCTGTGTTATATGTGGGGCCACACACAAAAATGAGCAGGACATTGGTTCCTGCCCCTGAGGAGTTCACAAAGGAGAAGATGGAGGCAGATGTGGAGGCAGACAGGATAGGCAGGCACAGTGTGGCAGGTACTGGGACAGGGCATGTGTTTAGGGCTACATCAGAACCGGAGACAAGGGGCCGGGTGCAGTGGCTCAAGCCTGCAATCCCAGCACTTTGGGAAGCCAACATGGGAGGATCACTGGAACCTAAGAGTTCGAGACCAGCCTGGGTAACCCAGTGAGACTCTGTATCTACAAAAAATTTTTAAAAATGGCTGGGCATGGTAGCGCACACCTGTAGTCCCAGCTACTTGGGAGGTTGAGGTGGGAGGATGGCTTGAGCCCAGGAGGTTGAGGCTGCAGTGAGCTATGACTGAGCCACTGCACTCCAGCCTGGGTGACAGAGTGAGACCCTAACTCTAAAAAAACATAAGAAACAGAGACGCCAGGCGCAGTGGCTCACGCCTATAATCCCAGCACTTTGGGAGGCCAAGGTGGGCAGATCACATGAGGTCAGGGGTTTGAGACCAGCCTGGCCAACATGGTGAAACCCCATCTCTCCTAAAAATACAAAAATTAGCTGGGCGTGGTGGCACATGCCTGTAATCCCAGCTACTCGGGAGGCTGAGGCAGGAGAATCGCTTGAATCCAGGAGGCAGAGGTTGCAGTGAGCCGAGATCACGCCATTGCACTCCAGCCTGGGCAACACAGCAAGACTCTGTCTCAAAAAAAAAAAGAAAAGAAACAGAGACAAGGGAGCAATAATGGCCTCTCCTGAAGGCAGCACTATAGACAAGTGCCATTACAGTAGGACCCTAGAGAATGAGGAGTGCAGAAGGGGCTTTCGGAGGAAGGACAGACTGGAAGTGGGGCAACCTCAGTTGTCAGGGAACCTGCCAGGGCAGGCGGATGGAAGCTGGTCGTGCAGGCCTCATGAGCTTTTTGTTTTGGGAGGCCATTTTGAGCTTTCTGTTCTCAAGCCCTGGGAGCCATTGTTGGGGCCTAAGAAGGGATGAGACTCCAGGTCTGAGATGGAAAAATCACCCTAGAAAAATACCAACTCAGAAAATAAAAAGCAGAAAGCAACTATATTTCAGGTTTGAGAACCTACTTAGAATTTTAAAAGTCATCTTGAAAATGTAAGTTTAGAATAATTTATTAGGGTTTTATCGTACCTTATTAATTTCTTAGAAACTCTCCCTTAAAATATTTTAGTTAAGAATGTAATTATGTATTTGATAATTTTATAACATATTTTCCTATTACCATTTGTTTTAAATTAGCAAAAGAGCAGAAACACAATGCCACTTGCCATTCCTCACTGGTAACAGCACTACTCTTATTTAACTCTTGGTGCAATTCTTCATTTTCTTTCACCACTTCTTGGACTCGCATCCTAAACATTCTCATTTCCTCCTGAAATAAAATGTACGTAAATTATAACACACACATACCCACGCATCTATATTTCTCAGTTCTGGTGCTGCTGCTGTGGCTAAAATCAAATGGTAACAGCCATTTAGCAAGGGCCAGCCTTCAACTCTCAGTACCAGCACCAGTGGTGCCTGCTCTCAGGGAGCTTACGGTCTAGTGAGAAAGCACTAGGACCAAATGCAAGGCCAAGTACAAGAGGCAAAGAACCTCGGCTTTCGAGTATTAGATTCCTAATTTGCTAACGTTGTTCTATAACTGCCGAGTACTGATAGAAAAGACAGAGATGCCCATCAACGCTGACATTTTTCCTTTGATTGAAGACGCAGGAGAATAAATCGGAGGTTTTTAATATAAAAAATAAGACCTTTTCATCCTTAATTAAAGCTATATTTGGTGGGGAAGGGGTTAGTTAGTGTGGGAGTTGGAGGAAGCTCTTTTTTTTTTTTTTTTTTTTTTTTGAGACAGGGTCTCGCTCTGTCGCCCAGGCTGGAGTGCAGTAGTGCAATCACAGCTCACTGCAGCCTCAACCTCCTAGGCTCAAGCGATCCTCCCACCTCAGCTTCCCAAGTACCTGTACTACCATGCCTGGCTAATTTTTGTATAGATGACGTTTCGCCATGTTACTCAAGGCTGCTCTTGAACTCCTAGGCTCAAGCAATCTTCCTGCCTCAGACTCCCAAAATGCTGGGATTACAGTCATGAGTCACCACGTCCAGCCAAGGCTCTTAGTTTTGTCCATGACAACCATGAGAAAGTGTCTTACTAGCGTCATCAGTCTGCAGAGCTTCATTGGCCATTAGCTGCAACACGAGGTCTGTCGCTGGGCCAGTTTTGATGCTTAACAGTCTATGTCTGTTTCAGCTCCCAACAGTCTGTGTGTGTGACACTTCAGCTGAGCCTCCTCCATCAGGGCTTTTCCAGCTTCCGTGTCCTGAGCTGTCCTTTGGTGAGAATCTGAGGTGCCAATATTTACTCTGGTGTGCCTCTAAAATATTCTACTCCCAGCTGTCAGATGTTTATGGCTACACCCTTTTAACTTAAAGCAGCACTGCCAAGTAACTTCTCCTCTCATCTCTCCACCCAGACACACTCACTCACTGCTGGCAGTCCATGTGACTCTTTTTTGGAACAGGGGTCAGGCAAACTAAAGCGTGCAAACTAGCTGCCTGTTTTTATAAATAAAGTTTTATTAGAACATGGCCTCGCCCATTATTTACATGTTATCCTCAGCTGCTTTCATGTTGCAACAGCAGGGCTGAGCAGGTGCAAACAGAAACTGCATGGCCTCCAAAGCCTAAAGTACTTATTAACTGGCCCTTGACAGAAAGTGTGTGCTGACCCTGATTTAGAAGGAGCACCAAAAAAATAATATTATTAGTTATTAGGATTGTTATATATTCAATTAGTACAAGATTCATTCATGCTCTTAGAAAATTAAGCATCCAACACTAAGTCTAAATGAAAAGGATTAAAATTCCTTTCCATGGGACATGGACACGGGACAGCATCACTGACGAGGAACAAGCTGGGAGCCTCTTAAAGGACCCTCCCAGCTCAGGATCCCAGAACAACCAACATTTCTTTCGCTGGATCCTTCCAATTTCAGGAATCTATATGGACACTTAAATGAGGAACCCAGAGGAATGCAGGAGGCACAGGAGGCATCTACAACACCTGCACAGGCTTGGCCTCCTGAGGTTAGAACGAGCTCCGCTGCGCGAAGTCATTCCCACAAAACGGCGGTGGACAAGGCAGAAATGGATAAAAACCTCACTTCTCCATTTCCAACAGCTCAGGAATCAGACTTCCCTGGGGTCAGCTCATCCTAGAATTAAGAAGCATCTAAGTTTGCCCAAAACATCTCCAGCCTTTCCTTCCCATGTCTGCCCAAATAGCCCTTTTTTTTTTTTTTTTTTTTTTTTTTGAGACGGAGTCTGGCCCCATTGCCAGGCTGGAGTGCAGTGATGCAATCTCGGCTCACTGCAATGTCCAACTCCCTGGTTCAAGCTATTCTCCTGCCTCAGCCTCCCGAGTAGCTGGGATTACAGGCACGTGCCACCACATCAGCTAATTTTTGTATTTTTAGTAGAGACAGGGTTTCACCATGTTGGCCAGGCTGGTCTCGGACTCCTGACCTCATGTGATCCACCCGCCTTCGGCCTCCCAAAGTGCTCAGATTACAAGTGTGAGCCACCGCGCCCGGCCCAAATAGCCCTTCTAATGGTGGTATTTGCAGCTGCAGAGTACCAGGAAAGAAGCACTTCCCCCCTGCTGTCTTCCCTGCACCCCAAGATCTCAGCCCATATGGGCTGGCTGTCCAGAAAGCCATGGCTTCTCATGCAGCACTGCTCTGACCCTCCATACCTCTCCCCTCACTCCCTATCCACCCCTCCTGCTCTGCCAATCACTCCTTACTTCTTCCCCTCTTTCTTCTTTCCCTCCCTCCCTCCCTCCATCCCACCCTGCCACACTCCTTCCTTCCTCCTTTTTGTCCTCTAATAAACATTTGGTTATCTATAATATGCTGGGTATACCTACATTCAAAATGTTTCTATAAAATTTGAAGCAGTCCTATATTTTTATAAATCTTGTCTCTTCTGAGACATTTGCCAGCCTACCTTGAGGGTGGCATTCAGCTCGTCCTTCTCTTTCATTATATCTTCATAAGCCAGCAACAACGGTGACAGGTACTTTATATCCAACTGAAGATAGAGAGTAAAGGAAGATTAATATATTTCTTACATCCAAACACAACCAGCAAATTTTTAAATGGCAAGAAGTTACACTTTTTTTAAATGGTTTCTTCGGTTGCTGTTGTTACTGTTTTTTAAGGACCCTCCCAGCTCAGGATCCCAGAACAACCAACATTTCTCTCCTTGGATCCTTCCAATTTCAGGGTATATGGCCACTTAAATGAGGAACCCAGAGGCATGCAGGAGGCACAGGAGTCATCTACAACACCTGCACAGGCTTGGCCTCCTGCGGTTAGAATGAGCTCCGTTGCCCGAAGCCATTCCCACTCTGCCGCCCAGGCTCGCGTGCAGTGGCACGATCTCAGCTCACTGCAACCTAAACCTCCCGGGTTCAAGTGATTCTCCTGCCTCAGCCTCCCAAGTAGCTGGGACTATAGGCACGCACCATCACGCCCAGCTAACTTTTGTATTTTTAGTAGAGACAGGGTTTCACCATGTTGGCCAGGCTGGTCTTGAACTCTTGACCTCAACTGATCCACCCGCCTCAGCCTTCCAAAGTGCTGGGATTACAGACATGAGCCACCGCGCCTGGCCTGAAATGGTTTTTAATATCTATGCAAATATAGCCTGAAAATATGGGCCTGAAATTAAATAACTTTCACTTACCAACCAGGGTGGTATAGGGCCCTTGGATGGGAGGCCTTCAATATTTAAGCTCTAAGAACAAAACATGTATTGAAGACAAGTTAAACAACACTTCCTTTTAATTTTCAAGTCTTAGATATTCTTAATCTAGACTGGGCATTGCCCATCTATGCATTTAACTGTCTATCCATCTGCCTACCCACCCACCTACCCACCCACCCAACCATCCATTCATCCATTCATCCATCCATCCACCCATCCACTCTCCCATACACCTACCCATCTATCTATCTATCTATATGTATATATGTATATATGAGAGAAATATTTTTTCTGAAATGTTTGAGAGTAATTTGCAGATATAATGCCCCCTTTCATCTAAATACTTGTATTTCCTAAAAACAAAAACATTCATTTACTTAACCACAGTACTGTCAAGAAAATCAGGAAATCAACACTGATAACAATGCTATTTTCATATATATATATATAACTGCTCCTTGCAGAGCAGGGGTACCCCATAGGCAGTGTGCCTAGAGTAGCCTATAATACTATTTTCTAACCTAACCTATATGTTATCTTCAAATTTCATCTATTTTACCACTAACGTTCTTTTCTGATCAAGGATCCAATTCTGGGTCACATGTTGCATTTAGCTGTCAAGTCTTTTATGTCCTTTTTTTTTTTTTTTTTTCTCTGAGACAGGGTCTCATTCTGTCACCCAGGCTGGAGTGCAGTGGGAAGATCATGGCTCAGTGCAACTTCTGCCTCCTGGGTTCAAGCAATCCTCCCCGCTTAGCCTCCTGAGCAGCTCAGACTACAAGCATGTGCCAGCACACCTGGCTGATTTTTGTATTTTTTGTTGAAATGGGGTTTCACCATGTTGCCCAGGCTGGTCTTGAACTCCTGGGCTGAAGTGATTCTCCTGCCTCAGCTTCCCACAGTGCTGGGACTGCAAGTGTGAGCCAGCACACTTGGCCTTTTTTTGAGACAGAGTCTCACTCTGTTGCACAGGCTGGAGTACAGTGGTATGATCTTGGCTCACTGTAACCTCTGCCTCCCGGGCTCAAGCGATTCTCATGCCTCAGCCTCCCGAGTAGCTGGGACTACAGGTGTGTGCCATCACACCTGGCTAATTTTTGTATTTTTAGTAGAGGCAGGGTTTCACCATATTGGCCAGGCTGGTCTCGAACTCCTGACCTCAAGTAATCCACCCACCTCAGCCTCCCAAAGTGTTGGGATTATAGGTGTGAGTAACTGCACCTGGCCTCCAGCCCTTTTTAGTCTTTTATTTATTTATTTATTTTATTTATTTATTTTTTGAGACAGTCTCGCTCTTTCGCCCAGTCCAGAGTGCAGTGGCACTATCTTGGCTCACTGCAAGCTCCACCTCCCAGGTTCACGCCATTCTCCTGCCTCAGCCTCCCGAGTAGCTGGGACTACAGGCGACTGCCACCACATCCAGCTAATTTTTTGTATTTTTAGTAGAGATGGGGTTTCACCGTGTTAGCCAGGATGGTCTCGATCTCCTGACCTTGTGATCTGCCTGCCTTGGCCTCCCAAAGTGCTGAGATTACAGGCGTGAGCCACCGTGCCCGGCCCTTTTTAGTCTTTTAAAATCTGGAACATATCTAGTGACTGTTTTCACTGGATATAGAACTTTTTAATGTCACATTGTTGAGTGTCTGGATTCTGTTATCTTCCTTTAAAGAGTACTGGTTTCTTTTCCTTCCGCCCTTCCTTCCTCCCTCCTCTCTCTCTCTCTCTCTTTCTTTCAGCTCCTAAGTTGCTTGTGGATCACCTTCATGCTTCTGAGGGTTGTTTTTTCACCCTGGTCATGGTAAGTCTGTAGTAACCTTTCCCAAAAAACTCTTTTAGCCATACGTCTCAGGCATGGCCCTCCTGGGCTCTTGACTCAATGCAAGGTCTCTCCATTGCAGCTGGGCAGAACTCAAAGGTTCCCGGTGCTGTGTGAGCTCTGGGAACCATGCAGCTCACAGCTCCCTGTTCTTATTTTCTGCCCAGTATCTTGGAGTCTCATCCTACACATGTGCAGGGTGATATTCTACAAGACTCCAAGGAGCCCCATGCAGATTTATATAAGTAGCTCTTTCTCTCCAGGACTCCATTCTTTCTGGTATTCTTGCCCCACAAATTCTAGTCTCCTCAGCTTCCCCAGACTCTCATCTCTGTTGAACTCAGGGAAGGGCTCAGCTCAGGCCCTTCCTCCCTGCTCTGTGATCTGAGACTGCCTCCAGACACAAAGCAGATCACAGGCTCATCTATTTATCCTGCTGCTCTTGAGGGTCATAGGCCGGTACTGCCTGCTGTTTGACATCTGTAAACATTTGCATTACATATTCTGTCTGGTTTTCTATTTGTTTAGAGTAGGAGGGAAAATCTAGTACAGAATCAATGGCCTAGACAAAATAATTATGTATTTCACAAAAGCTTTCCAATGTGAACACCTTAATATCTATGTAATGACTCACTCACTCTGCAAACATTGGCAACTCGCTAAGTCATTATGGACACTGCAACGCAACCCTTATTTTCAAGGATTCTATGACCTAGGAACAGAAATAAATTCCACTAACACAAATGAACATGATATACAAAAATAGTATAGGGTAGAATGCTGTAAGTGCCTTATGAGTGATTACAAACAAAAGTCTGCAATGGTTTAAAAGAGAGAGCGGGCCGGGCATGGTGGCTCGTGCCTATAATCCCAGCACTTTGGGAGGCTGAGGAGGGTGGATCATTTGAGATGAGGAGTTTGAGACCAACCTGGCCAAAGTGGTGAAACCCCATCTCTACTAAAAATACAAAAATTAGCTGGGTGCAGTGGAACACACCTGTAATCCCAGCCACTCAGGAGGCTGAGAAACAAGAATCACTTGAACCCGGGAGGTAGAGGTTGCAGTGAGCTGAGATTGTGCTGCTGCACTCCAGCCTGGGCGACATAGAGAGACTGTGTCTGAAAAAAAAAAGAGAGAGAGATCAATCACTTCTGGCTGGGGTGATCAGGGAAGACTGTCATGGAGAACATGGCATTTGCACAGGGCAGAAGACAACATGGGAGGAGGCTGTCCCTGGGCCTGTCTGCCTGCCCCATGGTCCTGCAGAAAGCAAGCAAGTTTTGAATTATAGGACCCCAAGAACTTTATTTGTTTTTGTTTAAAAGTTAGTATTACGTTAAGTGAAAGAAATCAGTCACACAAAGTCATGTCTTGTATGATTTCATTTTTATGAAATGTTCAGAACAGGCAAGTTCATAGAGACAGAAAATAGATTAGTGGTTACCAGGGGCTGAGCTGGAGGAAGTGGGCAGCAGGGGAACATAGGGAGTGATTCCCAACAGGTATGACACTTCCTTTTTTTTTTTTGAGACAGAGTCTCACTCTCTCTGTCACCCAGGCTGGAGGCTGGAGTGCAGTGGCATGATCTTGGCTCACTGCTGCAACCTCTGCCTCCCAGGTTCAAGCGATTCTCCTGCCTCAGCCTCCCAAGTAGCTGGGATCACAGGTGCGCGCGACCACGCCTGGCTAATTTTTTTGTATTTTTAGTATAGATGGGAATTCACCATGTTGGTCAGGCTGGTCTCAAACGTCTGACTTCAAATGATCCGCCCAACTCAGCCTCCCAAAGTGCTGGGATTACAGGTGTGAGCCACCATGCCCAGCCAACATTTATTTATTTAACAAAAGTGCTCTAAAATTGATTGTGGTGATGGCTGCATAATTCTGTGACTACAGTAAAAACCACTAAATGGTACACTTTTAAAATGGGTATGAATTGGATGGTGTGAATTATATTTCAAAGCTGTTATTAAAAAAAAAAAAAAGTGAAACGTAAGCCCTCCTTCAAAAAGCAACTCAGAAGCCCATGAGGCCTGAACTCCCAGGAGCCACGGGAGAACACTGTGTGCCTCCCCACCCTCTACCCCAGCAAGAGCCCAGCCAGCGGTGCCTCCCTCTCCTGTGTCCACAGTGTCACTCACATCTTCACAGCCCCAAGTTCTGTAAGAGTAAGGACCTGAGCGTTGGTTCATCTGGCACTCCTCTCAGCATCTCACGCAGTGACCTGCTCAGTTAGAGTGTGTGGAGTTGGACTCTGCAACTGCTCTTATAACTGAAAACTCTGCTTTCCTTTCCAAGTTAATGCACTGACAACAGCTGCAACTTTCAGGAACGTGACTGAGAAGGGAGCAGCCAACACAGACTTTCATTCTCTTACTTTTGTTATTTTTTTTTTTAATTTTTGAGACAGTGTCTTGCTTTGTCGCCCAGGCTGGAGTGCAGTGGCATGATCTCAGCTCACTTCACCCTCGACCTCCCATGCTCAAGAGATCCTCTTGCCTCAGCCTGCTGAGTAGCTGGGGCTACAGGTGTGTGCCACCACGCTCAGCTAATTTTTTTAAATTTTTTATTTGTAGAGACTAAGTCTCGCTATGTCGCCCAGGATGGTCTCAAACTCCAGACCTCAAGCAATTCTCCCGCCTCAGCCTCTGAAAGTGCTGGGATTACAGGCACGAGCCACCTCATCCGGCCTGTTTTACTTTGTACACTTCTGTATTGTCCCAATGTTTTACAGTCTTTATTGCCTTTATTCCGAGGAAGAAGGAAGGGAAAGAGGCAAGAAACAGAATGGTCCTTAGAAACATTGTGCCTTGGACAGAGCTTTTCTTACATCAAACTATAATAAATAAGAACCTCTTAAGATTGGAAATCAATTCAACAGTAAAGGCTAAAAAAATCTGAAAAGCTGATTTTCACAATCGGAAACATTACCTCTTCCTTGGACAAATGCCTGAATTTTGTCTGATATCGACTGAGTTCTACATTCAAACGATGGACAGTCATTTTCAATCCATCATTTTCATCCACCAGTTCTTGAGCTTGTTTTCGCAGATAAAGTAATTCAGGTGCAGCAACTAGGGAAAAAAAATTAATATTATACTATAAGAAGTAATGTCCAATTTATCCAGATTTTATTTAAATTGCAAATCGTTTGCTTTTCCCCCCTTTCACGCTCAGAGGCAATGAACTGTGTGTTGTGTGTCTGTGTGTGTATGTGTGTCTATGTGTGTGTGAATGAATAAAAGTTACAACGTTTTTTAACACTGAATAGTTAACGCTATATTGGAAGTTTGTGGAAGTTTTTGCATGTACAATAAAGTAAAATAAAAATTTCAAGTTGGAAAGGAATAGTCATTGTTTCAGATGACATAAGAATATGTGCTTTGAAAAATCATATAGACGCCGGGTGCGGTGGCTCACGCCTGTAATCTCACCACTTTGGGAGGCCAAGGCGGGTGGATCACGAGGTCAGGAGATCGAGACCATCCTGGCTAACACGGTGAAACCCCGTCTCTACTAAATATACAAAAAATTATGCGGGCGTAGTGGCGGGTGCCTATATTCCCAGCTACTTGGGAGGCTGAGGCAGAAAAATGGCGTGAACCCAGGGGGTGGAGCTTGCAGTGAGCCGAGATCATGCCACTGCACTCCAGCCTGGGCAACAGAGGGAGACTCCATCTCAAAAAAAAAAAAAAAGAAAAGGAAAAATCATATAGAATACATGGAAAATGTATTAGAGCTAATAACCTTCCCACATAATAGCAATGTCCTATTAGAAAACAAAACAAAATAGATCCCACAAGGTAACAGCACAAATAATATATAGTATCTAAAAATAAATGTGCCTAAGATAAGAATTATGCAGGGTCTATATGAAAAAAACTGACACCACCTTACTTAAAGCTATATTAGTTTTATATAAATAGAAAAAGGTATAGAGAAAATATTGGTGAATATTTATATAACCTTAGAGTTAAAAATGACTTAATACCAACAGTGTAAGTCATAAAAGAAAAACATTTTATAGATTTATCCCAATTATCAACAAATTAAGAAAATATTACACCTATGACAAAAGGATAAAATCTTTCATATGTAAGGAGTTCCTGCAAATCAATAAAAAGAAGTCAAGTGTCTCATTGTAAAGTGAGCAACTTGGCCATGCATAGTGGCTCATATCTAAAATCCCAGTGCTTTGAGCAGCCAAGGAGGAAAAATCCTTGAGTCCAGGAGTTTGAGACCAGCCTGGGCAACACAACGAGGCCTCATTGCTATAAAAAAAAAAATTAAAAAAAAAAAACTTAGCCAGGCATGATGGCGTTCACCTTTAGTCCCAGCTACTTGGGAGGCTGAGGTGGAAGGATCACTGAAGCCCAGGAGTTCAAGGTTATAGTGAGCTCTGACCACCCCACTGTACTCCAACCTAGGTGACAAGAGTGGAATGCTGTCTCTAAAAAATAAATAAATAAAATGGGCAGCTTTATGAAAGAAAAAGAAAATGACCTGCAAAGATATGAAAAAATATTCAAGTTCATCAATAATAACAGAAATACAAATTAAAATACTATTTCTTTTTTTAACCTATAAAATTAGCAAGGAAAATATAATCATTGATAAGTCTATGGTAAAGGACGAGTTTTTATATGCGTCTCTTGGTGATAAAAACTGAAGTGAAATATATGTAAACTAAGCATCAAGTTCCAAAAGAAGTATTGGAATCTCTTTGTTTTGTTTTTGTAAATTCAGCTTCTTTCCAACCTGAGGAATTTCTTTAGTGTAATAATGATATAGCAGATGAAATCAAATCTCAACAAACAGAAGGATATTAACAAAAAAACCTGAAATATTACAACATAAATTACCAACACAAATATCACAACATAAATATTAACTCTCAAAATAATTGAGTGAAGTCCTGCTCGTTCCTCTAATAAAGGCAATGTCCGTCCCCACCTTCCTGTGAAGATGCCTTCTCAGCCTCTTTGAGCTTTCTCTTCTCTTTTTCCATTCCCTTAAGTTTTAACTGTAGTTCTTTCATTGCTTGTTTCATTGTGTTTAGTTCAAGGGTAAGGCTTTGATTCGTATTGTTTAGGTGCATATTTTCTTCTTTTAATGCCTCAAACTTTTCTCTGGTTATTTCTGTATATCTTTGACGTGCTCTACCAGTTACATCTGAAAAGGTTCAGGGGAAGAGTTTTACAATGTTAATTGATGTTGACAATGTTACATCAAAATCACCTGGCTTTGTTCCAAAAACCACATCAGGCCTGGTGCCATGTTCTTTGGTCCCTGGGAAGGGAGTGGCTTGTACAGGAAACAGTAAGTGGCCTGATGAAGTCACAGCAGGTGGCAGGAAGAGAGGTACTAAGGGGAGGCCAGAAAGGGAGGCCAGAGCTGAAGGAGGCCATGCCCATTGTGATGTGGCATGAAAAGTTCATCTTGCAGGGCAGCAGGAGCCAGCAGGGCTTTCAAGCAGAGGTGTGAGAAGGAAGAGGCCAGCAGGGAAGAAGGCTGGTTAGAATGAGGCCTAGCCCAGCAGCCGAGGGGCAGCACTAGAGTGGGGACACAGAGAAAAGGACACATGAGAGCAGGACTCAGGGGCTGGTGACTGGCTGGGTGCAGGCAGTGAGAGAGAAGCAGACCCAGGATGACCACCCAGGTCTGTGTCTGGCAGCTGCTCCCCCAGATGAGGAGCACACTGTGAAGAGCAGGTGGGGATGGAAGACAAGGGGAGGCAGGCTTGGGTTGGGACACAGGCCCAGAGTCCCACGGGCAGCCTCTGCTGGGGAGACTGATGAGCCACTGGCCTGTGGGCAGCACCTGAAGGCACCAGGGTGAGGAGAAAACCGAGGTCACGTAGGACCTTAAGAAGGAAGAGCAAGAAAGAGGGGTGGAAACCAGCGCTGTTCCACAGGGAGATGTGCTCCGAAAAGTCACAGGAGGTGAGGCTTCCATGGGCCCCTGGCCAGCACACTTCCCAGGGGAGGGAGAGGCGGAAGCAGAGCTTCCACACAGACAAGGGCAGGATGGCTGGTGGCTCCAGAGAGCCTGGCCCGACCTCTGACACACACACATCCAATCCCTAACATGCGAAAGGTGAGGCTCAGAAATGGGAAACTCCACAGCTACACAGAAACAAGGGAACCCTGAGAAATCCCAGAGATAAAACAGTTGAGATGAGACTGAAGATGGATGCCACAGCCTGAAATGTGCCAAGAGAGGGCAGCTAGAAAATGGGGGGGGGGGGGGGGGGTGGCTCCAGGGATACACCTTGCCCTGGTAGGAGTGGAGACACAAAGTGGCCTAGAAAGAGCTGATGAGGCTGGGCCTGGTGGCTCGCACTTGCAATCCCAGCACTTTGGGAAGCTGAGGCAGGAAGATTGCTTGAGGCCAGGAGTTCGAGACCGGCCTGAGCAACATAGCAAGAGCCCATCTCTACAAAAATCAATCAATCAATAAAATTATATTTAAAAAGAAGCAGCTTGAAACAGCTGATGAGCTGTTGAGTTAGATAACCAGAGTGGGAATAGCAAGGGGTTAACCCTCCTGACCCAGGCAGCAACAGTAGAAATGTGTGCCCCTCCTCAGGCAGAACACACAGGCCCTGAGGGCAGAAAGGCAGGGCAGGCCAGGGGGCTGGAGAAAGCCAGGGGGAAGAGGGGTCCCCACGGATCCCGGTGGGCCTCACATCCTGTCCATCCCCATCAGTTGCTGGAGGCAGCAGTCGGTACAGACTGGCAGCCTGCTGGCTCTCCCTCTCCAGGCAGGGTGCAGTAAACAGAGGTTAGCATCCCCATGCGGGCCACAGGGAATCTCAGGGACCCCAAGAGGCATCAAACAGCAGAGCCAGAGAAACACCAATGGCAAGTGAGAGAAAAGAAGGGGCTGCAACACAAACCCTAAGACTAGATGCGCACGGTTACAACTTTCAGAGAGACGTAGTCAGTGTCACAGAAATCATGGAAGTTAACGTTTGATTAACACCATAAACTGAAAGGATGGGATGAGCCGCAGGATACACATCATGAAAAATGAATGCATGGCGCAGAAGTTAGAGCCCCAGCAATCACCCAGAATACAGCATTGAAAATGCTGAGATTGAAAGGCTGCAAATAAAGTTAATCTGACGCGAAGGAGACTTAAAACAGGATTTTCAGAGCAGTGACACTGATGGCAGCAGCGGCCCATCTAGAGTGGCCGCCGCACAGACTCTAGAGCAGGGAGGTGTGGCCCAAGCTTCTTGCTCCATGGAGCAGGCAGGATCCCCGGCCCTCCCTGGGTGCCGCTGCAGCTGCCCAAGCCCGGCTGCAGACCCGAGAATCTCTGTGTTCTTGGGGGCCCAAGAAGGCCCCCACCACCCACCATAGGCTCCGAAGTGCCTGATCCCACTGCCTGGCTTCACCCCACTGTGGGCATCTGCTCCAGAGGTATGGTCAGGGCTGCATGCTCCACAGAGCCATCAGGAGCCGGGGACAAGCGGGAGCCCTGCCCCTTCTGAGTTGGTGGGGCAGGAGCTCATGGGGTGCTGCTACAGTCACCCTCCCAGGTGTAGGACCTGGGTGTCTCTGCAGTCGGCACCCTTGGGGGCCTGGGAAGGCTCCCATGTCCCCGCAGGCTTATGGGTGTTTGCTCTAGCTGCCTGGCCTCTCCCTGCTCCTGGCGCCTGCTCCAGTCTCGCAGCAGGGTTGGAGCGGGGTTGAGGCCAAGCCTGGGCACTGTCACAGCCTGGCCGGGAGTGTGCATACTCAGGGCAGTACTGACACGACAGCACCCTGCCGCCTCAGCCCCCTCCAGACTTTGGGCACCCATGAGCACAGGAGGGAAAGACAAGGGGCTGCTGAGGATGGTTCTGCACTGGCCTGCAGTTGTCCCTTGGTGTGAGCAGCCTGGGTGCTATTGACTGGGCAGCAGGAGGCAGACAGGCTCCTGGGCAGAAGCAGGCAGGTCCCCGGTGAGGCCCCACCTTCAGGTCGGGGAGGGCCTGAAGGCTGGGGACTGGGTTACCCGTCCCGTGGGACTGCAGTAGGAATTTGTGGTGCCTTTTCCAGGCTCACCCATGGCCACCCATGGACCAATTGGTGCGCACTTCCTCCCTTCTGAGGCCCATAAAAGCCCTGGGCTTAGCTGGAGCAGAGCAGATGAGATGACCAGCTGCAGAGAGGAGTTCCCCTCTCTGCTGATAGCTGGAGATGTCAGAGGACCAGCAGCAGAGAGGAGCAACCCACTCCAGGGCCTCCTCTCTACTAGGAGCTGGTCAGAATAACCAGCTGCAGAGAAGAACAACCCTCTCCAGGGCTTCCTCTTTGCTGAGAGCTGCAGAGACAGTTGGATGACCTGCCTTCAGAGAGGAGCCATCGACTCCAGGGCCTCCTCTCTACTGAGAGCGGAACACTTAACGGGACGACCTGCCTACAGAGAGGAGCTACCCACTGTGGGTCTCCTCTGAACTGTCCTAACACGAAGTAAAGCTCCTCTTCATCTTGCTCATCCTCCACTTGTCTGCTTACCTCATTCTTCCTGGACGCAGGACAAGAACTCAGGCAAAGGCACACTGGCACCACAGACATTTCCGGCCAGAAAAGCGACACCCCAAAGATCTTGTAACAATGTGGGACCTAACAGCAAAAATTATAACCTCCATTTTGGAAGCCACTGAAGCTCCCCAAACTGTTCAGGGAGCATCTCTAGACCTCTCCCTCTGCCTTCAGCCTCAGAGCAGAGCCCATAACTGCACCTGCCTGCCCAGCATGGATCCTAGTACATCATGGGTCCACTCCTCCCACCGGGATCCCAGCACATCCCACAGGTCCTCCTTCCACCCCCAGGATCCCATTATATCCCACAGGTCCACCTCCCTTCCCCCAGGATCCCAGCATATCCCACAGGTCCACACCCCCCCAGGTCCAACCCCCACCCTCCCAGGATCCAAGCACATCCTGTATGGACATACGTCCACTACCTAGTGTTTGGACCCTCTCTTTTGAGGCAAGGGTGAAAGTTCAACAACTAATACAAGAAGAAGAAAACGTAATCTTTATTTTCAGATAAAATTAATCTGGATATTCTCCAAAACAAGCTTTTCAATCATAACATAATTCAAAAGGCAAATACCTGGGGAAGGTGGAGGTTTCTCACATAATGGAGGTTTTTCATCCTAGGAAAGAAAGAACATAAGAGGAATAAGTGCAGAGCATTAGTGTTTTATAAAGTGGACACCAGCAGCTAGGTCATTAGACAGCAGGTATATAAGCATGCTTTATTTCCTTCATTTTGACTCTTGTTCTTTGTTTGTTTTAGCTTTCAAAACTTTAATATGTACTATTTCTTTTTTTCCTTTTTTAAGACAGGGTCTTACTCTGTCACCCAGGCTGGGGTGCAGTGGTATGATCACAGCTCACTGCAGCCTCCAACTCCTGGGCTCATGCAATCCTCCTACCTCAGCTTCCCAAGTAGCTGGGATTACACATGGGCCATCACACCTAATTTTTTTTTTTGTAGAGATGGGGTCTCCTGTTGTCCAGGCTGGCCTTGAGCTCCTGGGCTCAAGGGATCCTCCTACCTTGGCCTCCCAACATGCTGGGATTACACTGTTTCTTATACCTGAATCTGAGACTTTAAGTGTCTTCCCCTCTGGTGGGCTCTCTGAGGCTATAAAGGAAGTCCTGCCTGAGCTTTCTTCCTGCCTTTCTGCACTGAGTTCAGTGACTGTCCTTACAGGTAGATCCTGTGAGTAGCGGGCTGTGGGCTCACGTTTAAAAGCATGTGCTAGGTAGGGCTGCAAGTGCTGAGCGGAGATGCCCTCAGCAAACTCCAGCCAGGCCTCTTCTGACTGGGATGGGCAAAAAGGATCCCATCAACTGCAGGGAAGCACATTTGCAAAATGCTGAGAAAGGAACAGTAAGATATTGTTTCTCAACCCCAAACCTAAAGGAAAGGGAAGGCTGTGAACTTTTGTTAATTTTTCCTTACATGGTGGTGTGATATTAAGTTTCTAATTTCTGCTGACAAAGTAGACAAGGTTATAAATTAACTCTGCAGAGAAATGTTTAATTTTTAAGTTCCTATGACATCGCACAATGAAAAACTTAAGTTAGAACTATTTCCATGTTTGCAAATTAGTTATTAAAATTCTCAGGCCAGGCCAGGTGCAGTGGCTCACACCTGTAATCCCAGCACTTTAAGAGCCCGAGGCAGGTGGGATCGCCTGAGGTCAGGAGTCCGAGACCAAAATGGCCAACATGGTGAAATCCCATCTCCATTAAAAATACAAAAATTAGCTGGGCATGGTGGCATGCACCTGTGGTCCTAGCTACTCGGGAGGCTGAGGCAGGAGAATCACTTGAATCCAGGAGGCGGAGGTTGCAGTGAGCCAAGACTGCGCGACTGCACTCCAGCCTGGGTGACAGAGCGAGACTCCATCTCAAAAAAAAATCTCAGGCTAGGCACATCACATCATGCCTGCAATCCCAATGCCCTTGGGAGGCCAAGGCAGGAGGATCGCTTGAGCCCAGGAGCTTGAGACCATCCTGGGCAACATAACAAGATGCCATCTCTAAAAAAATTTTTTTTTTAATTAGCCAGGAGTGGTGGCATGTGCCTGTAGTCCCAGCTACTCAGGAGACTGAGGCAAAAGAATCACTCAATCCCAGGAGATTGAGGCTACAGTGAGCTATGATCACACTACTGCACTCCAGCCCGGGTCACAGAGGGAGATCCTGTCTCAAAAAATAATTTTAACAAAAGATAAAATTGTCTATTCATTCAACATTCATTTTAATCATAAAGTAGTTTCTAACCCTTTAATACATTATTTTCATCATTAAACTATGGAAAATATCAATTTCCTCATGTTTTAAAAGTATTTAAGGCCAGGCACAGTGGCTCATGCCTGTAATCCCAGCATTTTGGGAGGTCGAGGTGGGCAGATCACTTGAACTCAGGAGTTTGAGACCAGCCTGGGCAACATGGTGAAACCCCATCTTTACCAAAAATACACAAAATTAGCTAGGTGTGGTGGCATGCATCTGCGATCCCAGCTACTCGGGAGGCTGAGGTGGGAGGATCGCTTCAGCCTGGAAGACAGGGACCGCAGTGAGCTGAGATTGCGCCACTGCACTCCAGTCTGGGCGACAGTGAGACCCCCTTCTCAAAAAAAAAAAAAAAAAAGCATTTAAAAGAAATATTCAACAGGAAAGAACTCTTAAGGGAAGATTTATTTTTCCCCCAAAATCACCGCCAAAGTTTCAACACCAAAGTTGTTGAAAATTTATGAAAAATTATGATGAAAACTCTATTTATTGAGAAAATCAGTTTTTTAAAAAAATGATCTTACCTTTAAATTCAGAACAGAGTGTTTACCATCTGATGAAGAAAAGAAAAGAGAGAGAGAAACTTTTAAAGTAGATAATGAAATATGACAACTCAGAAAGTACAATCATAGAAATTCACCCTCTACAGAGGAGCTCGACAAGGCCCGAACAGGGATAAAATTCACAGGGTCACAGGGCAAGTCAGTCCCAGAGCCAGGCGGGGGCCTGACTCTAAATTGTCATCTCTCTCCCATACCCATGCCTGAGCACCATCCGTGGCTCACGTGGCTGCAGAACCAAAGCCAAACTCTTCAGTGTCTCCAAGCCCTTCCCATGCCAGGCTCCTCCTCTCCTTCCAACACTCCTCCCCATCACTCTCCACACATCTTCCCATGCCGGGCTCCTCCTCTCCTTCCAACACTCCTCTCCATCACTCTCCACACATCTTCCCATGCCGGGCTCCTCCTCTGCTTCCAACACTCCTCCCCATCACTCTCCACACATCTTCCCATGCCGGGCTCCTCCTCTCCTTCCAACACTCCTCCCCATCACTCTCCACACATCTTCCCATGCCGGGCTCCTCCTCTCCTTCCAACACTCCTCCCCATCATGCTCCACACATCTTGCTGACCACTCCCTGGATGGGCCAATGCATACTCCTATCGGCCCACCCTCCCTAGATGCAGCATCCAACCTGGTCAGAAAAATAGCTGTTCCTTGAAGCAAACTGTCTCAATGATAGAGAGGAAAACAAATCTCACCCAGTTACTCATCTTCCACACATCTGTAATCCAGGTACCCTAGGAAGCAGGTGATCTTACACCCCAGTTTGCCTGTACACATTCATGTTGTGAAAAGTTGGACATCGAGTTGCTTTTTTTTTTTTTTGAGACGGAGTCTCACTCTGTCCCTCAGGTGGAGTACAATGGTGCAATCTCGGCTCACTGCAACCTCCACCTCCCAGGTTCAAATGATTCTCCTGCCTCAGCCTCCCAAGTAGCTGGGATTACAGGCATGCGCCATGATGCCCAGTTAATTTTTGTATTTTTAGTAGAGACGGGGTTCTCCCATGTTGGCCAGGCTGGTCTTGAACTCCTGACCTCAGATGATCCACCCGCCTCAGCCTCCCAAGGTGCAGGGATTATAGGCATGAGCCACTGTGCCTGGCCCTGAGTTGCTTTTAACTTTCTACTATTAATTTGCAGAGCAGAAATAACTGGCTGAAAATAAACTGGAAACACATGCAAAAAATAGGTGGAAAAACCCTACAAAATGCAGACAACAGAAGAAAATGCTAGAGATACATACAAGATTCTAAATCTACTTCCTGGTTGGGCGCAGTGGCTCACACCTGTAATCCCAGCACTTTGGGAGGCCGAGGTGGATGGATCACTTGAGGTCAGTAGTTCAAGACTAGCCTGGCCAACATGGTGAAACCCCATCTCTACTAAAAACACAAAAATTAGCCGGGCGTGGTGGCGCTTGCCTGTAATCCCAGCTACTTGGGAGGCTGAGGCAGGAGAATTGCTTGAGCTTGGGAGGCAGAGGTTGCAGTGAGCCAAGACTGTACCACAACACTCCAGCCTGCGCAACAGAGCAAGACTCCATCTCAAAAAAATAAATAAATAAATCTACTTCCTGATGTATTGAAAATACCAACACTTGAGCAACTCATCACTGAAGAGGTCATTTTTGGCCAAAGTCATCTTGATCAACTGTTTTTAACCAAACTGCTTTCAGTCAAACGTTCAGGGGCAGCCTGGACTGCTCTCCTGCGTTGGACACCAGGTGAAATCCTGCCCTATCCTTCTGAGTTCAGCCTGATGAACCCTCCTCCTGCTACCACCTTCCCTAACTGAGAGACAACCACCTCTACTGCCCACCTTAGCACCCCAGACTACGGTTTGCAATCTGCACCTCCTCCTCTGCAGCTGGGATGCGGGGGGAAAGGCCTGTGGCTCTGTCATCTCTGACACACGGCTGGCACTGAACAAATTTCCAAAGAGCAAATGTTTAAAGTGATACAACGAGAAAAAAATATATTTTTAATAACACCTTTACAATAGTCTTGATTTGGTATCACACAATGCTACCTCAGATCTGACTGCTTTCATATTTAATGGAGTCTTCTACATCCCCCTTAAATTCTTCACAAAATAAAATTGGGGGAGCAGGGAGTTACATGAAATAGAATGGCAAAAGGCTGACAGCTCGCCGGGCACACTGGCACATGCCTGTAACCCCAGCACTTTGGGAGGCCGAGGCAGGTAGATCGGTTGAGCCCAGGAGTTTGAGACCAGCCTGGGCAACAGAGC
Source organism: Pongo pygmaeus (assembly GCF_028885625.2). Taxonomy (NCBI): domain Eukaryota; kingdom Metazoa; phylum Chordata; class Mammalia; order Primates; family Hominidae; genus Pongo; species Pongo pygmaeus. The sequence goes on from NC_072393.2 coordinate 38,110,736, forward strand.
AAAACCCCGTCTCTACAAAAAATACCAAATTAGCCAGGTATGGTGGAACACACCTGCAGTCCCAGCTACTTGGGAGGCTGAGGCAGGAGAATCACTCAAGCCTGGGAGGCAGAGGTTGCAGTGAGCTGAGATCACGCCTCCGCACTCCAGCCTGGGCAACAGAGAGCGACCCTGCCTCAAAAAAATAAGAAAATTGTTGACAGCTATATTAGTGGGGAGATGCATAGGTGGATAGGTGGGAGTTCATTTTACTAGTCTCTCTACTTTTGTACACATTAAAAATGATCATAATAAAAAGTTTCTAAAGGGCAATTCAATTTTCCCAAAGGAAATCATGCTATTTTATCTTAGTCATCAACTTTTCGGAAAAAGAGTCTGATAAAGATTAAACTTACAATTTACAGCATCCCAAATTCATGTTGGTATTTAATGTACATGCAGTTCACTTGGTTCTGTGAATCTACTTTGTGTCCTGTGTTCTTATTTATCATTTCTCAAAAAGATTTCCAGAGTCCTCACCCTCCTCGCTTCTATTACCTATATGGGTGAGGGGGATAGACATAAAATAACAGCAAAAGGCTTCAATACTGGGCATACTCCTGCTGCATACAAGGTATCATGCTGGGTACTATCCCAGTCTTTTTTTTTTTTTTTTTTTTTTTGAGACAGGGTCTCACTCTGTCACCCAGGCTGGAGTGCAGTAGTGGAAACTGCACTGCAGCCTCAACCTGCCAGGCTCAAGCGATCTTCCTGCCTCAGCCTCCAGCTGCCGGGCTCAAACAATCTTCCTGCCTCAGCCTCCAGAGTAGCTGGGACTACAGGTGTGTGCCACTATGCTGGCTAATTTTTTAAATTTTTGTAGAAACAGGGTATCCCTATGTTGCCCAGGCTGGTCTCAAATTCCTGGACTCGAGCAATCCTCCTGCTTCAGCCTTCTAAAGTCCTGAGATCATAGGCCTGAGCCACTGTGCCTGGCCCTATTCCAATCTTTATAGAAAGAAAATTCACATGACATGAACACATTCTTGCTGTCAAAAATTTTAATGACACAGATAAATCAAAATTCACCCATGACCATAATCCCTCAAAACCTTCCCCTCTCCAGAGGTAACCATGGTTATCAACTGGGTGTGGTTCTTTTCAGATATATTTGAGCATATAAGGATGTAGTGGCTCACGCCTGTAATCCCAACACAGCGGGAAGCCGAGATGGGAGGATGATTTAAGCCCAGGAGGTAGAGGCTGCAGTGAGCTATGATCACACCACTGTATTCCAGCCTGGGTGGCAGAGCGAGATTCTGTCTCAAAAAAAGAAGTCAAACCCCACAAGTCACCACGTTTCACATGCCTACATATAAGAGACATTAGGTAGTGGGGAGGGAAAGTAGCATGTACACAGGTCCAGTGGCAGGAAGGAACACCACAGAGTTGAGGAAATAAAAGAACAGCAGAGTAGCTGGAAAGCAGTCAGCAGGGGCTGGCAGGCCATGCAGGTGGTGGGAAACCATGGAAGAGATCCAATTCAAAAGGGTCTGGGCTATGTGGGGGTGTGAGGGGACGCATGTGGGGGTCCATGGATGTGCAAGGGGACACTACCAGCTTTGTGCTTTGAAAAGATGGCTCTGGGCCAGATGAGGTGCCTCATGCCTGTAATCCCAGCACTTTGGGAGGCCAAGGCAGGTCGAATATTTGAGCCCAGGAGTTCAAGATCAGCCTGGGCAACACAGTGAAACCCTGTGTCTAACAAAATACAAAAATTAGCCAGGGATGATGATGCACACCTGTAGTCCCAGCTATTCAGGAGGCTGAGGTGGGAGGATCAACTGAACCCAGGTTGAGGTTGCAGTGAGCCGTGATCACACCACTGTACTCCAGCCTGGGCAACAGAGTGAGACCCTGTGGAAAAAAAAAAAAAAAAAAAAAAAAAGACTGTTCTGGTTGAGAGGATCAATGAATGAAGTCAAATGGTCACATGGCATAGAAGCTGGGAGAGGGAACCTGGGCGCAGCACACAATGAATGATAGCAAACTGGGGAGCAGGCTGTGAGTGCTTCAAAGAGTAAAGGGCCTAGACTGAGGAGATGATGGGTGGATGCCCAGGAAGGCAGGAGGAAATGAGATGTCCTGGGCCCAGGGAGAAGGTATATTAACCACGTGGTATGCTCCTGAGACATCATCAGATGAAGCCAGAAAACCACCCGGTGCACTTAACTACATGGTCTCTGGTCCAGTGGTGCGATAGGGAGGGAAGCCAAGCTGGAGAGGTATGAGGAGACATGGAGAGGGAGAAGGCCTGAAGAGGTGTATCACTTGACAAAGCGGGCTGTTGAGGAGGAGAAGGAGGAAGTACTAGCAAGAAGGGACTGTGGGATCAAAGAAGGGTCTGCAAAGAATCTAGGAAAGGGGAACAGCGTCCACGAGCATGAATTTGGCAGCTCTGACCAAGGGTACAAGGGCCTTGCCCAAAGTGTGTTTGGTCTTCTTGGCGGGGTCTCGCTAGAGTGCAGAGGGATGCACCAGGTGATTAAAGCTTCAGGCTTCAGACACTAATCATCACTAGCACTGATGGAAGCCACTGCATTTTACATTGTCACTTCATTTATGAGACAGACACTCTCAGATTGAGGAGAAGATGAGGTAAGTAACTTAGCCACGCCTGGAAATGAGAGTCAAGGACCAAACCACCAAAAGCCAGGGTTCCTCACGTGTTGTCCAAGGATCACCCACAACAGACTCTGTGTACTTGTGAAAATTACAGAGTCTTCGAGACCAGTCTGACCAACACAGAGAAACCCCGTCTCCACTAAAAATACAAAATTAGCTGGGCGTGGTGGTGCATGCCTGTAATCCCAGCTACTCAGGAGGCTGAGGCAGGAGAATGGCTTGAACCTGGGAGGCGGAGGTTGCAGTGAGCCGAGATCGTGCCACTGCACTCCAGCCTGGGCAACAAGAGCGGAACTATATTTCAAAAAAAAAAAAAAAAAAAAAAGTACAGTCCTCTGGGCCCAGCCCTGAGCCACTAAATTAGAGTTTGGGGTTTGGGGTTTCTCAGAAGTATGCAGGGGCTTTTAATGCCCACCACAAACCAGGCATCACTGCAGGAGCTGCAATCCCTCCCAACCACCACCTGTGTGCCAAGTGCACGTTCCCAAGTATGTGGGTGGCCACTGCGTCTCATCTCCAAATCCACCTTCATGGCTGGCTCATGTTACTGCAGAATTTCCACCCAGCCAGTTGGCACCATGGAAGGCTTCCTCTGTAGGGGGTGCTGGAGAGACGCTGGAGGAGCTGGGGCTTTGCTTTCTGATTCCAGCTTCCTCTGGCTCTTCCTTCCATGCATTAATTTCTTTTTTTAATTTCTGGTTTTAGAGTCCAAGGGTCTCACTATATTACCCAGGCTGGACTCGAACTCCCAGGCTCAAGTAATCTTCCCGCCTTGGCCTCCCAAGTAGCTGGGATTACAAGTGGGATTTCATGCACAGATCCTTTCTTTCTTTTTAATTTTTTGGGTGGCCAGCAACATGCAGTACCTCCCCATGGTGGCTTCTCCTGGCCCCCTATCCCAGTGAGTTTCATTAGGACAGCCCCTCAGCAAACTTCTCGGCCACCCAGCAGGCCACAGCTACATCCTCTCCAGGAAGGTGTGGATCTTGGTTCTGGCTGAGGCTCCTCCAGAGCTTCTTCCTCCTGAAGGCTGACTTTGCATCAGCCCTAGGGGCAGTGGCTGCTCCCTCGAGCTGCTACTCCTGAATTCTTGAGTATTCTCTTTACTCCTTAGTAGGCAATCCTGTTATTATTATTTTTAGAGACAGGGTCTCACTCTGTCACCTAGGATGGAGTGCAGTGGCACTATCACATCTCACTGCAGCCTTGACCTCCTTCCTGGGCTCAAGTGATCCTCCCATCTCAGCCTCCTGCATAGCTGGGACTACAGGTGTAAGCCACCATGCGCAGCTCCCAAACCTGTTATAATTAATAATTCTTTATAGTAAATTTTCCCTCTTCAAGTCACTGTGTGTGTTCTGACTCCTGATTGGACCTTGACTGATATATGCTACATCAGGCCACACCATGCAGATGTTACACAAGGCAGGAGAGAACCAAATTTGGGGACATAGGAAGACATTTGGCATGTGCTGTGAGATGAAAGAAAGGTAACAAAACAGTGTGCACTTTATATATATATACTCTCTAAATTGTTAAAAATCTTATCTGTGGGAGCACAATTAAGGGTGTTTAGCTTTATGATATGGTCTGGCTGTGTCCCCACTCACATTTCATCTTGAATTGTAGCTCCCATAATTTCCTCATATTGTCGGAGGGACCCAGTGGGAGATAATTGAATCATGGGGCGGTTTCCCCCATACTGTTCTCGTGGTAGTGAATAAGTCTCATGAAATCTGATGGTTTTATAAGGGGAAACCCCTTTCTCTTGGTTCTCATTCTCTCTTGTCTGTTGCCATGTAAGATGTGCCTTTCACCTTCTGCCATGATTGTGAGGTCTCCCCAGCCACGTGGAACTATGAGTCCATTAAACCTCTTTTTCTTGATAAGTTACCGAGTCTTGGGTATGTCTTTATCAGCAGGGTGAAAACGGACTAATGCACTTTATATATTTATGTATTTTTTTTTACAGTGAGACAGTATTACTTTTGTAATTTAAAAAGAGATGCACCTTTTACATAAATCTAATATTTAAAAAATATGCCAACTGACCAACAGGTGTTTTCTGGCCCCAGGATTATGAGGCTGGCGTTCTGTGTTCCCTGAGAAATGATTTACAGAAACGTTTCCCTGAGCCCGAGCAACTCTGGGGCTGCTGATAAAGCAGTTATTGGTTGTCCACTTGATGCCTGGCTCTCCTTGTCACTTCTCAAATGTGAGCCACCTCTTAGGAAACTGAAAACTTTTCCCTACCTTTGCTATAACATGCTGAATTATCTCATTGTGATAATCAAATAGATATATGTCCACATACTCATGCACCCAACAGATCTTTCCTAGTGGGCCACTGTGGGCCAGGTCTTTCTGCAAGCACTGGGACTAGGGAGACCCTATCCTATCCCTACCTCTATTGCTTAAACCCAGGAGTTCAAGACCAGCCTAGCTAACATAGCAAAAAAACCCAGCACCTTGTACTTTAAAAACAACCTAATATCCAGAAGCAATTGATGTGGAATAACTTTTCCTTTTTTTTTTTTTTTTTTTGAGATGGGGTTTCACTCTGTCACTCAGGCTGGGGTACAATGGCGCGATCTCAGCTCACTGCAGCCTCCGCCTCCAGGGCTCAAGCAATCCTCCCACCTCAGCCTCCTGAGTAGCTAGGACCACAGGCACATGCCACCATGCCTGGCTACTTTTTTGTATTCTGGTAGAGATGGGATGTCCATTTTTTGTAGAGAGAGTCTATGTTGCCCAAGCTGGTCTCAAACTCCTAAGCTCAAGAGATCTACCCACCTTGGCCTCCCAAAGTACTGGGATTACAGGAGGGAGCCACCACACCCAGCCTTATTTTCTTGAGACAAGGTCTCATTCTGTCACCCAGGCTGGAGTGCAATGGTGCAATCATGGCTCGCTGTAGCCCTGACCTTCCGAGCTCAAGTGATCCTCCCACCTCGCCCTTCTGAGTAGCTGGGACTGTAGGCGTGCACCACCTTGCCTGGCTAAGGTTTTTATTTTTACTTTTTGTAGAGACGATGTCTCCCTGTGCTGCCCAGGCTGCTTTCAAATTCTTGAGCTCAAGGGATCCTCTAGCCTTGGCCTTCCAAAGTACTAGGATTACAGGCGTAAGCCACCATACCTGGACCCTCATTTTCAATAAAAAATAAACTTCGATTATATTCCTAGTTAAAATCACAGAGCTACAGTATGAAGGGGCAATGGGTATGTTTTCCTAAAAATAAGCAATATTCATTATGAAAAAATGTTCTTATATTTTATAAAAATTGTGGCTTTTTTTTTCTACCTTTTTGTTGCGTCCGCTGTGGTGTAGGAGGGGAGCCTGGAAACCCATCTTGATCAGAAATATTTTCATCGTCTTCACTGTCCACCTCATGTAACAATGGCACCTTTTTGTTGTAAAAGACAAAGGAGCAAAGAAGTGAGAAAGGTAACCTTTATATACAGCATGTCCTCCTAACAAATTCCAACATCTTTCAAGTCTTCCCCACTGGGAGCTCCCTCCATGGGCACTTCAGCTGCTTTCCTCAGTGACACACAAAAGGGGTATATCAGGTGGGGCTGGATGACACTTACAGGCCCTCAGGAAAAGCTTAGGGGGCAAAGGCAACACCATTAAAGTTATGCTAAGGCCACTGAGAGCTCCACATCCCAGCCATGTTGCCAGGGCAGCTTCCCTTCCTCATCCCTGCCAAGGACCACCCAATGCCACTCCACCCTGGTACTGAAACCATGTTACTAGTTTCCCCCCACCCCTTTTTTTTTTGAGACAGGGTCTCCTCTGTCACCCAAGCTGGAGCACAGTGGTGTGATCACAGCTCACTGCAGCCTTGACTTCCCACGTGCAAGCGATCCTCCCACTTCAGCCTCCAGAGTAGCTGGGACCACAGGAGTGCACCACCACAGCCAGCTAATTTTTTTTTTATTTTTTGTAGAGACAAGGTCTCCTTATGTTGCCCAGGTTCGTCTCAAACTCCTGGGCCCACGCAATCCTCCTGCCTCAGCCTCCCGAAGTGCAGGGATTACAGATGACAGCCACTACACCCAGCCTGTGTTAATCATTTCTGTGTGGGACAAGCAGTGCTGACCTCCCCTGGGAGGACTCTCAATGAAGACTGCTATGTTCACCAATTATGTAAGTCCACTGTAAATTTCATTTACTGAGGGACTCCCCTCTACTGACTGAGAGTAGCTCCTATATAGGTAACGATTCATGTTAGCTATATAGGAGATACTGAAATTTTGTTTCATCCCAACATGGCAGGGACACAGAGTTGTCCTTTAGAGAGAGGCCCATGGGCCAGGAATGGGACTTGCCGCTGATGAGGAGGAGACATTCCCATTGGCAGGAGCCTGGGGGTAGGGACAGAGGCTGCCTAAGAGGAAGAGAAAGAACAGTGAAGCAGGTCTTTTTTTTTTCTTTCTTTTTTTAAGACATGGTCTCACTCTGTCACCCAGGCTGGAGTGCAGTGGCGCAATCATGACTTGCAGGAGCCTTTACCTCCTGGGCTCAAGCAATCCTCCACCTCAGCCTCCCAGTAGCTAGCACTACAAGCGTATGCCACCATGCCTAGCTAATTTTTAAATTTTTTGTAGAGATGGGGGTCTCAGTATGTTGTCCAGGCTGGTCTTGAACTTCTGGCTTCAAGCGATCCTCCTGCCTCGGCCTCCTAAAGGGCTGGGATTACAGGCATGAGCCACTGCACTCGGCCTGAACCAGGTGTTACGTGGTAAACTGTGACTGGCGCTGTCTGGGTGGGCTGCCCTTTGGCTCTCCTGATTCTTCAGTAAAATCTTGCTTTTGTGATCAGTTTGGCTTAGCTGGGCTGCACTGCAGGCAATGGAAGGGCTGTCCCTAGGGCTGACAAGGAGGTGGTGGCAGGGACTAGCAAGACGCCCATGAGAAGGGGCATTTCAGAGTAAAAGCTAAGGCTGCTACGTCCACCTGTCTCTGTGGACACGGTTCCAAGATGACCTGGCTCAAGAGAAGCAAACAGGTCTCCCAAGATACTCATCATTTGAAGAAAGAAAAAGTAAATGGCCGCGTACTTTTTTTTTTTTTTTAATACAGACAGGATCTCACTATGGTGTCCAGGCCAGTCTTGAACTCCTGTCCTCAAATGATCCTCCCACATCCACCTCCCAAAGTGGTGGGATTACAGGTGTGAGCCACTGCGCACGGCCGACCTCAAGCTTTTTTATCTCCCAGGAACAAACTTCCTTGTTTAACCTGTCAAAAATATATTAAGTGACTCACTATTCTCAAGGAAATGTGAAATGGATAAGATAACTTAAAAAGCATTAGGGGCCAGGTGTGGTGGCTCACATCTATAATCCCAGCACTTTGGGAGGCCGAGGCAGGCGGACCACCTGAGGTCGGGAGTTTAAGACCAGCCTGACCAACATAGAGAAACCTTGTCTCTACTAAAAATACAAAATTAGCCGGGTGTGGTGGCACATGCCTGTAATCCCAGCTACTCAGGAGGCTGAGGCAGGAGAATTGCTTGAACCCAGGAGGCGGAGGTTGCAGTGAGCAGAGATCATCCCATTGCACTCCAGCCTGGGCAATAAGAGTGAAACTCTACCCCCTTCCCCCCCCCCGAAAAAAGCATTAAGGAGATGCTCAATACGGACAACTGTTTGGCAGTATCTACTGGTACTAAAGCTGATGGTACATATGCCCTATGACCATACGCATACCATTCCTCAGTATACACCCACCAGAACTACACAAATATGTACATCAAGGGACACATCCCCAAATGTTCACAGCAGCACTATTCCTAAGAGTCCCAAACTGGAACCAATCAAGTCCTTGTCATCAGTAAAATGAATAACTGAGTGGCACAGTTGTACAGTAAAATATACAGCAATGAGAACGAACCCGCCCCTGCTATACACAGTAACTGAAGACTCCCAAACTCCAAATAATGCATATCGTCCAATTAAATGCATGTAAATTTTCAGAATAGGCAAAGCTAATCTCAGGTTATTTTTAAAGATTAAGGCTAATCTTGGCAAAGGTTAACTCTGTGGGAAGTAGTGACTAAGAAGGGGGATTTCTAGAGTACAAGTAATTTTTTTTTAAAATCTGAGTGGTGGCTACTTTTTGAAAATTTATCGAAATGTACACTTATGATTTATCCACTTCTTGTGCATATTTTATACATCAATAAATAAGTCTACTAAAAACATACCTTCATAAAGAATTTGTGATACTTTATATAAACATACTTTAAAAGGCTTGGCTGGGCGCAATGGCTCATGCCAGTAATCCCAACACTTTGGGAGGATCAGCTAAGGTCAGGAGTCCGAGACCATCCTGGCCAACATGATGAAACCCAATCTCTACTAAAAATACAAAAATTTGCTGGGCATGGTGGTGGGCACCTGTAGTTCCAGCTACTTGGGAGGCTGAGGCAGGAGAATCACTTGAACCCAGGAGGCGGAGGTTGCAGTGAACCAAGATTGTACCACTACATTCCAGCCTGGGCGACAGAGCAAGACTCTGTCTCAAAAGAAATAAACAACAAAAAAAATTATACACACACACACACACACACGCACACTACTACAGTTGTTTACTTAAACTTGTAGTAAAAGAATAAAAACACAAACTTCCAGGATGCACTCCAAATCCAAGAAAAGATGAGTTTCCAAGGAGGGAGTGGGGTTAGGGGAGAAGGCAACATCAACCCTAATGGTAACATTTTATTATTTATTATTTTCTACTTTTCACATGTTAAAATTTAAAAATTTTCCTACTACACATGGCTCCTAAAGCCACCCTAACAGATTTGCCTTAAAAAACAAAATATTTGTCCTTCTAACAAGCAAAGAGTCTCTGTAGGTCACTGTATCTCTTTCTTCCAAGGGAAATATTGTAGCAAGCTTTCCCTCTAGAATAGTGGAGTGATATGACTCTATGTGTAATATCAGTCCAAAATAACCAGCCGGCAAGTGTGCGAGTGAGGAGCAGTAGGACTGATTCTGAGCCCTGCAGAGCTCGACAGGAGCACCTCCCTCCTTGGGGCTCTGGCAGTGTCTGCCTATTCCAGAGCTGCTTGCTATGAGAAACCTAATTCTATATGTGAAAGTCTGTGTATGTGGGAAAATGATGGTGAGTTCATGAAACAGCCACATAAGGATCCCTCAAAATAAGCTCCTGAAGACCATTTAAAATGTGCTTTAGGGCCAGGGGCATTGGCTTATGCCTGTAATCCCAACACTTTGGGAGCCCGAAGCAAGAGGATTGCTTAAGCCCAGGAGTTCAAGACCAGTCTGGCTAACATAACAAGACCCTGGCCCTATAGAAAAAAAAAAAAAAGCCAGTTGTGGTGCCATGTGCCTAAAGCCCCAGCTACTCGGGAGGCTGAGGTGGGAGGATCACTTGAGCCCAGGAGGAGGTGGCTATAATGAGCTATGATTGTGCCACTGCACTCCAGCCTGGGGACAGTGAGACCCCATCTCAATTTAAAAAAAAAAAAAGTGTTTTAATATAGTAGAGGCTAATTAATATACATATAATCAATACTGGTGTAGCTTAATGCTGCCGGTCTATATGTACAGACACTATGAATAACACACTATAATGGTGGCTAAAAAAAGAAAAAGGGGCTGGACACAGTGGCTCACACCTGTAATCCAGGTACTTTGAAAGGCTGAGGCAGGTGGATCGCTTGAGGTCAGGAGTTCGAGACCAGCCTAGGCAACATGGAGAAACCTTGTCTCTACAAAAAGCACAAAAAATATCCAGGCATGGTAATGTGTGTCTGTAGTCCCAGCTACTTGGGAGGCTGAGGTGGGAGGATCACTTGAGTCCAGAAGGTTGAGGCTACAGTGAGCTATAATGGTGCCACTGCACTCCAGCCTGAGGGACAGAGCAAGACTCTGTCTCAAAAAAAAAAAAAGAAAAGAAAAAGAAAAAGAAAAGAAAGAAAAAGATAAAAGAAAAAGGGATATGGTGCTATATTTTGCCATTAAAGAAATGTCATTATCTAGTTTCCAAAACCCTGGGAGCAGTTTAAAAATCGAGATTCGCAGAGCAGCTGGAAGTGGAGAAGTATGTTTCCTTGAATCTCTCTGTGTGCAGTTCCCTGATGTGTGACAGGGCAATGAAGGGAATTCCTCAATGAGTCAGTGGGGGTCAGCTAAGATAAATGCACACAGGAGTTAGAAACGGGAGCGCTCATAGTAAGCACTCAAAGCACATCAGCTCCCATTGAGAGACGCATGACGACCTTCCCCATCAGGCACGAATTTAAAGAAAGGTTGCAGTGTGCAAAATGATACCATAAAAGTGACAGGAAATTTAGCTTCCAAGGTCAAAGAAAAGAACAAGATTGCTAAGCTGTGAATGGAAGTCCACATTAACAATATGAAGATGTTCATCTTTGTTTTTACAAGATAAAGGAAAGAAGTTTATGTTTTAATCTAACCAGATAGAAATGAGGCTGGACACATTTAAAAAAATAAGCCCCAAAGCAAATGCTATCAAATGCAGAATAGAGAGAAGAAATCCTTAGCAATGCACTAATTTACCAAAAGTTAACATCAGGGTGAATGTCAAGAAGAAAACTGGGAACATAGAAAACACCTGATTTCTGTGTGGCACAGCGTACAGGTCATCACTGTGGCCTCCTCTGTCCTCCTGGGCACTGACATCCCCCAATTCCTTGCAGCTGGATGACAGCTGAGTTTCAATGTCCTCTTCGTCCCCATAGTCCAGTGTTTCAAAGGATGGCAAAGAAGATCTTCTTCCCATCTCACTCTGCCAATTTGGTCTGTATTAGAACATTCATGGGGAAAACAAACAAAAAGTCACTTAACACTTGACACTGATAAATACCATGTATTTTTTTTTTTTTTTTTTTTTTTTGAGACAAAGCCTCGCTTTGTCGCCCAGGCTGGAGTGCAGTGGCGCAATCGCGGCTCACTGCAAGCTCCGTCTCGCGGGTTCACGCCATTCTCCTGCCTCAGCCTCATAAGTAGCTGGGATTACAGGCGCCCGCCACCACATCTGGCTAATTTTTTTTTTTTTTTGTATTTTTAGTAGAGATGGGGTTTCACCGTGTTAGCCAGGATGGTCTCGATCTCCTGACCTCGTGATCCGCCCGCCTCAGCCTCCCAAAGTGCTGGGATTACAGACGTGAGCCACCGCGCCCGGCCAATATCATGTATTAAATGCACTGCCTCTAAGTCCTTATCATAAATGTGTGATACTACAAAGTACACAGAAGCTAAAAGATTAAATTTTCCACCGTCCCTTCTCTTTGTACACTCGGCATATCCTTCTAGTTTCTGTTTTTGGAGTTACTGCATACATATACAATTTGCCTTGTTATGAATAAGGGTTTTGTTTTTTGTTTTTTGTTTTTTTTTGAGACAGGGTCTCACTCTGTCTCCCAGGCTGGAGTGAAGTTGTCCAATCATGGTTCACTGTAGCCTCAACCTCTCTGGGCTCAGGTGATCCTCCAATCTCAGCCTCCCAATAGCTGAGACTAACCATGCCCAGCTAATTTTTGTATTTTTTGTAGAGACGGGGTTTCACCATGTTGTCCAGGCTGGTCTCGAACTCCTTGGCTCAAGGGATCCGCCTGCCTCAGCCTCCTAAAGTGCAGGATTACAGGCATGAGCCACTGAGCCCAGCCTGTTGTTATTATTATTGTTATTATTATTTTGAGACAGAGTCTCACTCTGTCACCCAGGATGGAGTATAGTAGCACAATCTTGGCTTACTGCAACCTCTGCCTCCCGGGTTCAAGTGATTCTCCTGCCTCAGCCTCCTGAGTAGCTGGGATTACAGGCACTCACCACCACACCTGGCTAATTTTTCTATTTTTAGTAGAGATGGGGTTTCACCATGTTGGCCAGGATAGTCTCAAACTCCTGACCTCAAATGATCCGCCCACCTCGGCCTCCCAAAGTGCTGGGATTACAGGCCTGAGCCACCATGCCTGGCCCCAGCCTGCTATTAATAAGTATTTTTATTTTTTAAATTGAGATAGGGTCTCATTCTGCCACACAGGCTGGAATGCAGAGGTGCAATCTTGGCTCACTGCAGCATCCACTTCCCCAGCTCAAGTGATCCTCCTACCTCAGCCTCCCGAGTAGCTGGGACTACAGATGCACTCCACCATATCCAGCTAATTTTTTGTTTGTTTGTTTATTTGTATTTTTAGTAGAGAAGGGGTTTCGCCATGTTGCCCAGGCTGGTCTCTAAACTCCAGAGCTGAAGTGATCCACTCACCTCAACCTCCCAAAGTGTTGGGATTACAGGTATGATCCACTGTCCCCAGCCTATTAATAAGTTTTTATAGTCAACATTTTAAAAGGTGGGAATCCACCAGATATACCAGCTTAACCAGCCATTTTCCTTGGTTAGGTGGGGTTTTTTTCTTTCATTTTCCATTGTTGTAGATAACCCTGTAATAAACATCTGTGTGCAGATAACCTCTACTGTATTTAAGGTTACTCACATAAAACAAACCGCCATAGAGTAAATTCTTTTTTTCTTTATCTTTTTTATCTGAGATGGAGTCTCACTCTGTCACTCAGGTTGGAGTGTGGTGGTGCGATCTCAGTGCACTGCCACCTCCGCCTCCCAGGTTCAAGTGATTCTCCTGCCTCAGCCTCCCGAGTAGCTGGGACTACAGGCGCCTGCCACCATGCCTGGCTAATTTTTGTATTTTTAGTAGACATGGGGTTTCACCACATTGGCCACACTCCTGACCTCAAGTGATACGCCCGCCTCAGCCTCAAAAAGTGCTGGGATTACAGGCGTGAGCCACTGTGTCCGGCCCATACAGTAAATTCTTGAGTCAAATGGTGTGAACATTTTGTGTCTACATGCATACTGCACAAAATCATTTCTCCAAGCTATAAATACACTGGTAATAATTTTCTAAAACTTGCCAAAACAACTTAAAACCCACTGTCTAAATTTGCATTTGTTACTGAGACTGAATGTTTTTCCATATACTTGTGTTCAGGTCCTTTGTCTGTTTTACTTCTGGTATGTCCATTCCAATTTGGTTCTTTTTTTTTTTTTTTTTTGAGATGGAGTCTCACTCTGTACCCCAGGCTGGAGTACAATGGCTCCATCTTGGCTCACTGCAAGCTCCACCTCCCGGGTTCACGCCATTCTCCTGCCTCAGCCTCCTGAGTAGCTGGGACTACAGGCGCCCGCCACCACGCCAGCTAATTTTTTGTATTTTTAGTAGAGACGGGGTTTCACCATGTTGGCCAGGATGGTCTCGATCTGCTGATCTTGTGATCCGCCCGTCTTGGCCTCCCAAAGTGCTGGGATTACAGGCGTAAGCCACCGCACCCGGCCTGTTTTCTCATTTTTTTTGTTGTTTTGTTTTTTTGGTTTTTTTTTTTTTTTGAGACAGGGTCTCACTCTGTCATCCAGGCTGGAGTGAAGTGACAAGATCATAGCTTACTGCAACTTTGACCTCCTGGGCTCAAGTGATCCTCCTGCCTCAGCCTCCCAAGCAGCTGGAACTACAGGTGAGCAACACCATGCCAGGATGATTTTTGTATTTTTTTTGTAGAGATGGGGGTCTCACTTTGTTGCCCAGGCTGGTCTCAAACTCCTGATCTCAAGCAGTCCTCCCACCTCAGCCTCTCAAAGTGCTGGGATTACAGGTGTGAACCACCACACTTGGCTTCCATTCCAATTTGAAATTACTAAAATTAATCTACTAAAATTAAAATCCTGACTTTGCTTTTACTATGTTTTTTCTGTTCTATTAATATTATTTTGCTTATATAAATTTCTTAAACATAGAAGTGATTAAAAAGGTTTTTTTACCTTCTAAATTCTTGGTGTAAAAGCAAATAGCAGTCATATCCCTGAAGAGGTGTGATAAGACTGGATACTGGATTTCATAGTCTTATTTGTGTGTCTATACAGTATAGCCCTTCATTCAATAGGAATTTATTTTAGTGTATGACTTAGGCAAGGCTCAAAGCTGATTTCTAATACTGCTAATCAATATAGCACTGAATCCTTTCCTTCCCCTTTGAGGTGTGGGACAGACTTTATTAAAGATTCAGTATGCTTATAGAAACACTAGGTTCACCTCAGGGAATTCCTGGGCACCTGTGTATCACTCAACTAGTCCTACAATGTTCTTGCTACTTTATCTATACGTTTTGAAATATGACAGGGCTGGGCCCAATGGCTTTTTATTGCATCAATTGAGGGGTAGCTGTTGGGATGTTCGTGGTTAAAATATAATTTCTGGGCTCTGACTGGGTTGCTTTTTAGTCTCTTGTTTTTAGGGTTTGGCAAGGGCAGGTTTACCTAGGTTGATGGAAAAGTCAGAGATGGGGTGGTTGTGGATTTAATCGGAAATAGTTCTTGAAATTGAGTGTATGTGCGTGCACGAGCATGGCTCACACCTATAATCCCAGCACTTTGGGAGGCCAAGGAGAGAGGATCTCTTGAAGCCAGAAGTTCAAGCCCAGCCTGGGTAACATCAGGAAACCCTGTCTCTACAAAAAAAAAAAAAAAAAAAAAATTAGCCTGGGCTGGGCACAGTGGCTCGCGCCTGTCATCCCAGCACTTTGGGAGGTCAAGGTGGGCAGATCACTTGAGGCCAGGAGTTTTGAGACCAGCCTGGCCAACATGGTGAAACCCTGTCTCTACTAAAAATACAAAAATTAGCCAGGTGTGGTGGCGGGCACCTGTAGTCCCAGCTACTCTGGAGGCTGAGGCAGGAGAATTGCTAGAACCCAGGAGGCAAAGGCTGCAGTGAGCCGAGATCATGCCACTGTACTCTACCCTGAGTGACAGAGCGAGACTCTGGCTCAAAAATAAATAAATAAATAAATAAATAAATAAATAAATAAATAAATTAGCCAAGCACAGTAGCAAGCATCTGTGGTACCAGCTTCTTGGGAGGCTAAGGCAGGAGAATCACTTGAGCCCAGGAAGAGGAGGTTGCAGTGAGCCATGATTGTGCCACTGCACTCCAGCCTGTGCAACAGAATGAGATCCTGTGTCAAAACAAAACAAAACAAAAAAAATCCCCCTCCAAAAAAATAAAATACATTGGGGATAGTCCAGCACTCCTGTGGGTCAGACCATCTCCTCTGATGGTCTTATGTGCTTATTTTTTCCACTAAATTTTAGAACCATTTACTCATCTTTAGTTTTTATTCAGCCAAAGTATAATGTTTACCAGAAAAAAAAAAAGGTTAAATTCAAATATCTCAAAATGGTAGCAATACTTTTGGTCAAAACAAAAATAAAAACAACCCTAGAAGGAAATACCTTAAGTATTTATATAATACTATAGTAGGAAGGGTCTTACTAAATTTACAATTATTACAGAAAATGTAAAGAAAAAATGGATAGATTTTACTACATATAAAATACAGAATATTTAGTATATCAAAAAAGCCAACACAGGCCGGGCATAGTGGCTCACACCTGTAATCCCAGCACTTTGGGAGGCCAAGGTGAGAGGATCACCAGAGGTCAGGAGTTCGAGACCGGCCAACATGGCGAAATCTCATCTCTACTAAAAATACAAAAATTAGCCGGGAAAGGTGGCACATGCCTGTAATCCCAGCTACTCGTGAGACTGAGGCAGGAGAATCGCTTGAATCCAGGAGGCGGAGGTTGCAGTGAGCCAGGATTGCACCACTGCCCTCCAGCCTGGGCAACAGAGTGAGACTCTGTTTCAAAAAAAAGTCAACCCAACACAAAGGTGAATATATGTGACAATTAAAAAGGCAAATGTGGCCGGGCATGGTGGCTCATGTTTGTAATCCCAGCACCTTGGGAGGCCGAGGCAGGTGGATCATCTAAGGTCAGGAGTTCAAGACCAGCCTGACCAACATGGAGAAACCCCGTCTCTACTAAAAATACAAAAATTAGCCAGGTGTGGTGGCGTGTGCCTGTAGTCTCAGCTACTCAGGAGGCTGAGGCAGGAGAATGGCTTGAACCCAGGAGGCGGTGGTTGCAGTGAGCCAAGATCGTGCCAATGTGCTCTAGTCTGGGCAACAAGAGCGAAATTCTGTCTCAAAACAAAACAAACAAAACAAAAAAAAAACCCAGACAAATGTGATCATGGATCCCTACTCCCATCCCTGCCCCATGCACCCTTAGAGACCTCCAGTGTCTTCCCACCACTCCAAAGGCAGACACCAACCCTCTAAACAGGACACCAAAGGCACCCCCAGCCTGGCCCCTGCCCACTCCTCCAGCCCCATCTCGCATCCCAAACATCCTCCTTCCACTGCCGCCTGTGTCACATTCCCTCGTCTCTGTCTGGAAAGCTCATCCCAGCCCCACAAAGATCATGCCCAGCCCTTGAGCTGTTCCTAGATGATTCCTGTACATCCTAAGCTCTTCCCTCGACCCTCTCTTCCTCAGGAGGAAACCTTCCTGACCCCCTAGCCCTGTGTCAGCTCAAACCCAGGACAAGCAACAAAGGAAAAGATGATGAAGAAAAAAGGCTAAACTGCAGCTGCCAAGAAGATCAAATTAATGTGAATGTCCAGAGATACATGTGAGAGGTAAGGAGGGACCACTTTCACTGTTCAGGTTGCCGCACAAAGAAACTTACTACGGGCTGGAAGCAGCGCTGAATTCATTAGCTCTGTGCCGCTGTGAAAATGGCCAGGACCCATACAAGTCAAAATCTAACAAGATCCACTATGGAGGAAATCCAGATCGCAGAGCAATTAGGTCGCTGGACAGTGTCCATTTGACATTGGTGATGAAAACCCAGCGACTAAGACTCTAGTCATAAATACGTGCACGAGCACCCACACACCCACACAGGTACACATGCACACACATGTACTCATGCACACATACACGTAGAGACCAGGCTGAGCCTGCCCCTCTTCCACCCTCAGAGGAAGCAGAAGCGGCGATCTGGTACCTACCGAGGCCTCAGCTGTGAGGTGGTGGCATAGGGCTCGATGAAGCTGTCCTGTTCAACACTGCTGACATCACTCTCAGACCGGGATCTCTGGCGAGGCTGAGGAATAGCAACCGTTCGCCCAGTCAATGTTGTTGCCAGAATGGCTGCTGCCAGAGCAGATCTGAGGACAGAAACATCCCATGGAGATGGTGAGATGTGAACATTCCAGGTGAAGGCTGAACAAGATACACGAACTGATCAAGGTTTACCTTCTGCTGGACAGTGTCGACTGAGCATTTACTCTGCACCCATCATCTACCACAGGCCATCAGACAATCTCATTTGATTCTCACACAACCGTATGACTACATATTATTGTCATCCCATTTTCCATAGAAATTAAATGACTTGTAAAGATTACCTAGCCAATAGGAGGTAGAACAGGGCCTCTAATCCAGGCAGACACAAAAGCCTACATTCAAGTAGTTTTCTTATTAGAATGGAAGATCAGAATGGAAAAAGAAAATGAGATATAGAAAGACTAAAATATTTAAAAGGGGACTTTAAAAATACTTGAGAATTACTCAGCAATATTTTACAGGAAAGTTAGAGTAAACAAATTTATCCTCCTGCCTAAAACAGTAAAACAAGGCCAGGCGTGGTGGCTCATGCCTGTAATCCTAGCACTTTGGGAGGCCGAGGTGTGTGGGTTACTTGAGGTCAGGAGATCGAGACCAGCCTGGCTAACACAGTGAAACCTCATCTCTACTAAAAATACCAAAAAATTAGCCAGGTGTGGTGGCGTGCACCTGTAAATCCAGCTACTCAGGAGGCTGAGGTAGGAGAATTGGTTGAACCCGGGAGGTGGAGGTTACTATGAGCCCAGATTGCACCACTGCACTCCAACCTGGGCAACAGAGCAAGACTCCATCTCAAAAAAAAAAAAAAATAGTATAACAAAACAAAAGACCACCGTCCCAGCTTGCTGCCTAGGAAAATTTCCAGGTCACAGCACAGGGAGGAGGAACGGGTGGAGCCAGGCAGACTCCCTGAGTTGTAGAGATGGAGCTGAAAGAATGTGTAGGATAGAGTGCCGGAAAGGAGAGAACTGCACAGAGAGAACGAGGAGATCTGCAGAAGGTCCCCCAGTTTCAGTGGGATACAGTGCAGCACACAAGTGTGAGGAAATTACCCGATAGTGGAGGAAGAACCATTCACCAGGATCACAGGAGCAGTGCCAGGTGCTTACACATAGCCCAAGACAGCAGCTGCTCCCACCAGGAAGACTGAAGAAACCTGTCATTCACAAGACGCTGGGTACAGCACTCAGAAAGGTCTGGCCTCGGTACTGGGGAATAATTAGCCCTGGCTGAGCACTGCTCCACACCCCACCTAACAAATCATATAAGAAAGACCCGGCCAGGCGCAGTGGCTCACATCTGTAATCCCAGCACTATGGGAGGCTGAGGCAGGCGGATCACGAGGTCAAGAGATGGAGGCCATCCTGGCCAACATGGTGAAACCCCGTTTCTACTAAAAATACAAAAATTAGCTGGGCGTGGTGGCACGCGCCTGTAGTCCCAGCTACTCGGGAGGCTGAGGCAGGAGAATTGCTTGAACACAGGAGGCGGAGGTTGCAGTGAGCCGAGATCACGCCACTATACTCCAGCCTGGCGGCAAGGCAAGACTCTGTCTCAAAAAAAAAAAAGACCCAAAAGATCTGTTTCCAAGAAATTGAACTGCATCCCAGAACAAAGGTCAAGACGTTTTAAGGAATACAAAACTATCCAGCACTAAAGGTAAAATTCACAACAAGATCTTATATCCACTTAGATAAGCAGGCATGCAAAGAGACAGCAAACCATGACCTATAATGAAGACAACCATCAACTGAAACCCACTAAGAACTGAACACATATGTTAGAATTGGCAGAAAAGCACATTCAGACAGTTATTATAGCTGTATTTCATATAATCAAAAAGCCAAGTAGAGACATGGACAATTACAAAAAGATCCGAACTTCATGAGATAAAAATGACAACATCAGAGATAGAAAGTATACTGGATGGGATTAACAGATTATATGTTGCAGAAGATCAGTAAAATTAAAGGCAAAAACAACCAAAAACAACCAAAATGAAATGGAGATGAAAAAAAAATTTTTTTAAAGAGCATCAATCAGATGTGGGATAAAAACCACCATTTTTTATATTTTGGTTTTGGGGCTTTTTTTTGAGACCAATCTCACTCTGTTGCCCAGGCTGGAGTACAGTGGCGCAATCACAGCTCAGTATAGCCTCAACCTCCTGGGCTCAAGTGATCCTCCCACCTCAGTCTCTTGAATAGATGGGACTACAGGCACACGCCACCACACCTGGCTAATTTTTATATTTTTTGTAGAGATGGGGTCTGATATGTTCTCCATGCTGGTCTGGAACTCCTGGGCTCAAGTAATCCTCCTGCCTCAGGCTCCCAAAGTGTTGGGATTACAGGCACGAGCCACCACGCCCAGCTGCTGTTTTGTTTTAAATTACTATATTTTGGTGCAATTGTCACACAGCAATAAATAACTAATAGCCTCATCATCAAATGGTGCTGGAAAAATCAAATCTCCATATGCAAAAAAAAAAAAAATCATGGATCTATACCTTACACACTGATATGGTTTGGCTCTGTGCCGTTACCCAAATCTCCTCTCAAATTGTAAGCCCCACGTGTCGAAGGAGGAAAGTAATTGGATTATGGGGGTGGTTTCTCCCATCCTGTTCTTGTGACAGTGAGCTCTCACGAGAGCAGATAGTTTTACAAATGGTAGTTTCTCCTGAGCTCTCACATGCTCGCTCTCTCTCATCTGCCACCATGTAAGACATGCCTGCTTCCCCTTCCACCATGATTGTTAGTTTCCTGAGGATTCCCCAGCCATGCAGAACTGTGAGTCAATTAAATCTCCTTTGTTTATAAATTACCACATCTCAGGTAGTATCTTTATAGCAGTGTTAGAACGGACTAATACGCACACCATTTACAAACATTAACTCTAAATGGATTACAGACCTAACTGTAAAGCCTAAAACCGTAACACTTCTAGAAGAAAATATAAGAGAAAACCTTTGTGACCTTGGGTTAGGTAAATATTTCTTCAATATGAGATACTGAAAGCATGATCCATAAAAGAAAAAATTGTAAGCTGGACTTCATAAAAATTAATAACTTCTGCTCTTTGAAAGACACTGTTTAAGAGAATGAAAAGACAAGCCATAGAGAGAAAAGACTTGCAAATCACATATTTGATAAAAGACTTGTATTGATACTATATAACGAACCCTCAGGACGCAATAATGGAAAACAAGCTGGGGCTGTGATGTCTCCAGGAAACCCACAGTCTTCACCCAGGTCTCTGCTTACGTCTCCTGGATGAAAAATGTCATTGCCTCCAACTGAACATGATCCTGAGTCCAACAGCCTTCCCAAGATGGTTCTTAGATCTGCAACAGGACTTGTGACCAACAAGGAATGCCCAATTTTTATAAATGGGCAAAACATGTGAACAGATGCTTCACTAAAAAAGATATAAAGATGACAAATAAGCACATGAAAAAAATGCTCAATACCATTAGCCATTAGAGAAATGCAAAATAAGGCTGGGTGTGGTGGCTCACGCCTGTAATCCCAGTACTTTGGGAGGCCGAGACAGGTGGATCACTTAAGGTCAGGAGTTTGAGATCAGCCTGGCCAACATGGCGAAACCCCATCTCTACTAAACATACAAAAATTAGCCGGGTGTGGTGGTGCATGCCTGTAATCCCAGCTACTTAGGAGGCTGAAGCATGAGAATCGCTTGAATCCAGGAGGCGGAGGTTGCAGTGAGCTGAAATCGTTCCACTGCACTCCAGCCTGGGTGACAGAATGAGACTCTGATCAAAAATAACAGACTCCATCTCAAAAACAAAAAAACAAAAAACACACAATGAAATACTAGTACACACTCATGAAATGTCCAAAATTTTAAAAACTGACCAAGACAACCCCTTGTGCTCTTTTATTCTAAACCGCACCTATGAGAATGGCTTCCACAAAGGAGGGCAACAAGAAGGGTTGTTCTGTCATCAACAAGGTTGTGACCAGAAAGCACACTATCAGCACTCATGAGCACACCTATGGAGTGTGTTTTAAGACGCTGCCCCTGGCATACACAAAGAGATCTGGAAATTTCCCATGAAAGAGCTGGGAACTCCAGATGTGTACATCGACGCCGGGCTCAACAAAGCTGTCTTAGACAAAGGAATAAGGAATATCCCTCACCCTACCTGTGTACCACTGTCCAGAAAGCATAATGAAGATGAAGATTGATCAAACAAGCTCTGTACATTGGTTAGCTATGCAACTGTCACCACTTTCAAAAACCTACAGTCAATGTGGATGAAAACTAACCACTGACTGTCCAAGTTATAAAAGACCACACACACACACATGCACGCACTCACACGCATGCACATGAACACAAACACACACACACAGACACACACACACACACACATACGCACACACACACATACGCACACTCTGACCAAACCAAGTACTGGTGAGAATATGAAGCAACTGGACTCATATACTGTTGGTGGGAACATAAATGGGACAATGACCTTGGAAAATAGTTTGACAGTTTCTTAATAAATTAAATATCTGCCTAGTATAAGACCCAGCTATAGGTATTTACCCGAGAAATGAAAGTATATATCCAAACATTTGTGTATACATTTTTTTTTTTTTTGAGATATAAGTCTCGCTTTGTTGCCCAGGCTGGAGTGCAGTGGTACAATCTTGGCTCACCGCAACCTCTGCCTCTGGGTTCAGGTTATTCTCGTGCCTCAGCCTCCCCAGTAGCTGGGACTACAGGAGTGCACCACCACACCCAGCTAATTTTTGTATTTTTAGTGGAGATAGGTTTTCACCGTGTTGACCAGGCTGGTCTCAAACTACTGAGCTCAGATGATCTGCCCGCCTTAGCCTCCCAAATTGCTGGGATTATAGGCGTGAGCCGCCGCACTCAGCCAGTGTGTAAATGTTTACAGCAGCCTTATTCTAGTAACCAAAAATTAGAAACAAGCCAAATATCCATCAACAGGCGAATGGATAAACAAACTGTGGCATATTCATATAATGAAATACTACTCAGTAAGGAAAAGGATGAATTATTGACTTTCAGAACATGTGTGAATCAGAATAATCATGCTGAGTGAAAGAAGGCAGTGTATTTTATGTAATTCCACTTATATAAAATTCTAGAAAATACAAGCTAATCCATAGCGTGAGAAAGGAGATGAGAGGTTGCCCGGGGATGAACAGGAGCATGAAAGGTGGCAGAGAGGGGAAGGGGGAAGGAATTACAAAGGAGCATGAGGACTCTTGTCAGAATGATAGATGTATTTATTATCTTTTTTTCTTTTTCAGGAGCTACCCTATTAATTATCTTTTTTAAAAAAATTTTTTTAGAGGCAGGGCCTCACTCACAACAGCCTCACTATTGCTGAGGCTGCAGTGCAGTGACTCGATCATAGCTCACTGCAGCCATGACCTCTTGGACTCAAGTGATTCTCCAGCCTTAGCCTCCTGAGTATCTGGGATTGCAGGCATGTACCATCATGCTCAGATAATTTATTTTCTTTTAATTTTTGCTATAGATAAGGTTTTGCTATGTTGCCCAGGCTGATCTTGAACTCCTGGGCACAAGCAATCCTCCTGCCTCAGCCTCCCAGGATCAGTTTACCCTAGGAGTTCAAGACCAACTTGGGCAACATAGTGAGACCTCCATCTCTGCAGAAAATTTAAAAAATTAGCCAGGCATGGTGGCATGCACCTGTAGTCCCAGCTACTCAGGAGGCTGAGACAGGAGGATCGTTTGATGCCAGGGGGTTGAGGCTGCAGTGAGTCACGTTCGCACCAATGCACTCCAGCCTGGGCAACAGAATGAGACCATATCTCGAAAAAAACTTTTTGTTTTGGCCAGGCACAGTGGCTCACATCTGTAATCCCAGGCACTTTGGGAGGCAGAGGCAGGTGGATTGCTTGAGCCCAGGATTTCAGCCTGGGCAACATGGCAAAACCTTATCTCTACAAAAAATGGAAAAATTAGTTAGGCATGGTGGTACGTGCCTGTAGTCCCCGCTACCCGGGGGGCTGAGATGGGAGAACTGATTGAGCCTGGGAGGCGGAGGCTGCAATGAGCCATGTTTGCACCACTGTACTCCAGCCTGGGCAACAGAGCAAGATCCTGCCTTGAAAAAAAAATTAATAATTAAAAAAAAAAAAAGAAAATTGGCTGGGCGTGGTGGTTGATGCCTGTAATCTCAGCACTTTCAGAGGCCGAGGCAGGTGGATTAAGAAAGAGGTCAGGAGTTTGAGACCAGTCTGGCCAACATGGTGAAGCCCCATCTCTACTAAAAATACAAAAATTAGCTGGGCGTGGTGGCATGTGCCTGTAATCCCAGCTACTCCGGAGGCTGAGGCAGGAGAATTGCTTGAACCTGGGAGGTGGAGGTTGCAGTGAGCCAAGATTGCGCCACTGCACTCCAGCCTGGGCAACAGAGCAAGACTCCGTCTCGAAGGAAAAAAAAAAGAAAGAAAATTATGTGTATGATTCAAAATTCCCTGTTAACCTGAATACTTGGGCTTTAATGCTTTACATTTTTTTTAAAATACTCATCGCATTCAATCATGAAATGTGAGAAGTTCATGCACCTGAAAAGGACAGACCTCAAGTCAGTCCATTATCCTCAGAGACACCATATTAAGTGCATCATTATGGAATCGTGGTAAACATTTTGAAGGACATGATTCTAACCTCCCTACTTGTACTTTTCTGGGCAGTTTGAGCAGTTCCAGGATCCAGTACCTGGATGCTGAGCACAGGGGTGACCTCAGTGCCTGCTCATCTGATACTCACCTTGGTCTCTCTGGAGACGGGTTGGGGCTGCGGGGAGGAGGTGTGCGTGGCACAGCTGCCTTTGGAGCAATGCTGGCTGCAGGTAAAAGGCCATGGATGATGTGTTTCTGCACAAATGAAATCCAACAGAAGTCACTGGGTTGGGTCACTGGATCACCTGAGTCTTGTCACCACTCCCCATGGGCCTGCAAGGGGACACCTGCACTGGCCACCCATGGATCCAAACCCATCAGAAGCCCACTCCTCCCCTACCATCCCCAGTCCCCATCAGGCCAGACAAGTGCACACAGCCAAGGAGCATCATGACAGCTGCTCATTGTGGGGCCCTCTTGTCCTTCCCTCCTCAGAGCTTCCCTGGCTGTCCCCAAGAGTCACCCTCTAGCTCTTCCACGTGTCCCACAGCACTCCCCACAGTGATGTCTCATGTGGCTCCCCCTGCAGAGCAGGGTGACTTCCTGAGAAGCAAGTGACTTCCTTATCTTTTTTTGCTTTGTTTGAGATGGGGTCTTGCCCTGTTGCCCATGGTGGAGTGCAGTGGTACGATCATAGCTCACCACAGCCTCAAACTCCTGGCTCAAGCAATCCTCCGGCTTCAGCCACGCGAGTAGATGGGACTACAGATGTTCACCACCATGCCTAGGTAATTTTTTGTATTTTTTTGTAGAGACAGGATCTCACTACATTGCCCAGGCTGGTCTCAAACTTCTGGCTTCAAGTGATCCTCCCACCTCAGCCTCCCAAAGTGTTGGGATTATAGATGCGAGCACCACACCTGGCCGACTCTTATTTTTATCAATCCTGGAACTCTAGCATTGCGCACATTGCCTCACACCTCACAGGGGCTTAATATAAGCTTTTAGGTGGCTTATCTCCAAGATGAGAGTAATGAAAACTAACTGCTATACACAATAAAAGTCAGAGAGCCCCGCTTTAGGTAACTGTAACTGGGAGTCTCTGAGACGTTTCTGGGTCTAGTCCAATCATTTTCTTGGCACGAGCCATTCATTCACACCTACTAGAGGCAGAACACCATGACAGCAATGAAGAAACTTTGTCTTCATCCCCAAGGTGGTGAGTAGGGAGGAAAAACAGCCAAATAATTATTACAGAACATAGAATTATGGAATGAGCCGGGAGAAAGGCTCTCACTAAAAATGGAAGAAAAAAAAAAAGAGCATCAATGAGATGTGGAATAAAAACACTATTGTTTTCTATTTGAAGCCAGTAATTAGCACAAAGTGCTGGGGCGGGCAGGGAGGGAAGATTCCTCCAGGTCTGGGGCCAGCCTGGGAATTTCAAATGCTTTCCTTCAAGAAAATCACACAGGCGTTTAGACTGGGCTTTCAGAGATGCCCACTGGTCCCACATTTGGAAATGTGACGGAACAGCATTCTAGGAAGAGGGAACAGCATGAACAAAGGAATGGAGCAAGACATTGGTTGCAGTGCTCGGAAATCATAAGCACTGTTCTCTGTTTTGCTGGAATAGAGGCATCTGCGAGGGTGGGGCTCAGGGGCATGGTGGGGACAATTCCCATGGGAAGGGCTTCCAGAGTAGATGGAGGAAATCCCAAGGCTTAGTGAGGAGCACCCACTGACAGTGGCCCCAGGAATGTTAGGTAGTGGTCAGCACGAGACACAAGGCTGGGAAGGGTGGCACAGAGTGGGGGCATCTTCCAGGAACGAGGGATGGGCACACCTTCCAGTCATTTCTTACAGTCCCCACCACCGACTTGCACAGCCACCCACAGGAGCAGAAGCTCCAAGCAGTCTCTACTCAATACCGCCACTCTGTTTACCTCTGTGTGGCGCTTGCCACCCTGCATCTGTCAAGTGATTCCACAGTTTCCATGTTTCCTCCCTGCCCCCCTCCACCACCTGCTACATGACAAGAAAGGGTTTTTGTTTGTTTGCTTGTTTTGGAGACAGAGTCTTGTCTGTCACCCAGGCTGGAGTGCGGTGGCATGATCTTGGCTCACTGCAATCTCCACCTCCTGGGTTCAAGCTATTTTCATGCCTCAGCCTCCCAAGTAGCTAGGACCACAGGCATGTGCCACCATGCCTAGCTAATTTTTGTATTTTGGTAGAGACGGGGTTTTACCATGTTGGCCAGGGTGGTCTCAAACTCCTGACCTCAGGCAATCCGCCTGCCTCGGCCTCCCAAAGTGCTGGGATTACATGTGTGAACCACTGCACCTGGCCAGAAAAGGTTTTCTTAACCTTTGAATCCCAAGGACTGGCGTCCAGCAGGTCCTCCAAAAAGGCTGCATAAGATTTTTTTTTTTTAAAGAGTGAATCCCCCCTCATACCATCACAATCATCCCTAACTATGGTCCCTTCATCAGTCCTGTCTCTACCAGGCATAAAAACCCTCACGGGCAGCACCACTCTCTCAACGGCAGGCAAATGTCCAGCATGGCATATCAGGCTGATATAGGTTGGTTCCTACCAAGTGTTATGGGATTTTTAGGGTGTCGATTTTTCTGGCCGGAAACTCTGTGGCCACAGTGCCTTTGCCTGAGTTCCTGTCCTGCGTCCAGGAAGAATGAGGTACTCAGACAAGTGAAGGGTGAAGAAGAGTTTTATTTAGTGTTAGAAGAGCTCAGAGGAGGAGGTAGCTCCTCTCTGGAGACAGGGTGTCCCATGAGCTCAAGTGTTCAGCTCTCAACAGAAAGGAGGCCCTGGAGAGAGTGGCTCCTCTCCGCAGGCAAGTCATTCCAATGTCTCTGAAGCTCTCAGCAGAGTGTAGCTCCTCTCTGCTGGCAGGTGGTCTCTGTAGCTTTCAGTGGAGAAGGTACTCCTCTCTGCAGCCGGTCACCCCACCGTCTCCAGCTATCAGCAGAGGGTACTCCTCTCTGCAGCTGGTCATCCTGTCCCCTCGTCTCTACCCTCTTCGTCCTCTGGCCATTCTCTGCGCTGCTCTAGCTGAGCCCAGGGTTTTTATGGACCTCAGAGGGGAGGAAGTGCGTGTTGATTGGGCCATGGGCAGGCCCAGAAGAGGCTCCACGAGTTTCCACTCTAGTCAGAGGGACTGGCAGCCCAGCCCCCAGCCTTCAGGCCCTCCCTGGCCTGAGAGTGGGGCCTTACTGGGGACCCCGCCCCCGCCCCCTTCCTCCTGCTGCCATTCATGGCCCCAGGGCTTGGCTCCGACCCCCCCTCCAAGATCAGAGCAGTTGCTGGAGTGGAGACAGGCCAGGCAGTGGAAGCAGACACCCCTGAGCCTGCAGGGATGGAGTGTGAAGGGGGCTGTTCTTCCTGGGGTGGCCGATGGTGCAGGCTGCAGAGACGCCCTGGTCCTGTGCCTGGGGTGGGCAGCCACAGCTGCACATGGGAGCTCCCACCCCGCCAACCTGGAAAAGGCAGGGCTCCCACTTGTCCCCGGCTCCTGCCTGCGCGGCTGCTGCTGCATCTGGAAGGGCAAATTCTGCCTGTTTCCGGCTCCCCCAAGAGCAGAGAGGCTCGGATCCACAGCTGCAGTTTGGGTGGCTGTAGCCCTGCCCAAGAGGGTGGGGCTCCTGCCTGCTCCGTAGAGCAGGCCTGGGTCTGCAGCAGCCGTTTGCGGCTCCGGTCCCAACTCACAAGGGGCGGGGCTTCCACCGGCTCCATGAAGTGTGCAGCCCTAGCCACACAGCATGATGGCAGCAGCCACTGCCATCACAAGGACCCAAATTCATTTCCTGCTTCCCCTCCTCTTCCTGGGCAGAGTCCCTGTGCTTCAGCACTCAGCGTGGGCTTCCATTTCCCAAACAGCAAATAATTCATTCTTTTTTAGGCCTTGGTATTTGCTGTCTTCCGCACCCAGAATTCTTTCCTTAGTCCCTGCCAGGCCCAGGCCAACTCTCCAGGCTGACGTCGCTGCCCTTCTGGTACACACGTCAACGGCAGTTCTTGTTTTACCATTGTGTACAGAATTATTTATGGGCTTGTCTATCCTACAGACCGTGTGGCCATAAGCCGTCAGTTGTGGGTATCAGCACACAGCAGGAACTCATTAATGTTTGGGGCTTTAAATAAAAACTCAGGCCAGGTGCAGTGGCTCACACCTGTAATCCCAACACTCTGGAAGCCAAGGTGAGATGACTGCTTGAGCCAAGGTTTAAGACCAGCCTGGGCAGCGTACCCAGACCCCATCTCTACAAAAAAAAAAAAATTATGTTTTTTTTGAGGCAGAGTCTTGCTTTGTCGCCCAGGCTGGAGTGCAATGGCACAATCTCAGCTCACTGCAACTTCTGCCTCTTGGGTTTAAGCGATTCTCCCACCTCAACCTCCCTTGTAGCTGGGATTACAGGTGCCCACCACCACGCCCACTAATTTTTGTATTTTTAGTAGAGATGGGGTTTCACCACGTTGGCCGGGCTAATCTTGAACTCCTGACCTCAAATGATCCGCCCGCCTCAGCCTCCCAAAGTGCTGGATTACAGATGAGAGCCACCTCGTGTGGCCTCTACAAAATATTTTTTAAAATTAGCCAGGCATTGAGACTTGGCAGAGTGTGAGGCAAAAAATAAAATAAATAAAAAATACCTAGGTGTGGTGGTGCACACCTGTAGTCCCAGCTACTCAGGAGGCTGAGGCAGGAGGATCACTTGAGCCCAAGAGGTTGGAGCCACAGTGAGCTATGATCATGCCACTGTACTCCAGCCTGGGCATCAGGACAAGACCCTGTCTCTAAAACTAAATTAAATAATAAGTAAATATAAGAATCCCCTTGGCTGCTATGTGGAGAATGGACCTAGGGAAAGGGCGAGAGTGGAAGCAGAGAAACCAGTGAGGATCTGCCGCAGCAGTCCGGGTAGATGCTGGAGGCCGGGGTGTGGGTGAAGATGGGAACAGCTGGCAGATGTATGTAGTGGGTAGATCGGATGGGACTTGCTGATGGGGTGTACATGGTGGCTGGCGGAGGGAAAAATGAAGAATGACTACATCCAGCAGTGCAGCAGGTGTACGTCGTCCAGGAGTTAACTCCAGGCACGGGGACGAATGCTACAGGGGAGGCAGGGTGCTCCTGTCCAACTGTGGCCGACCCTGGGGCAGAAGATTGTTAAGGCCGGGCACAGTGGCTCACGCCTGTGATACCAACACTTTAGGAGGCTAAGAAGCTCAAGACCGCCATAGGAACATAGCAAGATCTCTGTCTCCACAAAAATATTCAACAATTAGCCGGGAGTAGTGGCGCGCGCCTGTAGTCTCAGCTACTTGGGAGGCTGAGGTGGGAAGACCGCTTGAGCCCAGGAGTTCGAGGATGCAGTGAGCTATGGATCGCACCACTGCACTCCAGCCTGGGCGACAGAGCGAGACCCTGTTTCTTAAAAAAAAAAAAAAAGTTTAGAACACGAAAAATCAAGGCTTCCTCAACTGAAAACCACTTTCTCTTGTGCCGCCGCCTTGACTGGATCTCAGGCCAAACCCCAACCCGCCCCAACACTTTACCCCTAATTCCCGGCCCCATAGAGCCCTGCGCGCGGCGGGCGAGCATCTACTTACGAACTGGCTCCTGCGGCCTCTCCGAAATCCCAGGAGCATCCTTGCAGCGCGAGGAGAATGGACCGCGGGCTGGACTCATCAGCAGATCTATCCACAGCCAGGGACCACTCTCTAAAGCCCGCCGCAGGCCCAGCCCCTCACGCTTTCTCTTCGCAATGGACTTTGCAGCAACCACGTCGGCCATTGGCTCAGCTCGGCCTTCGACCAATCAGAGCTAAGGTTACTTCCACACCGGTCGTTCTTGGCAACCAGCGGGTTCCAGTTCAAATTCCCGCCAGGGCGGAAACGTCCGCCCTGTCCGTTCTCTTATTGGTCAGGTTAGACGTCCATTTCTGACGCCACAGCCTATCCGGCGCTGCGGGAGGCGGAGGGCGGGCTGGATGAAGGACTAGGCGAGCACCGAGGGCGTGAACCCGGAAGTGGCGCGGCCGCCAGTAACATGATCTCTAGACTGGGACAGCGGGGTTCCTGCCGGCTGTATTCAGGCCTTGGACTGGACTGAGGAGCCACGGTGCGGATCCAGCTGGGGTATCAGGGGCTAGGCACGTGATGAAAATGAAGGACGCGGACACCAGGACAGGAATCTCCTGGTTCTTAGAGAATTTATTTCGCCACAAATAATTGGCAAACGGGATCTCGCTGTATTGCCCAGGCTGGTCTCGAACTCCTGGGCACAAGCGATCCTCACGCCTCAGCCTCGCCCAGTGTTGGGATTACAGACGTGAGCTACCATGCCCAGCCCAGGATTCTTTTAAAACTTAAATCTGATCGTGCCTCTGGCCTTATTGGAATCCAATGCCATTACCACCTCCACCACCACACATCCCCTCTCCAGCCACCCTGGCCTTCATTCAGGCCTTTGTGTTTTCTTATTAGTAATTAAAAAGGGAATCTCATTTGACAGTTCTTTGACAAATAATTCAGTCTGCAGAGGGGATCCTGCCCCAGAGGCCCCAGCTTGGAGTGGAATGCAGGGCCGTGGGCGGGAGAGCCTGTTCAAGGGCTGCCTGGCTTTTCCCTCCTTAGGTGGAGACCATCCATGGAAAAGAACCCCCCTGATGATAGGGGCCCCGTGCACGTGCCTTTGGGGCATATTGTGGCCAATGAGAAATGGCGCGGGTCACAGCTGGCACAGGAGATGCAAGGTCGGTGGGCTGCCCTCTGCCAGCCCCTTCCTCCCCTGACATATAAAAAAAAAAAAAAAAATCTGCCTGTTATTGCCATCTTTTCATCCAAAGCTCATGGAACTCATTTTCTTCTCTGTATTTTAAGGGAAAATTAAGCTCATTTTCGAGGATGGCTTGACACCAGACTTTTATCTGTCGAACAGATGCTGCATTCTTTATGTCACCGAAGCTGATTTGGTGGCAGGAAATGGCTACAGAAAGAGACTTGTTCGGGTTAGAAATGTAAGTATTAGGCTGGGTGCCGTGGCTCACGCCTGTAATCTCAGCACTTTGGGAGGCCAAGGTGGGTGGATCACCTGAGGTCAGTAGTTGGAGACCAGCCTGGCCAACATGGTGAAACCCTGTCTCTGCTAAAAATACAAAAATGAGCTGAGTATGGTGGCGCACGCCTGTAATCCCAGCTACTAGGGAGGCTGAGATGGGAGAATTGCTTGAGCCTGGGAGGCAGAGGCTGTAGTGAGCTGAGATCACGCCACTGCATTCCAGCTTGGGTGACAGAGTGAGATTCCAACTCAAAAAACAAAAAAGAAATGTAAGTATTGGATTAAAGAAACTCAAACATTGATTTGTCTCACCCCAGCCTTCCCTCCATCCCTTGGTATCATTTATTTAAAATCATTGGCCAGGTCAGGCACGAAGTGATAGCATTCTTAACCTGAAAAGCAATTTGGTTGCAAAATGACTTACTGTCTTTTTTCCTTTCAAGTCCAATAATCTTAAAGGAATTGTAGTCGTTGAAAAAACCCGGATGAGTGAACAATACTTCCCAGCCCTACAGAAGTTTACTGTGCTGGACCTTGGAATGGTGCTGCTTCCAGTGGCCAGCCAGATGGAAGCATCCTGCCTCGTCATCCAGTTGGTGAGTACCGATTCCTACACCTTCATGGTAGTCCTGTCCTCGTGGACACTCAGCTGCCCTCCAGAAGCAACCATCAATCCAATCTATGTCATTCTTTGAGTTGGTTTATAAAATCTCTTCGAGGAATTTAAATGTGGAAGCTGCCTCTGCAGCCAGCTCAGCTTGGCACCCACTCTAGGCAAGTGTATCACAAAGTATACAAGTTGGAGACCTGATTTTAGATTCTCAGGGTGTGATGGCTCCATCAGTCATTATCCTGCCCTTTCGCTGGTGAAAATGTCAACTAGAGGCCAGGTGTGATGGCTCACGCTTGTAATCCCAGCACTTTGGGAGGCCGAGGCGGATCACTTGAGGCCAGGAGTTCGAGACCAGTCTGGCCAACATGGCAAAACCCTGTCTCTACTAAAAATACAAAAATTAGCTGGGCGTGGTGGTGGTTGTGTGTAATCCCAGCTACTCGGGAGGCTGAGGCAGGAGAATCACCTGAACCCAGGAGGCGGAGGTTGCAGTGAGTGGAGATGCTCCATTGCACTCCAGCCTGAGCAACAGGACTGAAACTTTGTCTCAAAAAAAAAAAAAGAAAGAAAGAAAATGTCAACTAGAAGCTTCTTTGTCTCATCCCATGTTTTTGTTAAGCATCAGCACCTTGTGAAAGTTTTTTTCTTCCTTTTTTTTTGAGGCAGAGTCTCACTCTGTCCTTCAGGCCAGAGTGCAGAGGCACAATCTTGGCTCACTGCCATCTCCGCCTCCCAGGTTCAAGCCATTCTTCTGCCTCAGCCTCCCGAGTAGCGGGGACTACAGGCATGTGCCACCATACCCAGCTAATTTTTGTATTTTTAATAGACAGGGTTTCACCATATTGGCCAGGCTGGTCTCAAACTCCTGACCTCATGATCCGCCCACCTTGGCCTCCCAAAGTGCGGGGATTACAGGTGTGAGCCACCACGCCTGGCCAGTTTTTTTTTTTTTTTTTTTTTAGATAGGGTCTTGCTCTGTCATTCTGGCTGGAGTGCAGTGGCGCAATCTTGGCTCACTGCAACGTTTGCCTGTTGGGTTCAAGCGATTCTCCTGCCTCAGCCTCCCTAGTAGCTGGGATTACAGGCACCCACCACCATGCCCGGCTAATTTTTGTATTTTTGTATTTTTAGTAGAGGTAAGAGTTTCACCATGTTGGCCATGCTAGTCTCAAACTCCTGACCTCAGGTGATCTGCCTGCCTCGGCCTCCCAAAGTTCTGGGCCACCGCACCAGCCAACACTTTTTTTTTTTTTTTTGAGATGGAGTTTCGCTCTTGTTGCTCAGGTTGGAGTGCAATGACGCGGTCTCGGCTCACTGCAACCTCATCCTCCTGAGTTCAAGTGATTCTCCTGCCTCAGCCTCCCGAGTAGCTGGAATTACAGGTGCCCGCCACCACGCCCAGCTAATTTGTATTTTTAGTAGAGATGGGGTTTCTCCATGTTGGTCAGGCTGGTCTCGAACTCCCGACCTCAGGTGATGCGCCCGCCTCAGCCTCCCAAAGTACTGGGATTACAGGCGTGAGCCATCGCGCCCAACCGCCAACACTTATTTTTAAAATCAGTTTAGTAGATTACGCCTCTGATCCCAGCATGGGGAACATCAATTGTGTGTGTGTGTGTGTGTGTGTTGTGTTTTTGTTTTTTTCACTTTTTTTTTTTTGTTATGTGTGTGTTGTTTTTAAATCACCCCCTCTGATGTGGAGCTAGAGTTGAGAGCCACATTGGAGATGCAAGCAGCCATGAATGGTTCACAGATCCCTCTCTACCATATCCCTTGTGTCACCATTCCTAACTTTCCTTGATATAACGCTGTTGTCTGCCTTAGTATAACCACCACTAACTACAGACCAGGTTTCTCCTTTGAGGCAGGCTTCCTGCAGCTCCTGCGTGAAGTAGGCCTAGTTTAGGTGTAGCCATCATTTAATCCTGCACAACTGAAATGTTTCTTAATGGACCATCAGAAAGTGTTTGAATTCCTCAGTGTGTTTTTCTAAACATTCTGAAAACGCACGTTTTTGTAAATTATTAATGTCTTAACTCCTTTGTGTGGTTCACCTTTCAATAATTTTACTGATGTCTGAGAAATTATATTCATGATATATGAAAACATTTGTTCCCATAAGTCAAGCTGAGCCAAATGGAAAAACGCAATTTCTACAAAACATATTTTAAGAAAACGGCCAGTCCTCCAGAGGGCGCTCACGTGCTGTTGCTTTCATTGCGGTTCAGGTTCAAGAGCAAACCAAAGAGCCCAGTAAGAACCCTCTTCTCGGGAAGAAACGGGCCCTGCTGCTGTCTGAGCCTTCGCTCCTTCGAACCGTGCAGCAGATCCCAGGAGTTGGAAAAGTTAAAGCTCCCCTTCTCCTCCAGAAGTTTCCAAGCATCCAGCAACTGAGTAATGCTTCCATTGGGGAACTGGAGCAGGTGGTCGGACAAGCAGTGGCACAGCAGATCCATGCCTTCTTCACACAGCCCAGGTGAGGGCTGGCCTCAGGGCCACGGCATCTTCTCCCGAGATCACAGACACCAGGATCTTGTTTTCAGCTTTAAAAGCCAAGAGAATGGGCCGGGCGCAGTGGCTCACGCCTGTAATCTCAGCACTTTGGGAGGCCGAAGACAGCGGATCATCTGAAGTCAGGAGCTCAAGACCAGCCTGGCCAACATGGAGAAACCCCGTCTCTACTAAAAATAGGAACAATTAGCCAGGCGTGGTGACAGGTGCCTGTAATCCCAGCTACTTGGGAGGCCGAAGCATGAGAATCACTTGAACCCGGGAGGCCGAGGTTGCAGTGAGCCGAGATCGTGCCACTTCACTCCAGCATGGGCGTCTGAGGGAGACCCTGTCTCTAAAAAAAAAAAAAAAAAAAGCCCTGGCGCAGTGGTTCACGCCTGTAATTCCAGCACTATGGGAGGCCGAGGCGAGCGGATCACAAGGTCAGGAGAAGATTGAGACCAACCTGGCAAACACAGTGAAACCCCGTCTCTACTTAAAATACAAAAAATTAGCCGGGCATGGTGGCGGGCGCCTGTAGTCCCAGCTACTGCTGAGGCTGAGGCAGGAGAACGGCGTGAACCCGGGAGGCGGAGCTTGCAGTGAGCCCTGAGGCTGAGGCAGGAGAATGGCGTGAACCCGGGAGGAGGAGCTTGCAGTGAGCCAAGATCGTGAGCACTCCAGCCTGGGTGACAGAGCGAGACTCAGTCTCAAAGAAAACAACAACAACAAAAAAACATGAAAAAGGATTTCCTCTAGCAGCAACTAGTGAAAGATGAGGCGAGGCCTGAATGGAGCCTGTGGGTCGTCCTGCCTTAGCATCTGAGTTCAGCTTGTGAAGTTAGTGGGCCGCAGAGGGCACTGCCTTCATTCTGCTTAAGATGAAAAGAGCTGGTGGGGTCTTCGCAAGAGTCAGGAACTCACACTCAGCAAAAAGCCAGTTAGGGCCGATTTTAATGTGCGACCTTGACCTGCATCTGTCATGGAAAGTGCCTTCTAAAAAGCTTCAGTAGTGGATGTGACCATCTGAAGGAAACAAGTGTACAAGGAAGCACTGCGTATCCTAAGCCCTGTGTTCCTGGAGTTTGACCTGCTGTTCATCAGGTCTGGCCTTCATATACCTGTACTGCGAGGGCTGCTTCCAATGTAAATAAATAACTGCGCAACGGTTCCTTCCTCCTTTCTTTTGTTCCTCCCTCCCCTCCGCCTTATTTTTTTTTTGGCAAATGTACAGTTTGTTTATAATCACTGTGTATGTCTTCTGCACACCGAAAGTATGGAGTCTGAAGTTCCCACTTAAAGTTGAAAACTCGACGGCCAGGCACAGTGGCTCACACCTGTAATCCCAGCACTTTGGGAGGCCAAGGGGGGTGAATCACAAGGTCAGGAGATCCAGACCATCCTGGCCAACATGGTAAAGCCCTGTCTCTACTAAAAATACAAAAATTAGCTGGGTAGTGGTGGCACACACCTGAAATCCCAGCTACTCAGGAGGCTGAGGCACTAGAATCGCTTGAACCCAGGAGGTGGAGGTTGCAGTGGGCCGAGACTGCACCACTGCACTCCAGCCTGGACGACAGAGTGAGACTCCATCTCAAAAAGAAAAAAAAAAAATTTAAAGTTGAAAACTCAATGTGCATGAGGCAGAACAGGCTGTGTTTGTATATGGAAGGCCCAACGATGGGAGGATACAAGAAAATGATGGCAGCAGCTGCATCCAGTGAGGGAACCAGGGGCTGGGGATCAAAAGGTACAAATTGCCCATTCAAAAAATAGACACAGGCCAGGCACAGTGGCTCACACCTGTAGTCCCAGCACTTTGGGAGGCTGAGGTGGGAGGATTGCTTGAGTCCAGGATTTCGAGATCAGCCTGGGCAACATGGCAAGACCCCATCTCTACAAAAAAATTAAAAAATTAGCCAGGCGTGGTGGCTCATGTCCGTAGTCCCAGCTACTCAGGAGGGTGAGGAGGGAGGATTCCTTGAGCCTGGAAGGTTGAGGCTGCAGTGAGCCACGATTGCACCACTGTCCTCCTGCCTGGGCAACAAAGTGAGACCCTGTCTCGAAAAAAAAGACAAAAACAAAAAATAAGCACAAAGATGCCATCTGTCTTAGAAAATACTAAGATAACTTGACAGCTCTTTAAGTTCTGCTTTGTGAAATGTCAGTAACTAAAAAAATCAAAACATTAGAAACTGTGCATTGGGGAGAAACAATTTGAAAGAGGAGGGAATGAAAATGAAATAAAAATAACTATTAACTCGGGTAAATGAATATGTTTATTTAAATATTTATACAAACATGGCCCTAGGAGCAGCAGATACACTTTCCCAAAGGTGGTTGCTTCCTTTAAGATATTGCACAATAGAAAATAAACTCTTGTTAATCCTTAAAATCAGTCTTCAATGCTATGTATTTTAGCTATGTAACTTGTACTGTGTCAACAGTGAACCTTATTAGATTCACGGTGTCATCCAACTTATAGCAAGATAAAAATCAATCAGTAGGAATGTCATTTTAAAAAGTAAAATAGTGGGACGGGCGTGGTGGCTCATGCCTGTAATCCCAGCACTTTGGGAGGCTGAGGCGGGCGGATCACCTGAGGTCAGGATTTCGAAACCAGCCTGGCCAACATGGTGAAACCTCACCTCTACTAAAAATACAAAAATTAGCCAGGCATGCTGGAGGGCACCTGTAGTCCCAGCTACTTGGGAGGCTGAGGTAGGAGAATCGCTTGATCCCAGGGGGCAGAGGTTGCACTGAGCTGAGATCGCACCACTGCACTCCAGCCTGGGCAACAGAGCAAGACTCTATCTCAAACAACAAAAAAAAAGTCAAATAGAGCTTTAAACCTGAATCATTTACATCTTTACTTTATAAAATGTAAAACTACTTTTTTACCCAAGACTTAAAATATAGAATTATGTAACTTCTACTTTAAACAAAATGAAAAATGTTTTGAGTATCAAACAGTATATTATCTACCTTGTAGACAGCATCTTCATCTAACACTGCCACTGTGTTGGCAATTCTTAAATGACATCAAACTAGAAGAAAAGCTGCTCCTACATTGTTTTTATTTAATAAGACAAATTTGGCACTAGACTTTTTCTAGAAATAGCATTCATAGTATATCGATAAAATAGTAACATCTTGTTTTAGGTTAATGAATTCCTATTAGGAAGCAGCACTTTGGAACAGTTTTTAGTGACACTAATTTAATTCTATCATTATAGTCCTCTGACCTGCCTTAATTCCAGGATCATCTGAATTCTAGGTTAAGGAATGATTATTAGCCAAACCTGGAAACTACAAATTGTACTAATATAGGTAACCCCAATTTAATAGTGACTAAAAGTCATAATTGTCACCATTAAAAACGGCCGTATTTCGTATCTTCAACACTATTCTATTTACAATACTTTATATAATAAATAACTTACAGCAGTATAGTAACACGCCTCAAAAAAGGTTTTTTTCACTAACTCCTAGAGGTTTCTTGGTTACTTTCCTTCATAAAAACACATCAAATGTGAGTTTACACTATGAGAAAAACAGGATTTGAGAATACATATTTTCCATTATGGCACAAATGTTTAAGGCCGAGTCAGCACCGGAAATGTTCGGGGCCTGAACGTGTTTGTTTCCTCACATTAGTACAAAGAACTGTCTGGGTTGAGAAGGCTGAAAGGGGAGGGCAGCTTCTTCTTGACCTGAGGCCGTGCAGCCCCGACCGATGGGAGGCACAAGGTGCTGGCTGACTTCTGTCTGTTCTTGTTGGTGCCCCAACTCAGGAAGGAAAGCTTCTTGGAGATTTTCTTGGTTTTATCAGTTTTGTCGTCATCATCAATGGCTAAGCAGATCATGGAGTACGTTTTCTGCATTCCCACGGAGTATGTGGCACTCTTATTATGCTGCACATAGAAAAGTAAGAAAAAGGGCGTCAGGCATCATCAAAATAGATGATAAAAACTACGAAGTTTGGCCAGGCGCGGTGGCTCACACCTGTAATCCCAACACTTTGGGAGGCCGAGGAAGGCGGATCACTTGAGGTCAGGAGCTCAAGACCAGCCTGGCCAACATGGTGAAACCCCATCTCTACTAAAATACAAAAATTAACCAGGTGTGATGGTGGATGTCTGTAGTCCCAGCTCCTTGGAGGCTGGGCACGAGAATCACTTGAACCCAGGAGGTGGAGGTTGCAGTGAGCTGAGATCGCACCACTGCACTCCAACCTGGGCGACACAGCAGGACTCTGTCTCCAAAAAATAAATTAAACAGACATAATTCGGAAACTCAGGTGACCAATGCTTATATAGAATTAGGTTCTTAAAACAAGGACAAACTTTTTTCTTTTTTGAGACAGGGTCTTCCTATGTTGCCCAGGCTGGTCTTGACCTCCTGGGCTCAAGTGATCTTCCTGCCTTGGCCTCCTGAGTAGCTGGGGCTCTAGGTGTGCGCCACCAGGTCCAACAAGGATAATTTTTTGTTTGTTTTTTGTTTTTGTTTTTGTTTTAAGACAGAGTCTCACTCTGTCACCCAGGCTGGAGTGCAGTGGCATGATCTCGGCTCACTGTAAGCTCCGCCTCCCACGTTCACGCCATTCTCCTGCCTCAGCCTCTCCGAGTAGCTGGGACTACAGACGCCTGCCACCACACCTGGCTAATTTTTTGTATTTTTAGTAGAGACGGGGTTTCACCATGTTGGCCAGGATGGTCTCGATCTCCTGACCTCGTGATCCGCCCGCCTCGGCCTCCCAAAGTGCTGGAATTACAAGTGTGAGCCACCGGGCCCGTCCCAACAAGGATAATTTTTAAGGAATGTACTCAATAGTAACAATTTAAGCTTAGGAGCCACAACTCACATTTTAAGGTGGTTCTTCTATTTGAGAAAGTAATAATAGTAATGGTCACGAATATGAAAGTACAGGGTGGGGCACGGTGGCTCACGACTACAGTCCCAGCTACCTGGGAGGCTTAGAGGGGAGGATTGCTTGAGCCCAGGAGGTTGAGGCTATAGTGAGCTGTGATTGTGCCACTGCACTCCAGCCTGGGCAACAGAGTGAGACCTCTGTCTCAAAAAAAAAAAAAAAGGGCGGGAGGGAAGGGAAGAGGGGAAAGGAAGGAAAGAGGGGAAGGAAAGGGAAGAGGAGAAGGGAAGGGAAGAGGGGAAGGGAAGGAAAAAAAAAAAGAATATGCAGTGAGCAATAGGTCTGTCTCCCTGTCACCTGGGCTTCTAAGGCCCTCCATGTTATACTTTTAGAGATGATGTGCATATACAATTATTTCTATGTGTACATAAGTATATTACCATTCATTTTCTTAAAAGGAATATACTACAACTATTCTACACCTGATTTTCTTTTTTTCTTTTTTTTCTTTTTCTTTTTTTTTTTAAGACGGAGTCTCGCTCTGTCGCCCAGGCTGGAGTGCCATTTTCATCATTTTCAAGTGTAGAGTTCAGTGGCATTAACTACATTCACATCATTATGATCCACTGCCACCATCCATCTCTGAAACTTTTTCATCTTCCTCAGCTGAAACTTTGTACCATTAAACACTCTCTACTATTAACTTTCAAAGAATCATGTAGGATTCAAACTGGAAATCTAGGGAAACTTGCTTTCTGAAGACTTCCACATGGGCTATCACCAGCTTCTAAGGTTTGCCTAACATTGAGATTGTTTAGTTCTCCACATGTTTACTGATGCTCTACTATGTTCTGGCACTAAAATTAGGCATACAATATATCCCTGCAATAGTTGAGGACATTGTTCCTAATAAACCCTAAGAGGGGTCGGGCACAGTGTCTCACACCTGTAATCCCAACACTTTCGGAGGCTGAGGTGGGCGGATCACTTGAGGCCAGGCGTTCAAGACCATCGTGGCCAACATGGGAAAACCCTATCTCTACTAAAAATACAAAAATTAGCCGGATGTGGTGGCCCACACCTGTAATCCCAGCTACTCAGGAGCTGAGGCAGAAGAATCACTTGAACCCAGGAGGCGGAGGTTGCAGTGAGCCAAGATCACGCCACTGCACTCCAGCCTGGGCGATGGAGTGAGACTCTATCGCAAAAAATAAATATATAATAAAT
This sequence comes from Pongo pygmaeus, assembly GCF_028885625.2. NCBI lineage: Eukaryota > Metazoa > Chordata > Mammalia > Primates > Hominidae > Pongo > Pongo pygmaeus. The sequence goes on from NC_072393.2 coordinate 38,151,377, forward strand.
AAATAAATAAAATAAACCCTCAGAGGAATCTGAGTTATGCAGCAATAAAGTAGGGGGTACTTCGAGCCCCTAAGGGATGGAGATGCCTCTTCCTTTTCTGGAAAACTGACCACTAACTCCACCATGTTTTACAGAGCACACACAATGTCATTTAAAACAATAATAAAACGAATAATCCTGGAGACAGATGTGAGGCCTGAAAGCATTTCCGAACACTCAGCTGCTCAAAGTCCATTGTGTATCAAAACCACTGCCTTATAAATACCCTCAGTTATCTTCCAGCTGCCCCCAGCAATGCTAACTCACTCATCTCCACCCTCTGCCTCCCCTAGGGCCTGTATCTGAAAGGTTGTGCATTGCTGGAGGACACTCACCAAGGCTTCCCTTGGAATTCTAACCTGACCCCAAACCTCTAATAGGCACCCATTTCCTGGCACTACTGTGTGTCCCTAGTAATTTCATTTCCTTTTCTCCTGCATACTTGTCTCTTATCTTCGCTCTCCTCCTGAAGCCACTCACGCACCCTCCTGACATCCCTGCCGTATACTTCATGGCATCCGTCCCCCAAGACCAAGCCCTTCTGTGTGCCTGGATCCCATTCCCTCTCTCCTCTGGGCACCCTTGCCTCCCAGACCTCTACACACACACACACACACTCCTGCAATGCGTACCATCACATTTTTTGAAAAGCCTTTCTTGGCCCAGATCCCTACACACACACACACACACACACACACACACACACACACACACACACACACACACACACACACACACACACGCCCCTCTCTACACACACACACACACACATAACACACACTCCTGCAATGCATACTGCAATGCATACCATCACATTCTTTGAAAAGCCTTTCTTAGCTGGGTGCAGTGACTCATGCCTGTAATCCCAGCACTTTCAGAGGCCGAGACAGACGGATCACAAGGTCAGGAGATTGAGACCATCCTGGCTAACACAATGAAACCCCGTCTCTACTAAAAATACAAAAAATTAGCCGGGCGTGGTGGCGGGCACCTGTAGTCCCAGCTACTTGGGAGGCTGAGGCAAGAGAATGGCGTGAACCAGGAGGTGGAGCTTGCAGTGAGCTGAAATAGCGCCACTCACTGCATTCCAGCCTGGGCGACAGAGCGAGACTCGGTCTCAAAAAAAAAAAAAGTAAAGCCTTTCTTGACCCTATTCCCCTCCAGGTCCACCCCAGTATCATACCCACACACACTATCTCTCACTCCTGCAATGTGTACCACTACTTTCTTTGAAAAGCCTTTTTTTTTTCTTTTTTTTTTTTTGAGACGGAGTCTTGCTGTCACCAGGCTGGAGTGCAGTGGCATGACTTCAACTCACTGCAACCTCTGCCTCCTGGGTTCAAGTGATTCTCCTGCCTCAGCCTCCCAAGTAACTCGGATTACAGTTATCTGCCACCATACCCAGATAATTTTTGTATTTTTAGTAGAGACAGGGTTTCACCATGTTGGCCAGGTTGGTCTTGAACTTCTGGCCTCAAGTGATCCACGTGCCTCAGCCTCCCAAAGTGCTGTGATTACAGGCGTGAGCCACTGTGCCCAGCTCCATTTACTATTTCTTTCCCCGCCACCCACTCCTCACTCAAATCCACCTGGGGTACCCCTCTAGAACTCTTAGGGCTTTACAGAGCACAGTTTAAAACTACTGTGTAGGCCTAACTCTTCCATCCTCTGGATGAGAAAACTGAGGCCCGGGGAGGGTATGAACGTGCTGAAGGTTACACAGCCTGTGAATGGCAGTCAGGGCCTAATTCCAGAGCTTGATTCCAAGCTTAGATTTGTTCAACTAGGGATCCCCACTGTAGTCAAGACGGTAGCCAAGGGCAGCAGGTCATCAGTTCAGCCAGAGTGCTAGGCTAAATGTTCTCTTTATTTGATTTTGTTTGAAAGGCTCAGTCGCTAAAAACAGTGCTTGGCTGTCATTATCTAAAATCCTCATCATAAAAATTAATAGACAAAAATAATTTTTTTTTTAATTATTTTTAAAAAGCCAGGGACTGGGCATGGTGGCTCACTCGTGTAATCCCAGCACTTTTGAGAGGCCAAGGTGGGCCGATCACCGGAGGCCAGGAGTCCAAGATCAGCCTGGCCAATATGGTGAAACCCCGTCTCTACTACAAATACAAAAATTAGCCAGGCATCGTGGTGGGTGCCTGTAATTCCAGCTACTCGGGAGGCTGAGGCAGGAGAATTGCTTGAACCTGGGAGGCAGAGGTTGCAGTGAGCCAAGATTGCACCACTGCACTCCAGCCTGAATGACAAGAGCAAGACTCTATCTCCAAAAAAAAAAAAAAAAAAAGAGCCAGGTACAGTGGCTCACGCCAGTAATCCCAACTATTCGGGAGGCTGATTCAAGAGGGTCTCTTGAGGCTAGGAATTCAAGATCAGCTTGGATAACTTAGTTAGACCCCGTCACTACAAAATTAATTAAATAAAAGACAAAAGGAAATTACTTTTGGCCTGGTGCAGTGGCTCATTCCTGTAATCCTAACACTTTGGGAGGCAGAGGCAGGAAAATTGCTTAAGCCCAGGAGTTTGGGACCAGGCTGGGCAACAAAATGAGACTGTCACTACAAAAAAATTAAAAATTAGCTGGGGATAGTGGTGCACGCATGTAGTCCCAGCTACTCGGAAGGATCTTTTTTTTTTTTTTTTGAGATAGAGTCTCCCTCTCTTGCCCAGGCTGGAGTGCAGTGGCACGATCTCGGCTCACTGCAACCTCTGCCTCCTGGGTTCAAGCAATTCTCCTGCCTTGGCCTCCCAAGTAGCTGGGATTACAGGCACCTGCCACCACCACGCCCAGGGTTTCACCATGTTGACCAGGCTGGTCTCGAATTCCTGGCCTCAGGTGACAAGAAGGGAGGATCTTTTGAGCCCTAGAACTCGAGGCTGTAGTGAGCTATGATTGCACTATTGCACTCCAGCTTGGCAACTGAGTGAGATCCTGTCTCAAAACAAACAAAACAAAACAAAAAACAACAACAAAAGAAATTATTTGGCCGGGCATGCTGGCTCATGCCTGTAATCCCAGCACTTTGGGAGGCAAGGTAGGTGGAATGCTTGAGCTTAGAAGTTAGAGAACAGCTAGGGCAACACGGTGAAGCCCCGTCTCTACAAAAAATATGAAAAATTAGCTGGGTATAGTGTTGCATGCCTATAGTCCTAGCTACTCAGGAAGCAGAGGTGGGGGGATCACTTACGCCCAAGAGTAAAGACCACAGTGAGCCGAGATAGCGCCAGGGCAATGAGAGCGAGACCCTGTCTCAAAACAAAAAACTAACTTTTTTTTTTTCTAGACAGGGTCTTACTCTGTCGCCCCGGGTGGAGTACAGTGGCGTGACCTCGGCTCACTGCAACCTCTGCCTCCCAGGCTTAAGCGATTCTCATGCCTTAGCCTCCCATGCAGCTGGGATTGCAGGCGCACACCACCACATCCCGCTAATTTTTATATTTTTAGTAGAGACAGGGTTTTGCCATGGTGGCCAGGATGGTCTCGAACTCCTGGCTTCAAGTGATCCACCCGCCTCGGCCTCCCAAAGTGCTAGGATTACAGGAGTCAACCACTGTGACCAGCCTAAAAACATTACTTTTAAAAAAATTAAAGAGGTCCTGCTGGGTGAAAAGAATAAACATCATGATCATGGTTATCATCATTATAATGCCTATCGTGAAGTGAAATGTAGCTCATGTTTGGCCCTCTTGTAAGGGCTTTATGTAAACTCAGTTTATCCTGAGGCTCACAGCTATTCCCTGACTTGCTGAAGGCCACACAACTGGTGGTGGAAAGCCAGGATACACATCTAGACTGTCTGAGTGCAGAACCCTTGCTGTCAGCTACTACAGCAGCCCCTTCCTTGGACTGGTGTAAAGATGTCACAGGCTTGAAAGTCAAGCCTTTGCACCTCTCACAGGGGGCAGGCCATACCCCATAAACTCAGGCCTCTGCTGATGGGGTCCCTACTCCAACCTTCAGTGTGTGGCTCGGCTCTTTTCTCTAACCTCCTTTTGGACAAACTTCTTTTCTGTTTCTGCTGGGGACCTTAATCACTTGTCCAGAAACTCCATGGATTTTGTCCCTAAAAATATAATTTCTTATGATCCCTTCTCCCAAGATGCTCTGAGTCCCTTGACTTTATCTTCTTTTAAAATTTGAAGTATGTCAGGTGCGGTGGCTCACGCCTGTAATCCCAGTACTTTGGGAGGCCAAGGTGGATGGATCACGAGGTCAGGAGTTCGAGACCAGCCTGACCAACATGGTGAAATCCTGTCTCCACTAAAAATACAAAAATTAGCCAGGAATAGTGGTGCCCGCCTATAATCCCAGCCACTTGGGAAGCTGAGGCAGGAGAATCACTTGAATCCGGGAGGCAGAGGTTGCAGTGAGCCGAGATCACGCCACTGCACTCCAGCCTGGGCGATAGTGCGAGACTCCATCTCAAAAAAAAAAAAAAAAAAAAATATTTTGAGATATAATTCACATACATGCATAAAATTCACCATTTTAATAACCTTCTGTGGCTTTTATTTATCATTTTTATTTTTGAGACAGGGTCTTGCTCTGACACCCAGGCTGGAGTGTGGTGGTAAAATCATAGCTCACTGCAGTCTCAGCCTCCCTGGGCTCAAGTGATTCCTCCTGCCTCAGCCTCCCAAGCAGCTGGGACTACAGGCGTGCGCCACCATGCCTCACTAATTTTTTTTATTTTTTGTAGAGACAAGGTCTCGCCATGTTGCCCAGGCTGGTCTCGAACTCCTGGGCTCAAGCGAACATACTGCCTCAGCCTCTCAAAGTGCTGGAATTACAGGTGTGAGCCAGCATGCCAAGACATCAGTGATTTTTAGTATATTCACAAAGTTAGGTGACCATCACTACTACCTAATTTCAGAACATTTCCATCCCCCCAAAAAGAAACCTTCTACCTTATGACCCTTCAGCAGTCCCTCCCCACTCCCATTGCCCAGCCCCAGCACCATCTACTTTCTGTCTCTGGATTTGCCTATGCTGAGCATTTCATATCCATGGACTCAAAATCCACTGGCTCTCTGGCCCTCTCTCAACTGACTTCTGGTGCCACCTCTCCACCAAAGTGTCTTTTCATCCTGCTGCCAAATACAACAGGCACAGCTAAGCTGACCTCATTCTCCACCTCTCAACTGCATTCAGGGCAACCCATCACTCTCTCACTGCAAAGCTTTCTCCTCTTAAGTTGAGAAGCTCCTTTCTTCCGACAGCTCTGAAGTCTCCTCCATTTTCTTTGCACTTGCTTCTCTTCCAACTGATCTCTGTTTAGCCCTCAGCCCTAGGCCCCTTGCAGGGAGCTGCATTTTGTCTCACAGCCTCAAACATCATCCCTGTGCAATGATTCTCAAATATTTATTTCTAGCTCTGATTTCTTCCTCGAACTGAAGACTTCACATCCAATCTCCTCCCTTATGCTTACGTCTGACTGCTAATAGCATCTGAAACATTCAAAACACGACTCTTGATTTCTCTCTCCTTCACCTCCCTCATACCCATTACCCATCATTATGAAAAATAACCAGGCCAGGCATGGTGGCTCATGCCTGTAATCCCAACACTTTGGGAGGCGGAGGTGGGAGGATCGCTTAAGGCCAGGAGTTTGAGGCCAACCTTGGCAATATATCAAGGCCCCATCTCTACCAAAAAAAATTTACAATAGATAGATAAACAAATTAGCCAGGCATAGTGGTACACACCTGTAGTTCCAGCTACTCGGGAGGCTGAGGCAAAAGGGTTGCCTGAGCCCAGGAAGTCAAGGCTACAGTGAGCTATGATTGCACCACTGCATTCCAGCCAAGCAACAGAGTGAGACCCTGTCTAAAAAAAAAAAAACAACAACAACAACAACAAAAAAAAGCAAAACAAACAAAAAAACAACAGAAAAAAGAAATTAAAGGTAGAAAAATAACCACTACCCATGAGATTGATCAAGCCAAAAACTGAGGCCTCACCTCCCTGTGCACTGTCTCCTTTACACAAATCATCCACAAATCCCCCATCAGCTCTACCTCCAAACTATGTCCCAGGGACACTCATGTCTCTCCAACTCTACAGCCACCCCCATCACCTCAGCCACTAACGTCACCAGCCTGGACAACTGCCATGGCCAGTCTCCGGCAGCAGACGCCCTTCTAAAACAAACATCACACCACGCCGTTCCCCTTCTGAAAAGGTCCAGTGGCTTCCAAGCTCCCACCACTGTCGCCAAGGCCTCCTTCCTACCTCACTTCCCACAGCTCCCTTCCTTGTCCTGGTGCTCTTACCAAAAGGCCTTCTTTTTGCCTCTCTGGTAGGAGAAGCTTATTCTGCTGCAGGGGCTCTGTACCTGTAGGTGCCCCTGCCCAGAAGGCCTTTCTTGTCCCTCTGCAACTGGCTCGAACCTCCTGGTCACTCTCATGTCTGTTCCAGCCCTGCCTAGATACAGCCTCGCCCCCTCCCCAGTCATTCCACCCCGTTACAGGTCTTTTTTCCTTTACAGCACTTATCAAAATCCTGACCATTTATTTGCTGACTTAGTGCCAGCTTCGTGGGGGGGCAGGGACCTTATCTGTGTAATGTAATCTGGAGCTCTGACACCTAAGAGAGTGTCTGGCACCCAATTGATCCTCAATCAATATTTGTTGAATGAATAAATGAGTGTTGTTACAGAGGGAAGGTCGAGGGTACATCATTAAGTGTGGCAAAGTGCAGAGAACGTCATTAAGTGTGGCAAGAATCCTAGCACTTGGGGAAAATTTTAGGGTTTTTTTGCAGACAGAGTCTCACTCTGTTGCCCAGGCTGGAGTGCAATGGCGCGATCTCTGCTCACTGCAACCTCCACCTCCCGGGTTCAAACTATTCTCCTGCCTCAGCCTCCTGAGTAGCTGGGGTTACAGGCGCATACCACCACGCCCAGCTGATTTTTATATTTTCAGTAGAGACAGGGTTTGCCTTGTTGGTCAGGCTGGTCTTGAGAACTCCTGACTTCAAGCAATCTGCCCACCTCAGCCTCCAAAAGTACTCAGATTACAGGCATGAGCACCATGCCTGGCCTCACGTGGGGAAAATTAAAGGTGGTAACTGTGCAAGTGAACTTGAAGAGACTCAAATGCTTCCCAAATCTCCCAGGACATGGCTGACACTGCCTCTAGGGCATACAGAGGGATTGTCTTAACTTTCACAGGTTGTCTTAAGCTCTTCTGTACCATTAGAATTTTTTTTGTTTTTTGTTTTTTTCACTATGAGTATGTATTACTTTTGTAATTAAACAATTTGATCAGAAAAATAGATCAGTTGATTATTTTATCTACAGGATATTTTTTAAAGTTTGCTAGCAGGGTGCAGTGGCTCACGCGTGTAATCCCAGCATTTTGGGAGGCCAAGGTGAGAGGATGGCTTGAGCCCAGGAGTTCAAGACCAGCCTTGGCAACATAGCGAGAACCTGTCTCTACAAAAAATAATAGGCCAGGCACAGTGGCTCATGCCTGTAATCCCAGCACTCTGGGCCGAGGCGGGTGGATCACGGGGTCAGGATATCAAGACCATCCTGGCTAACATGGTGAGACCCCGTCTCTACTAAAAATACAAAAAATTAGCTGGGCATGTTGGCAGGCACCTGTAGTCCCAGCTACTTGGGAGGCTGAGGCAGGAGAATGGCATGAACCCGGGAGGCAAAGCTTGCAGTGAGCCGAGACTGCACCACTGCACTCCAGCCTGGGCGACAGAGCGAGACTCCGTCTCAAAAAAAATAATAAAAATTAAAAAAAAGAATAAATCGCTCTCCCTCTCCCCTCTCCCTCCTTCGGTCTCCCTCTCCCTCTCCCTCTCCCTCTCCCTCCTTTGGTCTCCCTCTCCCTCTCCCTCCTTCGGTCTCCCTCTCCTTCTTTTTTCGGTCTCCCTCTGTTGCCGAAGCTGGACTGTACTGCGGTGATCTCGGCTCGCTGCAACCTCCCTGCCTCGGGCTCCTGTGATTCTCCTGCCTCGGCCTGCCGAGTGCTTGGGATTGCAGGCGCGCGCCGCCACGCCTGACTGGTTTTTGTGTTTTTGGTGGAGACGGGGTTTCGCCCTGTTGAACAGGCTGGTCTCCAGCTCCTGGCCTCGAGTGATCTGCCCGCCTCGGCCTCCCGAGGTGCTGGGATTGCAGACGGAGTCTCGCTCACTCAGTGCTCAATGTTGCTCAGGCTGGACTGCAGTGGCGTGATCTCGGCTCGCTACAACCTCCACCTCCCAACCGCCTGCCTTGGCCTCCTAAAGTGCTAAGATTACAGACTCTGCCCCACCGCCACCCCGTCTAGGAAGTGAGGAGCGTCTCTTCCTGGCCGCCCATTGTCTGGGATGTGAGGAGCCCCTCTGCCCGGCCGCACCGTCTGGGAAGTGAGGAGTGCCTCTGCCCGGTTGCCCCGTCTGGGAGGTGAGGAGCACCTCTGCCCAGCCGCCCCGTCTGGGAGGTGAGGAGCGCCTCTGCCCGGCCGCCCCGTCTGGGAGATGAGGAGCGCCTCTGCCCGGCCGCCCCGTCTGGGAAGTAAGGAGCGCCTCTGTCCGGCCGCCCCGTCTGGGAGGTGAGGAGCACCTCTGCCCGGCCGCCACCCTGTCTGGGAGGAAGTGAGGAGCACCTCTGCCTGGCCGCCACCCCGTCTGGGAGGTGAGGAGCGCCTCTGCCCGGCCGCCCCGTCTGGGAAGTGAGGAGCGCCTCTGCCTGGCCGCCCCGTCTGGGAGATGAGGAGCGTCTCTGCCCGGCAGCCCAACGCCTGGGAAGTGAGGAGCGCCTCTGCCTGGCCGCCACCCCGTCTGGGAGGAAGTGAGGAGCGCCTCTGCCTGGCCGCCCCGTCTGGGAAGTGAGGAGCGCCTCTGCCCGGCTGCCCCGTCTGGGAAGTGAGGAGCGCCTCTGCCTGGCCGCCCCGTCTGGGAGATGAGGAGCGTCTCTGCCCGGCAGCCCAACGCCTGGGAAGTGAGGAGCGCCCCTGCCCGGCCGCCACCCCGTCTGGGAGGAAGTGAGGAGCGCCTCTGCCTGGCCACCCCGTCTGGGAAGTGAGGAGCGCCTCTGCCCGGCCGCCCCGTCTGGGAAGTGAGGAGCGCCTCTGCCTGGCCGCCCCGTCTGGGAGATGAGGAGCGTCTCTGCCCGGCAGCCCAACGCCTGGGAAGTGAGGAGCACCTCTGCCCGGCCGCCACCCCGTCTTGGAGGAAGTGAGGAGCGCCTCTGCCCGGCGGCCCCATCTGGGAAGTGAGGAGCGCCTCTGCCCGGCCACCCTGTCTGGGAGGTGTACCCAACAGCTCCGAAGAGATAGCGACCATCGGGAGTGGGCCATGAGGACGATGACGGTTTTGTTGAAAAGAAGGGGGGGAAGTGTGGGGAAAGGAAGGAGAGATCAGATTGTTGCTGTGTCTGTGTAGAAAGAGGTGGGCATAGGAGACTCCATTTTGTTCTGACTAGGAGAAATTCTTCTGCCTTGGGATGCTGTTGATCTATGGCCTTGCCCCCAGCCCCGTGCTCTCTGAAACATGTGCTGTGTCAACTCAGGGTTAAATGGATTAAGGGCGGTGCAAGATGTGCTTTGTTAAACAGATGCTTGAAGGCAGCATGCTCTTTAAGAGTCATCACCACTCCCTAATCTCAAGTACCCAGGGGCACAAACACTGCAGAAGGCCGCAGGGACCTCTGCCTAGGAAAACCAGAGACCTTTGTTCATGTGTTTATCTCCTGACCTTCTCTCCACCATTATCCTATGACCCTGCCATATCCCCCTCTCCGAGAAACACCCAAGAATCATCAATAAATACTTCATTAAAAAAAAAAAAGAATAAATAAAGAACGAATGAGCCAGGGGTGGTAGTGGGTGCCTGTAATTCCAGCTGCTTGTGTGGCTGAGGTGGGAGGATCACTTAAACCCAGGAGACAGAGGCTGCAGTAAGCCATGATCATACCACTGCAAACCAGCCCGGGCAATAGGGCAAGACCCTGTCTTTAAAAAGAAAAAGTTTGCCAATTTTCTCTTTGACCCAAGGTGAGCACACTACAGTGATTACAAGCCTGGGAGTCCAGTCATTTGTACCATGTTACACAGGCAGGAGACAGAGGGTCTGGTAAACACCTCTGGGGCTGAACTCATGCAGATTTCACTCCACGCCACTACTGACTGCCCAGGGAGGTGTCAGCACTCACCATGGATGATGTGGAGTCCAGGAGGCTCACGACTTTCATCTGGATCTCGTCCTCGCCAAAGCTCTTCAGCAGCTTCATAACCTCACTCACCGTCAGCCACTTACAATCCACAAGCTGAATGGAGACAATATAATCTCCTTCCCGGGCTCCTGCCACCTGAAAAAGTATTGTTGAAAATAAGTCAACGTTCACTCAAATCCTTGAATCAGTCCCCATTAACAAAATAGGTATTTGCATAAGTTCGCATCAAGAAAGCAAAAATTCGCTTTGGGTGGCTGAGACGGGTATAGACCACTTGAGGTCAGTAGTTCAAGACCAGCCTGTACAACACGGTGAAACCCATCTCTACTAAAAATACAAAAATCAGCCAGGTGTGGTGGTGGGCACCTGTAGTCCTAGCTACTTGGGAGGCTGAGGCAGGAGAATTGCTTGAACTCGGGAGGCAGACATTGCAGTAAGCCGAGATCGTGCCACTGCTCTCCAGCCTGGGTGCAATTAAAAAAAAAAAAAAAAAAAAAGCCAAAATTGGCCAGGCACAGTGGCTCACGCCTGTAATCCTAGCACTCTGGGAGGCCAAGGCAGACAGAATACTTGAGGCCAGGAGTTCGAGACCAGCCTGGCCAACATGGCAAAACCCTGTTTCTACTAAAAATACAAAAATTAGGCCGGGTCAGGTGGCTCACACTTGTAATCCCAGCACTTTGGGAGGCCCAGGTGGGCGGATCACGAGATCAGGAGATCGAGACCATCCTGGCTAACACGGTGAAACTCCGTCTCTACTAAAAACACACAAAAAATTAGCCGGGCATGGTGGCACGCACCTGTAATCCCAGCTACTCAGCAGCCTGAGGCAGGAGAATTACTTGAACCCAGGAGGTGGAGGTTGCAGTGCCAAGATTGTGCCACTGCACTCCAGCCTGGGCGACAGAGCGAGACTGCGTCTCAAAAAACAAAAACAAAAACTAAAATTAGCTGAGTGTGGTGGCACGTGCCTGTAATCCCAGCTACTCAGGAAGCTGAGACAGGAGAATCACTTGAACCCAGGAAGCAGAAGCTGCAGTGAGCCCTGAGATCACGCCACTGCACGATCGTGACTCACTGCAGCCTCCACCTCCCACGTCTAAAAAAAACTAAAAACAAAAAACAAACAAAAAAAAGACAGTAAAAATTAATCCTTTTCTTTTAGGGAATGTAGCACCCATGAGGCCTTTCACATCAAGTCAGGCCTTTGACATGGGTGAACCTACCCTAAATTCAATCACCCAGATATCTGTGTTTGCTGCCAACCAAGAAAAACATGTGCTTACCGAGGCAGAGCAGTAAGGATCCAGGAAGTGAACCTGAACGGGGGCGTTCCCTCTCAAGGTGAACCCCAAGTCCCCTTCTTCTGCGGTGAAGCGGATGCTTCGAGGAGGCGTCCACCGCTTGTTAGCCGAAAACACAGATAAGGGGCCCTTTGGAAGAGAGCATCGTTAGGTGTAGGATTTGAAGGCTGGATCAGACGCTTGAAAGCTAAAGGGAATTTTGCCTGCTGTCCTTGAAGATCTTACTTGGCCTTCTTGTTCAGGGACAAATGACACATCTGGGGGCATACATGCTACAGCAGTCATGCGAGAACCTGGAAAGCCATCTTCTCAAACATACCCAATATATTTTCAATAAAATTATCTTTTAGACATTGTACTAATTATCTTTTTCTTTTTTTTTTTTTGAGACATTGTCTCGCTCTGTCGCCCAGGCTAGAGTGTGGTGGTGTGATCTCGGCTCACTGCAGCCTCTGCCTCCCGGGTTCAAGCAATTCTCCTGAGTAGCTGGGATTACAGGTGCGAACCACCATGCCCGGCTAATTTTTGTATTTTTAGCAGAGATGGGGTTTCACCATGTTGGACAGGCTGGTCTCAAACTCCTGACCTCAGGTGATCCGCCCACCTCAGCTTCCCAAAGTGCTGGGATTAAAGGCGTGAGCCACCACACCCGGCCAAAATTATCTTAAATAAAATCTCTAATATAAACAATTTAAGACCAAGCGTGTCATGCCTGTAATCCTAAGCACTTTGTGTGACCAAGGCAGAAGGATCGCTTGAGGCCAGGGGTTTGAGACCAGCCTGGGCAACATAGCGGGAACCATTCTCTACTAAAAACATAAAATAATTAGCCAGGCATGGTAGTGCACGCCTATGGTTCCATCTACTCAGGCTGCTGAGGCAGGAGGACTTCTTGAGCCCAGCAGTTCGAGGCTGCAGTGAACTATGATTGTGCCACTGCACTCCAGCCTGGGTGAAAACAGAGTTAGACCCTGTCTAAAAAAATAAAAAAGGAAAAAAAATCTCAGGCCAGGCACAGTGGCTCATACCTGTAATCCCAGCACTCTGGGATGCCTAGGCAGGAAGATGGTTTGAGCCCAGGAGTTTGAGACCAGCCTAGGCAACATAGCAAGACCCCATCTCTACAAGAAATAAAAATTAGTTGGACGTGGTGGTGTGTGCCTGTAGTCCCATCTACTAGGGTAGCTGAGGCAGGAGGATCGCTTGAGCCCAGAAGGTTCAGGCTGCAGTGAGCTATGATCATGCCACTGTCATCCAGCCTAGGTGACACAGTGAGACCATGTCTCTAAAAAAAATTAAAAAATATTTTAAAAATTTTTAAATAGACAATACCTAAAAACTACTTTTAAAATATGCTACGGGGCCGGGCACAGTGGCTCAGGCCTGTAATCCCAGCACTTTGGGAGGCCGAGGTGAGCGGATCACTGGAGCCCAGTAGTTCAAGATCAGCCTGGCCAACATGGTGAAACCCCGTCTCTACTAAAAATACAAAATTAGCTAAGCATAGTGGCACAGGCCTGTAATCCCAACTACTCGGGAGGCTGAAGCTGGAGAATCACTTGAACCTGGGAGGCGGAGGCTGCAGTGAGCTGAGATCGCACCACTGCACTCCAGCCTGGGCAACAGAGTAAGACTCTGTCTCAAAAAACAAATAAATAAAAATAAATGAATAAAATAAAATATGCTATGGTCTGAATGTTTGTACCCTCCCAAAGTTTGTATATTAAAATATTAAAATTTTATTAATATTTATTAAAATTTAAAATGTATATTAAAATCATCAATGTAATTATTAGGAAGTGGGGCCTCTCGAGAGGTGATTCAGTCTTGGGGTGGAGCCCTCAAGAATGGAATACATGCTTTTAAAACAGGCCCAAGGGAGCTCATCACCTTTTCTGCCATGAGGATACAGGTAGAAGGCCCCACCTATAAACCAGAACATGGGCCTTCAGCAGACACCTTGGTCTTGGACTTCCCAGCCTCCAGAACTGAGAAATACATTTCTGCTGTTCATAAGCCACCCAGTTTGAGGCATTTTGTTATAGCAGCCCACATGGACTAAGACACCATACTCGCCAAAGTGAAGAGCTGTCCCCTTAGATCATTTATGTAGAGAGCTTTCAACATACCAGCTTCTGGAAGAAGTCCGTGACTGTCAGCTTGGAAAACTGGGGCAATATAATGTCAACCTCTTGCTCAGTTTTAGCTAGAATAGAGGATTAGAAATGGGAGGATAAATGTTTCTGTAATTGAAAGTGATCCTTATAGCCCAGTGTTGTGGCTCACGCCTGTAATCCCAGCACTTTGGGAGGCTGAGGCAGGTGGATCACTTGAGGCCAGAAGTTCAAGACCAGTCTGGCCAGCATGGTGAAACCCTGTCTCTATTAAAAATACAAAAATTAGCCAGGTGTGGTGGCAGGCGACTGTAATCCAAGTTACTCGGGAGGCTGAGGCAGGAGAATCACTTGAACCCAGGAGGCAGAGGTTGCAGTGAGTTGAAGTCATGCCACTGCACTCCAGCCTGGGTGACAGAGTAAGACTCCGGGGGGGGGAAAAAAAAAAAGAAAGTGATCTTTGGGAAGGAGACAGAACAGAACTTTCTCTTAGTCACACATCCTTCCCCTCGATTTAGACAAGTAGTAGAAGAAGATGGAACACAGCTCAACCCCCGACCTAGGGTGAACTGTACCTTCCATTTGGGTACCTCCAGCGAGCCATGGGAGGTATAACTCATTCCCGAGCTGGGACCAAGGAGTGATAACCAGACACATTCCTATGGGGTTTCCTGATACTTAAGGGGCTTAGTGGGCTTCTCTGGCACTCATAAAACCCTAATGAGGAGGCCGGGCACGGTGGCTAATGCTTGTAATCCCAGCACTTTGGGAGGCCACGGTGGGAGGATCATCTGAGGTCAAGAGTTCAAGACCAGCCTGGCCAACATGATGAAACCCCATCTCTACTAAAAATACAAAAAATTAGCCAGGCGTGGTGGCACGCGCCTGTAGTCCCAGCTACTTGGGAGGCTGAGGCTTGAACCAGGGAGGCAGAGGTTGCAGTGAGCTGAGATCATGCCACTGCACTCCAGCCTGGGTGACAAGAGCGAAATGACTTCTCAAAAACAAACAAAAAAACCTATTGAGAAGTCATCTATGTTTCAAGTGTTGTTGTTATGGAAGTTCCATGCCTCACTGGACACAGCCCTGGGATACTGTGCTTTCTGTTTTCATCATTATTACTATTTTGAGACAGGGTGTCACTCTGTCGCCCAACCTGGAGTGCAGTGGTGCGATCACAGCTCTCTTGCAGCTTGACCTCCAGGACTCAAATGATTCTCCTGCCTCAGCCTCCCAAGTAGCTGGAACTATAGGTATGCACCACCAACCTGATGAATTTTTTTTTTATTTTTTGTAGAGAGGGGGTCTCACTATGTTGCCCAGGCTGGTCTCAAACTCCTGAGCTGAAGTAGTCCTCCTGCCTCGGCCTCCCAAAGTGCTGAGATTACAGGTTTGAGCCACCGTGCTTGACCTTTTCATTATTAATGTGATACAAGGATTTCCCAGTGAAAAGGAGGTTTGGCAAATCATGACCATTGACAGCTACATACCCCCACCAGCATCTTCACAGCAGGCTCGGACTACCCTTAACATAAGGCTGGTCAATTTCTAACAAAGGATCCCAGGGCAGCCTGATTCTACACAAGAACAAACAGCATAAAAAGTGTATCTAGGCCAGGTGTGGTGGCTTACCCTGGTAATCCCAGCACTCTGGGAGGCCAAGGCAGGCGGATCACTTGAGGTCAGGAGTTCGAGACCAGCCTGGCCAACATGGTGAAACCCAATCTCTACTAAAAATCCAAAAATTAGCTGGGTGTGGTGGTGGGCGCTTGTAATCCCAGCTACTTGGGAGGCTGAGGCAGAAGAATCACTTGAACCCAGGAAGCAGAGGTTGCAGTGAGCCGAGATCATGCCACTGCACTCCAGCCTGGGCAACAGAGCGAGACTCCATCTCAAAAAGAAAAGAGAACTCCAGGGCAAAAGCAGCACCTCGGTCCCTGCCCTGTGCAGCCCTCCCTGTGCCAAGCACACAGCAAGGGCTTGCTCAACCCCCACAGGCCAGGCGTGCTCTTTCCGCGGCACAG
This sequence comes from Pongo pygmaeus, assembly GCF_028885625.2. Classification (NCBI taxonomy): domain Eukaryota; kingdom Metazoa; phylum Chordata; class Mammalia; order Primates; family Hominidae; genus Pongo; species Pongo pygmaeus. The sequence continues at coordinate 38,167,036 of NC_072393.2, forward strand.
GCACCCCCACAGAGGGAACACAGTCTAGGTTACTCACCAACAACACTGGGGGCGTCCATCAGGTTCAGCAGGTCATCATCCTCCTGGTGCTGGGCGTACGTGAGCCGGGAGCGTTCCTGTGCCGCACACAGCACCTTCTGTAGCACCTCAATGCTCCGCAGCTTCTTGCAGAGGCTGGCCTCCCGCACCGACTCCTCATGATGAGCCATGGCTCTGCGCAGGTGGGACTTCCCTGCAGACGGAAGCCAGCACCCACGTGACTTGCAGATCCACCAAGCAGAGCATAAGGGCCCAAGGGGCAGCCCAAAAGGTTGGACGTTCTCTTTTCTAAAGGATCTGCCTGGAGAGCTAGAGCCTGTGATACCCTACCTTATTTTAACCTGAGTGACTCTCTCCTAGCAGAGAGAGCCGGACAGACTCCATTTTCGTTTCTTCCCTTGCAGCCCCCTTTATCCCCCTTAAGGGAATAACTAGTGTAAGCTGACTCCAAGCACATCCAGGAATGCAAACTGCTGATAAGATATTGAGGCAGGCTGTACCAGCAGCTCCTGGGGATGTGCTCAGTGGCAGGTACGTGATAGTTTAAGCCCCTGCACCTGGAACTGTTTGTTTTTTGTAACTGCTTCTATAACCAATTACTTTTTTTAACTTTTTTCCTATTCTGCTTCTGTAAAATTGCTTCAGTTAAACCCCCCTCCTCTATTTAGACCATAGTATAAAAGAAAATCTAGCCCCTTCTTCAGGCCCGAGAGAATTTCGAGCGTTAGCCATCTCTCGGTCGCCGGCTAATAAAGGACTCCTGAATTAGTCTCAAAGTGTGGTGTTTCTCTATAACTCACTTGGTTACAACAAGCCTTTTATTAAAATATTATTTTATTTCATTTTATATTTTATATTTAGAGACAGGGTCTCACTTTGTTTCGCACGCTGGAGTACAGTGCTGCAATCATGGCTTACTGCAGCCTCAAACTCCTGGGCTCAACTGAACCTCCCGCTTCTGACTCTTGAGTAGCTGGGACCACAGGCATGCACCACCACACTTGGATAATGTTTTCATTATCATTATCATTTCATTATCATTGCTGTGTTGCCCAGGCTGGTCTCAAACTCCTGGCCTCAAGCAATCCGCCTGCCTTAGAGTGGTAGGATAACAGGCGTTGAGTCACCGCGCCCAGCCCAAGCCTCCCTTAAATGCGTATGTAATAAGCTCACTTGTGTCCATAAGATGTTCACTCAACAAATATTTACCAAATGTGCTGGGCACTAGAGATAAAGCAGCAAGTAAACAAACTGCCCCCACATTCATGGAGTTTACATGTAGTGGTTGAAGACAGATAACTAACAAGACAAGAAATATGTAATGGATGGGGTGGTGATGAGGTTATAGAGAAAAATAAAGCAGGGTAAGCGGAGATGGTAAGAGAAGACTGGGAATGGGGTTGTCCTACGATGGGTGACCGAGAAAGGCTTTTTTTTTTTTTTTCTCTTGAGACGGAGTCTTGCTTTGTCACCCAGGCTGGAATGCAGTGGCACGATCTTGGCTCACTGCAACCTCCACCTCCCAGGTTCAAGCGATTCTCCCACCTCAGCCTCCCAAGTAGCTGGGACTACAGGCACACACCACCACATCTGGCTAAGTTTTTGTATTTTTGGTAGAGATGGGGTTTCTCCATGTTGCCCAGGCTGGTCTTAAACTCCTGACTTCAAGCTATCCTCCCACCTCGGCCTCCCAAAGTGCTGGGATTGCAGATGTGAGCCACCACACCCGGCCAAGGAAAGCTTTGTGATATGGTCCTTTTTGAGCAGAGCCCTGATGGATGTGAAAGAGCAGCAGGTGCGAGGGCCCTGGGGCAGGGGCACGTGCAGGTGTTCTAGGGCAAGGAGGAGCTAGGGTGTGCCTGGAGGCAGCGAGGGCGGGAGAGAATGAGTGCAGGGAAGAAAGAGCCAGGCCAGATCATGGCGGACCTCACGGGAGCGAGATGAGGGCTCTCATTCCTGTTCTACATGAGATGGGAGCCCACTGGAGTGAGAGCAGGGGACTGATGTGATCTGACTTGCGTGACCAGACTCTGAAGGGGCAGCAGGAAAACCAGCTATGAGCAGGGCAAGCCACGTGACCTCTCTGGGCCTCAGTTTCCTCAGCTGTAATATGGGGATGCCACGAGACCCACCTCATAGTGTTGTGTGGGGTTTAAGTGAGTGAATGTTTGTTAAATAAGCACTGTACACATGTGGCTTCCACCAGGGCAGCAGGATTAAAGTGGCCAGATTTGAGATGTGTTTTCTAAGTACAGCCAAAGGGATTTGCTAATCAAATGTAGGGTGAGAAAGTAAGACAAGAGGTTAGGTGTGGTGGCTCATGCCTGTAAACCCAGCACTTTGGGAGACAGAGGCAGGAGGATCGCTGGAGGCCAGGAGTTCAAAACCAGCCTGGGCAACATAGTGAGTCCGCATCTCTACAAAAACCTTTATACAATATTAGCCGGGTGTGGTGGTGCATGCCTGTAGTCCCAGCTACTCAGGAGGCTGAGGCAGGAGGATCACTTCAAGCCAGGAGTTCGAGGCTGCACTGAGCTGTGGTTGCACTACTGCACTGCAGCCTGGGGGACAGAAAGATGCTGTCAAAGAAAGCAAATGAAAGAAAAGGAAAGAGGAAAGGAGGGAGGAAGGATAGATGGGGAGGAGAGAGAGAGAGAAAGGAAAGAAGGAAAGAATAAAGGAGAGAGAGGAGAGGAAAGGGAGAGAAAAGGAAAGCAACAAGGAACAAGGACAGGAGGGGGAGAAGAGGGAGAACCGGAGGAGAGAGGAGAGAAGGGGAGAAGAGAGGAGGGGAGAGGAGGGGATAGGAGGGGAGCGGAGGGTAACAGGGGAGGGAAGAGGAGAGGAGAGAACGGGAGAGGAGGGGAGGGGAGGGGACGGGAGCAGGGGAGGAGAGGGGAGGGGAGCAGAGGGGAGGGGAGGGGAAAGAGGAGGAAAGAAAAGAAGAGTGGAGAGTGAGTCCAAGGTTTCTGGCCTGAGCACCTAGAGGGGCGGGAGTTGCCATCACTGAGACGGCGAAGCTGCGTATGTGTGCATGAGTGGTGCGCAGCGGGGCAGGTTAGGGTGGTGGAGGTGAGGTCTGCACATGGGAAGAGATATTCACACTGAGACATGGCAGAGACTAAAAACCAGGACACTTCATTACCAGTCATTAGGTGTTCTTGGTAATTCAGCCATGCATAAGGAAATCAACAAACGTCTCCTTCCCTGTTAGCATGATACAGGCCACCCTGTGGACCCCAAGGGAGATGGTTAAAGTCCTGGCTCCACAGTGGGAGGCCTGGGTGCTATGGAACCCATGAGAACACAGCCTGGGAAGCCCTCTGAGGCTCAGGACTGCGCCTCATGACTTCTGAACCCAAAGTGGCCACGATGACTCGGAACACTCCCCTCTCCCGGGCCCTCTTCAGGGACCTCTCTGTGGCTGTCTGTGAGCAGGACCAGCTGGGCACCAAGTGGGGCCCACGTCTGAGTGCAGGGGGACACGCACCCAGCTGTCGGCGCTGCTGATCATTCTTCAGTGTGGCCAAGGGTGTCAGCCCCTCTGGCATGTGGTCGTAGAGCTGGGACAAGCACTTCTCCTGGTGGTCCAGATCCGTGCCTGGCTTCACTGCAAAGAGAACCACAGGTTAAATCCCCTCTCACGGACCTGGCCACAGGCCCACATAGAGATTTCTCTTTCTACCACGTCTCCAGCTTCCTTTCTTCTGCAGTTTCACAAGGCATTTGGGATCATGGGTCTCCTTTCTGCCCCTGGACACACCCCAGGCAGTCTGACCCTCAAGCTTTTTTTTTCTTTGAGATGGTCTCACTCTGTCACTCAGGTTGGAGTGTGGTCTCACTCTGTCACCAGGCTGGAGTGCAATGACACAACCATAGTTCACTGCCGCCTTGAACTCCTGGGCTCAAGTGATCCTCCCACCTCAGCCTCCTGAGTAGTTAAGACTACAGACATGCACCACCACACGCCAGGCTAATTTTTAAATTTTTTTGTAAAGACAAGGTCTTGCTACATTGCCCAGGCTGCTCTCAAACCCCTGGGTTCAAACGATCCTCATGCCTTAGCCTCCCAAAGTGCTGGGATCAAATGTGCGAGCCACTATGCCTAGCTACCCTGAAGCTCTTGCTCATTGGGACCAGTCACACTCCAGAGGTTCATAATTTTTTTTTTTTTTTTTGAGATGGAGTTTTGCTCTGTCGCCCAGGCTTGGGTGCAGTGGTGTGATCTTGGCTCACTGCAACCTCCACCTCCTGGCTTCAAGCGATTCTCCTGCCTCAGCCTCCCAAGTAGCTGGGATTACAGGCACATGCCACCATGCCTGGCTAATTTTTGTATTTTTAGTAGAGATGGGGTTTCAGCCTCTTGGCCAGGCTGGTCCTGACCTCATGATCCACCCATCTTGGCCTCCCAAAGTGCTGGGATTATAGGCGTGAGCCACCACACCCGGCAACGTTCATAATTTGACCCTGAGCCCCCACACGCTACCTCCTCCGACTCACCTACCACACAGAACCTCCTGGCATAGCCCAGACCCTGTCATGCCTGGCCTGCACCCCTCTGCAGGCCTGCACACCTACAGCAGAGCCCCTTCCTGCTTCAACCACACCCTTCGTGGTGCGTATCCTGCTCTCAAACATCACAAAACCACTCTCCACTTCCCCAGCACCCTCGGCCTCTGTTCCTGTGCTCAGACACTTTACTCCCTCTAGGCTGACCCTTCCCTCCTGTGCAGATGGAAAAGTCGAACTCAAATGTCACTGCCTCTGAGAAGCCATCCATGACTGCACCACGGAGTCCACCTGCTGCTGCATTTGTGTCTCTGCAGCAATCACCGAGGCACTATATGGTATTTCTATTTGTTTCCACATCTTGTCTCACCTAATAGACTATATAGTACTAGGAGTGGCGGCTCACACTTTCAGAGAACCTACAGTATATAAAGCATTATTGAGCTTTGCGTACAGGCCCTTCGTTTTCATGACAGCCTGTGAGGTAGGTTCTCTCCATATACCCATTTTACAGATGAGAAAATCGAGGCAGAGGACAGCTAAGTAACTTGCCCAAGGTAAAACAGCTCATTCATGGCAGAGCTGAGATACGAACCCAGGAAGTCTGGCTCCAGAGGCTGTCTTTTTAATTCCTTGGGAGGCTGCCTGGATTAGTACTCATTAGATGAAAAATCCCTGGCCAGGCACCATGGCTCATGCCTGTAATCCCAACACTTTGGGGAGGCCAAGGCAGGACAACTGCTTGAGGCCAGGAGTTTGAAACCAACTTAGGCAATATAGTGAGACTCCATCTCTACAAAAAAAAAATTTATTTTTAATTAACTGGTGTAGTGGCATGTGCCTGTAGTCCCAGCTATTCGGGAGGCTGAATTGGGAGGATCGCTTGAGACCAGGAGTTTAAGAAGGCAGTGAGCCATGATCATACCACTGCACTCCAGCCCCATCTCTAAAAATAAATAAATAAAATAAAATTCCGATCATCACAGATTTTTTTTGCATTAATTTTTATTTTATTATTATTAGTTTTTTTGAGATGGAGTCTTGCTCTGTCACCCAGGCTGGAGTGCAGTGGCACAATCTCGGCTCACTGCAACCTCCACCTCCCCGGCTCAAGCCATTCTGCCTCAGTCACCCGAGTAGCTAGGATTAGAGGCGCGCGCCATGCCCGGCTAATTTTTGTATTTTTAGTAGAGACAGGGTTTCACCATGTTGGCCAGGCTGGTCTCAAACTCCTGACCTCAAATGATCTGCCTGCCTTGGCCTCCCAAAGTGCTGGGATTACAGGCATGAGTCACAGTACCCGGCCTGCATTAATTTTGATTCTTTTAAAATATTACCTTAAAATGTTACTTATCTTGATGCCAGCATTTTTGGCCTTCCCTTAGATTCTAGATTCCAGGTGAAAATTCATCCTCTTGCACCCAGGCAGAATTAAACATGCCTCTTCTTCCTCTCTCTAAAGAAGCTTATAACCCCTAACCCCACCATGGCCTGTGCAGCAGCTGCCTCAGTCACGGGTCACTCCCATCCTCTACCTTCAGCCTGTGAGCATCTCCAGGGAAGGCAGTTAGCTCTTGCTCAGCTCAGAATCCCCCCTGGGGCAGCTGGACCACAGCCCTGGCCAAACCCCCGAACCTCCCAGGCCTTACCCTGGTGGTCGATGAGGAGGATGGCAGTGAAGTAGTGGGCCAGGGCCGCGTAGTGGTGGGCCTTCACGCAGGCTAAGCTGGCCCAGGAGTAGGGGATGTTCTCTTTCACCGGCGCCTGGCTCATGGCTGCGTGCAGCTGTTGGTAGACCTCTCCCACCTGAAATAGAAGGGGCACTGGGAAGGGGCAGCCCGGCACAAGGGCCCTCATGAACCCATTTGCAGAGAAAGAGCCCTTTCTTCTTCCCATGCAACAGCCCCTGCCAGGGGCTGCTCCAGAATCTGGGAGCAAGTCCAATCAACCCCTCGTTCTGTCATTGTCACAGTTAACAGGGGGATCAGGCTACTGTCATTATGCTGGTTTTTAGGTTAAGCTGCAGATGGAATCAGTGATCCGTATCTGAAACACCAATACTTGCCAAGAAAACTCAAGCCAGCAGTGCTGGCCGGAGCTGGCACAATGCCCAGGTCACAGGCAAGCTCCCGTGGGAAGGCCCCGCTACTTCCAGTGCTCCTGTGCCAGCATTTCCCGCCCACTCCCCAAAGTCACAGGAACCAGGGAGTCTTACCTGGGCAGCCTCCTGAGCCACCCCCACCAGCATGAAGAATTCATTCCGGATCCCAGGAAGGCCGATTTTCTCAAACACGCTTTCTTGGGCTTGTGCAAGCATCATTTTGACGAGCACGCTGAGCATGGCAGGGCTCATGTCATAACTTGGAGTATGGGTAAATGTCTCTTTCAGGTAGTTTAAAACCCCTAAAAGTGGAAAATGTTTTGCCCATTAGTTCGGGTTTATATTTACTTCATCACGTTGCTGTAGAGAAAAGACAGGAGGCCAGGTGCGGTGGCTCATGCTCATAATGCCAACACTTTGGGAGGCCGAAGCGAGCAGATCACTTGCGTCAGGAATTTAAGACCAGCGTGGGCAACATGGTGAAACCCTGTCTCTACAAAAAAATACAAAAATTAGCCGGGTGTGATGGCGTGCCCCTATAGTCTCAGCTCCTCTGGAGGCTGAGGCAGGAGGATTGCTTGGGCCCAGGAGGCAGAGGTTGCAGTGAGCCGAGATCTCACTACTGCACTCCAGCCTGGGTGACAGAGCAAGACTCTGTCTCAAAAAAAAAAAAAAAAAAAAAGGAAAGATAGGAGAAAAAAAAAGAACCGGTGTCCTACAACATATTTAAAAATTTGATTCTCAATTATATGGTCCAGCAATTCCACTCCTATGATATCTCTCCCCAAACAATTGAAAGAGGGGGCTTAAATGACACTTGAACACCCGTGTTAATAGCAACATTATTCACAAGAGCTGAAAAGTGGAAACCACCCAGACATCCATGAGCAGACGAATGATTAAACACAATGTAGCCTATCCATACAACGGAATATTTTTCAGCCTTAAAAAGGAATGAAATTCTGACACATGGTACAGTGTAAATAAGGACATTATGCTAAGTGAAACAAGCCAGTCACAAAAGGATCAATATTGTAGGATTCCATTTAGATAAGGTACCCGGAATAGTCAAATTCACAGAAACAGAAAGGAGAATAGAGGTTAGCTGGGGATGGGAAAGCGGGCAATGGGAAGTTATTGCTTAACTGAGTACAGAGCTTTGCTTTGGATGATGAAAAAGTTCCAGAGATAGCTGGGCACAGGGGCTGCTGCCTGTAATCCCAGCTACAAGGGAGGCTGAGGTGGGAGGGTTGCTTGACATTAAGAGTTCAAGACCAGCCTGGGCAACGTACTGAGACCCCTGTCTCTTAAAAAATATATACTTTTAAAAAATGTATTTATTTCGGGGGGAGGGGGGAGGGATAGCATTGGGAGATATACCTAATGCTAGATGACAAGTTGGTGGGTGCAGCGCACCAGCATGGCACATGTATACATATGTAACTTACCTGCACATTGCGCACATGTACCATAAAACCTAAAGTATAATAATAATAATAATAAAAGGAAAAAAAAAAAAAAAAAAAAATGTATTTATTTCTTTTTGAGACAAGATCATACTCTGTTGCCCAGACTGGAGTGCAGTGGCACGATCATGGCTCACTGCAGCCTCAAACTCCTGGGCTCAAGCGGTCCTCCCACCTCAGTCTCCTGAAGAGCTGGGACTACAGCCATGCACCACCCTACACCCAGCTAATTTAAAAATTTTTTGTACAGATGGGATGTCCCTATGTTGCTCAGACTGGTCTCCAACTCTTGGATTCAAGTGATCCTCCTGACCCAGCCTCCCAAAGTGCCGAGATTACAGGTGTGAGCCACCTTGCCTAACCAACAAAAAAATTTTTTAACTTCTGGAGATGTTTAGTGGTAATGGCTGCACAACACTATGAATGTACAAATGCACTTAATGCCATTGAACTGCACATAAAAATGGTTAAAATGTGCTTCTGGTTGGCAGGATAATTTTAAAATTTTTAAAATTTAAGATAATCATTAAAATGGTAATTTTATGTTCTGTGTTATTTTACTATAATAAAAAACTGGTTAAAATAGTACATTTTAAGTTATATATGTATATTTTAACACTATTTATTTATTTATTTATTTATAAATAAATGCCCAGGCTGGAGTGCAGTGGCATGATTTTGGCTCACTGCAACCTCTGCCTCCCAGGTTCAAGCGATCCTCCTGCCTCAGCCTCCCAAGTAGCAGGGATTACAGGTGCCCACCACCACACCCAGCTAATTTTTGTACTTTTAGTACAGACGGGGTTTCACCATGTTGGCCAGGCTGGTCTCGAACTCCTGACCTCAGGTGATCTGCCTGCCTCGGCCACCGAAAGCGCTGGGATAACAGGCGTGAGCCACCCCACCCAGCCTTTTAAGCCAATTTTTAAAAATTGGATTATCTTCCAAAACACTTAAATCTCTATTGAGTAAAGAAACCAGCCTGCTCCCCACAACTCCTGTGTCACCTGGGACAAAATTCCATCACGACAGGTATGGAGATACAAGCAGAGAGCAGGCAGAAGGACTGAGGGGCTCACAGGGGGCCAGGCTCACACATAAGATCTGAGTCATTCAGCAGTCCAGGGCTTTTCCCCTAGACCTCAAGAAAGATCTATTCTGGCCAGGCGCGGTGGCTCATGCCTCTAATCCCAGCACTTTGGGAGGCCGAGGCAGGCCGATCACCTGAGGTCAGGAGTTCGAGACCAGCCTGGCCAACATGGCAAAACCCCATCTCTACCAAAAATATAAAATTAGCTGGGTGTGGTGGTGCATGCCTATAATCCCAGCTACTCCGGAGGCTGAGGCAGGAGAATCACTTGAACCCAGGAAGCGGAGGCTGCAGTGAGCCGAGATCTCACCACTGCACTCCAACCTGGGCAACAGAGTGAGATTCCGTCTCAAAAAAAAAAAAAAAAAAACAACTCAATCCGTCTGCTCCAATGGAAATTTTCATGCTGCAGCCTTCCACTGACTTCTTTATAGCTTAGAAAATTAACTGTCCAAAGCGCTAACTGACAATCAATCTAGAACTGAAATAGAATCTCTCATATGAATCCCATCCGACTGGTTCCTCTGGTTTTGTTGCTGAGCAAAAAAAAAAAAAAAAGCCCCGCCCTGCGGAGGGATGGCACCTGCTGTTTTGAGCTGTGAGCTCCGTGGGGGTTCCCTCACACTCCCCACTGTTCTCCCACTTGCTTCATTTCATCTATAGTTTGTCTCCATTGCTGTAATCTCAGAGACAGGAAACAGGGTGCCTGCCTAAGGTTCCTCAGAAAGATGAGTCCAGAAAAAAGATTTACAGCAAAAGAAATCAACTCATACTTGGAATCTTAGCCTATCGCTTCATCCCAAGAAACCAATCTTTTTTTTAATTAATTAATTATTTTTTGAGACAGGGTCTTGCTCTGTTGCCCAGGCTGGAGTGCAATGGCGCGATCTTGGCTTACCACAACCTTGGCTGATCCTTCCATCTCAGCCTCCCAAGTAGCTGAGACTACAGGCATGCACAACCAGGCCCAGCTAACTTTTGTACTTTTTGTAGAGATGGAGTTTCACCTTGTTGCCCAGGCTGATCTCAAATTCCTGGGCTCCAGCAATCCACCCACCTCAGCCTCCTAAAGTGCTGGGATTACAGGCATGAGCCACCATGCCTGGCCTATTTCTTTAATTAAAAAAAAAATTCTTTTTAGGGACGGAGTCTTACTCTGTCACCCAGGCTAGAGCACAGTGGTGCAATCATAGCTCACTGCAGCCTCAAACTCCTGGGCTTAAGTGATCTTCCCATCTTAGCCTCTGGAGTAGCTGGAACTATGGGCATACACCACCACGCCTGGCTAATTTTTAAATATTTTGTAGAGACGGGGTCTTCCTGTATGGCCCAGGCTGGTAGGACCAATCATTATAACATCAGAAATTTCACAATGAGTCGAAGTGGCAAAGCTATGGTTCTTCACAAGCTTGCAGGGCAAAGTGATATCAAACAATGATCCACACAGGTGGAAGGGGACCACACCCCAAAGCAGAATGTCGATGATCAGCCCAGAAGGCAACACGCTATAGAACACACTATAGAGCTAGCGCAGGGACCACACTGTGGTGTACACTGTGCCCTGGCTCTTGCATCCATCCCCACACGGAGTCTGACCCAGACATAGGCCCTGCTATGGGGAAGCAAGGCAGAACCCCCAGGCACGGGTGAGCCACGCCAGGCTCACCCACAGTGCTGGGTCTGGTGACCCCAGTCCTCTACAGGTGTAAGCACTAGGCTGCTTTTCTCCTCAACCCCGCACCTCGTTCTCATACTAAAATTACCTGAGGTCAGGAGTTTGAGACCAGCCTGGCCAACATGGCAAAACCTCATCTCTACTAAAAATACAAAAATTAGCCAGGCATGGTGGCAGGCGCCTGTAATCCCAGCTACTTGGGAGGCTGAGGCAGAATTACTTGAACCCAGTAGGCAGAGGTCGTAGTGAGCAGAGATTGTGCCACTGCACTCCAGCCTGGGCGACAAGAGCAAGACTCTATCTCAAAATAAACAAATAAATAAAATAAAGTAACAACAGACAGTTCCCAGAAGAAGAAGAAGGAAAATGAGCTACGAGACATCCTTTGAATACATCACTTGACAAAGGGTTGAGAACACCCACCTCATGCTGGAGAAGTTGGCAGAATGCAGGTGATATAAAGCCATGGAGGGGCAGGGCACAGTGACTCACACCTGTAATCTCAGCATTTTGGGAGGCTGAGGCAGGCGGAACACCTGAGGTCAGGAGTTCGAGACCTGCCTGGCCAGCATGGCGAAACCCCACCTCTACTAAAAATACAAAAATTAGCCAGGCATGGTGGTGGGTGCCTGTAATCCCAGCTACTCAGGAGGCTGAGGTAGGAGAATCGCTTGAAACCGGGAGGTGGAGGTTGCAATGAGCCGAGACCACGCCACTGCACTCCAGCCTGGGCGACAAGAGCGAAACTCCATCTCATAAATAAATAAAGGCACAGAGAGTAATATGCACTGATAAGGTACACCTAATACAAGAAAAAGAAGCCTACAGTTTCACTATTTGGGAAAAGTTATTCTGCTCTTCATGACATGTGTTGAAAGAAACAGTTATGCACTGCCATCCCAGGGGCCACTTGTCTGGAAAAGATCAATTGTCAGCCACAGGATTCACCACGTACATCAGCCATCCCAGACTGAGATCTGAACCACCGAGCAAGTTTCTTTTTTTTTTTTTGAGATGGAGTCTGGCTCTGTCGCCCAGGCTGGAGTGCAGTGGTGCAATCTCAGCTCACTGCAAGCTCCGCCTCCCGGGTTCACGCCATTCTTCTGCCTCAGCCTCCCGAGTAGCTGGGACTACAGGTGCCCGCCACCAGGCCCAGCTAATTTTTTGTCTTTTTAGTAGAGATGGGGTTTCACTGTGTTAGCCAGGATGGTCTCGATCTCCTGACCTTGTGATCCACCCGCCTTGGCCTCCCAAAGTGCTGGAATTACAGGTGTGAGCCACCGCGCCCGGCCGGAGCAAGTTTCTTAATGGGAAGTTACACCAGAGCTGGAGACTGGTCTGGCACTTGCGGGGGATGACCTGCAGACCCTCTTCAGTGGGGGGTCCCCTGGTGCCACCAGGCGGGGCCAAGGCTCCGTCTGGTCAGCCCTGGAGGAGACATACCTGCGGCTCTCTGAAAGGCATCTATGGCACTCTCCAGCCCAGCCTGCGTCTGCCGATCGCACCGGGTCCCGATCTGGGTGTAGAGGGCCCCAGTGTTGAACAGGACACTGGCCTTCTCCAGCAGCAGGTTCTGCTGGCTGACCGGAACCCCAGTGAGAGAGTCATACCTATGTGAAAGAAATGCATTCCGAGAATACAGATTACTTGGCTAGTTAATGCTACAAGTGGAAAAAATTCTTTTTTTTTTTTTTTTTTTTTTTTTTTTTTAAGAGTCAAGATCTCACTCTGTTGCCCAGGCTGAAGTGCAGTGGTGTGATCATAGCTTACTGCAGCCTTCAACTTTAGGGCTCAGTTGATCCTCCCACCTCAGCCTCATGAGAATAGCTGGGATTACTAGTGCATGCCACTATACCTGCCTTTTTTTTTTTTTTTAATTTTTGTAGAGATGGGGTCTATGTTACCCAAACTGCTGTCACACTCCTGGGTTGGCTGGGTGCGGTGGCTCACACCTGTAATCCCAGCACTTTGGGAGGCAGAGGTGGGTGGATCACCTAAGGTCAGGAGTTCGAGACCAGCCTGGCCAACATGGTGAAACCCAGTCTCCACTAAAAATACAAAAATTAGCCTGGCATGGTGGCAGGCGCCTGTAATCTGAGCTACTCAGGAGACTGAGGCAGGAGAATCGCTTGACCCGAGAGGTGGATGTTGCAGTGAGCTGAGATTGCACCACTATGCTCCAGCCTGGGCGACAACAACAACAACAACAACAACAAACTCATTTCTTCAATAACATTCAAGAATGCACATGCACTGAGGCTTTTGTTTCCAAGCAAGATGACAGGACTAATCACACTGACCGCCACAGCCACACATAAAAATATCTGACGGGGTAACTGCATAAACACACCATGGGACATCCAGACAATGGAATATTACTCAGCACTAAAAATGGATAAATGAACCAGCAAGCCATGAAAAGATGCAGAGGAAACATTACTAAGTGAAAGAGCCAACCTGAACATTGCTACCTACTGTATAGCACGCTGTGTGATTCCAACATTCTGAAAAGCCAAAACCCTGGAGACAGAAGAAAGATCAGGGGTTGCCAGGACTTAGGGGGGAGGGAGGGAGGAACAGGCAGAGCACAGAGGATTTTTCCATCAGTGAAACTCTTCTGTATGACACTGCAAAGGTGGATCACTGTCATTCTATGTTGGCCAAAAGCCATAGAATACACAAGTGTGAGAATGAACCCTAATGGAAACTATGGACTCTGGGTGATAATGATGTGTCAGGTAAGTTCCTCAATTATAAAAAAAAAAAAATTAAAAAAAAAAAAATGGGCTGGGTGCGGTGGCTCATGCCAGTAATCCCAGCACTTTGGGAGGCCAAGGCAGTATGGCTTCTCCTAAATGAAATATGGCAATTACTAACCCCTCATAATTCTTTCTGAAATCTAAAAACTCAGGATTTGTTTTACTTTTTATTTTTTCAGACACAGTCTCACTCTGTTGCCTAGGCTGGAGTGCAGTGGCGTGATCATGACTCACTGCAGCCTCAACCTCCTGGGCTTAAGAGATCCTCCCATCTGAGCCTCCCAAGTAGCTGGGACTACAGGCATGCACCACCCATGACCAGCAAATTTTCTCTAATTGTTTTGTAGAGATAGGGTCTCACTGTGTTGCCTAGACTGGTCTCAAACTCCTGGGCTCAAGTGATCCACCCACCTTGGCCTCCCAACCTGCTGGGATTACAGATATGAGCCACCACACCCAGCCTAGGACTTGTTTTATTTTTTATTTTTTGAGACAGAGTTTTGCTCTTTCGCCCAGGCTAGACTGCAGTGGCGCCATCTCAGCTCACTGCAGCCTCTGCTTCCTGGATTCAAGTAATTCTCCTGCCTCAACCTCCCAAGTAGCTGGGATTATAGGCGCCCACCACCATGCCCGGCTAATTTTTATATTTTTAGTAGAGACAGGGTTTCGCCATGTTGGTCAGGCTGGTCTCGAACTCCTGACCTCAGGTGATCCACCCACCTCGGCCTCCCAAAGTGCTAGGATTACAGGCGTGAGCCACTGCACCTGGCCCTAGGACTTGTTTTAAAGTTTACTCATGAACCAGGGGGTGTGCAGACAGCTTCTCCCTAATTCATGACTAAGGAGAAACCACCTTTCGCCTTTTCGGCCATGCAGACAGCCTGGTGCATTGTTAGGAAAAGTCATCCCCCTTTCCTTTGCTTTCCATGAGGAAGGCATTAGTAGCCATCCATCAGCTGTAGAAACATTCAATTCTGATATGCCCCTGACCTTCTAGGATGTGTTTTCCTTTCACTGACACTCCTAACGACACTCAGAGAAGGGGTGTAGCATCTCCAAAGAACTTTTTTTTTTTTTTTTTTTTTTTGACACAGAGTCTCACTCTGTCGCCCAGGTTGGAGTGCAGTGGTGCGATCTTGGCTCATTGCAACCTCTGCGATTCTCCTGTCTCAGCCTCCCAAGTAGCTGGGACTACAAGGCACGCGCAACCATGCCTTGCTAATTTTTGTACTTTTTACTAGAAGTGGGGTTTCACCATATTGGACAGGCTGGTCTCGAACTCCTGACCTCATGATCCGCCTGCCTCGGCCTCCCAAAGTGCTGGGATTACAGGTGTGAACCACCACGCCCAGCCTTTTTTTTCCTTGTTTGAAACAGGGTTTCACTCCTATCACCCAGGCTGGAGTGCGGTGGTATGATCTCGGCTCACTGCAACCTCTGCCTCCCGGACTCAAGTGATTCTCCTGCCTCAGCCTCACGAGTAGCCCCAGCTACTCGTGGGACTAACTACTACTACGTGGGACTAACAGGTATATACCATCATACCCAGCAAATTTTTGTACTGTTTGTAGATATGGGGTTTTGCCACGTTGCCCAGGCTGGTCTCAAACTCCTGGGCTCAAGTGATCTGCCTGCCTCGGCCTCCCAAAGTGTTGGCATTACAGGTGTGAGCCACTGTACCCGGCCTCCAAAGTATTTAAACTATACTAACCTTTGAAAATACCAATTGGGTCTATGGCCATACCACCCTGACGTGCCTGATCTTGTCTGAAAATACCAATTGTGGAGAAGAATCAAATGCTCTACTTCCTTTTTTAAAATCTGATCTAAGCTGAGTGTGTAGCTCCTGCCTATAGTCCCAGCTACTCAGGAGGCTGAGGCAGAAATATCACCTGAGCCTAGGAATTCAAGACTAGCCTGGGCAACACAGTGAGACCCCGTTTCAAAAGAAACCTGATCTATTTCTGTTTGGTGCTTTTGTCTCACTGGACAAGACCTGATTCTCTCTCTCTCTCTCTCTCTCTCTCTCTCTCACTCACACATACACATGTACGCCCCTGTCCAATCTGAGACAAGAATCTTGCTTCCGGCTAATTCCACTTCAGGGCCCCCGTGCTTCCCCAGTGATACAACAAGCAAGAAAAATGTCTCTTCTCCTTGGCTCGCTTGTTCTGAGAAGCAAGAGACCACAGTCTGTTGGAGCCATCTCCCCTCAGATCACCTTCATAAATAAATACCAATGTATTGACCTCTTTCTAGACTTCCCCGGATAAATGCAAGATAGGAAATGGGGCTGAGGTGCACAGGGGCACCTGCAGAGGGGCGTCTGTGATGCTGAGGCTCTGAAACTGTGGCTGCCGTAACACGTGAAGCGCCAGCGCAGACCTCAAGCACCTACCAGGTGAACAGGAGTCCCATCTGCCGAGTGGGCGGGAAGAATCGACTCTCGACAAAGCCCAGCTGGATGAAGTATGTCATCAGCAGTTCCACCCCGGCCTCATCCCGGCTGGGTGTCCGACAAGCCTGCAAGGAAAAGAACCCCAGAGGGCATGAGCAGAGGAAGACACAGCTGACGGCCCTTCCCAGAAGGTGCCCTGCACATACCAGCAGGTGCCTGTAACTATTTCTGCAGTATGATGACCTCGCTGCTGGCATCGTAAACTCTGGGAGGGGTGGAAAGAACCTGGGAGGAAGTCAGAAATCCTGGAATCCAGTCCCAGCCCTGCCAGGAGGCAGATCTCTCCCCTTCTATGGTTTTCCTTTTTTTTTTTTTTTTTTTTTGAGACAGAGTCTTGCTCTGTTACCCACCCAAGCTGGAGTGCAGTGGTGCGATCTTGGCTCACTGTACTTCCACCTATCAGGTTCAAGTGATTCTCTTGCCTCAGCCTCCCGAGTAGCTGGGATTACAGGCGTGTAGCACCATGCCTGGCTTGTTTTTGTATTTTTAGTAGAAACGGGGTTTTGCCATGTTGGCCAGTCTGGTCTCAAACTTCTGACCTCAGGTGATCCACCCGCTTCAGCCTCCCAAAGTGCTGGAATTACCAGCATGCACCACCACACCCAGCTAATTTTTGTATTTTTAGTAGAGACAGGGTTTCACCATGTTGGCCAGGATGGTCTGGAACTCCTGACCTCAGGTGATCCGCCCACCTCCACCCCACAAAGTGCTGGGATTACACAGGCGTGAACCACCGCGCCCGGCCTCCTTCTACGGTTTTCTTATGCAGCAAATGGAATGGATGATTCCAGCACCCACCAACCATCACCTCTATCCACCCGCGATTCTGTTAAGACCACAGTATGCAATAATGGGGTTCCCTGAAGACTCGGAAAAGCCACCCTCCCCTCTCTGCTGCACACAAAAACTTACTTGTCTCAGATCCATAAGATCTGCAATTTCATCTTCATATAAATAGCCATCTTCACTGTAATGTTCCAGGATAAAATCCTTAAAGAAAAATGAGGTCAGATATTATAAAGTGTGACTGAAAACCATATATGTGCATAATAGTAATATGTCAATTGTGAACCCGTTTTTAAAAAGGCAGAAGAAAGAAAAACTTATAGCAATTTTCAAAGTGGGGGGATTTATTTTCTTAATTTATGTAGTTTTTTTAATACAGAGTCTCTCTTTGTAGCCCAGGCTGGAGTGCAGTGGCACAATCTCGGCTCACTGCAACCTCTGCCTCCCGGGTTCATGCAATTCTCCTTCCTCCCTCTCAAGGAGCTGGGATTACAGGCGCCCACCACAATGTCTGGCTAATTGTTGTGTTTTTAGTAGAGACAGAGTTTCACCATGTTGGCCAGGCTGGTCTCAAACTTCTGACCTCAGGTGATCCCCCCACCTCGCCCTCCCAAAGTGCTGGGATTACAGATGTCAACCACCATGCCCGGCCATAGTTTTTTTTTTGTCTTTGTTTTGTTTTTTAAAAAAAAAAAAAAAACACAGAGTTTCACTCCCACTCCCATTGCCCAGGCTAGAGTGCAATCTTACAATCTCGGCTCACTGCAACCTCCACCTCCTAGGCTCAAGTGATTCTTGTGCCTCAGCCTCCCAAGTAGCTGGGATTACAGGCATGTGCCACCATGCCCAGCTAATTTTTGTATTTTTAGTAGAGATGGGGTTTCACCACATTGCCCAGGCTGGTCTCAAACTCTTGGGCTCAAGCAATCCATCTGCCTCAGCCTCCCAAAGTGCTGGGATTACAGGTGTGAGCCACTGCACCTCATGCCTATGTTTTTAAATGTTGTGCTGCTTCAGTAAAAGTGAGAGTTGAAGTTAATTTTTTGCTTAAAAATGTCTTTGTGTCTGTGCACCGTGGCTCACATCTGTAATCCCAGCACTTTGTGAAGACCAGGCAGGTAAATCACTTGAGCCCAGGAGTTCGAGACCAGTCTATAGCCTATACATTCAACTATACTGCAAACACCACAGATATTCAGGGGCTCAGACTTGCAATTCTGGGCCTCCCTCAGGACCCGGACAAGTTTCCCAGCACAGACCCTGAGGGTAGGACTGTCATAACAGTCCCCAGATACAGGTTCCTTTGCCAAGAAGACCCTTAACCATGTTATAAAGGCATTTTATTTTATTTTATTTTATTTTATTTTATCTTTGAGGCAGGGTCTCACTTTGTTGCCTAGGCTGGAGTGCAGTGGTGCGACTGCAGCTCACTGCAGCCTCGACTTCTCCGGGCTCAAGCAATCCTCCTACTTCAGCATCCCAAGTAGCTGGGACCACAGGCACGTGCCACAAGCTAATTTCATTTTTGTATTTTTTAATAGAGGTGGGGTTTTGCCCTATCGCCCCACCCCCGCCCCTACAAGTGCTGGCTCCCCCAAGCTGCAAGAAAGGTGATCACATAAATTGCTCAATTATGTCTTCCCAAGTGACTGTGAGTAACCTCTTTACACAACTTCTACATTAAAGCTCCTCCTGTTTTTGTGTGTTCAACGTACAGACACACAGACAAACACTTGTCTTACAAAAATGGATTTGTACTAAATATACAACTTTGCTGTGCCTTCTTTTTCTTTTTTTAAGAGAGGAGGTTCTTGCTCTGTCGTCCAGGGTGGAGTGCAATGACGCAATCATAGCTCACTGCAGACTTGAACTCCTGGGCTCAAGTCATCCTCCCACTTCAGCTTCTCCAGTAGATGGGACTATAGGTGTGCACCACCACACTCAGCTAATATTGTTATTTTTCGTAAAGACAGAGTCCTCCTATGTTGCCTAGGCTGGTCTTGGACTCCTGGCCTCAGGTGATCCTCCCACCTCAGCTTCCCAAAGTGTTGCGATTACAGGCATGAGCCACTGCACCCAGCTGACTATGCCTCTATTCTTTAAACTTGGCCATGAGCTGGGTATGGTGGCTCACACCTGTAATCCCAGCGCTTTGGGAGGCTGAGGTAGGTAGATCAGTTGAGGTCAGGTGTTCCAGACCAGCCTGGCCAACAAGGTGAAACCCCGTCTCTATTAAAAATTTAAAAAAATAAAATAGCTAGGCATGGTGGTTAAAAGGGGTCTGGTGTAGTGACTCATGCCTGTGATCCCAGCACTTTGGGAGGCCAAGGTGGGAGAATCACTTGAGACCAGGAGTTTGAGACCAGCACGGACAACATAGTGAAACCCCATCTCTACAAATAATAAAAAATTGGCCAGGCGTGCTGAGGCAGGAGGAGGATCACTTGAGCCCAGGAGGTTGAGGCTGCAGTGAGCCATGATCACGTCACTGCACTCCAATCTTACGTTCACCTCATAAAAGTCAAAGAGGATTTTGATTAAATTATATATGTGATCCTGAATTTGAAACTTAGTAAACTAGGGTAGATTAACATACTTAGTGGGATAAAAAAATTATCTAACTGGCCAGGCACGGTGGCTCACGCCTGTAATCTCAGCACTTTGGGAGGCCAAGGCAGGTCGATCACTTGAGGCCAGGAGTTCGAGACCAGCCTGGCCAACGTGGTGAAACCCCCTCTCTATTAAAAATACAAAAATTAGCCAGGCATGCTGGCAGGTGCCTGTAATCCCAGCTACTCAGGAGGCTGAGGCAGGAGAATAGCTTGAGCCCAGGAGGCAGAGGTGGCAGTGAGCTGAGACTGAGCCATTGCACTCCAGCTTGGATGACAGAGCGAGACTTCGTCTCAAAAAAAAAAAAAAAAAATCCTAACTGAAACCCACTGTAAACATTAGGGACAAAATGAGAATTTCTACCATCACTGTTATTACTTAGCCTAATTCCAAACATTCTCTAGCCCATACATTAAGAAAAATAAGAGACATAAAATATTAGAAAGAAACAATCAAAATAATTTTTTGCAACGTAACAGCATGTTTATAAAACCCAATAGCATCAACTGAAACATTACTAAATTAAGAAGAATTCAATAAAGTGGCAAATAAGTTAACACATGAAAGTCAATAGTAAAAAAGAAAAGTCAATATTCTTCCTTTCTTATACAAGCAATAACCAATTAGAAAAACTTAACAGACAGCCAGGTGTGGTGGCTCACATCTGTAATCCCAGCAGTTTTCAAGGCTGAGATGGGTGGATCATTTGAGGTCAGGAGTTTGAGACCAGCCTGGCCAACAAGGTGAAACCCTGTCTCTACCAAAAATACAAAAAATTAGCTGGGTATGGTGGCAGGTGCCTGTAATCCCAGCTACCCAGGAGGCTGAGGCAGGAGAATCACTTGGACCTGGGGGGCAGAGGTTGCAGTGAGCCAAGACCGCACCACTGTACTCCAGCCTGGGCGACACAGTGAGACTCTGTCTCAAAAACAAACAAACAAAAAAAACCTAACAGAGAAATAATACCTTTCACAATAGCAACAAAAGCACATTTCTAGGGATAAAATTAATATAATTAAGCAGAAAACTATTAAACTTTACTGAAGAACAGATGTTATTTCATTTTCTTTCATTGATTCGAAATTTTTTTTTTTTTTTTTTTTAATGAGACAAGGTATCATTCTGTTTTCCAGGATGGAGTGCAGGGGCTCAGTCACAGCTGACTGCAGCCTCAACCTCTTGGGCTCAAGCAATCCACCTCAGCCTCCCAAGTAGCTGGGACTAAAGGTGTGAGCCACTGTGCCTGGTCCTATTTCTTTAAAATAAAACAAAATCGGCCAGCTGTGGTGGCTCACGCCTGTAATCCCAACACTTTGGGAGGCCGAGGCGGGTGGATCACTTGAGGTCAGGACTTCGAGAACAGCCTGGCCAACATGGTGAAACCCTGTCTCTATTAAAAATATAAAAATTAGCTGGGTGTGGTGGTGGGTGCCCGTAATCCTAGGTACTCAGGAGGCTGAAGCAGGAGAATCACTTGAACCCGGGAGGCAGAGGTTTCAGTGAGCCAAGATTGTGCCACTGCACTCCCGTCTGGGCGACAGAATGAGACTCCCTCTCTAAATAAATAGATACACAAAATAAAATAAAACAAAATCACACTGTGAAGCTTCACTGATTATAAAACATCACACAGACACACAGGTCAGATTTGAAATGGAACTGCCCTAATTCAGTCTGCTGAACCACTTCTGCAGTACCTGTGTTTCTATCAAATATGGAAGGGAAAAAATACAGCAGAAAGTCCCTCAAACGTTCTCATTTTCATATGACTGACATTTGTAGAGTCTCTTTTAGGCTAAAATGATATGGTTGGAAGCCTGTGCCGAATGGCAGTTGGCCATGTCCACAACATGTGAATATTTTCATTTGCTTTAATGTGGAATTCAGAACATGACCCAGTTGAATCCTTAAAAATGCCTATAAAATTCCTAAGTTTCTCCAAGAGACTCTTCCTTTAAAATGCTTGCATTCTTGGCCGGATGCAGTGGCTCACACCTGTAATCCCAGCACTTTGGGAGGCTGAGGCGGGTGGATCATCTGAGGTCACGAGTTCAAGACCAGCCTGGCCAAATGGTGAAACCATGTCTCTACTAATAAAAATTAGCTGGGTGTGGTGGCACATGCCTGTAATCCCAGCTACTTGGGAGACTGAAGCAGGAGAATCGCTTGAACCCAAGAGGCAGAGGTTGCAGTGAGCTGAGATCGCGCCACTGGACTCCAGCCTGGGCAACAAGAGTGAAACTCCATCTCAAAAAAAAAAAATGCTTACATTCTTGTAGCACAGCACCAAGCAACACACAAATTAAATCGTAAAGAAACTTCTACAACAGCAGCAACAGACATTTCCAGACACATGGATTGTTTTGAGTCCCACAGACCAGTGGCAAGTCACATCTATTTTTGCATTTATATATATACACATTATACATATATTTTAAATAAAAATAGAGATGGGGCTGGGTGTGGTGGCTCACATCTATAATCTCAGCACTTTTACTGGAGGTGGAAGCAGGAAGATCGCTTGGGGCCAGGAGAGTTCAAGACCAGCCTGGGCATCATAGCGAGGAGACCCCACCTCTTAAAAAAAAAAAAAAAGAGAGAGAGAGAGAGAGAGAGATGACTGGGCATGGTGGCTGACGCCTGTAATCCCAGCACTTTGGAAAGCCGAGGTGGGCGGATCACCCGAGGTCAGGAGTTCGAGACCAGCCTGGCCAACATGGTGAAACCCTGTGTCTACTAAAAATACAAAAATTAGCCTGGTCCGGTGGCTCATGCCTCTAATCCCAGCACTTTGAGAGACTGAGGCAGGTGGATCATGAGGTCAGGAGCTCAAGACCAGCCTGGCCACGATGGTGAAACCCCGTCTCTACTAAAAATACAAAAATTAGCCAGGCGTGGTAGTGGGTGCCTGAAACCCCAGCTACTCAGGAGGCTGAGGCAGAGAACTGCTGGAACCCAGGAGGTGGAGGGTGCAGTGAGCCGAGATCGCGCCACTGCACTCTAGCCTGGGCAACAGAGCGAGGCTTCATCTCAAAAAATATATATATATACACACAAAAATTAGTTGGCCATGGTGGTGCATGCCTGTAGTCCCAGTTACTCAGGAGGCTGAGGAAGGAGAATCGCTTGAACCCAGAAGATGAAGGCTGCAATGAGCTGAGATCGCACCATTGCACTCCAGCCTGGGCAACAGAGTGAGACTGTGTCTCAAAAAAAAAAAAAAAAAAAAAAGAGAGAGAGAGAGACAAGGTCTCATTCTGTTGCCCAGGCTGGTCTTGAACTCCTGGCCTCAAGCTGTCCTCTTGCCTCGGCCTCCCAAAGTGCTAAGATTAGAGGCGTGAGCCATTGCATCTGGGCATAAGTCTCACATAAAAGTTCAGGCAGGCTGTGGCAGTGTGGCATAAAGCTGCAATTCCCGAATTGTTTTCATTGCTTTCTACCCAGAATATAAACTTTCCGGTAAACTTGAGTCCTGAAACACTCAGAATACCAACTTCCCTTCTCCAATTCCAAAATAAACCCCAAACTCACAGGATTTAAACACAGCAGCAGTCAAAAAGGCCTCTATTTATGTCAAACAACTCACCGTCTCTGAGAATGAAGGTCAAGTGCTTCCAAAGTATTAACCAATTGCTTTTAAAAGTAGTAGTTGGCCGGGAGCGGTGGCTCACACCTGTAATCCCAGCACTTTGGGAGGCCGAGGCGGGCGGATTGAGTTCGAGACCAGCCTGGCCAACATAGTAAAACCCCATCTCTACTAAAAATACAAATTAGCCAGGCATGATGGCAGGTGCCTGTAATGCCACCTACTCGGGAGGCTGAGGCAGGAGAATCGCTTGAACCTGGGAGGCAGAGGTTGCAGTGAGCCGAGATGCCATCATTGCCCTCCAGCCTGGGCAACAAGAGTGAAACTCCAGCTCAAAAAAAAAAAAAAAAAGTAATAGTCAAAATGTCATAAGATGTTTTCTTTTCTAAACTAAAAGTAGTCCAAGATGAGCCAATTAAGAGGATTATCATGGAAAGTAAAATAAGCCAGGCACAGTGGCTCATGCCTATAATCCCAGCACTTTGGAAGGCCAAGGCAGGAGGACTGCTTGAACCCAGGAGTTTGAGACCAGCCTGGGCAACAGTGGGAAACTCTGTCTCTACGAAAAATACAAAAATTGGCCGGGCATGGTGGCTCACGCCTGTAATCCCAGCACTTTGGAAGGCCAAGGCAAGTGGATCATCTGTGGTCAGGAGTTCGAGACCCACCTGACCAACATGGAGAAACCCCATCTCTATTAAAAGTACATAATTAGCTGGGCATGGTGGCACATGCCTGTAATCCTAGCTACTCGGAAGGCTGAGGCAGGAGAATCGCTTGAACCCGGGAGGTGGAGGTTGCGGTGAGTCAAGATCACGCCATTGCACTCCAGCCTGGGCAACAAGAGCTAAACTCCATCTCAATAAAAAAGAAAGAAAGATAGAAAAATGCAACAATTAGCCAGGCACGGTGGCACACACCTGTAGTACCAGCTACTCAGGAGGCTGAAGTGGGAGGATCACCTGAGCCCAGTAGGCAGGGGTTGCAGTGAGCCGAGATCATGCCACTGCATGCCAGCCTGGTGAAAAAGTGAGACTCTGTCTCAAAATAATAAAGAAAAAGAAAAAAAAAAAAAGAACGTAAAATATTTCTTCGAAGCAATTTTCACGATGCTAGGATTAATTCCTATAACCAACGCCTGGGCTGCATGGCTCAAACTTGGGCCACCCTACACCTCATCCCCTTTCCCCTCCTTGATGGAATTTGGCAGCGACTGGTTAAAAACTCAAACTGATGGAGTTGAAGAGGGAAGGAAGAGGAGGGTATTCCAGGCACAGGACGGTCTCCCGGCCCCAGCCTCGGGGCACGGTCTCTGCTGTGTTCTCCATTGAAGCACCTCTTCCACTTCCCACTTGAATCCCCCACTGACCCAAAGGCCCCACAGGCAGAGCTTGGGGCACCTCTGGCACCCAGCACAGTGCCAGGCACAGGTGGGCTTATGAGGATCTGCCAAATGGGAGAGGAGTCCAGATACCCAGGAATGTGGCAGGGGGACGCACAAGCAAAGACTCTGGTTATTCAAATATTTAAGGGGAGTGAATTGACATCTTTGATTTCCTTTGAAACTGCATCACAAATAAGACAAGACTGATACTAGCCATTAGTTTCATTCTTTTTTTTTTTTGAGACAGTTTCACTGTTGCCCAGGCTGGAGTGCAGTGGCACAATCTCAGCTCACTGCATCCTCTGCCTTCTGGGTTCAAGTGACTCTCTCGTGCCTCAGCCTCTCGAGTAACTGGGATTACAGGCATATGCCACTATGCCCAGCTAATTTTTTTTTTTTTTTGAGATGGGATCTCACTCTGTCGCCCAGGCTGGAGGGCAGTGGTGTGATCTCAGCTCCCTGCAACCTCCACCTCCACCTCCCAGGTTCGAACGATTCACCTGCCTCAGCCTCTCAAGTAACTGGGATTACAGGTGTGCACCACCAAGTCCAGCTAATTTCTGTAAGTTTAATAGAGACAGGGGTTTTACCATTTTAGCCAGGCTGGTCTTCAATTCCCAAGCTCAAGTGATCCACCTGCTTCAGCCTCCCAAAGTGCTGGGATTACAGGCGTGAGCCACTGTGCCCGGCCTTTAGCCATTACTTTCAATGGCAAAAACTGCAATTACCTTCAAACCAACCTAACAGACACAAGAATGCACAGATGGATAAATATGTCAGGAAGCAATGCTGGCAGTATGTTCTTGGAAGAAGTGAGTACACAGGGGTTTGCTGTAAAATTCTTAAAAATTTTTGAAAAGTTTGGAAATTTTCATAATAAAATGTTAGAGAAAAAACTTTAGCTATTCTTCCAAAGACATAACCGAAACTGGTTACACGATTTAAGAAAAAAATACACTACTAATAAAAGAGGCCGGGCGCGGTGGCTCACACCTGTAATCCCAGCACTTTGGGAGGCCGAGGTGGGCGGATCACGAGGTCAGGAGATCGAGACCATCCTGGATAACTTGGTGAAACCCTGTCTCTACTAAAAATACAAAAAATTCGCCGGGCGTGGTGGCGGGCGCCTGTAGTCCCAGCTACTCGGGAGGCTGAGGCAGGAGAATGGTGTGAACCCGGGAGGCGGAACTTGCAGTGAGCGGAGATGGTGCCACTGCACTCCAGCCTGGGCAACAGAGTGAGACTCCGTCTCAAAAAAAAATAAAAAATAAAATAAAAAAATAAAAGAGGATATAAGTTTTAAATTTCAAAGCATATCCACTACAGACCCTCTTTGACTTGGCCTCGGGGAAGGCCTGGGTTTCCAACCTGCCTTGTCCAAGACCCAGGAGGAGCTTCAGAAGCCATCAAAGGCAACAACAAAAATATGGCAGGAATAAACATATAAATTATGCATGTAGCTGGCTGAGAAGGGCCTCAGGGTCACTCTGTAGATATCAACTGACTCTGCCTGCTGAGCCTAAGGCCATTGCAAGGGATATGTATTTTCTCTATCTCCATTTTTTTTCTTTTTTTTTTTTTTGGAGACAGGGTCTCATTCTGTTGCCCAGGCTGGAATGCAGTTGTATGATCACAAATCACTGCAGCTTCCAATTCCTGGGCTCAAGCGATCCTCTTGCCTCAGCCTCCCAAGTAACTGTGACTAGAGGCATGCGCCACTGCAAATGGCCTATTTCCATTTTAAACACTGAGTCTGGTGCCCATGGCTTTGAGATTTACCTTGAGGACAACTGAAAAGTCGACGTCTTTCGTTTCCTTCAGGCCAAGAGGAATCAGGGGAATCGTAAATGCCTCCCTATGAGGAACACAACAAGGTATGTATGAACACCCCCAACCAGACCCCTGTGCATCCCACGGCCTTGCCCTCACCAGCCCAGCTCAGGTGTGTGCCCCCTCCTTGCCCCATCCAGTACTCACCTGGCTGACAGGCTCATTTTCCATAAGGATGACTCTGGTCATGCCCCACCCTCTGCTCTAAAACTGACCCAGCACCCTAAGACTGCTGGACCACCCCGCCTAACACATCAGGCCCCTGGCATCTTGACACTGATTTATCTTCCAGTTTCAATGCCTCAATGGTTCCTTTTTTATTTTATTTATTTAATTTTTTGAGAGACTCTTGTTCTGTCGCCCAGGCTGGAGTGCAATGGCGCAATCTCAGCTTACTGTAGCCTCCACCTCTTGGGTTCAAGCAATTCTCCTGCCTCAGCCCCCCGAGTAACTGGGATTACAGGCACACGACACCACACCCGGCTAATTTTTGTATTTTTTTAAGTAGCAATAGGGTTTTGCCATGTTGACCACGTTGGCCAGGCTGGTCTTCTGACCTCAAGTGATCCGCCCACCTTGGCCTCCCAACGTGCTGGGATGACGGGCACGAGCCTCTGCGCCCAGGTCAGTCTCAATGGTTCTTTCGGCAGCTGTGCTGAGAGTCTATCGTGTGCCAGGGTCTGTGCCTGGTGCACTTGCTGCTCCCACCTGGGTGCACCACCCTGCTGCCCTGCGCCTCCTTTGTCAGCTCCTCACTCCCTCCTCCTCTGCCCCCCTCAGCGGGCCCCACAGCTGTGGCAGCTCTCCAACACCCTCACATTCGCAACTCTGGGTTTGTAGGGGCCTCTTCTTTGGGAAGTGTCTAGGCATCCCACCACCAGCACAGGAGATGCCGTCAGGGCAGGAGCCCCATCTGACACCGAAGTGCACCTGCCTCCCAGCCCAGGGTCAGACACCCTCCACCTCCTCTCCCCCAGCTGACCACTCCGTAACCACAGGCTCCCTGAGCCTACATTCCTAGGGGCTGGGCCAGCAGGAAGTGAACGGAGCTCAGGCTGTGTTTTGCAAACACGGATTTAGCTCCCTGACCTGTAACAGGAGACCTCCTTGGGCTGCCCAGCCCAGCCCCACAAGAAGGCCAGGAAGGCTGGGCAGGGCGAGGGGACAATGCAGCTGTAAGCTGAACCTGGCTCTGCAGCACAACTGTGCTACGGCCAGGTGAGACCCATCCCGGGGGCATGGAAAGCCGGATCCTGCTGAAGGCTCCTCCAGGATACGCGAGGCGGAAAGCCAGGTTTGCGGCTGTCCAGGCAACGAGAAGAGGAGGAGCAAGTGTCCTGAGTCCCAGCTCCAGGGCATCCCAGCCCCAATGTGGCACTGACAGCGCCCTCTAGTTGCCTTCTGGCCTCCCTGAGTTTTCCCATCTGCACCATGAGGTTCTTTCTTTCCCGCCTACCTCCTAGAAGACTGTAAAGATCAACCATGCTAAGAAAGAAACAATCTACTTTGAAAACAGGGCCGGGCATGGTGGCTCACGCCTGTAATCCCAGCTCTTTGGGAGGCCGAGGTGGGTGCATCACGAGGTCAGGAGATCGAGACCATCCTGGCTAATGGTGAAACCCCGTCTCTACTAAAAATACAAAAAATTAGCCGGGCAAGGTGGCGGGTGCCTTTAGTCCCAGCTACTCGGGAGGCTGAGGCAGGAGAATGGTGTGAATCCGGGAGGCAGAGCTTGCAGTGAGCTGAGATCGCGCCACTGCACTCCAGCCTGGGCGACAGAGCGAGACTCCATCTCAAAAAAAAAAAAAAGAAAAAAAGAAAAAAAAGAAAACAGAAGAGCGCAGGACCCAAATGCATGGTGCCATGTTGAATCTGCACAGCTCTCCCTCTTCCCAATGACACAGGGCAGTGACTGGCCACTCTAGAGCCCAGGGACCACTCCAGAGACCTTCGGTTCACTCTGTGGGAAGCCCTGTGTTGCACGTCCCTGCTCTTCGGCACAGCAAATGTGAGTGTGGAACAGCCGACATTTATTACCAAACCTTGGCCCCATCTCGCCTCCTCCAGAACGTGAACCTTTTGGACAAACACTGGAATTGAACACCAGAGCATAGGCCGGGAGAACCTTCCATTAGCTGTCGCACTGACTGGGCATTCAAAACTGCACAGAAGGCCCAGTGTGGTGGCTCATGACTGTAATCTCAGCACTTTGGGAGGCTGAGGTGGGCAGACCACGAGGTCAGGAGTTCGAGACCAGCCTGGCCAACATGGTGAAACCCCGTCTCTACTAAAAATACAAAAAATTAGCTGGGCATGGTGGCATGCGCCTGTAGTCCCAGCTACTCAGGAGGCTGAGGCAGGAGGATTGCTTGAACCTGGGAGGCGGAGGTTGCGGTGAGCCACTACACTCCAGCCTGGGCGAGAGAGAGAGACTCCATCTCAAAAAAAAAAACAAACAAACAAACAATAAAAACCGTACAGAAGCCCACAGGTAAGCCAGGCATGGGGTGTCACAAAGGGAAGAGCCAGCGAGGTTTCACACACTGATGCTTCCCCTCCAGCTCTGAAACCACGCTGGTGCCCTGCGGAGGACCAGCACCAGGAAACACACATTCCATAGGTGACTCAAGGTTCCCAAATCCAGGGAGCTATTTTCCGACTGAGTTTCCCCTGGGGCCCACCTACTTTTTGAGAAGTCTCATGCCCACACTGAAAAAGCACGTAAACCCTTCTCTGAACTGTCTCAAAGTTATTTCTCCTTAAAAAGAAGCATTTCACTTAGGGTTTTGTTTTGTTTTTGTGTTTTTTGAGACAGGACTTCTTTCTGTTGCCATTACTGCAGTCTCGACCTCCCTGGCTCAAGTGATCTTCCCACCTCAGCCTTCTGAGTAGCTGGGACTACAAGTGTACACCACCATGCCCAGCTAATTTTCCTATTTTTTGTAGAGATGGGGTTTCACTATGTTGCCCAGGCTGGCCTTGAACTCCTGGGCTCAAGCGATCCCCCACCTCAGCCTCCTGAAGAGCTGGGATTACAGGCATGAGGCAAGGGGGCATTTCTTTCACAGTTAGATCTCCATTTTTGGAGATGTATTACAATTCTGAGGGATGGTGTTGCTGGCTTTCACCTCGAAGAAATCGATTCCAAAATTGAGTTATGGAGAATGATACGATAGAGTGCCTTCAAAATTGACCTGGGGCCAGGCACAGTGGCTCACATCTGTAATCCCAGCACTTTGCGAGGCCAAGGCGGGCAGATTACTTGAGACCAGGAGTTCAAGACCAGCCTGGCCAACATGATGAAACTGTCTCTACTAATAAAAAAAAAAAAAAAAAAAAAAAAAATCAGCCAAGTGTGATTGTGCACACCTGTAATCCCAGCTACTCAGGTGGCTGAGGCACAAGAATCGCTTGAACCCAGGAGGTGGAGACTGCAGTGAGCTGAGATCGTGCCACTGCACTCCAACCTGGGTGAGAGAGGGAGACTCTGTGTCAAAAAAAAAAAAAAAAGGAAATACAACCTTAAAAGGAGACTGGTCTGTTATTTTGTTTTAATTTGGATTTTTCTGTTTCAGTTTGTTACCTCCAGCTAGGAAACAGACTGCAGTCCAACCTAAGTACAATGCACAGAATCTCTGTGTGTGCAGAGTGGCCTCCCCTTACAGGGTCAGTTTTGGCCTTTGGCGTTAATCCCAAAGTATTTGTGTATGCTTTTTGTTCCTTGGCAAATAAATGAGGAAATAATTAGCCAACATTGGAAAGGTATTGTCCTAACAATGTCCCTTTAATGTTTCTTAGGAAAATTATGGTGACCCACTAAAATATCCTTGCTCAATGTCTGTTCAGTTGAATTTAATAACATATCTTGCTAATGCTTGCGTGTCTATGAAATGTGACTACGTGGAATTACTGAAAATTAACTATAAAATCCA
The DNA here is from genome assembly GCF_028885625.2 of Pongo pygmaeus. NCBI lineage: Eukaryota > Metazoa > Chordata > Mammalia > Primates > Hominidae > Pongo > Pongo pygmaeus. The sequence goes on from NC_072393.2 coordinate 38,197,261, forward strand.
AGGCATCTAACTTTTAAACTTATCTTGGTTCATCATGAATATTTACACTAGATTTTATACTGTCTTCATTTGTTTTTTTTTTTTTTTTGTCCGTTTGTTTGTTTTGAGACAGAGTCTTGCTCTGTCAGGTGGGCTGGAGTACAGTAGTGTGATCTCGGCTCACTGAAACGTCCAACTCCCGGGTTCAAGCAATTCTGCCTCAGCCTCTGAGAAGCCAGGATTACAAGTGTGCACCACCACGCCTGGCTATTTGTTTTTTATTTTAGTAGAGACGGGGTTTCACCATGTTGGCCAGACTGGTCTCGAACTCCTGACCTCAGGTGATCCACCCGCCTCAGCCTCCCAAAGTATTGGGATTACAGGAGTGAGCCACCGTGCCCGGCCTCACAAATGCCTTTTTGTCCAACACTGCAGGTATTTCCCAACAAATGGAATGGGCTCATCCCTTCCAGTCTAGCACCTCACTCAACCCCAAACCTGATGGTTCTCTCACTTCCGAAAGTGGGGGCTGCCACACCCCAGTCTAGAATCCTATCTGGTCTCTTTGTGCAACACCCTGGATGTACGAAGGATCTCTGGCTCAGAGGCTTCTGGAAGGTGTGCTGCTCCCACTTACTCTGTGTTCTGATAGACGCCCACCGAGATGTTCAGCCCCTCCAGCTCTTCCTTGAGCATCTGCAGGTCTGAGTTAACGAAGCTCAGCTCCAGCCGCACTTGCTCCCGCACCTTTGAGTTCGTGGCCACTCTGTTCAAAGAGAAGAGGGAGAGAAGTGCTCTCAGCCAGGTATCCCGGCTTCTGGGTGAGCAGACCCAATCCCCAGTCCTTGCAGGGAGGATCAGGGCACGGCTTGCAGAGAAGGGCCAGGAGTGTCGGGTAAGGTATCCCAGGGACACAGGGCACCTGCCCAGCTTGCAGCACACCTGCCAGTACGTGGAGCTGGGGACACAGGCAATGACACTGTGAGCTGCAGACATGAACTCTATGACATCCTGCAAAAACTCAGTATTGAGAAGAGAAAACAAAACTGCTCCCAGCCATGCCCTAAAATACCGTAAGATACCCACTTGAAAAGAAATGAATGATTCCAGCCGGGCGTGGTGGCTCACGTCTGTAATCCCAGCACTTTGGGAGGCCGAGACAGGTGGATCAGCTGAGGTCAGGAGTTCGAGACCAGCCTGGCCAACATATAGTGAAATTCTGTCTCTACTAAAAAATACAAAAACTAGCTGGGTGTGGTGGCGCACGCCTGTAGTCCCAGCTATACAGAAGGCTGAGGCTTGAACCTGGGAGATAGGGGTTGCAGTGAGCTGAGATTGTGCCACTGCACTCCAGCCTGGGCAACAGAGCAAGGCTCCCTCTCAAAAAAAAAAAAGAAATGAATGATTCCTTTTGGTAGGAGAAATCACAATACATAAATAAATAAACATAAAATTTGTTTTAAAAAAAGAAAGAAATGGATGATTATAGCTGGGCATGGTGGTGCATGCCTATAGTCCCAGGCAGGAGGATCGCTTGAGTTCAGGAGGTTGATACTGCAGTGAGCTATGATCACACCACTGCAATCCAGCCTGGGTGACAGGGCAAGACACTGTCTCTAAAAACTAAAATAAGATAAAATGAAATAAAATATAAAAATTTATACATATAAGGTAGAAAGTAAAATAAAATAAATGAATGAGAAAATGAAGGGAGAGGTAATGCTTCCCAATTCATTCTGTAAGACTAGTATTAGCAACCCAAGCCTAGCAACATATAAATAGGATTATACACCATAACTAAGTGGGATTTATCCCAGGAATGCAAGGTTGGTTTAACATCTGAAAATCAATATAATATAAAGGACAAAAAACACATGGTGACTTCAACAGATATTGAAAAAACTGTGACAAAATCCATCACAGATTCATAATAAAAATTCTCAACAAAGTAGGAATAAAAGAGAATTTATGAAATCTGATAAAAGACACCTACAAAAACCCACAGTTAACATCACACTTAGTGGTGAATGACTGCTTTCCTCTTCTCACCAGGAACAAGGCAAAGATGCCCACTTTTGCTATTTCTAATCAATGAGGCAAATAAAGAAATTAAAGGCATCCAGATTAGAAAGGAAGAAATAAAACTGTCTTTATTTACAGATGGCACTATCTTATATATAGAAAATCCTAGGGCATCCATAAAACAAATATTAGTACTAATAAATTTAGTAAGGTCACAGGTCAATATACAAAAATCAATTCTTTTTTTTTTTTTCTCTAGACAGGGTATCACTCTGTCACCTAGGCTGGAGTAAAATGTCACCATTATGGCTTACTACAGCCTCAATCTCCCAGGCTGAAGCCATCTTCCAGCCTCAGCCTCCCAAGGAGCTGGGACTACAGGTGCACACCACCACGCTGGCTGATTTTTGTATTTTTTTGTAGAGATGGAGTCTCACTATGTTGCCCAGGCTGGCCCAGAAATCCTGGGCTCAAGCAATCTTCCTGCCTCAGCCTCCCAAAGTGCTGAGATTACAGGCATGAGCCACTGTGCCTGGCCAATTCTACTTCTATATACTAGCAATGAACAATCTTGAAATTGAGAAAACCATTCCATTCACAATAGCATCAGAAAGAATAAAATACTCAGGAATAAACAAAAGAATCACAAGACATGTAAACTGAAAACTACAAAACAATGCTGAGATATATTAAAAGAAGAGCTATTCCATGTTTGTGGATGGGAAGGCTCATTATTGTCAAGATATCAAGCCTCCTTAGTTGGTACATTCATTCAATGCAACCTCAATCAAAATCCCACTAACCTTTTTAATAGAAATCAGCAAGCTGATCCTAAAATTCATATGGAAATGCAAAAAAAACCTATAATAGGCAAAATAATTTTGAAAAATAAGAACAGAGTTGGAAGACATATTGATTTTAAAATTTACTAAGAAGCTGGGCTGGGCATGGTGGCTCACGTCTGTAATCCTAGCACTTTGGGAGGCTGAGGCGGGTAGATCACCTGAGGTCAGGAGTTCGAGACCAGCCTGATCAACATGGTGAAACCCCATCTCTACTAAAAATACAAAAAATTAGCTGGGAGTGGTGGCAGACACCTATAATCCCAACTACTCGGGAGCCTGACGCAGGAGAATCACTTGAACCCAGAAGGCAGAGGTTGCAGTGAGCCAAGATCGCGCCACTGCACTCCAGCCTGGGCAACAAGAGCGAAACTCCATCCCCCAAAAAAAATAAAAAATAAACTTACTAAGAAGCCATAGTCATCAAGATAGCATGGTACTGACATAAAGATAGGCAATGAAACAGAATAAGAGTCCAGGAATAGGCCGGGTGCGGTAGCTCACACCTGTAATCCCAGCACTTTGGGAGGCCAAGACGGACGGATCACGAGGTCAGGAGATCGAGACCATCCTGGCTGACACAGTGAAACCCCATCTCTACTAAAAATACAAAAAATTAGCCGGGCGTGGTGGCGGGCACCTGTAGTCCCAGCTACTCGGGAGGCTGAGGCAGGAGAATGGCGTGAACCCAGGAGGTAGAGCTTGCAGTGAGCTGAGATCGCACCACTGCACTCCAGCCTGGGCGACAGAGCGAGACTCCGTCTCAGAAAAAAAAAAAAAAAAAAAAAAAAGAGTCCAAGAATAAATGTTTACATTTATGTAGTAAATCTTTACAATTGATTTTGAACAAAAGTGCCAAATCAATTCAATGTGGAAAAGATTATTGTTTCAACAAATAGTGCTAAAGCAGGTTGACATCCATAGGTATGTCAGGGTCCCTAAAACCACCCCCAAGTTCAGTGTTAATCTAGGAGGACTTGCAAAAGCCACGGCTATGGTTTACTACAGCAAAAGACACAAAGCATAATGAGCAAAGGGAAAGGCACACAGGGTGAAACTGGGAGGAGGCCCGGCCCAGGCTTCTAGGGGTCCTCTCCCAGTGGAATCCCACAGACCGTGCTTAACTCCCCCAGCAAGGAGTTGTGACAACACACGTAAAATGCCATCTACCAGGGAAGCTCAGAGACTCCGTGTCCAGGGTTTTTACTGGGGGCTGATAGCATAGGCACCTCTGCCTAGCATGCTCCAAAATTCTGGATTCCCAGAAGGAAGGCAAGTGGTTCCACATAAACCATACCATTTGTACAGACAGTTCAGGCACAGTGAGTCAATCTTATCAGTCTGGGAATGGTGAGAACACTTCTAAAATCGAAGTTTCCGCCCTCGCCACGTGTGACAACACTCTTCCTCTTGTGGCTCTGGAAGTCCGCACACATGCACATTTGGACTCCCCCAGAAAATAAGATACTGGAGGCTCAGCTTGGTGAATTTCATCAATTTAGAGATTTTTGTGTGTGTGTATGGCTATAGCACCAGTAAGAAATACATTTTAGGCCAGGCGCAGTGGCTCACATCTGTAATCCCAGCATTTTGAGAGGCCAAGGCACGCGGATCACTTGAGGCCAAGAATTTGAGATCAGTCTGGGCCACATGGTAAAACCGGTCTCTACTAAAAAGACAAAAATTAGCCAGACATAGTGGCACATGCCTGTAGTCCCAGCTACTCAGGAGGCTGAGGTATGAGAATCGCTTGAACCCGGGAGGTGGAGGTTGCAGTGAGCTGAGATCGCACCACTGCACTCCAGCCTGGGTGACAGAGCAAGACTCCATCATGAAAAAAAGAAAAAAGAAATACATTTTACAACTCAGTACATGCATGCACAAACACACAGACACATGCCCCTGCAACAAAAGTCTCACAGAAGTCATAGGCATGATCCATTCCAGCATATTCTAGTCTACTCTAATAACTTCTTTTTAAAACACAATTATGTTTGCAACCCTCCAATTCTCTGATTATCTGACACCAACTGGGTATCCAACAATTCAATTTGATTCTGACCCCAGCTCCCGGGGTAAGCACATACCCCACAGAGTAGGGGCTCGGTCCCACGAGGCTGCCCCCATTTTAGGGACCAGTCACACATCCTGGGAGAGAGGGGGATACTTGTGCTTCTGACTGATGAGCTGTCAATCAAGGGTTCCCACTGCCACCTCCTCAGGTTTGGTAATTCACCAGAAAGACTCCCAGAACATAGGAAAGCACCTGATGGACCAGTACTGGTTTATGTTATTCAATTCAGGAATAGCCAATTGGAAGAGGTGCACACAGCAAGTTACAGTGGGAGAGGGGCAGGGCTTCCATGCTCAATCCAGGCACCTCAATGTGTTCACCAACCCAGAGGCTCCCTGAACCTCATTGTATTGTTATTCTATCCTATTCTATCCTATTCTATTCTATTCTATTCTATTTTTGGGAGAGGGTCTTGTTTTGTCACCCAGGCGGGAGTGCAGTGGCATGATCATGGCTTACTGCAGCCTCGCCCTCCAGGGCTCAAATGATCCTCCCACCTCAGCCTCCCAAGTAACTGGGACTACAGGCATGCACCACCATACCCAGCTAATTTTTGTATTTTTTCACCATGTTGCCCAGTCTGGTCTCCAACTCCTGGGCTCAAGCAATCCGCCCGCCTCAGGCTTCCAAAGTGCTGGGATTACAGGCGTGAGCCACGACGCCCAGCCTTATTTTATTTTTTGTATAGATGGTGTCTTGCTATGTTCCCTAGGCTGGCCTCCAACTCCTGGGCTCCTGGGTTTGAGTGATCCTCCCTCACCCTCCTGAGTAGCAGGAACTACAGATATGCACCATTGCGCCCGGCTAATGTAGGTTTTTTTTTTGTTTTTTTTGTTTTTTTTTTTGAAATGGAGTCGCCCAGACTGGAGTGCAGTGGCGTGATCTCAGCTCACTGCACGCTCCGCCTCCCGGGTTCCAGTGATTCTCCTGCCTCAGCCTCCCGAGTAGCTGGGACTACAGGCGCCCGCCACCACGCCCGGCTAATTTTTTGTATTTTTAGTAGAGACGGGGTTTCACCATGTTAGCCAGGATGGTCTTGATCTCCTCACCTCGTGATCCACCTGTCTCGGCCTCCCAAAGTGCTGGGATTACAGGCGTGAGCCACCGCGCCCGGTCTTTTTTTTTTCTGAGGCAGAGTCTCGCTCTTTCCTCTGGGCTGGAATGCAGTGGTGTGGTCTCAGCTCACTGCAACCTCCACCTCCCAGGTTCAAGCAATTCTCCTGCCTCAGGCTCCCGAGTAGCTGGGATTACAGGCGCCCGTCACCATACCCAGCTAATTTTTGTATTTTTAGTAGAGACGGGGTTTCACCATGTTGGCCTGGTCTCCAACTCCTGATCTCAGGTGATCCACCCACCTTGGCCTCCCAAAGTGCTGGGATTACAGGCGTGAGCCACTGTGACCGGCCTAATGCAGGGTTTTTTATGGAGGCTTCATTACGCATAGATGATTAAATCATTGGCCACTGGTGACTGAGCTCGATCTCCTCTCTCCCCTCTCCAGAGGTGGTATAGGGAGGAGCTGAAATTTCCAGCCCTCTCACCATGTGTCTGGGGATCAGCATCCATTCTAAAGCCTCCCACCAAGAGTGATCTCATTAGCATACAAAAGATACTTTTATCACTCAGGAGCTCTGTGCCAGGAACACAGGAACAGGACGAAAACCAAATATTTATCTTTTATTATGCCACAGCAACGCACTGAATTGATGTCATTACACACCACTGGTCACAATCTACAGCTTGTAAAACCTGTGCTACAAAGAGCTTATTGAGAAAATGACTGATTCTGTAGCCGATAATGTTCACAAGGATTGGGGTGGGGTCAGGGGAATCCTCCCATCCCTCAGTATCAGGAATGGGTTCATTTCTTCTTACAAATGGGATTCCAAGCTAGTGAATATAAAATGCGTTCCAAATATATTCCCTTCCTCCTGTTGCCTGCCAGGAAGCTCAGAGACAAACCACGGCTCACATTTCACAAAGTATATAGGACTTTGTGGCATGCACTAGCCTTACCTCCAGCTAAATCTCTCCTTTATTCTTCTTTCTCTTGCCTTCATATCTTCATTCACTCCTGATTTAATCTTACATGTTTTATGAATATGTTAAGGTACTTCAAATCTACTTTAAAACAAGGGAAGATAAACAATTATAATTCAATTATAATTCCTAGAGGACAAGCCTTCTTTATCTTGGTATTTTTTTCCTAGAACCTGGCATAGCCCTTTCCACATCATGGGGGCGCTGAACAAATTTTAGTTCATGGAAGAACAAATGACAGTGAAGACTACTCCCTCTAGGCAGCGAGGGAGCTGATTGGTTCTCAGCAACACGGTAGATTCAACTTAAATATAAAAACTAAGGCCTGGCACGGAGGTTCACACCTGTAATCCCAGCACTCTGGGAGGCCAAGGTGGACAGATCACCTGAGGTCAGGAATTCAAGATCAGCCTGGCCAACATGGTGAAACCCTGTCTCTACTAAACATACAAAAATTAGCTGGGCATGGTGGCATGTGCCTGTACTCTCAGCTACTCAGGAGGCTGAGGCAGGAGAATCACCTGAACCTGGGAAGCGGAGGTTGCAGTGAGCAGTGATCATGCCACTGTACTCCAGCCTGGGCAACAGAGCAAGGCTCCATCTCAAAAAAAAAAAAATTAAAATAGGCCGGGCACGGTGGCTCACGCCTATAATACTAGCACTTTGGGAGGCCGAGGTGGGCAAATCACCTGAGGTCAGGAGTTGGAGACCAGCCTGACCAACGTGGAGAAATCTCGTCTCTACTGAAAATACAAAATTAGCCGGGCATGGTGGCAGGCACTTATAATCCCAGCTACTCGGAAGGCTGAGGCAGGAGACTCGCTTGAACCTGGGAGGCACAGGTTGTGGTGAGCCACGATCGCGCCATTGCACTCCAGCCTGGGCAACAAGAGCGAAACTCCGTCTCAAAAAAGAAAAAAATAAATTAAATAAAAATAAATAAAAACTGAGACCCTAAGAACCCCACCAAAGTCCCTGGAGAGCTTCCACGTAATGCCAACTCTTTATTTTTCCACCTTTATATATAAATTTGCCATGTCTCCCCCCTCCCAACTTGGCAAAACAGTTATTTTTTTTAATTTTAATATATTTTTTAATAGAGTCAGGGGTCTCAACATATTGCCCAGGCTGGTCTCAAACTGCTAAGACAAAGCAATCCTCTTGCCTCATCCTCCCAAAGTGCTAGGATTATAGGTGTGAGCCATCGCGCCTAGCCTGGCAACAATTTTTGATTTAAGATTTGCCACAAGGCCAGGCGCGGTGGCTCATGCCTGTAACTCCAGCACTTTGGGAGGCCAAGGTGGGCAGATCACGAGGTCAGGAGTTTGACACCAGACTGGCCAACACAGTGAAACCCCGTCTCTACTAAAAATACAAAAGTTGGACAGGCACGGTGGCTCACGCCTATAATCCCAGCACTTTGGGAGGCCGAGGCGGGCAGATCACGAGGTCAGGAGATCAAGACCATCTTGGCTAACATGGTGAAACCCTGTCTCTACTAAAAATACAAAAAAATTAGCCACGTGTGGTGGTGGGCGCCTGTAGTCCCAACTACTTGGGAGGCTGAGGCAGAAGAATGGCGTGAACCCGGGAGGCAGAGCTTGCAGTGAACAGAGATTGCACTGCTGTACTCCAGCCTGGGCGACAGTGCAAGACTTCATCTCAAAAAAAAAAAAAAACAAAACAAAAGTTAGCTGGGCATGGTGGCACACCCCTGTAGTCCCAGCTACTCAGGAGGCTGAGGCAGGAGAATTGCTTGAACCTGGGAGGCGGAGGTTGTGGTGAGCCAAGTTCATCACACCACTGCACTCCAGCTTGGGCAAGAGCGAGACTCCATCTCAAAAAAAAAAAAAAAAAAAAAGATTTACAAGAAAGCCAGGTGAAGTGGGTCATGCCTATGATCCTAGTGCTTTGAGAGGCTGAGGCAGGAGGATTGCTTGAGGCTAGGAGTTCAAGACCAGCCGAAGCAACATAGTGAGACCTTGTCTCTAAAACAAATATGGTTTTTATTTATTATTTTTGAGATGGAGCATTTTTGAGATGGAGTCTTGCTCTGTCACCCACGCTGGAGTGCAGTGGTACGATCCTGGCTCACTGCAACCTCCGCCTCCAGGTTCAAGCGATTCTCCTGCCTCAGCCTCCCGAGTAGCTGGAGTTACAGGTGTGTGCCACCACACCCAGCTAATTTTTTGTATTTTTAGTAGAGATGGGGTTTCACCCTGTAGGCCAGGCTAGTCTTGAACTCCTGATCTCAAGTGATCCACCTGCCTCTGCCTCCCAAAGTGCTGGGATTACAGGCGTGAGCCACCACACCCAGCCAATTTTTGTATTTTTAGTAAAGACAGGGTGTCACCATGTTGCCCAGGCTGGTTTTGAACTCCTGGACTCAAGTGATTCTTGAGGATCGGCCTCCCAAAGTGCTGGGATTACAGGCTTGAGCCACTACACCAGGCCTAAAAATTTTTTTTAAATACATTTCCAACAAATCAATGAGCTGCCCTTAAGATGTAGACCTCTTTACGTCGGTCACTCTGAAACTGCTGGCAGCCAGGTGGGGTCTCAGGGTTGGTTTCTGCAATGCTGACCTTTGATGCAACCATGATTCAGAAATCAACCCTGGAGTCTGAGCTTCGTTGCTAGCACAGGTGTATGTCAGAGGCGTTCGCAGCAGAGCGACTCCATTTTGAGTGAGGGCTGGAAAAAGAGGCTGAGACTTGCTGGGCTGCATTCTCAGAAAATTAGCCATTCCTAGCTTCTAAATGTTTACAGTAAAGGGAACAAATTAATAATGTTTTCTAAAACAGACCCAGACCTGGGAGTGTCCTGATATCCCGATATCTGGAGAACAAAGGCATTCCTCAATTTTGCTTTAAAGATAATAATATCAGGCCGGGTGCCGTGGCTCACGCCTATAATCCCAGCACTTTGGAAGGCTGAGGTGGGCAGATCACGAGGTCAGGAGCTATAGACCATCCTGGCTAACACAGTGAAAACCTCTCTCTACTAAAAATACAAAAAAATTAGCTGTGCATGGTGGCGGGCGCCTGTAGTCCCAGCTACTCGGCAAGCTGAGGCAGGAGAATGGCATGAACCCGGGAGGCGGAGCTTGCAGTGAGCGGAGATCAGGCCACTGTACTCCAGCCTGGGCGACAGAGCCAGACTCCGTCTCAAAAAAAAAAAAAAAAAGAATAATATCGATTCCTGCAAAATATAGTAAGAAATTTTTTTTTTTTTTTTGGTGACAGAGTCTTGCTCTGCCGCCCAGGCTGGAGTGCAGTGGCACAATCTTGGGAGGCTGAGGCAGGAGGATTACTTGAGGCCAGGAGTTCAACACCAGCCTGGGCAATATAGGGAGACCCCCCATCTCTACAGAAAATTTGAAAATGAAAATTAGCTGGGAATGGTGGTATACGTGTATAGTCCCAGCTGCTTAGGAGGCTAAGGCAGGAGGATCACTTGAGCCCAGGAGTTTGGGTCTGCAGTGGGCTAGTGAGAGGTGACAGCATGCTGGCAGTCCTCACAGCCCTCGCTCGCTCTCGGAGCCTCCTCTGCCTGGGCTCCCACTTTGGCGGCACTTGAGGAGCCCTTCAGCCCGCCGCTGCACTGTGGGAGCCCCTTTCTGGGCTGGCCGAGGCCAGAGCCGGCTCCCTCAGCTTCTGGGGAGGTGTGGAGGGAGAAGCCCGGGCGGTAACCAGGGCTTACTGCGGTGCTTGCGGGTCAGCGCGAGTTCCGGGTGGGCGTGGGGTGGGTGTGGGCTGGGCGGCCCCGCGCTGGGAGCAGACGTCCGGCCCCGCTGGCCCGGGACAGTGAGGGGCTTAGTACCTGGGCCAGCAGCTGCTGTGCTCAATTTCTCGACCGGCCTTAGCTGCCTTCCCGCAGGGCAGGGCTCAGGACCTGTAGCCTGTCATGCCTGAGCCTCCTCCCACCCTCCGTGGGCTCCTGTGTGGCCCAAGCCTCCCTGAGGAGCACCGCCCCCTGCTCCACGGTGCCCAGTCCCATGACCACCCAAGGGCTGAGGAGTGCGGGTGCACGGCGCCGGACTGGCAGGCAGCTCCACCTGCCGCCCTGGTGCGGGATCCACTGGGGGAAGCCAGCTGGGCTCCTGAGTCTGGTGGGGACTTGGAGAACCTTTATGTCTAGCGCAGGGATTGTAAATACACTAATCAGCACTCTGTATCTAGCTCAAGGTTTGTAAACACACCAATCAGCACCCTGTGTCTAGCTCAGGGTTTGTGACTGCACCAATCGACACTCTGTATCTGGCTACTCTGGTGGAGACTTGGAGAATCTTTATGTCTAAGGGATTGTAAATACGCCAGTTGGCACTCTGTATCTAGCTCAAGGTTTGTAAACACACCAAGCAGCACCCTGTATCTAGCTCAGGGTTTGTGAATGCACCAGTTGACACTCTGTATCTAGCTACTCTGGTGGTGACTTGGAGAACCTTTGTGTGGACAATCTGTATCTAGCTAATCTGGTAGGGACATGGAGAACCTTTGTGTCTAGCTCAGGGATTGTAAACGCACCAATCAGCACCCGTCAAAACAGACCACTGGGCTCTACCAATCAGCAGGATGTGGGTGGGGCCAGATAAGATAATAAAAGCAGGCTGCCTGAGCCAGCAGTAGCAACTTGCTCCGGTCCCCGTCCAGACTGTGGAAGCTTTGTTCTTTCACTCTTTGGGTCCACACTGACTTTATGAGCTGTAACACTCACTGCAAAGGTCTGCAGCTTCACTTCTGAAGCCAGCGAGACCAGGAACCCACCGGGAAGAACGAACAACTCCAGATGCGCCGCCTTAAGAGCTGTAACACTCACCGCAGAGGTCTGCAGCTTCACTCCTGAGCCAGCGAGACCATGAACCCACCAGAAGAAAGAAACTCCGAACACATCTGAACATCAGAAGGAACAAACTCCGGACACACAGCATTTAAGAACTGTAACGCTCACCGCAAGGGTCCGCGCCTTCATTCTTTAAGTCAGTGAGACCAAGAACCCACCAATTCCGGACACACTAGGATTGCACTGCTACACTCCAGTGTGGGCAACAGAGTGAGACCTCCTCTCAAAAAATAAATAGGCATGGTGGCTCACACCTGTCATCGCAGCACTCTGGGAGGCCTAGGCACGAGGATTGCTTGAGCCCCGGAGTTTGAGACCAGCCTGAGCATCATAGGGAGACCCAGTCTCTACAAAAAAAATTTTAAAAATTAGCCGAATGCCAGTCAGGTGTGGTGGCTCGTGTCTGTAATCCCAGCACTTTCAGAGGCCGAGTGGGCAGATCATTTGAGGTCAGGAGTTTGAGAACAGCCTGGACAACATGGTGAACCCCCTCTCTATTAAAAATACAAAAATTAGCTGGGCATGGTGATGCGTGCCTGTAATCTCAGCTACTAGGGAGGCTGAGGCAGGAGAATCGCTTGAACCCAGGAGGCAACAGAGCGAGACTCCATATCAAAAAAAAAAAAAAAAATTAGCCTAGTGTGGTACACACCGGTGGAGGCTGAGGCGGGAGGACAGCTTGAGCCCAGAAGGTTGAGGCTGCACTGAGCTGTGATCATACCACTGAACTCCAGGTTGGGCAACAGAGCAAGACCCTGCCTCAAAATGAATAAATATAAAAATTTTATTTATTTATTTATTATTTACGTATTTATTTATTTTGAGACGGAGTATCGCTCTGTCACCCAGGCTGGAGTGCAGTGGCATGATTGCAGCTCACTGCAACCTCCATCCCCCTGGTTCAAGCAATTCTCCTGCCTCAGCCTCCCAAGTAGCTGAGATTACAGGCGCACACCACCACACCCAGCTAATTTTCTTTTCTTTTTGTTAAGAGACAGGGTCTCACTTTGTCACCCAGGCTGGAGTGCAACGGCGCGATCTCGGCTCACTGCAACCTCGAACTCCTGGGCTCAGGGGATTCTCCAGCCTCAGCCTCCCGAGTAGCTGGGATTACAGATGTGTGCCACCACGCGTGGCTAGTTTTTGTATTTTTAGTAGAGACAAGGTTTAACCATGTTGGCCAGGCTGGCCTCAAACTCCTGACCTCAAATGATTTGCCCGCTTCAGCCTCCCAAAGTGCTGTGATTACAGACTTGAGCCACCACACCTAGTCTAAAAAGTTTTTTTTTTAAAGTAATACATGTGTATTTTGCATTCTGTCCCCATTTGTTTTAGTGTAATTATTTTTCTCCCAAGTCTTTTAATAAAACTATCCTTCCAGGAATAAGCATCACATTGACACAGTGACTTGCCGCAGCTTCAGCGACCTTATTAGAGCAGCTTAGCCTTAGTCCATCTGATCCCAAATCCCGCTCTGCCAGGGTTTCAGGAGGCTGGAGCGAGGACTGTCCCATCCCCTGCTGAGGTGGCTGATCAGCCAGACCGGCAGGACATCTGCTCCCAGCCTGTCTCTCAATGGAGGAAGGTGGGCCTTGATGTTGATATCAGCCCCAAAGGCTATCAAGGGCTTGCAAACCTCACCACAGACACATACCAGCCCTCCCACAACTGACGGTGTGAGCTGTCATTAACCTCAAGTCACTCTCATGACAGCCAAGGCCACCTCACGTCACTCCTGCCCCAGAATTTCATCACCCCCGTCCAGAGGTCACAAACTAAACTGAAGGCCTGAGGGACTTGTTCACCTGGCTCTCAGGATGTTACTATCCCCCCTCTGAAATGAGACCCCAAAACTTAAAAATTCAACAATCGGCCAGGCACAGTGGGTCATGCCTGTAATCCCAGCACTTTGAGAGGCTGAGGCAGGCAGATCACTTGAGGTCAGGAGTTTGAGATCAGCCTGGCCAACATGGCGAAACCTCGTCTCTACGAAAAATACAAAAATTAGCCGGGCATGATGGCGCATGCTTGTAGTCCCAGCTACTCGGGAGGCTGAGGCAGGAGAATCACATGAACCCAGGAGGCGGAGGTTGCAGTGAGCCAAGATCATGCCACTGCACTCCAGCCTGGGTGACAGGGCAAGACTCTGTCTCAAAAAGAAAAAAAAAAAAAAAAATTCAACAATCAATCAGATTAAAAACAAAAAAATTCCTAACTTCTCCTGGAAAAAAAAAATTAGAAGATACAGCAACTCTGGCCCTACCCTCCATGAGGCAAACTGCAGTTGCCTCATCCAGAGAGGGCATATGCTGTGTGCACTTCACCACAGTCCCCACCACTCCCTATTGTCTCACAGCACAGAATCCAGCCCCATTCACTCATTTAAAGCCCACCTGATCCCTGTAAACCTCGGAGCAGGTCACTTCTGATCTAGCCCAACAATTCTCAGCACAACAGGGGAACCTGAAGCCCAGAGAGGTTAAATGACCTGCTCTTGTTCAAAGAACTAGTTAGTTAAAACTAATTAAAACTAGGCAACCTGCCTTTTTTTTTTTTTTTTTTTGAGACGGAGTCTTGCTCTGTGGCCCCGGCTGGAGTGCAGTGGCGCGATCTCGGCTCACTGCAAGCTCTGCCTCCCGGGTTCATGCCATTCTCCTGCCTCAGCCTCCCGAGTAGCTGGGATTACGGGTGCATACCACCATACCTGGCTAATTTTTTTAGTTTTAGTTTTAGAGATGGGGTTTCACCATGTTGGCCAGGATGGTCTCGATCTCTTGACCTCGTGATCCGCCTGCCTCGGCCTCCCAAGAGGCCTTCCCAACAAGAATTACAGAAGTGAGCCACCGTGCGCGGCTTTAAATTTCACAAGGACTGCCTCAATTTCAGATAAACTTCATCACACTTCTACCCTAGCTTTTCTCAAGGGAGGGAAGCTGGGAGAAGACAGAATATTGTCTCTGGTTGGCCTAAATGAAAAAGTACGGTCAGGCATGGTGGCTTACGCCTGTAATTCCAGCACTTTGGGAGGCTGAGGCAGGCAGATCACCTGAGGTCAGGAGTTCAAGACCAGCCTGACCAACACCGTGAAACCCCGTCTTACTAAAAGTATAAAATTTAGCCAGGCATGGTGGCACATGCCTGTAATCCCAGCTACTCGGGAGGCTGAGGCACAAGAATCACTTGAATCCAGGAGGTGGAGGTTGCACAGTGAGCTGATATCTCGACACTGCACTCCATCCTGGGAGACAGAATGAGACTCTGTCCCAAAAAAAAAAAAAAAAAACCTGAAAAAAGTGCATTTGAAATATTTGATGGCTTTCTAACAAAACTCCAGGAAGCTCATGGACTCCCAGCTGGAATGGATCAGAGAAGGGGAAGACTTTGAAGGATCACAAAATCTGGTTTTTCAAGTGCCTGCCTAGCCACGATACCCTCTGACAGTCCTCAGGTAAGGACTTAGCACCCCCATTTCCATTCCTGCATTTCTGGGGACGTCTCCAAACATCCCCCACCCCATTCCAACGGATCTACCTTCCTTTGGGGGCTGCAGTAGGAAACCTGGGAACCAGAAGACAAACAGAAGGAAAGCAGGGCCTAATTTACAACTGAAACCACCCATGGCCTGCAGAGACAGCCATGTAATGGGTCGCCCAGGGACACTGAGGGGCCAGAGCGGGGCTTGGCAGAATGCCCTTTTTGTTTTCGGGAAACCGTTGGTGCTTGTTGAGTCAGATTAATAAATACCTTCAGGGTTTCCTCTGACAACATTCTCCAGCAAGGGGTACTTTGAACCTTTAGGCCACTGTGAGAATCATTAACAACCCCCCACCCCTGCCCCTGCCAACCCAACCACTGCCAGTTTAACAATGAGCTTGAGTCAGGCTCGGGCCTCAGAAAGGGTGACTGCTGGTGTCATTAAGAGAACAAGGCACACAAAACTGCCCTAGTTCTTGCCTGAGAAACTCCAAGTTCCCTGCTCACAGAGGCCTCTCCGACCACCCTCTGTCTCTAAGGCTGGCCACCCTGGGCCAACCTCTATGACATTCAGAGTTCATTATTCCCTAGAAAACATCACTTCCCTAGGTGATCTGATTTGTTTACTTGTCTGTGAAAGTCTCCTCCCATCCCCCAACAAGAGAAATCACAAAAGCAGAGCCTCGCCTGATCTTCAGGCACCTCAACTGTGCCTGGCACTTAACAGGTGCTCAATAGCCAGGCACAGGGGCTCACTCCTGAAATCCCAGCACTCTGGGAGGCCGAGGCAGGAGGATCACTTGAGGCCAAGAGTTTGAGACCAGCCTGGGCAACATGGTGAAACCCTGTCTCTACTAAATATTTAAAAAATTCAATTAGCCGGGTGTGCTGGCACGTGGCTGTAGTCCCAGCTATTTGGGAGGCTGAGGCAGGAGAATCACTTGAACGTGGGAGGCAGAGGTTGCAGGTGAGCCAAGATTGCGCCATTGCACTCCAGCCTGGGCAACAAGAGTGAAACTCTGTCTCAAAAAAAAAAAAAAGGTGCTCAATGAATCCATGAATAGGTAAATCAATTGTTGTCCACTCCTAGGAAAGCCACACGGCATCAAGGCTGCCCACCTGCCCCCTTGGCCACAAAGCAGGCCTGTCCAAGGGTCAACCAGAACCCTAGGCCACAAAACATACCACAGCCTTCCCAGCACATGACAGGGAGTCCCAAAATCGGGGGCCTCTCTCACATTACACAGACAACATGAGTTCCTCTCTGCTATGGGAGTGGACAATTCCCATGTCCAGACTTGTCTTGGGACAGGGACACTGCTTGACTTTTTAAAAGCCAAAATGCTACAGTATTTTTCCCAGCCTCCTCCAGTAACAACCTCCTTTGCACCCAGTTGCAAAAGGAGCTGGAGAAGAGATTCCCAGACAACCTTCCCACCCAGGACCTCAAGTCATCAGGTATTCCGTGAGTAACAAAAGCAACACAGGCCAGGCACAGTGGCTCATGTTTGTAATCCCAGCACTCTGGGAGACCAAGGCAGGAGGATCACTTGAGGACAACAGTTTGAGAACAACCTGGGCAACACAGCAAGACCCTGTCTCTACAAATAATTTTTAAAAAATCAGTCAGGCATTGGCCAGGCACAATGGCTCACGCCTGTAATCCCAGCACTTTGGGAGGCTGAGGCGGGTGGATCATGAGGTCAGGAGTTCGAGACCAGCCTGGCCAAGATGGTGAAACCTCGCCTCTACGAAAAATACAAAAATGGCTCTGGCTATTTCCTTATCTATAAAATCGGTGGGCTCTCCCCTCTCCCCTCTCCCGTCTCCCCTCTCCCCTCTCCCCGGTCTCCCTCTCCTTCTTTTTTCGGTCTCCCTCTGTTGCTGAAGCTGGACTGTACTGCCGTGATCTCGGCTCGCTGCAGCCTCCCTGCCTCGGGCTCCTGTGACTCTCCTGCCTTGGCCTGCCGAGTGCCTGGGATTGCAGGCGCGCGCCGCCACGCCTGAATGGTTTTTGTATTTTTGGTGGAGACGGGGTTTCGCCATGTTGACCGCGCTGGTCTCCAGCTCCTGGCCTCCAGTGATCTGCCTGCCTCGGCCTCCCGAGGTGCTGGGATTGCAGACGGAGTCTCGCTCACTCAATGCTCAATGGTGCTCAGGCTGGAGTGCAGTGGCGTGATCTCGGCTCGCTACAACCTCCACCTACCAGCCTCCTGCCTTGGCCTCTTAAAGTGCTAAGATTACAGCCTCTGCCCCGCCACCACCCCGTCTAGGAAGTGAGGAGCGTCTCTGCCTGGCCGCCCATCGTCTGGGATGTGAGGAGCCCCTCTGCCCGGCCGCCCCATCTGGGAAGTGAGGAGCACCTCTGCCCGGCCACCATCCTGTATAGGAAGTGAGGAACGTCTCTGCCCGGCTGCCCATCGTCTGGGATGTGAGGAGCGCCTCTGCCCAGTCACCCAACGTCTGGGAAGTGAGGAGCGCCTCTGCCCGGCCGCCCCGTCTGGGAGGTGAGGAGAGCCTCTGCCCAGCCGCCCCGTCTGGGAAGTGAGGAGCGCCTCTGCCCGGCCGCCCCGTCTGGGAGGTGAGGAGTGCCTCTGCCCAGCTGCCACCCCGTCTGGGAGGAAGTGAGGAGCGCCTCTGCCCGGCCGCCCCGTCTGGGAGGTGAGGAGCGCCTCTGCCCGGCTGCCACCCCGTCTGGGAGGAAGTGAGGAGCACCTCTGCCCGGCTGCCCCATCTGGGAGATGAGGAGCACCTCTGCCCGGCCGCCCCGTCTGGGAAGTGAGGAGCGCCTCTGCCTGGCCACCACCCCGTCTGGGAGGAAGTGAGGAGCGCCTCTGCCCGGCCGCCCCATCTGGGAAGTGAGGAGCGCCTCTGCCTGGCCACCCCGTCTGGGAGGTGAGGAGCGCCTCTGCCCGGCCGCCCCGTCTGGGAAGTGAGGAGCGCCTCTGCCGGGCCACCCCGTCTGGGAAGTGAGGAGCGCCTCTGCCCGGCCGCCCCGTCTGGGAGGTGAGGAGCGCCTCTGCCCGGCTGCCACCCCGTCTGGGAGGAAGTGAGGAGCACCTCTGCCTGGCCGCCACCCCGTCTGGGAGGAAGTGAGGAGCGCCTCTGCCCGGCTGCCCCATCTGGGAAGTGAGGAGCGCCTCTGCCCGGCCGCCACCCCATATGGAAAGTGAGGAGCGCCTCTGCCTGGCCACCCCGTCTGGGAGGTGAGGAGCGCCTCTGCCCAGCCGCCCCATCTGGGAGGTGAGGAGTGCCTCTGCCCGGCCGCCACCCCATCTGGGAGGAAGTGAGGAGCACTTCTGCCCAGCTGCCCCATCTGGGAGATGAGGAGCACCTCTGCCCGGCCGCCCCGTCTGGGAGGTGAGGAGCGCCTCTGCCCGGCCGCCACCCCGTCTGGGAGGAAATGAGGAGCGCCTCTGCCCGGCTGGCCCATCTAGGAAGTGAGGAGCGCCTCTGCCCGGCCGCCACCCCATATGGGAAGTGAGGAGCGCCTCTGCCCGGCTGCCCCGTCTGGGAAGTGAGGAGCGCCTCTGCCCGGCCGCCACCCCGTCTGGGAGGAAGTGAGGAGCACCTCTGCCCGGCCGCCCCGTCTGGGAAGTGAGGAGCGCCTCTGCCCGGCCGCCACCCTGTCTGGGAGGAAGTGAGGAGCGCCTCTGCCTGGCCGCCACCCCGTCTGGGAGGAAGTGAGGAGCACCTCTGCCCGGCCGCCCCGTCTGGGAAGTGAGGAGCGCCTCTGCCCGGCCACCCCGTCTGGGAAGTGAGGAGTGCCTCTGCCTGGCCGCCACCCCGTCTGAGAGGAAGTGAGGAGAGCCTCTGCCTGGCTGCCCCATCTGGGAAGTGAGGAGCGCCTCTGCCCAGCCGCCACACCGTCTGGGAAGTGAGGAGCGCCTCTGCCTGGCCACCCCATCTGGGAGGTGAGGAGCGCCTCTGCCTGGCCGCCACCCCATCTGGGAGGAAGTGAGGAGCGCCTCTGCCCGGCTGCCCCATCTGGGAAGTGAGGAGCGCCTCTGCCCGGCCGCCACCCCATATGGGAAGTGAGGAGCGCCTCTGCCTGGCCACCCCGTCTGGGAGGTGAGGAGCGCCTCTGCCCGGCCGCCCCGTCTGGGAGGTGAGGAGTGCCTCTGCCCGGCCGCCACCCCGTCTGGGAGGAAGTGAGGAGCGCCTCTGCCTGGCTGCCCCATCTGGGAAGTGAGGAGCGCCTCTGCCCAGCCGCCACCCCATCTGGGAAGTGAGGAGCGCCTCTGCCTGGCCACCCCGTCTGAGAGGTGAGGAGCGCCTCTGCCCAGCCGCCCCGTCTGGGAGGTGAGGAGCGCCTCTGCCTGGCTGCCACCCCGTCTGGGAGGAAGTGAGGAGCATCTCTGCCCGGCCACCCCGTCTGGGAGGAAGTGAGGAGCGTCTCTGCCCGGCCGCCCCGTCTGGGAGGAAGTGAGGAGCGCCTCTGCCCGGCTGCCCTGTCTGGGAGGTGTACCCAACAGCTCCGAAGAGGCAGCGACCATCGGGAGCGGGCCATGAGGACGATGGCGGTTTTGTTGAAAAGAAGGGGGGGAAGTGTGGGGAAAGGAAGGAGAGATCAGATTGTTGCTGTGTCTGTGTAGAAAGAGGTGGGCATAGGAGACTCCATTTTGTTCTGACTAGGAGAAATTCTTCTGCCTTGGGATGCTGTTGATCTATGGCCTTGCCCCCAGCCCCGTGCTCTCTGAAACATGTGCTGTGTCAACTCAGGGTTAAATGGATTAAGGGCGGTGCAAGATGTGCTTTGTTAAACAGGTGCTTGAAGGCAGCATGCTCTTTAAGAGTCATCACCACTCCCTAATCTCAACTACCCAGGGGCACAAACACTGCAGAAGGCCGCAGGGACCTCTGTCTAGGAAAACCAGAGACCTTTGTTCATGTGTTTATCTCCTGACCTTCTCTCCACTATTATCCTATGACCCTGCCATATCCCCCTCTCCGAGAAACACCCAAGAATGATCAATAAATACTTCATAAATTAAAAAAAAAAAAAAAAAGAAAAATACAAAAATGAGCCGGGCACGGTGGTGGGCACCTGTAATCCCAGCTACTGAGGAAGCTGAAGCAGAAGAATCACTTGAACCCAGGAAGCGGAAGTTGCAGTGAGCCGAGATCACGCCACTGCACTCTAGCCTGGGTGACAGAGCAAGACTCCGTCTCAAAAAAAAAAAAAAAAATTAGTCGGGCATGGTGGTGCATGCCTGTGGTCCCAGCTACTCAGTAGGCTGTTAGGAGGATTGCTTGAAGAGCCCAGGAGGTTGGGGGCTACAGTGAGCTGTGACTGCACCATTGCACTCCAGCCTGGGCAACAAGAGCGAAACTCCATCTGAAAAAAAAGAAAAAAGGTGGCATGGCACCAGACGCGGTAGCTCACGCCTGTAATTCTAGCACTTTGCGAGGTGGAGGCAGACGGATCACTTGAGGCCAGGA
The DNA here is from genome assembly GCF_028885625.2 of Pongo pygmaeus. Taxonomy (NCBI): domain Eukaryota; kingdom Metazoa; phylum Chordata; class Mammalia; order Primates; family Hominidae; genus Pongo; species Pongo pygmaeus. The sequence continues at coordinate 38,217,976 of NC_072393.2, forward strand.
GTTCAAGACCAGGCTGGCCAACATGGTGAAACCCCGTCTCTACTAAAAAGACAAAAAATTAGCCAGGCATGGTGGTGCATGCCTGTGGTCCCAGCTACTGGGGAGGCTGAGGCAGGAGAATCACTTGAACCCCGGAGGCACAGGTTGCAGTGAGCCGAGATCGCACCACTGCACTCTAGCCTGGGCGACAGAGCAAGACTGTCTCCAAACAAACAACAAAAAAGGTGGCACGGGGCTAACAATAGTCGCCAGTAGAACTCTGAAGGAAGAAGAAACTCTGCACTCTTTGTAAACAGAAGGAAGATGGCACATTGTCTTTTGTTGCATTTCGTTGCCTGGAGAGGGTTTATAGAGGTCTAGACACAGGTAAGGCTCCTCTGAGTTCTATGCTGGATATGTAACTGTTTTACCACCAGAGCATACTAATGAGTGCCCTAGAGCACGGGGGTGTACTGAGCCCTCTCATTAGCAAGGTGGACACTGGCAATAGAAATGTCCCCTCTCCCTCCTTTCTGCTTTTCTTTCCTTTATATATTCAATAAACATTTACCAAGCAAATTCTGCACCAGGCATAGTGTCAGGCAGTGGAGAAAATAGACAAGTCCCAGAAAAAGCCAGAAAACAAACCTCGAGACAAAAATTGGGCTTCCCATCAAGATAGCTGACTGAATTGAAGCCAAACGCCACACCGTCTGCATCTATCTCCCACCCACCCAATCCCCAAACACACAAACAGGCGGGGCAAAATATTTGTTTTCAACATAACCAAGCTATAGGCAAGAAAGGGACGACTCCAGATGCCAGAAATGAGGAGGAAACCCAAAGCTGAAACCAAGAGCCTGGCCTGGGAGTTTAGGGAACAGATGACTAGGACTCGGGAGAGGCAGGGAAGCCAGAAGACACCTACTTCAGAAGGTTTTCCGCTCCGGTCCTCATCCGCACGGCTTTCAGGATCTGCTGATTCAAAGCAGCTCTTTGATTCTGCAATTTACTCCGGCCGGTTTGTGCAAGGGGATTACAGCCCTGAGGAAAAATGAGATGCCCCTTCAGAGGTCAGCTACTCTAAAAATGATGACAGGGTTTAATATAATGGAAAATGTTTAACTTTAAAAATAATTTTTTCTGAAAACAAAGCATGTATGTAGAAAATATTGAAAAGTATAAAGAAAAGTCGTTCATAACAACACAATTGCAAAACAGCCACTGTGAATTGGTCTTTCCTTCTCATCTATTTTATTTTTTAATTTATTTTAGAGACAAGGTCTGAGCTAGGCACTGTGGCTCATGCCTGTAATCCCAGAACTTTGGAAGGTCAAGGCGGGTGGATCACCTGAAGTCAGGAGTTCAAGACCAGCCTGGCCAACATGGTGAAACCCTGTTTCTACTAAAAATACAAAAAATTAACCAGGTGTGGTGGTGGGCGCCTATAATCCCAGCTACTCAGGAGGCTGAGGCACGAGAATCGCTTGAACCTGGGTGGTGAAGGTTGCAGTGAGCCGAGATCATGCCACTGCACTACAGCCTCAGCAACCAAAGTGAGACGCTGTCTCATAAATAAATTAATTAAAGACACATCTCTAGGGCAGAGTTACAAGATCAAACCTTTTAGGGCTACCCATGGGCCAGCCCCAATCATCCTCCAGGACAGAAAGGCACACACACCCTTGTGACTGCTTTCCCCCTCACTGTTACTGTCTTTTTTTTTTTTTTTTTTTTTTTTTTGAGACGGAGTCTCACTGTGTGCCTAGGATGCAGTGCAGTGGCGTGATCTCGGCTCACTGCAATCTCCGACTCCTGGGTTCAAGTAATTCTCATGCCTCAGCTTCTCAAGTAGCTGGGACTACAGGTGCATGTCACCATATCCAGGTAATTTTTGTATTTTTAGTAGATGTAGGGTTTCGCCATGTTGCCCAGGCTGGTCTTGAACTCCTGACTTCAAGTGATCCACCTGCCTCGGCCTCCCCAAAGGGCTGGGATGGCAGGTGTCAGCCACTGCGCCTTTTTAGTAAAAAGTTACTAAACACTACTTTTTTGTTTAGTAACAGCTTTATGGAGATATAATCCATATACCATACATTTTGCCCTTTTAAAATAAACAATTCATTGGTTTTTAGTATATTCAGGAGTTACAGAACCATCAATGCTAACTGATTTTTTTTTTTTTTTTTTTAAGATAGAGTCTTGCTCTGTCATCCAGGCTGCAGTGCAGTGGCACAATCTCGGCTCACTGCAACCTCTGCCTCCCAGGTTCAAGTGATTCTCCTGCCTCAGCGTCCCGAGTAGCTGGAATTACAGGTGCCCACCACCACGCCTGGCTAATTTTTGTATTTTTAGTAGAGACAGGGTTTCGCCATGTTGGCCAGGCTGGTCCTGAACTCCTAACCTCAAGTGATCTGCCTACCTCAGCCTCCCAAAGTGCTGGGATTACAGGCGTGAGCCATCATGCCCATCAACTACTATCTGATTTTAGAACATTTTCATCACCCTAAAAAAAAAGCAAGTAGCCATTAGCATCACTCCCCATTTCTTTTTCCCCTTAACCCCAGCCCTAGGCAACCACAAATCTACTTTCTGTCTTTACATGTTTGCTTATTCAAGATTATTTCATATAAACGGAATCATATAGTATGTGGCCTTTGCATCTGGCTACTTTCATTTGCCATGATGTTCTCAAGGTTTATCCAGGTTATAGCATGTATCAGAACTTCGTCCGTTTTTGTCCCTGAATAAAATTTCATTATATAGATACACACTTGTGTACTTTATCCATTCATCATACAATGGGCATGGGGAGTGTTTTCACTTTTTGACTATTGCAAATAAGGCTGTTTATGTGCGTACAAGGTTTTATATGGATATATGCTTTTGTTTCTCTTGGCTATAAATATAGAAATAAAATTTCTAGATCACGTGGTTTTTTTGTTTTTGTTTTTTTGAGACAGAGACTTGCTCCGTCGTCCAGGCTTGAGTGCAGTGGCTCGATCTCGGCTCATTGCAACCTCTGTCTCCCAGGTTCGAGCGATTCTCCTGCTTCAGCCTCCCGGGTAGCTGGGTTTACAGGCGTGCACCACCGTGACCAGATAATTTTTGTATTTTTAGTAGAGAGGGGGGTTTCATGATGTTGGCCAGGCTGGTCTCGAACTCCTGACCTCAAGTGATCCGCTTGGCTTGGCTTCCCAATATGCTGGGATTACAGTCGTGAGCCACTGTGCCCGGTCTAGATCATATGATTTATTCTATATTTAATGATTTGAGGAACTATCAGGCTCTTCAAAGTGGTTATACAATTTTACAATCCAACTAACAGCATGAGAGTTCCAATGCTTCTACATCTCACCAATACAGGCGCTGGTCTATCTTTTTTATTACAGCTATCTTATGTGTGTGCTGTCTCACACTGTGGTTTTGAATTGTGTCTCCCTGACAGTTAATGATGTTGAATATCTTTTCATGAACTTATTGGCCAACTCTATATCTTCTTCGAAGAAATATCAATTCAGATCCTTTGCCCTTTTTTTTTTTTTTTTTTGAAACAGGGTCTCAGTCTGTCACCCAGAATGGACTGCTGCAGTGGTGTGATCTTGGCTCAATGCAACCTTCACCTCCTGTGTTCAAGTGATTCTCCTGCCTCAGCCCCCTGAGCAGCTGGGACTACAGGGGCATGCCACCACGTCCGGCCAATTGTTGTATTTTTTGGTAGAGACAAGGTTTCACCATTTTTTTGCCAGGCTGGTCTTGAACTCCTGACCTCAAGTGATCTGCCCACCTTGGCCTCCCAAAGTGCTAGTCTTACAGGCGTGACCCACCACACCCGGCCCTCCTTTGCCCAGTTTTAAACAGGATTGTCTTTTTATCTGTCTAGTTGAAAATTATTTTTAATTTCTGTCAAGTTGACACGCAAAAATAGATAGCTCATTCTTCTAATTTGTATGTTTATTGTAACAGTGAAGGTAAAGGTTTTTCCATATAATCTTGACACTTTAATTTCTTTTTCAACAAATTGTCCGTGTTCTCTGACCATTGTGCCCTGGGGTATTTGGATTACAACGTTTCATGCTAAAAGTTTAAGATCAGAATAAGAGTTGCATTTTAACTTAATGGTGTTCTTCCCACCCCAGACAGGTAGAAGCCTCAGGACCTGGGTTAGGCCCACATTCCTCTTTGACACTTATCTCTAGGTCCTGCCCACTGCGGTTACTCCCTGGGAGCAGTCTGGCGGGTAGTATTACGTGGTGAAGAGACTGCCCTTTCTCTCTCGCTGAGTCACATCTCAGGCCTGCACACACCTGGCCTCTCCGACCTCTGCCCAAGCCACACCCATGGCCTGGACCCCAAGGAGGGAGATGTGAGTTATCTATAGCGGAAACCTCCTCAGGAATCCCAGTATTCTCCTTCCACAAAGATTTCTCATTCTTGGCCAGAATGGTCACGGTAACTCACACCTGTAATCCCAAGCACTTTGAGAGGCTGAGGCCAGAGGATCGCTTGAGGCCAGGAGTTTGAGGCTGCGGTGAGCTACAATTGCGCCACTGCACTCCAGCCTGCATAACAGAGTGAGACTCTGCCTCTACAAATAATAACAAAAATTTTAAAATAATAATAAAAATAAAAGACTTCTCATTCTCATTTCCCATCAGGTCACCACCACCTGTCCCCCACATAGCCCCACAACCTAATTTTCCCTGTCTCGCAAGGACACTTTCCCCCAAGTTCAAATTGCACAGATATTCAGAATTCGAGTTGGCTTCTGTAGACAGGCTGGAGTGCAGTGGTACGATCTCAGCTCAGTACAGCCTCTGCCTCCTGGGTTCAAGTGATTATCTTGCCTCAGCCTGCTGAGTAGCTGGAATTACAGGCACCCGCCACCACACCCAGCTAATCTTTCTATTTTTAGTAGAGATGGGGTTTCACCGTGTTGGCCAGGCTGGTCTCGAACTCCTGACCTCAGGTGATCCACCCGCCTCGGCCTCCCAAAGTGCTGGGATTACAGGCATGAGCCATGGCATCCAGCCCTGGAATGGATTTTAAAATTAATATCATTTAAAGCATTAAACGGTTTCCAATTTTATCTTTCTTCAGATTTAAGATTAGAATATCTTTGGCCAGCCGTGGTAGTTCACGCCTGTAATCCCAGCACTTTGGGAGGCCGAGGCGGGTAGATCACCTGAGGACAGGAGTTCGAGAACAGCCTGGCCAACATGGCGAAACCCCGTCTCTACTAAAAATATAAAAATTAGCTGGGCGTAGTGGCATGCGCCTATAATCCCAGCTACTCTGGAGGCTGAGGCAGGAGAATCACTTGAACCTGGGAGGCAGAGGTTGCAGTGAGCCAAGATAACATCACTGCACTCCAGCCTGGGTGACACAGCGAGACTCAGTCTCAAAAAAAAAAAAAACAAAACAAAAACAAACAAAAAAAAACTGTAATGTTAAGCTATTATAATTAAATATTAAAGAACTAAAATAACTGTTCATCTCTTTCCTTTCCACTTCCAAAAATGATGACGATTCAGTTTGACTCTGAATTACCTGGATCACAACTGCTGTGTTTCATTTTACAGGGAAACTTGAATAACTAATTCCTTTACGTACATTCCCAGAGCTCAGATAAGCAGCCATTCCAAACTACGGATAAGAATGTTTTTTCTTCTGTTCGTATACTTTCCCCAACTTCTGCCGGCCTGGAATCAGTACGCCCTAACCAGCCCATAGATATGTGGTCAGGTTTCTAGATAAGGCATAGGAACACTTAGGGTTAGATTTGACTGAGTAATTGGGCCCGAAACCACATTACTTATTCCTGACAGGTAGGAATGTTGGGCTTTGCTGGGGAACACAAGAAACACCCACGGGGCTGTGTGTGGAAACTTCCCTGAGAGGTAAATCTGGACAAGACTGTCAGAAAGACTCCCTGGCATCACCAGAAACTATTGGCCATCTACTAGCCCCTGCCAGGGGCTGCTCTGTAGGGGACAAGGTGGCGGGTCCACCATCCCCACCCATACATTTCTCACCCCACCCCCTATCTTGTCTAATAACGAGACCTTAGCGCTGAACAAACAGCTTCCAGAATAGCCTCTGCAACTCCGAGACAGGGATTAGTTCTCAACAGAACACAGAGCCGCTTTGAAACTGGAGTGACGGTTTGCACCAGGGACTGGGGCTAAACCTCTCACACCTGTGGGGCCAGCTGAGCTGTCCTGACCTCGGGGTCTGCTGTTGACAAGTTCTACGGTGAGGAGAGACTTTCTCCTCCACAGAGTCTATTCCCTTCCCACACTAAGGTTCAGACATTTCCGTCAGTCCCGAAACTTGAAGAGCGGGCAGACAGCCCACACCCAAGAAAAGCAAGTACTGAGTGAACCCCCGTGTCATCACCAGCTTTACAGGCAACTCCTGGGGTCGGCCCGCTTATGTGGACCCTGGTACAGCATCTCAGATCCCATGGTTCCGCAGCAAGGAGGTTATATGAGCAACTTGAGATCCTAGAGGCAGGCAGTAAAAGTTGGGGTGGGATTTAAGACCCTGTCCTTCCTGCTGCTCCAGGATGAGCGGTGAGGCGGTGTGAGCGGTAGGAATGGATGCAACCCCCAGACACCCCTTCATGGGTGACGGCTGCCCACCATCATCCCACATCTTTTGGGGGAACAGTGACGCCAGCCCACTCTCCCGCCTCATAGGCCATGATGGCCTGGTGAGGGGCAGGGGTGTGTGTAAATCCATGCTCCCCCAACATCCTTTCCAAGGGGAAGAACATCTGACTTCTGCCTGGCCCACTGGAAAACCAAAGCCTGAAGATCAATCGAAACCCATCAGGAAGAGGGTTTGAACCTGGCCTTGAACCTGGGAGGCTGTGACACTGAGCAGTTGCAGCCACCTTACCACCAGCAGAAGAGTGCCTCCCTAGACATGGAACCAACCCCAGGTGGGCTGAGCTGAGAAACAGATTTGGCGATGTCATCTGAGCCCTGGATCAAGCCAGGCCTGAAGCCATCCCTCTGTACTTTTCATCTACAGCAACCAATTCATTCCCTTCTTTGCCTAAGCCATTTTCTGAATTGAGGTATAATTTACATATAATAAATACACATATTTTAAGTATATAGTTCAATGAGTTTGAACAAACATATAAACCTGCGTAACCATCATTCCTATCAAAATACAGAACACAGAACATTTCCATCATCCCCAGGCAACCAATACTCTGATTTCTATCACCACATATTTTTGTCTGCTTTTGAACTATGTAAATGTAATCAGATAGGATGTAGACTTTTGTGTCTGGTTTATTTTGCTCAATACCATGTTTTGAGATTCATCCATGCTGTTTCATTTACCAGTAGTTTGTTCCTTTTTTTTTTAGACAGAGTTTTGCTCTTGTTGCCCAGGCTGGAGCACAGTGGCGTGATCTCGGCTCACTGCAAACTCCGCCTCCCCGGGCTCAAGCAATTCTCCTGCCTCAGCCTCCTGAGTAGCTAGAATCGCAGGCACCCGCCACCACACCCAGCTAATTTGTGTGTTCCTTTTTTATTGTGGGATAGAATTCTATTGCAGGAACGTACTAGAGTGTGTTTATCTGCCAAAGCTATTTTGGATTAAATTTTCTAAAACCTGCAACTAAAAAAGTACTAACTCAAATAAGTTTACCTACAGTGAAAACTCTTTTCTTTCCTTTGAGACAGAGTCTCACTCTGTCACCCAAGCTGGAGTGCAGTGGCATGATCTCAACACACTGCAACCTCCACCTCCTGGACTCAAGCGATTCTCCTGTCTCAGCCTCCTGAGTAGCTGGGATTACAGGTGCGCACCAGCATGCCCGGCTAATTTTTGTATTTTTAGTAGATACAGGGTTTTGCCATGTTGGCCAGGCTGGTCTCAAACTCCTAGACTTAAGTGATCTGCCCACCTCGCCCTCCCAAAGTGCTGGGACTACAGGTGTGAGCCACCGCACTGGCCTAGAGTGAAAACTCTCTTTACAGGTCACTTACATGCCCTTAATGTACAGTCAGATTGTTCACCTGTAAAACAAGTATTTAAGAGCAGCACCTAGACAAAGCCCACAGGCAGGAAGACTGTACTTCCAGGGATCATTTCTACAGTTCGTTACTAGAGAAGTTTCTCTGAACGTGTACAGCAACCGTTTATATTAGTGTGGCACACACCTATCTGAAAGCTTTGAGTGCAGAAATGCGGATTCACCTTGCTTGTAACTACTGTTCTTGAGCTCATAAAACACCTAAATAATGTGGTGTAACAACTAAATGTGTACACAGAGAAAAGTCTCAGAATGTTATCCTAGGTGAAATCTGTTCAGTGAACAAACAGATCACAGCTACAGTGACATTTCTGTCACTGTTACAAGTTTCTCACAAAGTGAGAAAGTGGCTGTCTAAAATCAGAAAAAGGCCTGGCGTGGCAGCTCACGTGTATAATCATGGCACTTTGGGAGGCTGAGGTGGGCGGATCACTTTAGGTCAGTAGTTTGAGACCAGAATGGCCAACATGGTGCAACCCCGTCTCAAGCAAAAAATACAAAACTTAGCCAGGCGTGGTGGTGTGTGTCTATAGTCCCAGCTACTCGGGAGGCAGAGGTTGCAGTGAGCCAAGAACTCGCCACCGCCCTCCTGCCTGGGTGACAGAGTGAAACCCTATCTCAAAAAAAAAAAAAAGAAAGTCAGAAAGAGAGCCCTTACCAAAAACTGACCGTGCTGGCACCTTGATCTTGGATTTCTAGCCTCTAGAACTGTGAAAAATAAATTTATGTTAAGTTAAAAAAATAAATAAATAAAACTGGAGGCAGGAACTTAATTAGGAAGAAAGGAAAGGGTGGTGAAGCTACTCCTGGAACAGGGCAGTTTTTCTTCCCCTATGGGGGCCCTGCTCCATTCTGGGCAGTGCCTGGCGCCTGCTTCCCCTCCACTACAGGCAACAGTATGGGCCCTTCTTCTGCACAGCCAAAGATAAAGCTCACACATGCAGAGGTGTTTCCAGCAAATTTAGGGCAATGTGCAAGCTTGGGATCTAAAGGTTCAGGTGTAAAACTAAGTGAGAGATGACACGGTAGGGCTGGGCCAGCTCCCAGCCAGAGAGACCTTCCCACGGGATACAGGAAGGCAGGTGTTTTTAGCTGCTTCTCCAGCAAAGATTATTTTGTCTGCCTTTCTCACTCCTTCCTGGTTACGCAATCTCTCACTCAACCACCAAACTCTGGCAAACAGAATTGCTTGTTTATAAGTCAGCCAGAGCAATCAATGAGAAAGCACAGAAAATAGCATGCAGTACCCTGCAATACACACATACATCTAATTTAACTTTTCACCACACTGGAGATTCAGGGCAGGCTGGGTGGAAAGAATCTAGCTTGTCCATATCCATAAAAATAAAAACATGAATTCAGTACTTGTCAACAGCCCCCTTGCCCTTCCAGGATCTCTGCCAGGTGTCAGGGCTGGAGGTTAGGGCCCAGCCGCCTCCACCGGGAATCCCAATCCATTCACACGGGGGTGGAGGGGGGCTCAATATGAATCAACACAGCCAAAATCTTTAGTTACGCGCTCCCTTCAGTCTGTTCCAGAAATCTCTATAAACCCCTACTGTGTGCCAATCACAGTTATTTTTCAATATGCTGAATAACTTTTTTTTTGAGATGAAGTCTTGCTCTGTCGCCCAGGCTGGAGTGCAGTGGTGTGATCTCGGCTCACTGCAACCTCCACCTCCCGGGTTCAAGCGATTCTCCTGTTTCAGCCTCCTGAGTAGCTGGGATTACAGGAATGTGCCAACACACCTGGCTAATTTTTGTAGGTTTTTTTTTAGTAGAGACAAGGTTTCACCATGTTGGCCAGGCTGCTCTCGAACTCCTGGCCTCAAGTGATCCACCCACCTCAGCCTCCCAAAGTGTTAGGATTACAGGTGTGAGCCACTGCGCCCAGCCTTGAATAACTAAGCTTTTACTGTACCTCCCACCACATCAAATCGTGAACATTTCCATGAATCAACTGTATTTCCAGACCAATGATCTGCTTATTTCAACTGGTAGGACACACTCAACAATAATTTTAACAGTTTTTTTTTTTTTTTTTTTTTTGAGATGGAGTCTCGCTCTGTTGCCCAGGCTGGAGTGCAGTGGTGCGATCTTGGCTCACTACAACCTCTGCCTCCTAGGTTCAATCGATTCTCCTGCCTCAGCCTCCAGAGTAGCTGGGATTACAGGCGTGCGCCACCATGCCTGGCTAATTTTTGTATTTTTAGTAGAGATGGGGTTTCACCATGTTGGTCAGGCTAGTCTTGAACTCCTGACCTCGTGATCCACCTGCCTTGGCCTCCAAAGTGCTGGGATTACAGGTGTGAGCCACCGCGCCCAGCCTCTTGTTTTTGAGACAGGATCTCTCCCTCTTGCCCAGGCTGGAGTGCAGTGGCACGATCTCCATTCACTGCAGCCTCAACATCCCGGGGCTCAAGCAATCCTCCCACCTCAGCCTCCCAAGAAGCTGGGACTACAGGTCCACACCACCACACCTGGCTAATTTTATTGTATTTTTTGTAGAGACAGAGTTTTGTCGATGCAGCCCAGGCTGGTCTTGAACTCCTGAGCTCATGTGATCTGCCCACCCTGGCCTCCTAAAGTGCTGGGTTTACAGGTGTGAGCCCCTACATCCAGCCTTGTTTTTTACCACCTGCCCTTTTTTCTTCTTTGTTTTTTTTTTTTTTGAGACAGAATCTTGCTCTGTCACCCAGCAGGCTGGAGTGCAGTGGCACAATCTCAGCTGACTGCAACCCCCACCTCCGAGGTTCAAGCGATTCTCCTGCCTCAGCCTCCTGAGTAGCTGGGATTACAGGCATGCAGCATCATGCCCGACTAATTTTGCATTTTTAGTAGAAACAGGGTTTCACCATGTTGTCCAGGCTGGTCTCGAACTCCTGACCTCAAATGATCCTCCTGCCTCGGACTCCCAAAGTGCTGGGATCACAGGCGTGAGCCACTGTGCTGGTCCCCTTTTCTCTTGTTACAATCAAATGGAAACCTGGCCATAGGGAACTCCGAGGGTCTGAATGGGCAGCCCTAAGGGACTCACATCATTCACCGTGGTGTCTCCATCCCTGGTGCTCCAAGTGGGGAACCTTGTCCTCACTTGGCACCCATTACTGCTGCTCTGCCAGATACCCAGCCTCTGGCTGAGCGGTACCTGCAGTTCGCCTGTGTCCTATGGCTACCTCCAATGCAGCCTTTGTGTCACGGGACGCTGGTACCTGAGCCAAAGGAGGAAGTGTTGTTCAGGCTAAAGCCAATGCCCAGTAGCATCAGGTGGTGTCGTGGCAACCATCCAAATGGCCCCAGGAAACAAGGGACATTTACAGTGTTACAGGTCATCACGTTGTCTCTCCTCTGAGTCACCCTGAAAATTCTGTTTCTGCCAGGGGACACCTCCCAGCCAGGATCCCACAGTTGAAGACTGCTGGTCAGGCAGGCCCTCAGGACTGATGGCGGATACCATGCAGCTGGGCAGACCCTCTCCAAGGCTACAGTCAGCCTGGATCCAGCCTGGCCTTCAAGATCTGGCTTAGGGCTGGGTGCAGTGGTTCACACCTGTAATAGCCCACCACTGAGATGCGAGGATTGCTTGAGGCCAGGAGTTGAAGACCAGCCTAGGCAACACAGTAAGACCCCATCTCTACAAAAAATAAAAATAAAAATCAGCCAGGTGTGGCAATTTTTAATCATGCCTCTAGTCCCAGCTACTTGGGAGGCTGAGGCAGGAGGATCACTTGAGCCCAGGAGGTCAAGGCTACAGTGAGCTACGACGGTGGCACTGCACTCCAGCCTGGGTGACAGAGCCAGATTCTGTCATCTTTAAAAAAGAAAAAAACTGTTTTAGACCATAATGGGGAATCAGGAGTGGGGTCAGCATCACCAACCTTTACTCTCCTCTGCCTCCCTCCCTCTCCACCTAGGAATTGACTCAAGGCTCCAAGGGGATGGATCTAAACAGCCGAGGGGTAGTATCAGTACCAATAGAGCTGGAGCTGCTGATCCCACATGACCCACGCTGTGCCTGGTGGACTCAGCCCATCAGAAGGCTTCCTCATCCACACGTGTGCTCATAAAAGATGCACACAAGTGTCTAACATGAAATTAGCCCTCACTAAGACGAATGCTGCTCATTCATCAAAGAGTAGATCCCTGCTCCTTGCAGAGAGAAGACTGCAAAGAGCTTCTAGGTTAAAAAAAAAAAAACAACAACAACAAACAAAAATTCTCCCTCCTTCTCTGCCGGAGCCTCCAGGAAGCCCAGAGTCAACAAGGACCATAAACCAGGACACAATGAACCCGGAGGCCCTGTCCAGGCTGGAGGTTTCTGTGAACAAGAAACAACTTCTCCTACAGCTCTTGAGTAAAAACAATGGAGCTAAATTCATTTCGGGGCATTAGCATTCCCAAAGGATGAAGAGGCAGAGATAAGAAGTGACAATGCCTCACTGTGTACTCACTCTCCTCTTCCACATAGTACCAAGACCTTTCATTTCGGGCCTTTCAACGGCCCTGGGGAAAGGCTTTCTCTAGTTTGTTTCCAGTTGCTTTTCTTTTTCTTTTCTTTTCTTTTTTTTTTTTTTTTTTTTTTTTTGAGACAGTTTTTTGCTCTTGTTGCCCTGACTGGAGTGCAATGGCGTGATCTCAGCTCACTGCAACCTCTGCCTCTCAGGTTCAAGCCATTCTCCTGCCTCAGCCTCCCGAGTAGCTGGGATTACAGGCATGCACCACCACACCCAGCTAATTTTGTATTTTTAGTAGAGACGGGGTTTCTCCATGTTGGTCAGGCTGGTCTCGAACTCCCAACCTCAGGTGATCCACCCACCTCAGCTTCCCAAAGTGCTGGGATTACAAGCATGAGCCACCACCCCCGGCCTTCCAGCTGCTTTTCTTCATGGCCAACAACAGATTTTCCTGTGAGTTTTAGTACTATGGGGTGCAGGGGCAGTTGCAGAAAAGGAATCTCTATCAGGATGAAGCATTCTAGAAAATTACATTACTCTGCATTTAACTACAGGCCAGAGAACAATAATTCTTCCAAGATTTTCAGTAGGAAGAGCATAAAAATCCGGGGAAAAGAAGTTGCATTTCCACTTCTTGAGAAATAATTTATAGTAATATAAGTTGAGAAAGTAATTTATAGTAATCTTATAGAGCTGTGCCTCTGTTTAAACACAGTAACATAATGAGAAAGAAAAAATATAGTGAGAAGCCAGGGAAAGCTGGGTGCAGTGGCTCATGCCTGTAATCCGAGCACTGTGGAAGGCTGAGGCTTGGGCCCAAAGAGTTCGAGACCAGGCTGGGCATAGTGGCTCATGCCTGTAATCCCAGCACTTTGGGAGGCCGAGGCGGGCAGATCACAAGGTCAGGAGATTGAGACCATCCTGGCTAACACGGTGAAACCCCGTCTCTACTAAAAATACAAAAAAAAAAAAAAAAAAAAATTAGCCAGACGTGGTGGCGGGCACCTGTAGTCCCAGCTACTCGGGAGGCTGAGGTAGGAGAATGGCGTGGACCCGGGAGGCGGAGCTTGCAGTGAGCCGAGATGGTGCCACTGCACTCCAGCCTGGGCAACAGAGCCAGACTCTGTCTCAAAAATAAAAGAGTTCGAGGCCAGCCCGGGCAACACAGTGAGACCCTGTCTCTACAAAAAATCTAAGAATTAGCCAGGCTTTGTGGCTTATGCCTGTTGTCTCAGCTACTCAGGAGGCTGAGACAGGAGGATCACTGGAGCCAGGGAGGTTGAGGCTGCAGTGAGCTATGATCATGCCACTGCACTCCAGCCTGGATGACACAGCAACACCCTGTCAAAAAAGAAAGAAAAGACAAGAAAAGAAAAGAAAAAAGTGAGAGACATGATTTTATAATAGACCTGAGGCTGGGCATGGTGGCTCACGCCTGTAATCCCAGCACTTTGGGAGGCCAAGGTGGGCAGATCACCTGAGGTCTGGAGTTGAGACCAACATGGAGAAACCCTGTCTCTACTAAAAACACAAAATTAGCCGGGCATGGTGGCACATGCCTGTAATCCCAGCTACTCAGGAGCCTGAGGCACATCACTTGAACCCAGGAGGCGGAGGTTGTGGTGAGCCAAGACCGTGCCACTGCACTTCTGCCTGGGTGACAGAGTGAAACTCTGTCTCAAAAAAAAAAAAAAAAAAAAAAAAAGATAGAAAAAAAAACAGACCTGAAAGGTTTCTTTTTTCAGAGACCTCCCAAGGTGCCAGCCCAGACCAGGAGGTCTGTACTGGGGGTGTCCGTTTCCAACCTGAGGCTAAGTTATGTCTTGAGGCTCTGTACAGCCAAGTCATCCTACCTGATTCCAAAAAGACCAATTAATAAGGGGACTCCAGGGCTCGGCACAGTGGCTCACCCCTGTAATCCAAGCACTTTGGGAGGCCAAGGAGGGCGGATCACCTGAGGTCGGGAGTTTGAGACTAGCCTGATCAACATGGAGAAACCCCATCTCTACTAAAAATACAAAAATTAGCTGGGCGTGGCGATGCATGCCTGTAATCCCAGCTACTGGGGAGGCTGAGGTAGGAGAATCACTTGAACCCGGGAGGTGGAGGTTGTGGTGAGCCAAGATTTGCTATTGCACTCCAGCCTGGGCAACAAGAGGGAAACTCTGTCTCAAAAAAAAAAAAAAAAAAACAACGGGACTCCCTCCATCTCCCACCAGTGACTGTCTTACACATTCAGGATCCACACCCAGCCCACGTAAGGGACTTTTGAGCAATTAGGTGCACAAAACATAGTTGAAGCTCCGATTAAGGCCCGTGGACCACCCCACTTTTTGCTCTCTAAACTAAAGCCAAGAGGCTGATTCCAGGCCAGGCACCATGGCTCACACCTGTAATCCCAGCACTTTGGGAGGCCAAGGCGGGCAAATCACTTGAGGTCAGGAGTTCAGGACCAGCCTGGACAACATAGTGAAACACCATCTCTACTAAAAATACAAAAATTAGCTGGGCATGGTGGCGGGTGCCTATAATCCCAGCTACTTGGGAGGCTGAGGCAGGAGTATTGCTTGAACCCTGGAGGTGGAGGATGCAGTGAGCCGAGAGTGCACCACTGCACTCCAGCCTGGGCAACAGAGCGAGACTCCGTTTCAGAAACAAAAAAAGCCAAAAGGCTGATTCCTTTTCAAGCATGGCTGGAGCCATCCCAACAAAGCACCAATTCCCAGCACTGCTCAGCACTCCAGGAAACGAGACCTGCTGGGAACTGCTGCCAAAGAAACCATATCGAGTCAGGGTCCGGAATACCCCAGAACCTGACGAGGGGTCAGGCACTGAGCTGTCGTTCCATAAATCCTTTTCGGATGAATGGAGCATAATGTCATTTTAAAGAAAAGGGGAGGGAAGGCATGACACAGAGAACAGGATGAAAGAGAAGCCTGACTTCAGTGGAAATTCATTTGATCCTTAAGTGTGTACAAAATCCCAATAGTCGCCAGGCACGGTGGCTCATGCCTGTAATCTCAGCACTTTGGGAGGCCGAGGCAGGCAGATCATGCAGTTAAGAGGTTGAGACCATCCTGGACAACATGGTGAAACCCCAACTCTACTAAAAATACAAAAATTAGCTGGGCGTGGTGGCACACGCCTGTGATCCCAGCTACTCGGGAAGCTGAGGCAGGAGAATCACTTGAACCCGGGAGGCGGAGGTTGCAGTGAGCTGAGATGGCGCCATTCCATTCCAGCCTGGCGACAGAGCGAGACTCTGTCTCAACAACAACAAAGAAATCCCAATAGTCAAAATACAGGTCCAGGTACAGGGACTCACACCTATAATCCCAGCACTTTGGGAGGCCAAGGTGGGTGGATCACTTGAGGTCAGGAGTTCAAGACCAGCCTGACCAACATGGTGAAACCCTGTCTACTAAAAAATACAATTAGCCAGGCATGGTGGCGCACGCACATCTGTAGTCTCAGCCACTCAGGTGGCTGAGGCATGAGAATCGCTTGAACCCAGGAGGTGGGGGTTGCAGGGAGCTGAGATTGTGCCACTGCACTCCAGCCCGGGGAACAGAGCAAGACTCTGTCTCAAAAAAAAAAAAAAAAAAAAAAAAAAAATACAAGATGGGAAGCCTCATGGGTTCTCACTCACTGCCCCCGGCTGGCTCAGCCACCCAATCAATGCAGCAGCTGTTGGCAATCTTCACTCCCTCCTCGACTCCTGGGACCCATCTCCAGCTCACCTTCTCCCTGAATCTCCAGCCATTCCCCACCCAACTTCTTCACTTTTTTTTCTTTTATCTTTTTTTTTTTTTGAAACGGAGTCTTGCTCTGCTGCTCAGGCTAGAGTGCAGTGGCGCAATCTCGGCTCACTGCAACCTCCAGCTCACGGGTTCAGGCGATTCTCCTGCCTCAGCCTCCCGAATAGCTGGGATCACAGGTGCCCGCCACCACGCCTTGCTAATTTTTTGTATTTTTAGTAGAGACAGGGTTTCACCGTGTTGGCCAGGCTGCTCTCAAACTTCTGACCTCAGGTGATCCGCCCACCTTGGCCTCCCAAAGTGCTGGGATTACAGTGTGAGCCACTGTGCCCTGCCACACCTTTGTCTTTAACCAGCTCCGGACTTCCACATTCTAAAACAAAGCTGCCTTCTCTCTTCTCAGCTCCCCTCTTTCTCCAGCAATATCTTCTCTACCCTTCTCCCCCTGTACCCTGTCACACTGACTTTTGTCCCCAATTCTCCAACCATGCATTTCCTAATGACTCCTTAAGGACTAAATCCAGGACCTTCCAGCATTCTTCTGACTTGTCAAGCCTCGCTCCACTAACAAGACTGACCTCTCAGCTTCCTAGGCCTGGCCACCCTTCTGGCTTTCCTCCCACCTCTCTACCCACCTCTTAAGCGGAGGATCCTTTCTAGCCCAGATCCTTTCACTCAGTACCCCAACTGCCTCCCAATTGGTGCCACCCAAAACTGTATCTCCAGCCAGGGCGCCTGCATGGCTGCTGGGCCCATGGAGTGGGCTCTCTGCTGGAACCGCCACATGGATATCCCATGAGGGCCATCAAGTCTACACACTAGCCTCCGCGTTCACCCACATTCATTCATGGATCTCGAGGAGGCGCATGACCAGACGCCTCAGGCAGGCATTGTGACTTTTTTTTTGAGACAGGGTCTCATTCTGCTGTCCAGGTTGGAATGCAGTGGCGTGATCTCAGCTCACTGCAGCCTCCACCTCCCAGGCTCAGCGATCCTCCTGCCTCAGCCTCCTGAGTAGGTGGGACCACAGCTGGGTGCCACCACACCTGGCTAATAGGCAGTCATTTTGGATTCTCATTGGCAGCTCTTTCCCTGCCATAACCTGTCACATCAGTTCTTTCCCTCTCTGCCAGATATTGCCTTTTCTCCAGCTCTATCATTCCAACCTCCTCATCACTGGAATCCCTGCCTTCTGTGTGGACCCCTGGTCTGAGCTAAGGGTGCAAGCTGGTGGAAAGAATGGGTGATTGAGGCTGTGTTTACACGGCCGTTTTTTTGTTTTGTTTTGTTTTTTTGTGAGACAGGGTCTCACTCTGTCATCCAGGCTGGAGTGCAGTGACATGATAACAGCTCACTGCAGCCTCAACCTCGTGGGCTCCGGATATCCTCCCACCTAGGCATCCTGAGTATATGGGATTACAGGAACACAACACTATGCCAGGCTGATCTCTAAACTTCTTATAGAGATAGGGTCTTGCTATATTGCCCAGGGTGGGCTTGAATTCCTGACCTCAAGCAATCCTCCCACCTTGGCCTCCCAAAATGCTGAGATTACAGGTGTGAGGCACTGCACCCCACTCACGGCACTGTCACTGACTGCATCATCAGTAGTCCATAACAGAGAAGGAAGGGCAAAGATGATAGGCATTACAAGGGGCTAAATCCTCCCAATGCCTCCCTGCCTGGCTCCACCATAGCTTCTTTCCCATCCGCCACCCATTCACCATTCACGTGTCAAAGTGGTCTTTTTCTTACACAAATCTCACAGGCCTGGTCCTGCTTTAAATACTTTGATGGATTCCACAGTTGCCAGGTCAAGCAAGATGCATGACCCTGAACTGCCTGGCTCCCACTAACACCTCCACACCCTGGGGGGGCCTACAAAGCACTCACAAGTCCACAGCTCTGTCCAAGCTGTTCCCTCTTCCTGAAGGGCTCTTTCTCTCCTTTCACCTGGACAGCACCTGCCTTTCTTTTTTTTTTTGAGACGGAGTCTCGCTCTGTCACCCAGGCTGGAGTGCAGTGGCGCAATCTTGGCTCACTGCAAGCTCTGCCATTCTCCTGCCTCAGCCTCCCAAGTAGCTGGGACTACAGGCGCCCGCCACCACGCCCGGCTAATTTTTTGCATTTTTAGTAGAGACGGGGTTTCACCGTGTTAGCCAGGAAGGTCTCGATCTCCTGACCTCGTGATCCACTAGCCTCGGCCTCCCAAAGTGCTGGGATCTTTTTTTTTTTTTTTTTTGGGTTGCAGGGGTACGGAGTCTCGCTCTGTTGCCCAGGCCGGAGTGCAGTGGCGCGATCTCAGCTCACTGCAACCTCCACCTCCCGGGTTCAAGCAAGTCTCCTGCCTCAAGACTCCCGAGTAGCTGGGATTACAGGCACCTGCCGCTACACCCAGCTAATTTTTATATTTTTAGTAGAGACAGGGTTTCACCATGTAGGCCAGGCTGGTCTCGAACTCCTGACCTCAAGTGATCCACCTGCCTCAGCATCTCAAAATACTGGGATTACAGGCGTGAACCACCACGCCTGGTCAGCACCTGCCTTTCATTCAGCCATTTGGTTTTGTTTTGTTTTCATTTTTATTTTTAAAATTTTTTATAGAGCCAAGGTCTTGCTATGTTGCCCAGGCTGGTCTGGAACTCCTGGCTTCAAGAGATCTGCCTGCCTCGGCCTCCCAAACTATTGGGATTACAGGTATGAGCCACCACACCCGGCCCTCATTTGCTTTAAAAGGTCAAACTGGTTCAGATCATAGATCAGGAAAGATTCAGCGTCAACACCTTTTATTTTCCTAGGACAAATAGACTCTTTGAACTGGTATGACTTAACATGGAGTAGCACAACAATTGTTACAAGGTCTCGTTTTCAAAATTGATGCTTTTAATTGTAAAGCAATGATCCTCTTATTTTGCACCCCTGATTCTCTCATCCAACACCAGAGAAACTGCATCTAAAAAACACCCCACTTTAGGAGGCCGAGGTGGGTAGATCACCTGAGGTCAGGAATTCAAGACCAGCCTGGCCAACATGGCGAAACCTTGCCTCTACTAAAAATATAAAAGTTAGCCAGGCGTGGTGATATGCACCTGTAGTTTCAGCTACTGGGAAGGCTGAGGCAGGAGAATCACTTCATTCTGGTAGATGGAGGTTGCAGTGAGCGAGATGGTGCCACTGCACTCCAGCCTGGGCGACAGAGCGAGACTCCATCTCAGGGGAAAAAAAAAAAAACACCTGTAGCCGGGCGCAGTGGCTCATGTCTATAATCCCAGCACTTTGGAAGGCCGTGACAGGTGGATCACTTAAGGTCAGGAGTTCAAGACTAGCCTGGCCAACATGGTGAAACCCCGTTTCTACTAAAAATACAAAAAATTGGCCAGGCATGGTGGCAGGCGCCTGTAATCCCAGCTACTTGGGAGGCTGAGGGAGAACTGCTTGAACCCGGGAGGCAGAGGTTGCAGTGAGCCGAGATCACACCACTGCACTCCAGCCTGAGCGACAGAGTGAGTGAGACTCTGTTTCATCATCATCATCATCATCAATAAATAAATGAAAAACACCCAACTGTGCGCCTTTCCTAGCTCTCTTGCCATCCACTCTTTCCCAGTGCGGAGCAAGAAGTTCTCCCCTGGGCTCACAGACATGGAGGGCTCCCACAGGAAAACGTGTTCTGGGAGGCTTGGGACCACCCCTCACAGGTGTGCTCCTCTCACTGCCATTTTCCCCCAGGTGCTGCTGGAGTTCCAGAGCTACACCTGCTCAGAGAACAATCTGGGGAGGAAATGTCCCAGAAAGAGGCAGCAACTTGCGGGAGGCCACACAGCAATTTTGTGGGAGTGGCAGTCAGGCCCCAGGGCCCGAGGACAGACATAGGAATTCCCAGGCCAGGCCTCCTCCTGCAATTCCATGGCCTGTGATCCTCTGTCCCAAACGCCACACATAATTAGAAGTTATAATCCTGTAATTCCATGATGACATCTTTGAACTTAAATATACCTCAAAACTACTTTTTTTTTTTTAATGCTAAAAGCAACTTCACAAAAAAGAACTTTTCCCACTCTGCCCCACACTGTCTTGCTCAGGGCTCCTCACCAGTGAGTAAAGCCCAGTCTCTCTGTGTCACCTGGGAGAAGGAGGAAGATGCCAAGACCATTTAGGAACTGGATCCTAAGGCTTTGAACAATTAAGAATTGATTCGTTTATGGGAAAGTTTTACTTCCCTATTTATAATTATGCACTGTCGTATCTATTATAAAAACGAAAATCAACAACAATCTCTCCACCCTCTCAGTGATCCCTGGCCAAGGGCCAAAAGCTATTTTTAGACTTGCTCGGGACCTAGAGAGAGGAAGGCGTGGAAGGTATCACCATGACTCCGGGCTCCAAAGCATCTTTGTAGCCCAGGCCCTGACGCCTGCGGGTATCCCAGGGCCCCTGCTCCGCAGGCTGGGGTCGCTTTTGAGGGACTGAGCTCCCTGACTGTTATCTTCTGGGCAGAAGTCCGCAGTGTGAGCCCAAGAGCTCCTGGACATGCCAAGAGCCCGCGAGGCCTGCACCCGCCGCCCGCCGCCCGCCGCCCGCCGCCAGCCCCCGCCAAGTCTCCCAGACAACAAGACAAATCCGCTTTGGCACACAGTGAGACGCACAAGACCGTGGGCCTCACCTGCGGTGCTCACGGCCTCCTGGACGACCCGGAGCCGAGGAGGGGGCAACGCCAGAGGCTCCCTTCCACCAGCAGCTCTCCCCTGCTCCCTGAAAAGTCCCACAGGCGGACGTTGGAAGCATTTTGGAGGCAAAAAGAGACCGCCGGCCGGGCGCAGTGGCTCACGCCTGTAATCCCAGCACTTTGGGAGACCGGGGCGGGAGGATCCCTTGAGCCCAAGAGTTCGCGACCAGTCTTGGGCAACAGAGCGATACCGCAGTTCTACAAAAAATTAGCGTGGCAAGGTGGCGCGCCCGCAGTCCCAGTTACTCGGGAGGCTGGGGCGGGAGGATCGCTGGAGCCCAGGAAGTCGAGGCTGCAGTGAGCTATAATCGCGCCACTGCACTCTAGCCTGGGCGACAGAGCGCCTAAAATAAATATGAGACCGCCAACCCGCCTGGGATGGTCTGTCTCCACCCGCGCTCCCACCAAGCGCTCCTGCAACGCGCCCAGAGGCCAAGGGCGCCAGCGCAGCCAGGAACGGGTCCTTTCCCCAGGCACCAGGGATCGCGAGCGAGGGGTGGCGGGGGGTGGGAGGGGGGAGACCCAAGCACCCCTCCAGGTCCTCCGCCCGCACCTGCGCGGGGCGGCCACATGCGCCTCCCCTACTCCCCGCCCAGCCCCGGATGCCACCTGCCCGGGACGCCGGGGACATCGCCGCCCCCCCTCCTCCCCGCCGGCCTCCGTCCGGCCAGCGCCGGCCAGTGCGCCCCCTCCCCCTCCCGGCCTGGTGGACCCCGACTGCGCGTTCCCACGGCCCCTGCAGGGCCTGGAGGAAAGGAGGTCTGGAGCCCGCAGGTCCCCGCCCGCCCGAAGCCGCCCACCTTCCGAAAGTAGCCGTCGTTCTCTTTCTCCAGCGGCTGGGGGGCCGCGGGCAACAGCGCGTCGGTCATGCTAGCGGCGCGGGCGCGGAGGGCGGAGGGCGGACTGAGGCGCGGCGGCTGAGGCTGGCCGGAGAGGACATGCGGCCCCGCCCCTGGCCCCGCCCTTCCCCGCCCCTCTCCCCGCCCTTCCCCGCCCCTCCAGTCCCGCCGGGTCCCGCGGCCCTTCTAGCCCCGCCTGGGGCCGAGCACTGGAGCCCTGGAGACGCGCCCCGCCCCGTCGCGGGCCCCGAACCCGCGCCCCTTGCGGCGGTCGTCACCCGGAGACCTGCTCCCTGGGCGCGGCGCCTCGGGGTTGTCTCTGGGCGTCGTGGCTGGCTTAACTTTGCGAGTGCCGCGAGAGCGCAGGGAAGGCACGGGGGTCTCAGGGACCGCAGCGAAGCCCTGGCTGTGGACCTGCGCCCTGCCCTGGAGCCCGGGGAGTCAGTGAAGAGGGTATGGATCCAGGCGCGTCCCTCCTGGGTGAAGCCCGCGCACCGCGGGGGAAGGGGCCAGACTCGACGCCACGTCGAGGGCGCGGCGGGAGCTCTGGGCCCTGGGCCCGGCGGTTTGGAAAAGCTTTTCCCAAGAGGGGAGCCCATGGCCGAGGGAGCGTTGACTGCGCCGCCGAGGGCCTTGCTCGGACTACTCGGGCTTGTTGGCATGGGATCAACTCAGCCGATCCCCCGTCCCCGCTGCAAAGACGAGTGGGATCCGCTGGGCTCGCGGACGGCCCTGAGAGAGGGGACTAGGAGGGGTTTTGTGCCCCAGACACGGCAGATGTCCTTGAGCACAGTTCTTTTTTTTAAGAGATGGGACCTCGCTCTGTCGCCCAGGCTGGAGAGCAGTGTTGCGATCTCGGCTCCTTGCAGCCTCGACCTCCCAGGATCAAGCGGGCCAACGCCCCCGGCTTTTTTTTTTTTTTTTTGAGACGGAGTCTCGCCCTGTCGCCCAGGCTGGAGTGCAATGGCGCGATCTCGGCTCACTGCAACCTCCGCCTGCCGGGTTCAAGCGATTCTCCTGCCTCAGCCTCCCGAGTAGCTGAGACTACAGGCGTCCACCACCACACCCAGCTAATCTTCAGTAGAGACAGTTTCACCTTGCTGGCTAGGCTTGTCTTGAACTCCTGACCTTGTGATCCGCCCACCTCGGCCTGCCTCCCAAAGTGCTGGGATTACATGCGTGAGCCACCGCGCCCGGCTTTTGTTTTGTTTTGTTTTGTTTTTAAATAGATGCGGAGTCTCACCATGATATCAAGGCTGGCCTCGAACTCCCGACCTTAAGTGATCCTCCCTCGTCTCGCTCTGTTGCCCAGGCTGGAGTGCAGTGGCGCGATCTCGGCTTACTGCAAGCTCCGCCCCCCGGGTTCATGCCATTCTCCTGCCTCAGCCTCCCGAGCAGCTGGGACTACAGGCGCCCGCTACCACGCCCGGCTAATTTTTTTGTATTTTTAGTAGAGACGGGGTTTCACAGTGTTTTCCAGGATGATCTCGATCTCCTGACCTCGTGATCCGCCCGCCTCAGCCTCCCAAAGTGCTGGGATTACAGGCGTGAGCCACCGCACCCGGCCATGGAGCACGGTTCTTAACCACCACTACAGACCTCAGTTTTCTATGCTGCAAAATGGGGCTTTTTTATTATTCTTGGATTCTTTTTTTCTCGGGCTGATGGAGGGTAGTAGCACAAAAGTGAGTGTTGGAAAGTAGGGATGAACTTAGTTTAGGAGGGAAAGGGTGACCCACGGGGACAGGGTTTGTATCAGTCTCCCATCAACCTCCTGCTGGCTGCTAGACTCTGTGGGCAGACGCCTGGCAGCACGTGAAGCCGGGACCTTGCCACCTAAGCAGGGATACCCAGCCCGCGGGCCATGCTCCTCCCGGCCGCTGCTTATTGTTACAACTACTTCTCCCCCAGCAAAGGGACAGCCCTCAGCGGTCGCGATAGATGTCACAGGTGGAACAGAATGCAATGTGCTGCAAAACCAGCCCAGCGTTAACATATCTTTCAAAAAAAAAAAAAGTCCAGGCGCGGAGGCTCACGCCTGTAATCCCAGCACTTTGGCAGGCCGAGGCTGGGGCTGAGGCTGAGGCTGAGGCTGAAGCTGGTGGATCACCTGAGGTCAGGAGTTTGAGACCAGCCTGGCCAACATGGTGAAACCCCGTCTCTACTAAAAATACAAAAATTAGCCAGGCGTGGTGGTGGGCACCTGTAATCTCAGCTACTGGGGAGGCTGAGGCAGGAAAATCACTCAAACTCAGGAGGCGGAGGTTGCAGTGAGCCAAACCGAGACCTTGAGACTGCCCACTGCACTCCAGCCTGGGCGACAGAGTGGGACCTTGTTTCAAAACAACAAAAAAAGTTAGTCATTGGAAACATAGTAGAGGTTGCAGCTGTCAGGGACGTTTCTGAAGCCAGTGTCTTCGAGCCTATATGCTTCCCAAACTGCATGTGAAGCTACTGGGTTGGTCCAAAGGTAATTGCAATTACTGGGTGAGTTGTGTCAGTTACAGAAATGTAATCAGGAATTCAGCTCGTAGCCTGAAAGGACAGAACACCCCCATCCAGATTTAATCCTGCAGGTGCTGCCCCAGGACCTCCACCAAAGCCCCTTAGGAGCTAAGTCCTTGAGGATTGAAGAAAAACTCCTCTGGGGGAAAAAAAAGTACATTAAAAAAAAAAGAAGAAGCAGCAAATATCAATCTAATTTCAGCACTCACAGGTCACACTATTACTTGTAAACAGCTACTACTGTTTCAAGGATCAGGAAGTTGTGGCCCACTCTCTTACCTTCGTAATACTAATAAACATATCAATAATAGAGCCTCTACTCTAGCCAGGGAGTTTATAGATACTATGTTTCGTTCTTGAGACCCTTCTGCAAATAAAAGCAATAACCTTCATTTAACATGAGAAGAGCAAGGCTCAGAGCAATGAAGTGGCCACCAGCATTCCCCTTGCTGGCTGAGGTCGTTCCCTACCGCCTTTGGATTTTTGCCATTTTTTTCTGCCAACTTAAAGCTCAAATTGCCTTTACAATTTGTCGCATATAATGCCATTTGTACTACTGTTAACTTGATAATCTTTTTTTTTTTTTTTAAGACAGGGTCTTGTTCTGTCATCCAGGCTGGAGTGCAGTGGTACAATCTTGGCTCACTGCAACCTCTGCTTCCTGGGCTCAGATGATCCTCCCACCTCAGCCTCCCAAGTAGCTGGAACCACAGGCATGCCCCACCACACTTGGCTAATTTTTTTTTATTTTTTGTAGAGAGAGGGTTTCTCCATGTTGCTCAGGCTGGTCTGGAACTCCTGAGTTCAAGTGATCCTCCCACCTCAGCCTCCCAAAGTGCTGGGATTACATGCATGAGCCACCACGCCTGGCCAATAATCTTTTTTTTAAATTACTTTATTTAAACAAATTTAATTACATGTATTTAGTCAGTTTTTGAGACAGTGTCTCGCCCTGTTGCCCAGGCTGGCGTGCATTGGTATGATTATAGCTCACTGCAGCCTCCAATTCCTGGACTTGAAGGATTCTCCTGCCTCAGCCTCCCAAGTAGTTGGGACAACAGGTGTGCACTACTAACTTGGCTAATTTTTAAATTTTTGTAGAGATGGGGTCTCACTATATTTCCCAGGCTGGTCTCAAACTCCTGGGCTTAAGTGATCCTCCTGCTTGGCCTCCTAAAGTGCTGAGATTACAGGCATGAGTCACTGTGCCTGGCCCAAATTTTATTTTAAAAGGCAACTATATCACAACCATAAGGGGAAAACCAGTGATACTTTCCCTGTTAGACAAGAAACATAAAAGTGAATACAATGAAGGGCAAAGTATATTATTAAATCTAGCCAGATATCATTGCCTTTTTGAGTTGTTCCTTTTGTTAAAAAGGAAGAAGAGACCAGGCACAGGCTGGAGTGCCGAGATCACACCACTGCACTCCAGCCTGGGCGACAGGCGTGAGACCCTGTCTCAAATAAATAAATAAATAAATAAATAAAAATAACTAAGCCAGGCATGGTGGCGCATGCCTGTAGTCTCAGTTACTCAGGAGACTGAGGCAGGAGGATTCCTTGAGCCCAGGAGGTGGAGGCTGCAGTGAGCTATGATCGTTGCCACTGCACTCCAGCCTCAGCAACAGACCAAGACTCTGTTTAAAAATAAATAAATAGGCCGGGCATGGTGGCTCACGCCTGTAACCCCAGCACTTTGAGAGGCCGAGGCAGATGGATCATCTGAAGTCAGGGGTATGACACCAGCCTGACCAACATGGTGAAATGCCATCTCTACTAAAAAAACAAAACATTAGCTGGGCCTGATGGCACACGCCTGTGATCCCAGCTACTCAGGAGGCCGAGACAGGAGAATTGCTTTAACCTGGGAGGCGGAGGTTGCAGTGAGCCAACATCGCGACATTGCACTCCAGCCTGGGCAACAAGAGCGAAACTCCATCTCAAGAAAATAATAATAATAAAATAAATAAATAAATAGGCCAGGCATGGTAGCTCACGCCTGTAATCCCAGCACTTTGGGAGGCCGAGGCAGGAGGATCAGGAGGTCAGGAGTTTGAGACCAGCCTAACCAACATGGTGAAACCCCGTCTCTACTAAAAATACAAAAATTAGCCGGGCATGCTGGCATGCGCCTGTAATCCCAGCTATTCAGGAGGCTGAGGCAGGAGAATCGCTTGAACCCGGGAGGCAGAGGTTGCAGTGAGCCCAGATCGCGCCACTGCACTCCAGCCTGGGCAACAGAGAGAGACTGTGTCTCAAATAAGTAAGTAAATAAATAAATAAATAATGTAAAAAATAAAAAGGATGAAGAGTAAGAAAAGGATGCGTGGTGTTAAAGACACACCAGCCCACTCAAAGACTACCTCCTGAGCATCTTCAGAGGAAAACGGGAACCTCTCTGTGTGAGTCCCAGCGGGGCATCTCCTGGCCATGTGAGCCATCTGAGTGTCAGTGCTTGGGGCTACAGCTGCGCAGAACCAGACATCTTTAGACATTCTCATGACTCATTGCACTGGTACCCACAGGTCTGTTCTTTTATCTCTGATCCCACTTTGACCAGGAAATTAGAACTGCCGGTGCTGACCCAACAGGACAGCAGCATCTCACCTCCTATTTGTCAACTCCATTGGTGGTCTGTGCAACAAGAACCACCCATGAGCCCCTGTGCTACTAACAAAAGAGCTGGGTGGGAACTTCTGAGCTATGCAAAAGATTAAAATCTCAACTGCAAACAACTGTTTTGTTAAGTCCCATTTTACCATCTGGTTTAGGTCAACAAGTGGCTGCCTTTCCAGGGACCCAGTTCCTCCAAGTAAAATTCAAGTGTCACGTCCTAAGACCTTCTTGTTGACAAAAGGAACGTTGGTTTTTGAGGGCAGCCTGACATAACATCCTCTCTTGGGGAATCTGATGAAGTTTGCCAAATTAAATGCAGAAATTATAAGATAATCCTTGAATGAATAAAATTCACTGCAAATAGTAAACTCAACTTTGCGATTTTTTTTTTTTTTTTTTTTTTTTTTTTTGAGACACAGTCTCCCTCTGTTGCCTAGGCTGGAGTGCAGTGGCATAATCTCAGCTTACCGCAACCTCTGCCTCCCAGGTTCAAGTGATTCTCCTGCCTCAGCCTCCCTAATAGCTGGGATTACAGGCGCACACCACCACGCCCCGCTAATTTTTTGTATTTTTAGTAGAGATGGGGTTTCAGCATGTTGGCCAGGCTGGTCTTGAACTCCTGATCTCAGGTGATCCACCTGCCTCGGCCTCCCAAAGTGCTAGGATTACATGCGTGAGCCACCGTGCTTGGCCCATTTTGCAATTTTTGTAAAAATAATTCTTAGAAATTATCAGGCCCAGTGGCTCTCACCTGTAATCCCAGCACATTAGGAGGCCAAGGCAAGAGGATCACTTGAGCCCAGGAGTTCAAGACCATCATGGGCAACATACTGAAACATCCATCTCTACAAAAAAATTTAATTAATTAGCCAGGAGTGGCCGGGCGCAGTGGTTCACACCTGTAATCCCAGCACTTTGGGAGGCTGAGGCGGAGGGATCACTTGCAGTCAGAAGTTCGAGACCTGCCTGGCCAACATGGTGAAACTCTGTCTCTACTAAAAATGCAAAAAATTAGCTGGACGTGGTGGTGGGCACCTGTGATCCCAGCTACTCAGGAGGCTGAGGCAAGAGAATCGCTTAAACTCAAGAGATGGAGGTTGCAGTGAGCCAAGATCACGCTACTGCACTCCAGCCTGGGCAATAGAGTGAGATTCCATCAAAAAAAAAAAGCCAGGAGTGGTAGCACATGCCTACAGTTCCAGCTACTCAGGAAGTTGAGGCAGGAGGATTTCTTGAGCACAAGAGTTCAAGACTGCAGTGAGCCAAGATTACACCACCGTACTCCAGCCTGGGCTACAGAGCAAGATCCTGTCTTATAAAGAAAAAAAATTGGCCAGGTGCGATGGCTCACATCTGTAATCCTGGCACTTTGGGAGCCTGAGGTGGGTGGATCACGAGGTCAGGAGATCGAGACCATCCTGGCTAATACAGTGAAACCTCGTCTCTACTAAAAATACAAAAAATTAGCCGGGCGTGGTGGCATGCGCCTGTAGTCCCAGCTACCCGAGATGCTGAGGCAGGAGGATGGCGTGAACCCGGGAGGTGGAGGTTGCAGTGAGCTGAGATGGCGCCACTGCACTCCAGCCTGAGCGACAGAGTGAGACTTCATCTCAAAAACAAACAAACAAACAAACAAACAAAAAAACAGAAAAAAAAAGAAAACAAGAAAGAAAAAAAAATTAAAATTCTCAGAAACTGAAGCCATTTGGTGCCAGGGAGGAACACCAACTAGAGGACCACATCAAGTTCAGCAGGCTCAAAGTCCCCTTAGCCACACCCTTTTGGCCCTCACAGTCTCAGTTTTCTCCACTTTACTACCTATATATACATATATATATATATATTTTTTTTTTCCGAGATGGAGTCTTGCTCTGTCCCCCAGGCTGGAGTGCAGTGCAGTGGTGTGATCTCAGCTCACTGCAACCTCTGCCTCCTGAGTTCAAGCTATTCTCCTGCCTCAGCCTCCCGAGTAGCTGAGATCTTAGGCGTGTACCACCATACCTGGCTAATTTTTGTATTTTTAGTCAGGCTAAATTACATTGATCAGGCTGGTCTCGAACTCCTGATCTCAAGTGATCTGCCCGTCTCAGCCTCCCAAAATGCTGGGATTGCAGGCGTGAGCCACCGCGCCCAGTCTACAATAAATTCTTACACATAGCTGTCATTTCCTGCATACTTATTCCGTGCCAGGTGCTGTCCTAAGTACACTGCATGCATTAGCTCAGTTCTCCCACCACCCTATGAGGTAGGTACTTTATCATCCCCTTTTTACAGAGAAGGAAGCTGAGCCTCAGAGGTCACCAGCCTCCTAAGTGGCAGAGTCAGGGCTGTCTGATGCTATGCTATACACTATACTGTATTAAACTATTCTCTAGTACTTAAAAGGAAAAGTGTTTTGACATATAGGGAGGAAGTGATTGTGGATTAAAAATAAATGAATTACAAGCCTGGGCAACATGGTAAAACTGTATCTTTACAAATGATACAAAAATTAGCCAGGTGTGGTGGCACGTGCCTGTAGTCCCAGCTACTTGGGAGGCTGAGGCAGGAGGATTGCTTGAACCTGGGAGGTCGAGGCTGCAGTGAGCCCAGATGGTGCCACTGCACTCTAGCCTGGGGAACAAAGCGAGACCCTGTCTCAAAAAAAATTAAAAAATAAAATAAAAATAAAGAATAAATGAATTACAGGATGGCAAACAATACCAAGTACTGGTGAGACTGTGGAATCTCATATATTGCTTATGGGAGTGTAAATTGGGATAACCACACTGGAAAATTGTATGACATTTGCTACTAAAGAATATATGCGGGCCAGGTGCCGTGGCTCATGCCTGTAATCCCAACACTTTGGGTGGCCGAGGTGGGTGGATCACTTGAGGTCAGGAGTTAAGACCAGCCTGGCCAACATGGTGAAACTCCGTCTCTACTAAAAATACAAAAATTAGCTGAGCATGGTGGTGGACACCTGTAAGCCCAGCTACTCGGGAGGCTGAGGCAGGAGAATCACTTGAACCCGGGAGGCAGAGATTGCAGTGAACCAAGATCATGCCATTGTACTCCAGCCTAGGCAACAAAAGTGTAACTCCATCTCAAAAAAAAAAAAGAATATATGCCTTCAACTTATGATCCAGAAATTCCAACTCTAGGTAGATACACAACAGAAATGCATACATCTATTTACCATAAAACAGGTATCGGAATGTTCACAGCTGCACTATTCAAAATAGCCTGGCCAAGTGCGGTGGCTCATGCCAGTAATCCCAGCACTTAGGGAGGCAGAGGTAGGAGGATCGTTTGAGCCCAGGTGTTGAGACCAGCCTGTGCAACATAGTGAGACCCCATCTCTAAAAACCAAAAAAAAAATATATATATATAGCCTCTAACTAGAAAGTACCCAAATGCCAATCCACTATAGAACAAATGAGTGTAAATGGTGGTATATTCCCACAATAGAAAATTGCACACAATGAAAATTAACACATTGCTATTATGTGCAACATCATGGATAAATGTCACAAAAATATTATTGAGCAAAGAAAACTAGACACAAATACTGTATCATTCCATTTTATTTGTATTTATTTATTTTTTTTCTGAGACTGCGTTTTGCTTTTTCGCCTAGGCTGGAGTGAAGTGGCAAGATCTCTGCTCACTGCAACCTCCATCCGCCGGGTTCAAGTGATTCCCCTGTCTCAGCCTCCCAAGTAGCTGGGATTACAGGCACGTGCCACCATGCCTGGCTAATTTTTTGTAATTTTAGTAGAGATGGGGTTTCACCATGTTGGCCAGGCTGGTCCTGAACTCTTGACCACAGGTGATCCACCTGCTTCGGTCTCCCAAAGTGTTAGGATTACAAGCGTGAGCCACCACCACGCCCAGCCTCCATTTTATATAAAGTACAAAATAGACAAAACTAACCCATTATGGGATTATTGCTTCTGGGATTCTGGAAATTTTCTATTTCTTGATCTACTTGTTACACAGATATGTTTACTTTGTGAAAATACGCAGAACCAGGCTAGTGTGGTGGTTTGTGCCTGTAATCCCAGCTACTCAGGAGGCTGAGACGGGAGACTGGCTTGAGCTCAGGAGCTGAAGATCAGCCTGGGCAACATAAAGAGACCTTTTCTCTACAATAAATAAACAAATTAGCTGGACATGATGGTGCCCGCCTGTAGTCTTAGCTACTTGTGAGGCCGAGTGAGAGGATCACTTGAGGCCAGGAGGTCAAAGCTGCAGTGAGCTGCAATGGCGCTACTATACTACAGCCTGGGCGAGAGTGCAAGACCCTATCTCTTTTTTTTTTTTTTTTTTTTTTGAGGTGGAGTCTCGCTCTGTCGCCCAGGCTGGAGTGCAGTGGTGCCATCTCGGCTCACTGCAACTTCTGCCTCCTAGGTTCAAGCGATTCTCCTGCCTCAGCCTCCCGAGTAGCCCTCTCTTTAGGGCCGGACACGGTGGCTTACGCCTGTAATCCCAGCACTTTGGGAGGCCAAGGCAGGTGGATCACGAGGTCAGGAGATGGAGACCATCCTGGCTAACAGGGTGAAACCCCATCTCTACTAAAAATAGAAAACATTAGCCAGGCATGGTGGCACATGCCTGTAGTCCCAGCAACCCGGGAGGCTGAGGCAGGAGAATCACTTGAACCTGGGAGGTGGGGAGGTTGCAGTGGGCTGAGATGGCGCCACTGCACTCCAGCCTGGGTGACAGAGCAAGGCTCTATCTCAAAAAATAAATAAATAAATAAATAAAATAAACAACAAAAATGCATAGAACCATGTGCTCATGATTTATGCACTTTTTTTTTAATTTTCTTAAATTTTAGCCCATGTCCTGCTGAACATACATGTTATATTTTAAAAAGGAAAATAATGGGCTGGGCGAGGTGGCTCATGCCCGTAATCCCAGCACTTTGGGAGGCTGAGGCGGGTGAATCACAAGATCAGGAGTTTGAGACCAGCCTGGCCAACATGGTGAAATGCCGTCTCTACTAAGTATACAAAAAATAAGCTGGGTGTGGTGGCAGACGCCCGTAATCCCAGCTACTTGGGAGGCTGAGGCAGGAGAATTGCTTGAATCTGGGAGGCGGAGGTTGCAGTGAGCCAAGATCGCGCCACTACACTCCAGCCTGGGTGACAGTGCGAGACTCCATCTAGAAAAAAAAAAAAGCAAAACAATGATGAAAATGAGTCATACTGACCAGGTGCAGTGGCTCACACCTGTAATCCCAGCACTTTGGGAGGCCAAGGAGGGCAGATCATTTGAGGTCAGTTCAAGACCAGCCTGACCAACATGATGAAACCCTGTCTCTACTAAAAATGCGAAGAAGCTAGCCAGGTGTGGTGGCAGGTGCCTGTAATCCCAGCTACTCGGGAGGCTGAGGCAGGAGAATCACTTCAACCCAGGAGGTGGAGGTTGCAGCGAGCCGAGATCGTGCCACTGTACTATAGCCTGTGCAATAGAACAAGACTCAGTCTCAAAAAACAAACAAACAAAAAAGAGTGATAACTGTTTTCAAAGCACATTGAGTGGGTTTCTGTGCATGTTATGAGTGACCAACACACTGCCAGCACCCATGCATGGACCCAGAGGAAGGAATGACACTGGGCCCAGGTGATTCAGCCCATCTTCCTATCTGCAGTTTCCTCATAAGGTCCTGAGATTTGCACTTTCTTGCATGTCTGAATAAGAAAGAAAGCAAGCCTATATTGGATTATACCCTGCCATAAATATAAATACATAAATAAGAGGCCAGGCACCATGGCTCATACCTGTAATCCCAGTGCTTTGGGAGGCCAAGGCAGGAGTATCACTTGAGCCTTGGAGTTTAAGACCAGCCTGGGCAACACAGCAAGACCCCATCTCTACAAAAAATAGAAAAATTAGCCAGGCTTGGTGGCACATACCTGTATTCCCAGCTATTCAGAAGGCTAGGGCAGTAGGATTGTTTGAGCCCAGGAGTTCGAGGCTGCATTGCACTCCAGCCTGGGTGACAGACTGAGACCCTGTCTCTAAAAAATAAATAAATAGAACAGAAAGAAAGGAAAGGTATGTGGGCTGGGTGTGGTAGTTTATGCTTGTAATCCCAGCACTTTGAGAGGCTGAGGTGGGAGGATCACTGGCACCCAGGAGCTTGAGACCAGCCTGGGCAACATGGCAAAATTGCTTCTTTACAAAAAATACAAATATTAGCCACGCATGGTTGTGCACGTCTGCAGTCCCAGCTACTTGGGAGGCTGGGATGGGAGGACCCCCTGAACCTGGGGAGGTTGAGGCTGCAGTGAGCCATGATCTTGCCACTGCACTCCAGTGACAGAATGAGACCCTGTCTCAGAAAAAAGCAAAGCAAAGCTATGTGGTGGCCAGGTGCGGTGGCTCATGCCTGTAATCCCAGCACTATGGGAGGCCGAGGAGGGCAGATCACTTGAGGTCAGGAGTTTGAGACCAGCCTGGACAACATGGTGAAACCCTGTCTCCACTGAAAAAACAAAAATTAGCCAGGCGTGGTGGCGCCTGTAATCTCAGCTACTCGGGAGGCTGAGGCAGGAGAATCACTTGAACCCGGGCAGCAGAGGCTGCAGTGAACCACGATGCCGCCACTCCAGACTGGGCGATAGAACAAGACTCAGTCTCAAAAATAAAATAAAATAAAATAAAATAAAGTTATTGGGTGTTCTTTGCCTATTTTGAAGCTACAAGCCGTAAGAAAATTACGAGTAAAATAGAAATAAAATCATGGACTTGGGTGTTTTGTCTGAATATATGAATTTGTCCCTAATCTTTTTTACTTTCTTTTACTTTTTCTTTTCTTTACTTTTTTTTTTTTTTTTCTTGAGACGGAGTTTCGCTCTTGTTGCCCAGGCTGGAGTGCAATGGCATGATCTTGGCTCACTGCAACTTCTGCCTCCTGGGTTCAAGTGATTCTTCTGCCTCAGCCTCCCGAGTAGCTGAGATTACAGGCATGTGCCACCACGCCCGGCTAATTTTGTATTTTTAGTAGAGACAGGGTTGCTCCATGTTGGTCAGGCTGGTCTCAAACTCCTGACCTCAGGTTATCTGCCTGAGTGCTGGGGTTATAGGCATGAGCCACTGCACCCGGCTTCTTTTACTTTTTCTTTGAGACAGTATCTCATTCTGTCACCCAGGCTGGAGTGCAGTAGCGCAAACTCTGCTCACTGCAACCTCTGCCTCCGGGGCTCAATCGATTTTCCCATATCAGCCTCTGGAGTAGCTGGGACTACAGACACGCACCACTATGCCTGGCTAATCTTTGTATTTTTTGTAGAGGTAGTTTTGGCATGTTGCCCAGGCTGGTCTTGAAGTCCTGGGCTCAAGTGATCCTCCCGACATGGTCTCCCAAAGTGCTGGGATTATGGACTTGAGCCACTTCGCCCAACTTTCTTTATTTTCTTTTCTTTTTTTTTTTTTTTTTTTGAGACAGAGTCTTTGTCGCCCAGACTGGAGTGCAGTGGCACAATCTTGACTCACTACAAATTCTATCTCTCAGGTTCAACTGATTCTCATGCCTCAGCCTCCTGAGTGCCTGGGACCATAGTCACGTGCCACCACACCTGGCTAATATTTTTTCTATTTTTAGTAGAGACTGAATTTCACCATGTTGGCCAGGCTGGTCTCAAACTCCTGACCTCAGGTGATCTGCCCGCCTTGGCCTCCCAAAGTGCCAGGATTACAGACATGAGCCACTATGCCCAGCCCCAACCTTCTTTACTTTAAACATCTACATTTACATTCACAATGACAGTAGATGGTCAAATGATGACCTTGGGGTGCTGTAGAGTTTCAAGAAGCACGGAGATTCCTTTCCTTTAGTACATTAACTTTCTCAAGGCAGGAAAGAGGCTAAAACATACAAGAACCTTCAAAATGAAAACTAAGACACTAGCAAAAATGTTTTGGACAGAATACCATGCATGTAGCTAAAAACAAAACATTCTTCATTTTTTTTTTTTCTGGGACTGAGTCTGGCTCTGTTGCCCAGGCTGGAGTGCAGTGGCGTGATCTCTGCTCACTGCAAGCTCCTCCTCCTGGGTTCACGCCATTCTCCCGCCTCAGCCTCCCCAGTAGCTGGGACTACAGGCACCTACCACCATACCCAGCTAATTTTGCTTTTTTGTATTTTTAGTAGAGATGGGGTTTTGCCATATTAGCCAGGATGATCTTGATCTCCTGACCTCGTGATCGTGCTGGGATTACAGGCATGAGCCACTGTGCCTGGACTTTTTTTTTTTTTTTTTGAGACGGAGTCTTGCTCTGTCGCCCAGGCTGGAGCGCAGTGGTGTGGTCTCGGCTCACTGCAACCTCTGCCTCCCAAGTGCAAGTGATTCTCCTACCTCAGCCTCCAGAGTAGCTGGCATTACAGGCGCACGCCACCACGCCTGCCAAATTTTTGTATTTTTGGTGGAGTTGGGGTTTCACCATTTGGCCAGGTTGGTCTTGAACTCCTGACCTCAAATGATCCACCCACCTGGGCCTCCCAAAGTGCTGGGATTACAGGCATGAGCCACTGCGCCCAGCAAAAACAAAAAATTCTAATGGTATAATGCTGGGTACATGTATCCTCCCATCCTGGTGTCCTTTGATCAGTGGCAGCCACTGTTACTTTGGGGAGTTTACTGGAGATAGAATATGCATATTAGAGTATATTTGTGGATGTACTGTATCCATACATCATGCTGTAATAGCCACAATACATTCAGCTATTCATGTTTTCTTTTAACATAAACGACAGCATCCTGTGTACTTTATCTCACTCTTGGCTGTGCTCTGTCAATCTGAAATCATGAGATTCAGGAAAATGTGATTAAGTATAGTTTTTGTTTGTTTGTTTTTTGAGACAGAGTCTCACTCTGTCACCCAGGCTGGAGTGCAGTGGCACAATCTCGGCTCATGGTAACCTCAGCCTCCTGAGTTCAAGCGATCCTCATGCCTCAGCCTCCCAAGTAGCTGGGACTACAGGCATGAGGCACCACACCTGGCCAATTTTTGTACATTTGGTAGAGACAGGGTCTCACCATGTTGGCCAGGCTGGTCTCAAACTCCTGATCTCAGATGATCCACTTGCCTCGGCCTCCCAAAGTGCTGGGATTACAGGCGTGCGCCACTGCACCCACCCTGATTAAGTACAGTTTACTATATTTATCCTCAAACATTCCAAAGCTTGAGGATAGCCACCCAGAAACACCAATTCCAAATGTATAGGGTCAATATTCCAAAGTGGAGCCCAGGCACAATGGCTCATGCCTATAATCCCAACACTGTGGGAGGCTGAGTTGGGAGGATCACCTGAGCCCAGGAGTTTGAGACCAGCCTTAGCAACATAGTGAGACCTGGTCTCTATAAAAAATAAAATAATTAGTTGAGCGTTGTCAACTGGTAGTCCCAGCTACTTGGGAGGCTGAGGTGAGAGGAAGGCTGCAGTGAGCCATGATCCTGCTACTGCACTCCAGCCTGGGTGTCAAAATGAGATATTGTCTCAAAAACGAAAGCAAAAACACACACAAAAAAGCATTCCAAAGTGGAGAAGTTACGGTTACACTTATATAGGCAGAGACATATAATCCATACAGTGACTTGACTGTACAGTGACGGATGCTACATTCCAAGGAAGATTGCTTTATTACTCTGTGAGGGGTGTACCCGTCTGAGGAAGTCTTATCTCTGCCCTGTTTGGTCTTAGTTATTTCTAGGGTAAAAGGGGCAGAAGGTACAGCTGCTTGCCATGTGATTCATGCTGCATAACCACATTCCTCTCAAGTTTCAGGATGATTTAAAATTCCAACAGCAGCTGGGTGTGGTGGCTGGTGCCTGTAATCCCAGTACCAGGGACGTTGAGGCTGGAGGATTGCCTCAGCCCAGTAGTTTGAGGCTGCAGTGAGCTATGATTGCATCACTGCACACCAACCCTGACTCTAAAAAATAATAATATCAACAATAAAGTTCCAATAGCTTAAAGTTTGAATTATTTAATTCCATAACTCATTTATCAACATATGTTGCAGATAACTCATGGGGAGTTTAAAATACTCATAGTATTGTCACAGGTTATAGGTTTTTCTGATTACCTATTGCTGTTAATGAATCATCCCATATCTTTTTGTTGTTGTTGTTAGAGACAGGGTCTTGCTATGTTGCCCAGGCTGGCCTCCGATTCCTGGGCTTAAGTGATCCTCCTGTTTCACCCTCTCAAGTACTGTCACTAAACGTGGCTAATTGCTTCATATATATATATATTTTTTCCCTTAGAGACAGGGTCTCTATAGACAGAGATCCTCTCTATAGGAGCAGTGGGGATGCCAATCAATTCTGTCTTAGGACCCTCATGTCAATGGGAATGCCAATCCCTCAACGTGGGATTACAGGTAGGATTTCTGACATTCGGGTCCTAAGACTGTTCAAGAATTGATATGGCACTTTGGGAGGCCGAGACAGGCTGATCATGAGGTCACGAGTTCGAGAGCAGCCTAGGCAACACTGTGAAACCCCGTCTCTACTAAAAATACAAAAAAATTAGCTGGGTGTGGTGGTGGGCGCCTGTAGTCCTAGCTACTCGGGAGGCTGAGGCAGGAGAATTGCTTGAACCCGGGAGGCGGAGGCTGCAGTGAGCCAAGACCGCACCACTGCACTCCAACATGGGTGAAAGAGCGAGACTCCGTCTCCAAAAAAAAAAAATTGATTTGGGCCAGGCGCAGTGGCTCATGGCTGTAATTCCAGCAATTTGGGAGGCCGAGGTGGGTGGATCACTTGATGCCAGGAGTTTAAGACCAGCCTGGTCAACAGGGTGAAACCCCACCTCTACTAAAAATACAAAAACTAGCTGGGCACAGTGGCGGGTGCCTGTAATCCCAGCTACTAGGGAGGCTGAGGCAGGAGAATCGCTTGAACCCGGGAGGCGGAAGCAGTGCGCCGAGATCCTGCCACTGCACTCCAGCCTGGGCAACAGAGTGAGACTCCAGTTAAAAAAAAAAAAAACTAATTTGAATCTCCATTGTTCCTATAGACAGGATCTCTGACTTTAGATCATAAGGCTTTTG
This sequence comes from Pongo pygmaeus, assembly GCF_028885625.2. NCBI lineage: Eukaryota > Metazoa > Chordata > Mammalia > Primates > Hominidae > Pongo > Pongo pygmaeus. The sequence goes on from NC_072393.2 coordinate 38,255,963, forward strand.
TTTAAGGAACCCTTAAGATGTTTTTCAGATCTCTGAATTCCAGCAAAACCAGTACCAAGACAGAGCCGTCTCAAAAAACAGACAAACAAAAAAACACTAGCCCTAAATTCCGTGAGGAGGTGGATTTGAGGTTTCCTCTCATTTCCTCTTTTGGTGGCCCTAGGATTAAACTTCTTTCTCTGCTGCAACATGTTCTCTCTCGGCATTCATGTGCCTAATAGGCAATGAACATATTATGGTTACAGTGTTTTCCCCCACCTCCAAGAATAAAGTGAAACCCCAGAACTGCTTATGCACTGCTGGTGGGAATGTAAATTTCTTCAGCTATTGTAATTGAAAATTACAATGAAGGCCAGGTACGGTGGCTCATGCCTGTAATCCCAGCACTTTGGGAGGCTGAGGTGGGTGGATCACCTGAGGTCAGAAGTTTGAGACCAGCCTTGCCAACATTGTGAAACCCTGTCTCTACTAAAAAAATACAAAAATTAGCCAGGTGTGGTGGCACACGCCTGTAGTCCCAGCTACTCAGGAGGCTAAGGCAGGAGAATCGCTGGAACCCAGGAGACCGAGGTTGCAGTGAGACGAGATCGCACCATTGCTCTCCAGCTTGGGCAACAGAGTGAGACTCTGTCTAAAAGAAAATAAACTAAAAAAAAAAAAAAAAAGAAAATTACAATTAAATTACAATTACAACTGGAAAGCAGTTGGGAGATTTCCTGAAGAACTTAAAACAGAACTACCATTAGACCCAGCAATCCCATTACTGGGTATATACCCAAAGGAATATAAGTTGTTCTACCATAAAGACAAATGCATGCATATATTCACTGAGGCACTACTCACAATAGCAGAGACATGGAACCAACCTATATGCCCACAAACGGTGGACTGGATAAAGAAAATATGGTCCACATACACCATGGAACACTACACAGCCATAAAAAAAGAACAAGACTGGCCGGGCGCGGTGGCTCACACCTGTAATCCCAGCACTTTGGGAGGCTGAGATGGGCGGATCACGAGGTCAGGAGATCAAGACCATCCTGGTTAACACGGTGAAACCCCGCCTCTACTAAAAATACAAAAAATTAGCTGGGCGTGGTGGCAGGCACCTGTAGTCCCAGCTACTCGGGAGGGTGAGGCAGGAGAATGGCGTGCCTGGGTGGGGGACAGAGCAAAACTCCGTCTCCAAAAAAAAAAAAAAAAAAGAAACAACAAGACCATGTCCTTTGCAGCAACATAGACACAGCTGGAGGCCATTATCCTAAACAAACTAATGCAGGAACAGAAAATCAAATACTGCATGTTCTCACATATAAGTGGGAGCTAAACATTGAGCACACATGGACATAAAGAAGGGAATGACAGGGGCCAGGCGCAGTGGCTCACGCCTGTAATCCCAGCACTTTGGGAGGCCGAGGCGGGTGGATCACTTGAGGTCAGGAGTTCAAGACCAGCCTGGCCAACATGGTGAAACCCAGTCTCTTCTAAAAATACAAAAAAAAAAAAAAAAAGTCTGGGCGCGGTGGCTCACATCTGTAATCCCAGCACTTTGGGAGGCCGAGGTGGACGGATCGCTTGAGGTGAGGAGTTCGAGACCAGCCTGACCAACATGGACAAACCCCATCTCTACTAAAAAAAAAAAATACAAAATTAGCCAGACATAGTGGCGCATGCCTGTAATCCCAGCTACTAGGGAGGCTGAGGCAGGAGAATCGCTTGAACCCTGGAGGCGGAGGTTGAGGTGAGCCGAGATCGTGCCATTGCACTCCAGCCTGGGCAACAAGAGCGAAACTCTATCTAAAAAAAAAAAAAAAAAAAACCACCACAACAACCAACCAAACAAAAATTTAGCAGGGCGTGGTGGGGTGGACGCCTATAATCCCAGCTACTCAGGAGGCTGAGGCAGGAGAATCACTTGAATCTGGGAGGCGGAGGTTGCAGTGAGCTGAGATCGCGGCCACTGCACTCCAGCCTGGGCGACAGAGCAAGACTCTGTCTCAAAAAAAAAAAAAAAGGGAATAACACCAGGGCCTACTTGAGGGTGGAAGCTACGAGGAGGGTGAGGATCGGAAAAACTACCTATTGGGTACTATGCTTATTACCTGGGGAGGAAATAATCTGTAACCCAAACCCCTTGCGACATGCAATTTATCTATATAACAAACCTGCACATGTACCCCTGAACCCAAAATAAAAGTAAAAAATAATAATAATAAAAATAAAGTGAAGCCCCACAGGGCGAGCATGAAATCTGGGAGCTCAGTCACTTCCCTGGAGGTGGCTGGGTGGGCAGTGGTAGTGGACGGGACTGGGCAGTGACTGCTGCCAGGGCAGGGGGCTGGCGCGAGGGACGGGGGTAGGTGGCTGGGCAGGCATCGGTGTCGCCTCGCAGGGAACAGTTGGGTGGCTTCTAGCTTATGCCAGGAGTCTCCTCCTCACCCGCACATCGCGGGGCTAGGATGGGAAGTCGTGGCGGCCAAATCCTCCGAGGCAACTCCTGCCTGGGACGGCCTCCCACAGGACTGGCCTGAGAATCCGGAGCGCAGGCTCTGGCCGCTAGGAGACCTTCCCCCGCCCGCGGACCCAACCTTCCAGCATCACCGGGGTTCGCGGAGGAGAAAGAGGAAAGGCGTTTGGCCTGCCAAGGCCGCCGTAGTGAGGGGGCGGGGCCCGGAAGAGCAGGATGGCGGCGCGAGACAGTGACAGCGAAGAGGATCTGGTCAGCTATGGGACCGGGCTGGAGCCTCTGGAAGAAGGTGCGGGCCGCATGGGCCGGCGGAGCCTGTGGAAAACAGGCCAAGGGCCCAGGATTCGGGCCACAAAAGCACAAGTCGGTGCTGGACCGTTGTTAGATCGTTCCCAGCGCTGGGAACACGGCGGCGAGGGAGGCGTTAGCCGCGCTCTCGGGGTGCTCACCTTCTGCAGCGACAGAGAGAGATTTACAGGGACGGGAGACACAAGCGTGGCCGAACAAGGGGGCGGCGAGATAGAAACAAGAAAATGACGGAATAGCTGGTGTGAGAGCGGGGGGTGCTTAGGCAGTGTCTTTCCCGAGGGAGGACGTTTGAGCTCAGACTTGAAACCGAGGAAGAAAACAACCATGAGCAAATCTGAAGGGAAAGCATTTCAGGCAGAAGGAACATAAAGTGCAAAGGCCCTGAAGTGTGGGAGCCAGTTTAGGAAATTGAGGGGCAGGCAGGACGGGTATGGTTGCAGCAGACGACAGCGGGGGAGACAGGTAGAAAAGAATGTCAGAGGGGCTGACAGGGGCTGGATCTTACGTGGTAGGGTAAAGAGTTTGGATCTTATACTAAGTGCAGGATTAGGGTTAGGGTTAGGGTCATGGGAAATTACACAGGGAGGGATATATATGATTTTTAGAGACAGGGTTTTGCTCTGTTTCCCAGGCTGGTCTTGAACTACTGACTTCAAATGATCCTCTCGCTTCTGCCTCCCAAAGTGCTGGGATTACAGGCGTGAGCCACTGTGCTCGGCCAGTTTTTAATATTATTCTATCTTTGATGTTGAGAATACGCTGGTTGGGGATAGGTAAGAGTGAAGCAGGGAGATTAACAAAAAGAGGTCAGGAGATGATGGTGGCATGGATGGGACAGTTAGCAGTGGCGGTGGAGTGTAGTGGTCTGGGTGGAGATATATTTTGAAAGCAGAGCTGACCATACTTGCTGGTGGAATGTGGGGGTGAGGGGCAAGATGAATCAAGGTTCTCTCCTGTGTTTCTGGTCTGTTCCACTTAATGACTTGACTTGTTCAGCAAGTTATGTATTGAGTGTCCAGTAAGGGCTGTTGGCTGTGCTAGCCCTGTGGGGAAGGCAGAGGAAGAATGGTGGAATCATTGGGCCACAATTTATTTGCAGACCTCCTGTTGGTGGGGTCCCCTCCCTTTTTTCACCCTGACCACATCCTGCCAGGTTGATTGTACTTCTGGGATATCTCCACTTATGCCCCCTTTATTTCATATAAACAGTTCTGGTGGAAACTTCTGTTGGATACTGGCCCTTCTTCTACCCTCAGCTTACAAAAGGTTGAGAAAGGGGCCAGGCACAGTGGTTCACACCTGTAATCCCAGCACTCTGGGAGGTTGAGATGGGAGGATCGCTTGAGGTCAGGAGTTCGAGACCAGCCTGGGCATTGTAGTGAGACTCTGTCTGTAACAAACAAACAAACGAAACAAAAGGCTGAGAAAGGCTAGTCTTCCGAATGCTTTTTATGTGTTTGAAGTCAGCTGTTGCATTTTCTTAAGACCTCTCTGTTCTACACTCACTATCCCAAGTTCTTTTTTTGTAGAGACAGGGTCTTGCTGTGTTGACCATGCTGATTTCAAACTCCTGCTCTCACCTTGGCTTCCCAAAGTGCTGGATTGCATGCATGAGCCACAGTGCCCAACATTTTTTATTTTAAAAATAGAGATGAGGCCGGGTGTGGTGGCTCACACCTGTAATCCCAGCACTTTGGGAGGCCGAGGCGGGCAGATCACGAAGTCAGAAGAGCCTGACCATCCTGGCTAATACGGTGAAACCCCGTCTCTACTAAAAATACAAAAAAAAATTAGCTGGGTGTGGTGGGGGTGGCTCCTGTAGTCCCAGCTACTCGGGAGGCTGAGGCGGGAGAATGGCGTGAGACTGGGAGGCAGAGCTTGCAGTGAGCTAAGATGGCGCCACTGCACTCCAGCCTGGGCGACAGAGTGAGACTCTGTCTCAAAAAAAAAAAAAAAATAGAGACGGGATCCTTCTGTGTTGCTCAGGCTGGTCTTGAACTCCTGGCCTCAAGTAGTCTTCCCAGCTCAGCTTCTTAAAGTGTTGGAATTACAGGCGTGACTCTCTACGCCTGGCCCCAACCATGTTTTTTTTTTTTTTTTTTTGTTATAGAGACTCGCTCTGTTGTCCAGGCTGGAATGCAGTGGCGCGATCTCGGCTCACTGCAACCTCCGCCTTCCAGGTTCAAGTGATTCTCCTGCCTTAGCCTCCCAAGTAGCTGGGATTATAGGTACATTCCACTACGCCTGGCTAATTTTTGTATTTTTAGTAGAGACAGGGTTTCGCCATGTTGGCCAGGCTCGTCTTGAACTCCTTAGCTCAAGCGATCCATCTGCCTTCACCTCCCAAAGTGCTGGAATTACAGGCATGAACCATTGCGCGTGGCCCCCAACCTTGCTTTTGAAGTAGAAGGAAAGGACATGGATTTGTAGACTTTGTTTTTCTGGACTAAAAACATCCTTCAACTTCTCAGTAATACAAGTTTTTGAGGATTGATTCGTTGTCTTCTAAGCACTTTTTTTTTGAGAGTTTCGCTTTTGTCACCCAGGCTGGTGTGCAATGGCGTGATCTTGGCTCACTACAACCTCTGCCTCCCAGGTTCAAGGGACTCTCCATCCTCAGCCTCCTGAGTAGCTGGGATTATAGGTGCCCACCACCATGCCCAGCTAATTTTTGTATTTTTAGTAGACACAGGGTTTCACCATGTTGGCCAGGCTGGACTCGAACTTCTGACCTCAGGTGATCTGCCTGCCTCGGCCTCCCAAAGTGCTGGGATTACAGGCGTGAGCCACCATGCCCAGCCAGTTTTCTAAGCACTTTGAAATTTAAATGCACTCTGTCTGTATTTTACAATATAACACACTAGACTAATAATTATTTTTACTCCCTGCTTTGAAGTTTTAGTGACAGGTTAGACAGGCATTGGTAGAGGAGAACTCCATTTTAATTAAAGTTGCTGGCCCTGACAGAATGGTTTATTAGTTAAGAGTTAACCAGGGAGCCTGGTGACAGTGGCTGAACTTTATAGACACATAGGCCTTCTAATCTGGAAAGAAGGGGGCCAGATACTTACCTATTCTTTCCTTAGACACTTCCACTTGGTTCTAGAATTCTTATCTACAGCTCATTCTATACCCAGATTAATTTTAGGGCCAATTTTCTCCTCCTTGATGCTGTGACTCTCACACTTAAAACTAACCGTGGCTTCCCTCAGCCCCAGGACATACCATAAACCCTGCAGCACCATGTTCAAGGCCCCCTGCACTGTCCGCCTTTCTGGTTCCATCTTCCGCTCATTCCTTAGCCTCCCGTTAGACTGGACTTTCTCAATACACCTGACCTTGCCCTTTTTTTTTTTTTTGAGATGGAGTCTTTCTCTGCTGCCCAGGCTGGAGTGCAATGGCGCGATCTTTGCTCACTGCAACCGCCGCCTCCCAGGTTCAAGCGATTGTCCTGCCTCAGCCTCCTGAGTAGCTGAGCTTACAGGCGTGTGCCACCACGCCTGGCTAATTTTTGTATTTTTAGTAGAGGCGGGGTTTCACGATATTGGCCAGGCTGGTCTTGAACTCCTGACCTCAGGTGATCCGCCCGCCTCGGCCTCCCAAAGTGCTGGAATTACAGGCGTGGGCCACTGTGCCCGGCGACTTTGCCCTTTTATCCCTCCTTCTGTTTACTGGTGGGAGTCAGTGCCTCTGTCGTGTCCCTATCTGCAGCTATCAAAATTCTGCTTATTCCTAACGGTGGCTGATGTTGCAGACCTTCTCATTGTCAGAAGTGCTCCAGTACGTGCAGGTCTTCTCTGCTGGGCTCGGAGTGTCCTGAGAGCAGGAGCAGAGTTTTGTTCAGTTTTCTACACCCCGGCTCTAGAAGGGCTGCTTGCATGGCAAGGCCCTCATCAACTTTTTGTTTTTGTTTTTGAAACGGAGTCCTGCTTTATCCCCCAGGCGGGAGTACAGTGGCATGATTATGGCCTCCTGGGCTCAAGCGATCCTCCCAGCTCAGCACCCCCCAGCCCCCAGTAACCAGGACTACAGGCGCATACCACCATGCCCGGCTAATTTTAAAAATTGTGTCACTATGTTGCCCAGGCTGCTCTCAAAGCACTGCTTCTAATGACTCGAACCACTCCTACCTGGGCCTCTCAAAGTGCTGGGATTACAGGTGTGAGCCACCGCACCTGACTCCCCCACCCCTTAAAAAAAAATGTAACCATTAGCCAACCAGGGGCTCGTTGAACTTTTGGTCAGGGAATGAGAGGGAGGAACAGTATAGGAGACATCTCTGGCTTGGAGACAGAGCTGAGATCTGGTTTCACCTTTCTGCTTACTAGCAGTGAGTCTCAGGGAAGTTACTTAAATCAGTATCCTTATCAGGGTATGATAAATGAGATAATATGTACTAAAGGAAGGAATTAGTTGTCATTAGTAGCAGTAATTAGGACATGGCCTGGCTAAAATGCCACCCACCTCCTTTCTGGAGTTGTTCCGTCACTGGTTAGAGGTGGTGCCTTCTGCTTAGGAGACCTGTGGGAGCTAGTTGGCCACATTGCTTGGTCCTCATCATCTGCCGCCACAGGTTGTACTCAGTTGTCTGCAGATCTTATCTCCCCTTCGAGATCAGAAGCACTTCAAGAATAGCACCAAGCACTGGCAGCACCTGTTCCCTCTTACCGTAGACCAGTGGGACAGTTGGCAATGCCTGGAGACCTTTTTGGTTGTCATGCCTGTGGGGCATAAGCTGCTGCCATAGGCCCAGAATGCTGCTGAACATCCTGCAGTGCACAGAACATTCCCCTGAAACAAAGAATTCTCCAGCACAAAATGTGCTGAGATTGAGAAGCTCTGCCATAGCCAAGAATGATGCCAAGTGCATATATAGTAATGTAGTGTATGTACTGCATTTCCATGAAATGGTGAACATCTTGGGTTGTGGGACCCAAGTTGTAATTTAGTCCTTTAGAGGGAAAAGACATTGTAGCTGATATTAACTGATTTCCCCCCATAGCCAGGGACTGTGCTCAGCTGTTTACATATGATATTTAATCCTCATTACCACCCTACAAAGATGGGCTTCTTTATTACCCTGATTTTACAGTTGTGGAGGCTGAGGCTTAGAGTGATGAAGTAACTTGTTCAAGATGACAATTTTTTTTTTTTTTTTTGAGACAGAATCTCACTCTGTTACCCATGCTAGAGTGCAATGGCATGATCTTGGCTCACTGCAACCTCCTCCTCCTAGGTTCAAGCGATTCATCTGCCTCAGCCTCCCGAGTAGTTGGGATTACAGGTGCCTGCCACCATGCCTGGCTAATTTTTTGTATCTTAGTAGAGACGGGGTTTCACGCTGTTGGCCAGGCTGTTCTCAAACTCCTGACCTCAGGTGATCCACCCGCCTCAGCCTCTCAAAGTGCTGGGATTACAGGCGTGAGTCATCGTACCCGGCTGATGACAAATCTTAACAAGTAGTAGAAGGGGATTTGAATTCAGATCTCTAGGTCTTTAAGCCTGGGCTCTTGGCTGGGCGCGGTCGCTCACGCCTGTAATCCCAGCTACTTGGGAGGCTGAGGCAGGAGAATCACTTGAGCCCGGGAGGCAGAAGTTGCAGTGAGCCAAGATCATGCCACTGCACTCCAGCATGGGTGACAGAGACTGCATCTCAAAAAAGAAAAAATAAAGTATTTCTTGTGTCTCCCTCTTCTTGTTAAGTACTTTATAGGCATTTAATTTGCATAACAACTCTATGAAATAGCTGTTACCATTAATGCCATTTCTATTTTTCAGATAAGTAAATTGAGGCACAGAGAGTCAAGGCTGACCAAAGTCCAGCGCCAGTAAAGGGAGTTGGCTTGAAATTCCAGAGCACTGTGACTCTCACCCCTTAACTCATACCCTTAACCACTGTATAACCTACTTCCTCTTGTGAACCTTTGAAAATAACTTGATTTTTTTTTTTATTTTTTAAAAAAATTTAAATAAATTCACGATTTTGGATTGCAGTTGATAAAATGAGGCAGTAATTTGTGCCATAGTACCTGGGACTTTAAACCTAAGGAATTGTTAGGCTAGGCCTAAAGTGTATTAGATTAAATTCCCTTGCTTGTGTGATGTCACAACCCAGCCCTTTCAACAAAGTAGGAAAAGGGATAGGTTTAAAGAACACTGTGGAATCAGGAGATACACAGAAATTTTTTTTTTTTGAGACGGAGTCTCACTCTGTCACCCAGGCTGCAGTGCAATGGTGAGATCCCGGCTCACTGCAAGCTCTGCCTCCCAGGCTCACGCCATTCTCCTGCCTCAGCCTCCCGAGTAGCTGGGACTACAGGCGCCCGCCACCATGCCCGGCTAATTTTTTTTGTATTTTTAGTAGAGATGGGGTTTCACTGTGTTAGCCAGGATGGTCTCGATCTCCTGACCTTGTGATCCGCCCACCTCGGCCTCCCAAAGTGCTGGGATTACAGGCGTGAACCACCGCGCCCGGCCCAATTCACAGAAATTAAGGAAACTCTTAGGAGTTGGGGAAAATAGGCAATACCAAAGGAAAAATGCCAGATTCAGGGATGGTATGAAGTTCTAGAAAAGGTATGGAAGTGTTTCTCTCCTTGCCACGTGCCACCCCAGCTTCTGCGCCCTTCATTTGAAGCCAGGAGATTTCAATTTCATCTGTCTGAACTCTCCTGACAATATAATTGTTTTTTTTTTGCAGGGGGAGAAGTCTCGCTCTGTCTCCCAGGCTGGAGTGCAGTGGTGTGATCTCGGCTCACCGCAACCTCCACCTCTCGGGTTCAAGCGATTCTCCTGCCTCAGCCTCCCGAGTAGCTGGGATTACAGGCATCCACCACCATGCCCGGTTAATTTTTGTATTTGTTAGTAGAGCCGGGATTTTGCCATGTTGACCAGGTTTTGTAATGGAATTTAGTGGGAAAAGAGGGCAATCATTATAACATAAGCTTATAAATATATTGTTTTCTAGGCTATATAAAGTAGTAAAATCTAGGAATAACAATTTAAATGATTATATTTGAATTATAAGAAGTAAACAATTTATGATGTTTAAAAAGTGACATTTTCCCTAAATTTGAACCGACCATTTCCTTCTCCCTTTTTCATTTAAAAAACTTTTTTTTTTTTTTTTAGGTGAAAGACCAAAGAAACCAATCCCTCTTCAGGATCAGACTGTCAGAGATGAAAAAGGAAGGTATAAACGATTCCACGGGGCCTTTAGCGGAGGTTTCTCTGCTGGATACTTCAATACTGTTGGCTCAAAAGAAGGTATGATTTTCCTAATTGTAGCTATTATACCATTAAAGCAAATGATCAAAATATTGATTCTCCCTCACCCTTGCTTTTTTTTTTTTTTTTTTGAGATGGAGTCTTGCTCTGTCGCCCAGGCTGGAGTGCTGTTGTGTGATCTCGGCTTACTGCACCCTCCGCCTCCTGGGTTAAGCGATTCTTCTGCCTCAGCCTCCCAATTAGCTGGGATTACAGGCACATGCCACTACACCTGGCTAATTTAAAAAAAAAATACTTATAGTAGAGACAGGAGTTTCACTATGTTGGCCAGGCTGGTCTCAAAGTCTTGATCTTGAGTGATCTGCCCACCTTGGCCTCCAAAAGTGCTGGGATTACAGGTGTGAGCCACTGCACCCGGCCACCTTTGCGTTTTTTTTTGAGATGGAGTCTTGCACTGTTGCCTAGGCTGGAGGGCAGTGGTGTGATTGTGGCTCACTGCAACCTCCGCCTCCCGGGTTCAAGCGATTCTCCTGCCTCAGCCTCCTAAGTAGGTGGAATTACAGGCGCCTGCCACCAAGCCCAGCTAATTTTTTTGTATTTTTATAGAGACAGGGTTTCACTATGTTGGCCGGTGTGGTTTCTAACTCCTGGCCTCAAGTGATCCGCCTGTCTTGGCCCCCCAAAGTGCTGGGATTACAGGTGTGAGCCACCGCGCTCAGCTTTCTCTGAACATACACTGTAACCTCTTGTGTTCTTTGGATATTTGGATGTTTCCAGAGTCAACTTGTATCTTGTTCATTGATTGCAACCTTATGGTGAAAGAGTTTTCTTCCACTTTGTAAAAAAATGCATACCTCCTAATCAGATGATTAAATGATGATAATGACTTCGGTTTTTATTGTGTCTTGCCATTCACGAAATACTCTTAAACAGAGTCTTTCAGTTAATCATTGACTGTCTCTCGTGACTGAGTGAGTGAGGAGGGCGGGTGTCACAGGGATCTTGCAGATGAGGCCACCAAGGGTCAGAGAGATTAAGGAGCCAGCATGGCATTAGTGCTGAGGGAAGAGTCACCAGGTGCCCTCTTCAGACACTGGGGACCACAGCAAGACTGGCTCCTCAGTGCTCTCTACCTGGGGCAAAGTCAGTTAAATCTTTTATGTTATGTACTTTTATAAATGCCAAGTTGTTTAAAGTATTGTATGTTTTAAAATATATTAATCTAGAAGCATTTTTTTGAACTGGAAGAAATGGCTTTCTATATCTCAGTTATGAATGGAAGATGAACTGATTTTATTATATGTGCTGCCGAAGTGAGCACGGAAGATGAACTGATTAACTCACATAGCAATTATCAAGAAAAAGATGGGCTAGATCTTTTATAATTTTTTTTTTTTCCTGAGATGTAGTTTTGCTCTGTCACCCAGGCTGGAGTGCAATGGCACGACCTCAGCTCACTTCAACCTCCGCCTCCTGGGTTCAAGCGATTCTCCTGCCTCAGCCTCCTGAGTAGCTGGGACTACAGGCACCTGCCACCACATCCGGCTGATGCTTGTATTTTAGTAGAGATGGGGTTTCACCATGTTGTTCAGGCTGGTCTCGAACTCCTGACCTCAAGTGATCCACCCGACTCAGCCTCCCCAAGTGCTGGGATGACAGGCGTGAGCCACCGTGCCTGGCCTTACAATTTTATTTAATTAATTAATTTATTTTTTGAGACAGGGTCTCACTCTGTCACCCAGGCTTTAGTGTAGTGGTGCGCCTACTGAGAGTAGACCTTCCCCAGATGCCTCGGCTCACGAGGCCCTTGGAGAGAATCAGGAAGGAGGTGCATCCCTCTTAGAGAAAACTAAACAACTTTATGTGCATAGGTTACAGACATAGGTGACCTCCAGAGCATTCCCTCTTTGTGGACATGGCACATGCTCGGTAACCATGGTCAGGGAACAAGGCCATTAGTTATAGGATTCCAGTGTCTGTTGGAACTGGGGGCCTGGCAGAGCCATTGCCCTTGGACCTGCTAGGTTGAGTCTTTGGCCAGGGTACCGTGAATGTTGCCTGGATTCCTTCTGTTACTCTCTCTTTATCCATCGTGACTGATTAAAACACCTTGACATCATATCTTTACACTTGATCTTAGCCAAAAGGCCTAGAAGCGATCACATCATTTCTTTAGATATGTTAATATGCCAATGGAGGTTGCTGGTCTCAGGTCCTGCATTTTAAGGTGACCTTGCATCTGTCCGCTCAGATCTGCTTGTGTTCATTTCAGTTTAACTTTCAATGTGTAATTCTATATCCCTTGGTTTCACTTTCTTATGGGGAAACCTTAATGTATCCACTAAGTTTTGCATCAGGGGATACAGGGATTAATAAGAAATTTATGTGGAATAATTACGTCTATATAAGCAGTGAGATGGGAAGTAGCTAAGAGTTTATAGTTATTGAGAATTTCAAGTCCATACATGTTATTTAATCGTTTACTCATAGACCCAAATACTCTCTAGGATTGTAAAGTTCTAAACTCTTTTTTTTTCAGGATGGACACCCTCTACCTTTGTGTCTTCACGACAGAACAGAGCAGACAAATCTGTTCTTGGTCCTGAAGATTTTATGGATGAAGAGGTGGGTGTGCAAAATTTTAATTGCCAATAAGCTGGTGGGACAGGTCTAGTTGGTTGCTGTAAGTGCCTTCTCTCTCCCCAGAAGGTCCAATGTACGATTTCCTCTTTGTTTGTAAGGCTTTATCTTTTAGGTATTTGATGTACAGTGTCCTGTACATCAGTAGAGTCTTGTTCATTGGAGGAGCATTTTATACTGGGGCCAATTTCTAAAATCAAGAGTGTAAGGGGAAAGTCATATACAGGCAATTTACTTGAAAAGCCTTGTGGCTGGGTGCGGTGGCTCACGCCTATAATCCCAGCACTTTGGGAGGCCAAGATGGGCGGATCACGAGGTCGGGAGATCGAGACCATCCTGGCTAACGGTGAAACCCCGTCTCTACTGAACAAAATACAAAAAATTAGCCGGGCGTGGTGGTGGGCGCCTGTAGTCCCAGCTACTCGGGAGGCTGAGGCAGGAGAATGGCGTGAACCCAGGAGGCGGAGCTTGCAGTGAGCCGAGATTGTGCCATTGCACTCCAGCCTGGGTGACAGAGCAAGACTCCCTCTCAAAAAAAAAAAAAAAAAAAGCCTCTATTGCCTCAAAAGCTCAGTATCCATGGTGCTGGGTCTGCAGCTTTCCACAGTAACTCTCAGGCACACTGCAGTAAAGAACTGTGAGTGACTGCACTAAAATTAAACTTCTGCTGCCTTAAAACCTGGTCGCGGATTCACCCATGATAAAGATTAAATAGGGAGGGAGAGCATCAGGAAGAATAGCTAATGCATGCTGGGCTTAATACCTAGGTGTTGGGTTGATCTGTGCAGCAAACCTCCATGACACACGTTTACCTATGTAACAAACCTGCACATCCTGCACATGTACCCTGGAACTTAAAATAAAAGTTGAAGGAAAAAAAAGATTAAATAAAACATTTATATCAGCATGTGTGAGGCTGCAGGTAAGAGGGAAGGAAGTCTCATTCTTTTTTTGAGTAGCATCATCTAGAAGGAAACATATCTCATGTAGCAAGAAGTCTAGATGTGCTGAGACCCCAGGCTCTGTCTTCTCAGTCTTCTGTTGGCAGCTTGTCCTTATACTACCTCTCCTCATGATTGCAAAATGGCTGTAGTAGTTCCAGGTGGCACATCCAGGATGACATTGCTCAAGAGAACTTTCCTCTTGGTCCCTTTTCTTTTCTATTTTTTTTTTTCCTGAGACTGAGTCTTGCTCTCTTGCCCAGGCTGGAGTGCAGTGGCGCTATCTCGGCTCACTGCAACCTCTGCTGGCCAGGTTCAAGTGATTCTCCTGCCTCAGCTTCCCCCGAGTAGCTGGGATTACAGGCGTGTGCACCACCATGCCCGGCTAATTTTTGTATTTTTAGTAGAGATGGGGTTTCACCATATTGGCCAGGCTGGTCTCGGACTCCTGACCTCAGGTGATCCACCCACCGTGGGCTCCCAAAGTGCTGGGATTACAGGTGTGAGCCACCGCACCCGGCAGTCTCTTTTCTTAAAAGCAAAGTAGCCTTTCATATAAGTCCTACCATGAATTTTCTCTACATTTGCTTGCACAAATTGTTTTACATGCCCATTCCTAACGCAGTCCCTGGCAAGGAAAGTGGGATCAAAATGACTGGCTTAGATGACACAAAGCCCCACTTCGTAATCCTGCCTCCCCAACACTGGGAGTACCACTCCTGCAGTGTGTGGCGGTGCAGAGGAAGGCAGGTGCCTAGACAACATCAGGACTCTGCAAGGAAAGAGGAAACGTGCCAATGGTTGGACAGGCAGCCAGCAACATCTGCTCCAGTAAAGGCAAAGGCACCTGACTTTGGCCTGGCACTCACACTTGTGAATGCTTGCTGGCTGGGACTCCAAGCTTTGTTCCTTTCACGCTGACCTTTGAGATACTGTCGAGAAGAACACGGCCATTACTTCCTGTCTTCCCAGCTTGGTCATGCTCCGGGTGGCCCTAATGAGCAGCGACTATCATGCCCTGCCCTTGGCCACTGGCTTTACCTTGTGTGAGGATGAGGTTCTAAAGTCAGTGTGAGGCGGGACACGGTGGCTCATGCTTGTAATCCCAGCACTTGGGGAGGCTGAGGTGGGTGGATCACCTGAGGTCAGGAGTTCGAGACCAGCCTGACCAACATAGTGAAACCCCATCTCTACTAAAAACACACAAAATTAGCCAGGCATGGTGGTGTGTACCTGTAATCCCAGCTACTTGGGAGGCTGAGGCAGGAGAATCATTTGAACCCGGGAGGCGGAGGTTGCAGTGAGCCCAGATTGCGCCACTGCACTCCAGCTTGGGCAACAAGAGAGAAACTCTGTCTCAAAAAAATAAATAAATAAAAAATAGAGTCAGTGTGTATGTCTGTCACTCTGCTGATCCAGACCTAAATTTTGTAGTTTTAACTTTTTTTTTTTAACAGAAATAAAACTATGTGATGTATTGTGTATAGTCACTTTCCAAATAATGTAATTCTGTTTGAATTTTTTTGAAGGATCTTAGTGAATTTGGGATAGCACCTAAAGCAATTGTCACCACAGACGATTTTTCCTCCAAAACCAAAGACAGAATACGAGAAAAGGCCAGGCAGTTGGCCGCTGCCACTGCCCCTATTCCTGGAGCCACCCTCCTTGATGACCTCATAACGCCAGCAAAGTGAGCATTTCCTTCTGACTGTTGTGATCTTAGCACTGGTGTTTTGCATATGTATGATTCTCTTGCTGAAGGATAGTTTGATTGCAAGTAAGACAAGCCTTCTTAGGCTCAAAGTCTAAGTGAAAAAGGGGGTTTTGCCTAAAGGATCTTGCACTGTCATTGCACGGACAGATTAAGAACTCCAGCCACTAGCTGTGCTGCTGGGGCTCGCAGAGGCTGGAGAGCTGTTAGGAATTGCAGTGACTTCTCCCACCACCCCTCCAGACCTTATAGCCTCACTCCTGTCTGCCTCCTTCTACCCTCACTTTCTGTGTATCTCCTTGTTGTGCTCCTGGGCTTGTGGCCTGATATGGCAGCCTTAGACCTTCAGGGATTCCCAGGCCACATGCTTGACAAGGACTGTCTAGAGTCCTTGTGATCCCATCGTAAAGGCCCAAGAGAGAGGTCATCTGATTGACTTCCCCAGTTCAGGCGTGCACCCCAGCGCAGCCTGCTGTGGCTGGAATGGCAGGGTCACGCCAGTTGTAATGTGGGTGAGGGCAAGGGCCCAGGCAAGACAGGCCTAGGAACTGAGCAGGAACTCAGAAGCCGCTTATTTTATACTCTTTGTTAATGTTATTTTGAAAAGTTCATTTTCAATGCCTTGCTATCCTAGATTATCTGTTGGTTTCGAATTGCTAAGAAAAATGGGTTGGAAAGAAGGACAAGGAGTTGGTCCTCGAGTAAAGAGACGTCCACGCCGACAGAAACCTGGTGTGTATGTTAATTGATTAACTGGTATCACTGCTGCAGTGTACTTTGTTTTTTATTTTTTATTTTTTATTTTTTTTGAGACAGGGTCTTGCTCTGTCGCCCAGGCTGGAGTGCAGTGGTGCGATCCCAGCGCACTGCAGCCTTGACTTCCTGGGCTCAAGTGATCCTCCTACGTCAGCCCTGCAAGTAGCTGGGACCACAGGCATGTGCCACTACGCCAGTTGAATTTTTTGTATTTTTTGTAGAGACAGGGTTTTGCCATGTTGCCCAGGCCCAGGCTGAGGATTGCCTGAGCAAATTCCAATAAACAAAATAGCTGGGCCCAGTGGCATGTGCGTCTTCTAAGGCTTTTTATGTGTAATGCATGACAGCTTCCAGAAAGGCTTGTGCTAGTTTATGCTTCTGCCAGCAGCATGTGAGAGTTCATGTTTCCCACCCTCCCCCAAACTGTCACAGTTTAACATTGTTACTTGTTCCTTATTTCTTGCCCTAAGTCTCCCCAGCCAGACTGTAAGTGACTCTTTGAGGGCAACAGTCATTTCTTTTGGGTTCCTGATGCCGTGGGGCAGTATTGGTTACTCATTGAGCACATTACTGCCAGGTAGGGCAGGTGCTGGTAGAAAATGATTCTTGGCTGGGTGCAGTGACTCATACCCATAATCCTAGCACTTTGGGATGCTGAGGTGAAAGGATCTTTGAGCCCAGGTGTTTGAGACCAGCCTGGGCAACATGGTGAAACCCTGCCTGTACCAAATATATCAAAATTAGCCAGGCGTGGTGGAGCACACCTGTAGTCCCAGCTACGACTCAGGAGAGTGAGGTGGGAGGATGGCTTTAGTCCAGAAGGTTGAGGCTACAGTGAGCTGTGATCATGCCGCTGTACTTCAGCCTGGGTGACAGGGCGAGACCCTGTTTCTAAAACAATTCCCAGTTATCTGCCTCTCACCGTAATGCTGTAGCACGTTTTATAAATGTACCCATGTACCTCTGAAGAGTATCAGTGATTTTTTTTTTTTTGAGATGGAGTTTCGCTCTTGTTGCCCAGGCTGAAGTGCAATGTGCGATCTTGGCTCACTGCAACCTCTGCCTCCTGGGTTCAAGCGATTCTCCTGCCTCAGCCTCCTGAGTAGCTGGGATTACAGGCTTGCGCCACCATGCCTGGCTATTTTTTTTGTATTTTTTGTAGAGACAGGGTTTCTCCATGTTGGTCAGGCTGGTCTTGAACTCCTGATCTCGTGATCCACCCCACCTCAGCCTCCCAAAGTACTGGGATTACAGGCATGAGCCACTTTGCCCAGCCATTTTTTAAAAAATTTTTTGTGGAGGCAGAATCTCACTATGTTACCCAGGCTGGTCTTGAACTCCTGGGCTCAAGCGATCCTCTCACCTCAGCCTCCCAGAGTGCTGGGATTACAGGTGTGATCCACCGCACCCGGCCTGGTTGGGGTTTTCTATTTGTAGTCACTCATGACTATTGCATTTGAAATCTCTTTTCTAGATCCTGGAGTCAAAATCTATGGCTGTGCATTACCCCCTGGAAGCTCGGAAGGATCTGAGGTATTGCACGGTCTGACTGACCTTCAGTTTGGTACAATAGCACCTGTTTCTGTATGACTGTGAAATTTTAGGGTTGGAGACAATTTTAGAAATCAGATCCAATAACTATACATTGAAATACTCATACCCTAAAGCTATCCTCATTATATCAGCATACATATTCAGCAACATGCCAGCACCACAGATACCCAGGTCTGTGCAGCTTCATAAAATGGAGTTGGTGTTAGCATCCTTTGTGCCAGAAAGTGATTTAGTCATTTGTAACAGCACCAATGAAAGTCTGCTAATTGTTCTGTGTGGCATTAATCACTGCATTTTCAATTAGTATTTTGTGGGTTTACTTTGCATGATTCAGTGACTCACCTTAATTTTACTTTAAACGGAAATAGGGTGAAGATGATGACTACTTGCCTGATAATGTGACCTTTGCACCCAAAGATGTCACACCTGTGGATTTCACACCTAAAGATAATGTGCACGGTCTGGCCTACAAGGGCCTGGATCCCCACCAGGCACTGTTTGGAACTTCAGGAGAACATTTTAATCTTTTCAGTGGTGGTTCTGAGAGAGCTGGCGATCTTGGAGAAATTGGATTGAATAAAGGAAGAAAATTGGGAATTTCAGGCCAGGTAAAATTATTTTCTATTTTATAAAGGGGGAGTCATTGATAAATGAGTCTACTTTCTTTCTTTCTTCTTTTTAGAGGTTCTTTATTTTCTTTTTTTCCCCCTAATCCTCAAATGGAATCAGGTCAAAGATTCTTTCTTAAAATGCATTTTAAAAATGGTGACTTTACCATTTCATTATTACCGTTTCTTTTTTTTTTTTTTGAGACGGGGTTTCGCTCTGTTACTCAGGCTGGAGTGCAGTGGTGCGATCTTGGCTTACTGCAACCTCTGTCTCCCGGGTTCAAGTGATTCTCCTGCCTCAGCCTCCTGAGTAGCTGGGATTATAGGCATGTGCCACCATGCCCGACTAATTTTTGTATTTTTTAGTAGAGACGGGGTTTCACCATGTTGGCCACGCTGGTCTCGAACTCCTGACTTCAGGTGATCCACCTGCCTCGGCCTCCCAAAGTGCTGGGATTACAGGCGTGAGTCACTGCGCCTGGCCCCCCCACTTTTTTTTTTTTTTTGAGACAGAGTTTCGCTCTTGTTGCCCAGACTGGAGTGCAATGGCGCGATCTCAGCTCACCGCAACCTCCACCTCCTGGGTTGAAGCGATTCTGCTGCCTCAGCCTCCCGAGTAGCAGGATTACAGGCATGGGCCACCACCCCGGCTAATTTTGTATTTTTATTAGAGATGGGGTTTCTCCATGTTGGCCAGGCTGGTCTCAAACTCCTGACTTCAGGTGATCCACCTGCCTCGGCCTCCCAAAGTGCTGGAATTACAGGCATGAGCCACTGTGCCTGGCCACCTTTTCTTTTTATAAACGTGTTTTTTTGTTTGTTTGTTTGTTTTCTCAGTCTTTTAAACAAAAATGCTACTTGTTAGAGGCTCCTTCCTGCAGAGACTAGGAGTTCTTCCAGCGGGCAGTAGAGTAGCAGCGGTCCTTAGACCCCAGCCACCAGCGTTGGCCCAGGCCGCATTGATCAGTCG
Source organism: Pongo pygmaeus (assembly GCF_028885625.2). Lineage (NCBI taxonomy): Eukaryota > Metazoa > Chordata > Mammalia > Primates > Hominidae > Pongo > Pongo pygmaeus. Next base: position 38,275,149 of record NC_072393.2, read on the forward strand.
ATGAACATTTCTGCCTTTCTCCTCTCGGAAGCCACATTTCCACCCCTACGCTGCTGCTTGGCTTTGTTCTCCACTCCTCTTCTTGTGCTGGGACCTGGAGCCATGGCTGTTGTGGGGACTGGAGGGCAGCGTTGGCACTGGGGACATGGCATTCACCTCTGGTCATTGTTTTCCAAAAAACTTATGTGTGTGTATTGATCTGGGACCCCCGTTCACTTCTCTCTTGGTGATCTTGAAGTGCTAACGTGGTTTCCAATCACATCCTTAAAGTAGCTTTATAACCCTGAAGATCCCAGACATACCCTAACACCTGTACTCAGTTTGAAACCTTGTTTTTTAAAGGCTTTTGGTGTAGGTGCCCTGGAAGAGGAAGATGATGATATCTATGCCACAGAAACTCTATCCAAGTATGACACTGTTCTGAGGGACGAGGAGCCTGGAGACGGACTCTATGGCTGGACAGCACCCAGGCAGTATAAAAACCAGAAAGGTAATTCGACAGCCGCAAACCTAATGGCAGGACCAAGTGTCAGGGTATCAGGAAGGAGGGGCTGCAAGAGCGATACAGGAGCACCAGCCTCTGTTGTTGGTCAAAGTCACGGTAAGAAACAAAACAAAGAAGCGAGGCCCAGCATGGGAAGTGAAACAAACGCAGGATTCAGACCTGGCTAAGGCCAAAGCCAGCTGTCAAGGTGGGGCCCAGGTGGGAAGGAGGGAGAGGTCTGTAATCAGGGAAAGAGGAATGCCTGGACCAGTGACCACATGGCTGGTCAGAGCTGGCAGTGGGTCAAAGGGAAGCACCCAGAGCTCGAGGAACTGGGCAGGCGGCCAAAGGAGGCCAACACATGCGGCAGGTCAGAAGGTCAGGCCAGGGGACCAGGAGGCAGGTACACCAACAGCCTGCAGCAAGATGGAGCTGGGCGCCCAGTCCATCTTCTCCCTTGAGTCCCTGGCTCTGAGGAGGTTCTTGTTGGGATAAGAGGCCGACATCTCTCAACACAACTTTAACTTCACGCTGTGTTGAAATTTCAAGGTGAATCAGATCCTGTGGTTTGAAGTCACATTTCAGTTGTTTCCAGAAGAGGTGCAGGGCCACACAGTGTAGAGTCGGTATTAGCAGCATGTGATTTGGAGTCAGTCAGACCTGGGTTTGGATGCCAGCTCTCCATTGCCCAGCTTTGTGACCTTAGGCAAGGCTCATAACCTCTCTGGGCATTGGAGTCCACATTTGTAAAGTGAGGATAAAATCCACTCCAGAGGTGGTTGTGAGGATTAAGTGGCATAACTCAGTGTCTGGCATAGCACCTGCCCCAAAGACTGAAGAAGTGGCACCTACTGTTCTTTGGTTATCATACAGTCATGTGTCACTTGACTGGGATGGTATGACAGGGAACCCAGGGTTTTACACAGGACACTGGAAGGGCATGTGTACCCAGTGTTAGGAGACTTAACCTCTGGGTGGTCAGTGGGCTGCTAGTGCTTACTTCCTTTTATTATCCTTCAAATGTTTTTCTTTTTTTTTCCCCTGAGTCATTTAGCTTCTGAGCCTTCTTTCTTTTGCCTCCCTATAGTTTATGATTTATCTCCCCAAACTATGGATTATTTTTATATAACTTAAATGAAGATATATTAATATATCACAATATACTATTTAATTTTAGTACTATATTATAATCAATATACCATTATATATTGTATATGATTTATATTTTATATAATTAATATATCAGTACTGTCAGTATATTATGTAACATGCTAATACATTAATACATAATAATGTATTGATATATGTTAATTATTAATTATTTATTAAAAGTGGTGGGAGAATGAAATTGATAATATCCTATATCTGTTAATATAAATTATATTTAATATTATACAACATATTAATAACATTAATATATCAATCCTTTGATAATTAATGATATGTAATGACATATATTTAAGTCTGCCTGCTGAGCCACATCTTTCACTTTTCCCTCGTGCACCAGCTTTGCCGCCAGCTGATTGGTTCTCACTCCTTCCACTGAGCTCCCAGCCTGTCCTTGTCCCTCTCTGCTGTGGCCTCTCTCCCTCAGCTTCCTCTCTCCCACCCTGCAGGGCCACAACATCTGTAGTTTTGACTGTATGGTTTTCTGTTCAGTGAATCTATCTTTATTTTACCCAGTCTCCATGGTTGATTTTTTACATTTTTAAATTTTTTTTTTTTTTTGAGACAGAGTCTCACTCTGTCAGCCAGGCTGGAGGGCAGTGGCATGATCTCGGCTCACTGCAACCTCTGCTTCCTGGGTTCAAGTGATTCTCCTGCCTCAGCCTCCTGAGTAACTGGGATTACAGGTGTGCACCACCACGCCCAGCTAATTTTTTTTTTTTTTTTTGGAGAAGGAGTTTCGCTCTTGTTGCCCAGGCTGGAGTGCAATGGCCTGATCTTGGCTCACCACAGCCTACGCCTCCCGGGTTCAAGCGATTCTCCTGCTTCAGCCTCCCAAGGAGCTGGGATTACAGGCGCCTGCCACCATACCCTGCTAATTTTTGTGTTTTTAGTAGAGACGGAGTTTCATCATGTTGGCCAGGCTGGTCTTGCACTCCTGACCTCAGGTGATCCTCCCGCCTCAGCCTCCCAGAGTGCTGACGCCCATATAATTTTCTGTAGTTTTAGTAGAGATGGGGATTTCACCATGTTGGCCAGGCTGGTCTTGAACTCCTGACCTCAAGTGATCCGCCTGCCTCAGCCTCCCAAAGTGCTGGAATTATAGACGTGAGCTACCACGGCTGGTCATGTTTGATTTTTAAATTCTCTTTTTTTTTTCCATGATCAATAGGGCTATAATGAATATTTTTCTGATTCTGTCTTTATGTACATTTGTTTATTTCTTCAGAATTCTTCAGAATGAACTCATAAACATGAAATTTCTGGGTTTTGAGATAATACAAATTCCAAGAATGTGAAATTGAATCCCACATTACCTGAAGAACTTTTAGTAAGTTCTAGAAGCTTAAAAAAAAAGCCCAACATGCCAGGTGCGTTGGCTCATGCCTGTAATCCCAGCACTTTGGGAGGCTGAGGCAGGCAGATCATGAGGTCAGGAGATCGAGACCATCCTGGCCAACATGGTAAAACCCCATTTCTACTAAAAATACAAAAATTAGCTGGGTGTGGTGGCATATGCCTGTAATCCCAGCTACTTGGGAGGCTGAGGCACGAGAATCACTTGAACCCAGGAGGCAGAGGTTGCAGTGAGCCGAGATTGTGCCACTGCACTCCAGCCTGGTGACACAGCGAGACTCCATCTCAAAAAAAAAAAAAAAAAAAAGCCCAGCAGGAGTCAAAGCACAAAGAATGGTTTTGTGGGGAGGGGAGAGATGTGGTGGTGCTGAATGATCAGTGGCTAAAAGCTTTAGCTCATCTGCACTGCGGGCTGTTCCTGCTTCAGGCCTGAGCTCCTAGCCTGTGAAAGAGCTTGTGATTGTCATGTAGAAGGGGCTTTTGAGTGCAGAGAATACAGTTCATTTATACGGACTTTTGGCGTAACCAGTACGTGCAGGAAAACCTTGAGAATCAAATCAAAGAGCTTTTGTTGATGGGGTTGTCTCTATGACCAGGAGACGATCCCCACCTCCAGGTCAGAGGGCATTGGTCATTCAGTTCTGTCTGTGATCTTTATGTCTTGTTAAAGATTACAGGCTGACCTGGCATTGCCTTTCATCCCTATTTGGATTGTTGCTAAGGAGATGGCCAGGTAGTCACCCTGTAGTTCTTCACCTAGTTTTACACATGACGCGCTCACAGTTGTGATTTGTATTTTCCTCCATACTTGTCCTCTTGGTGGTTTTTCTTGATCTTTTACTCCACGGGGTATATCCTTTGGTGCTCCTAAGGTACTTTTTCTAAAAGTCACATCAATGTACTTGTCTTGGAGGACCACAGCCTTGTGACCTGGGTAGCCCAATCTGTCGAGGGCGGTGTGGGCTGGGCCCTAGTCACTGAGTCAACAGAGGTGTGGGGCTTTGCTTGCCACTTGTTCTTCCCTTTACTGCTGCTGTTGAGTGATAGCATGTATGATACGTACTATTTATGCTCTTAGAGATAAGAAGTAAAATGCTGACGTGTTCTGTCTTATTCTAATCGTCTCTACTTCTGGAATTAATCTATGACATCATTTTGTAGAATCAGAGAAAGACCTTCGATACATTGGCAAAATTTTGGATGGATTTTCCTTGGCTTCTAAACCTTTATCTTCTAAGAAAGTAAGAAAAACTTTTTTTCTTTCTTTTTTTACTGGTTTAGTTCTTAAAATATTTGCTGCTATCCGATCTGAGTTCTATTAACAACAGGAAAGATAAGTACATTCTGTTTTCAAAAAACAACAGCCTGGTTACTAGTGATTGTCTAGAAAAACATTCTACATTAGAAATATCAGGGCCAGGTGCAATGGCTCATGCCTGTAATCCCAGCACTTTGGGAGGCCGAGGTGGGTGGATCACCTGAGGTCGGGAGTTCAAGACCAGCCTGACCAACATGGAGAAACCCCATCTCTACTAAAAATACAAAATTAGCCAGGCGTGGTGTTGCATGCCTGTAATCCCAGCTACTCAGGAGGCTGAGGCAGGAGAATCACTTGAACCCAGGAGATGGAGGTTGCGGTGAGCCAAGATCACACCATTGTACTCTAGCCTGGACAATGAGCAAAACTCTGTCTCAAAAAAAAAAAAAATCAGTTGGCCAGGCGTGGTGACTCATGCCTGTAATCCCAGCACTTTGGGAGGCTGAGGTTGGCAGTTCACCTGAGGTTAGGAGTTTGAGACCACCCTGGCCAATATGGCAAAATCCCATCTCTACTAAAAGTACAAAAATTAGCCAGGCATGGTGATGGGCGCCTGTAATCCCAGTTACTCGGGAGGCTGAGGCAGGGAGAATCACTTGAACCTGGGTGGCTGAGGTTGCATCGAGCCAAGATCACACCATTGCACTCCAGCTTGGGCGACAAGAGCGAAACTCCATATCAAAAAAAAAAAAAAAAAAAAGGGAATATCAGTCAGTAGCTACATTGTGATAAAAGTATCTAATTGCTATTTTTTTTTTCTTTTGAGACGGAGTCTCGTTCTGTCGCCCAGGCGGCAGTGCAGTGGCACAATGTCGGCTTACCGCAAACTCTGCCTCCCAAGTTCAAGCGATTCTCATGTCTCATCCTCCTGAGTAGCTGTGATTACAGGCATGGACCACCACGACCGGCTAATTTTTGTATTTTTAGTAGAGATGGGGTTTCACCATGTTGGTCAGGCTGGTCTCAAACTCCTGACCTTGTGATCTGCCTGCCTCAGCCTCCCAAAGTGCTGGGATTACAGGCGTGAGCCACCGCGCCCGACCGCTAATGTTTTAAATTCAAACTTCAAGTGAGTGGTTATTTACATGAAGAGAGACATACATTAGAAAGAAGAATGAAATTGCTATGATTCTAGGGGAAATGTAGATTAAGGAAAAGTAGAAAACATTCAGAAAGCCGGATAACCCATAGCCTTGGTTCCTCCCCATGCTCTGAAGCTAGTAGGGGCCAGGTTCCCTGGCCTCCTCAGCTGGGGCCGAGCAGAAGGGAGAGAAGCCGTGTGCAGGTGGGTGAAGTTGGAGGAGAGCTCTGCGTGCCTTTGCAGATAACTTTGTTTTTGTGAGATGCTGTCACAGCCACATGTGAAGCTCTTAGGCCACGTGGTGTTCTTCCTGTAACCACCAAAGTCACATGCTCACAGGCACACTCAGGAGGGAGTTGGGGTGCTGGCCAGCCCAGGAGGGGCGCCTGGCTATTTGCCTTGTCAGCATTCCTGTTTTAGATTGTTTCACGCTTTAATCAGCATTTTGTTTTTTTATTCAGCAAACATTTGTTCAGTACCTCTAAGGCTTGGCCTGTGCTTGTCTGGGACACGGGAGGCCAGAGGACAGCTTTGATTTGTTTCGTTGTGATAGTTCATGTGTTGTGATAACCAGCAGAATATATCTAGGATAGTGTTGGGCATACAGTAAGCTGCTATTATTACTAGAAATGTCAAATAACATTAAAGGAAAATGCAGGTGTTTTACATGTATGAAAAGGAAGCATAAGGCTGGGCACGGTGGCTCACACCTATAATCCCAACACTTTGGGAGGCTGAGGCGGATGGATCACTTGAGGTCAGGAGTTCGAGACCAACCTGGCCAACATGGCAAAACCCCACCTCTACTAAAAATACAAAAATTAGCCAGGCGTGGTGATACGTGTCTGTAAACCCAGCTACTCGGGAGGCTGAGGCAGGAGAATTACTTGAGCCCAGAAGGTGGAGGTTGCAGTGAGCCAAGATTGTGCCACTGCACTCTAGCCTGGGTGACAGAGCGAGACTCTGTCTCAAAAAAAAAAAAAAGAAAAAAAGAAAAGGAAGCATGGTTTAAAAATGATGGAGAAGCACTCACTGGTCCTTAGGATAAATAGGCCAGCCTGGCCCCAGGTAGCTCCCATCCAACAAAGGTAGCAGATACACAAACACAGAGTCGTTGGCAAAGATCCCTAAGTGGAGAGACACAGTCCTGGGGGTTCCTGGCAGTTCGCTGGAGTAGGGTTTTGGGCAGGAACTCTTTAGAGGAGGGCTGTGTTCATCTAGCCTTTCACATACAGATCTAGATGGTTCTCTAGATCTGAATCTAGAGGTCAAACAGAACAATGATTTGGCAGACAAAGAGAGGGAAATACTTTCAATCCAAGGCTGGGCATGGTGGCTTACGCCTGTAATCCTAGCACTTTGGGAGGCCAAAGCAGGCAGATTGCTAGAGTCCAGGAGTTCGAAACCAGCCTGGGCAACATGGCGAAACCCCATCTCTACAAAAAATACAAAAAAAAAAAAAAATTAGCTGGGCGTGGTTGGTATGTGCCTGTAGTCCTAGCCTCTTGGGGGCCTGAGGTGGGAGGATTGCTTGAGGCCGGGAGGTCCAGGCTGCAGTGAGCCGTGATTGGCTGCTGTACTCCAGCCTGGGCGACAGAGTGAGACCCTGTCTCAAAAAAAAAAAAAAAAAAAAAGAAATACTTTGAATCCCATGGAGGATATAGAGAAGTTGTGGACACACTCCTCCTTTCTGCCGTGTTTCTTTGGGTTTTGTGTGGTGTTAATATGAGAGTATTTTCTGGCTGATTTGGGGGTGTGTCTCCAGAAGGTGATGAAGCTAAGTTGATAAAAAAAAAAACAGGATTTCTTGACAATGATAACACCACTCTTTCATGGACTTTCATTGTGCCAGGGGCTTGACCCGGGCTCTGCACTTTAACAACCACCTGGGGAGCTTGGGGAACTCCAGTTATAGCAGACTCTCTGGGGTGGGGCGCAGGCATCAGTATAGTTACAACTACTCAGGCGAGTCCAGCATGCACCTGGGCCTGAGAGCCAGAGGAGAGAGGGGCCGGGAGAGAGGGGTCAGTGCTTTCAGCCACAGGGTTACTTCATCATGGACTTCAGCTTTCACGTAGCTTAAAAATCTAGAGAACATTTCAGTGTGAATTTGGGGGGAAAAATAGTAAAGAAAAGTCTAGAAAATAGCTTAAATAAACACATGTGGATTTGTTAGACCAAGAGCAAGGGAGACCATTTAATGCAGTTATTTAACAATATCTAGTACTTTCCTTTACCTTGTCTGCTGTGCCATCATTCATGCCTGTCAGTATTAAAAATCCCCATATTTCCCAAATAGATTTTCATTTCACTTCCGTCAACTTTTAAATTAAAGTTTTTAAATTCCTGTCCCCACTCCCCTCCTAGCTCCTGGGCCAGGTCCTCTTGGCTCTACTCACATTATTCATAGTAATATCTTGGATGAAAAAAATAGGCCAGGCGTGGTGGCTCACGCCTGTAATCCCAGTACATTGGGAGGCTGAGGTGGGTGGATCATTTGAGGTCAGGAGTTTGAGACCAGCCTGGCCATCATGGTGAAACCCCATCTCTACTAAAAATACAAAAATTAGCCAGGCATGGTGATGCATGCCTGTAATTCCTGCTACTTGGGAGGCTGAGGCAAGAGAACTGCATACCCAGTAGGTGGAGGTTGCAGTGAACTGAGATCGCGCCACTGCACTCCAGCCTGGGCGACAGATCAAGACTCTGTCTCAAAAAAAAAAAAAGAAAAAAGAAAGCCTGAAGCTTCAATTTGCAACTGAAACATAACTAGAAAAAAGAATTCTGAATTTAAAAATAACTACAGTTATTATTATTAATTATTATTTTTGAGATGGAGTCTCACTCTGTCACCCAGGCTGGAGTGCAGTGGTGCGATCTCAGCTCACTGCAACCTCTGCTTCCCAGGCTCAAGCAATTCTCCTGCCTTAGCCTTCCGAGTAGCTGGAATTACAGGCATCCACCACCACACCTGTCTAATTTTTGTATTTTTAGTAGAGACGGGGTTTCACTATGTTGGCCAGGCTGGTCTCGAACTCCTGACCTTAAGTGATCCACCTACCTTGTCCTCCCAAAGCGCTGGGATTATAGGCATGAGCCACTGTGCCCAGCTATTATTATTATTTATTTGTTTTTCTTTTTTTTTGTTGGAGACGGAGTCTCGCTCTGTTTCAGCTCTGCACCGGAGTGCAGTGGCACAATCTCAGCTCACTGCGACCTCTGCCTCCCGGGTTCATGCAACTCTCCTGTCTCAGCACCCCCGAGTAGCTGAGATTATAGGTGTGCGCTACCATGCCTGGCTAATTTTTGTATTTTTAGTAGAGATGGGGTTTCACCATGTTGGCCAGGCTGGTCTTGAACTCCTGATCTCAGGTGATCCACCCGCCTTGGTCTCCCAGCATGCTGGGATTACAGGCATGATCCACTGTGCCTGGCCCCGACTATTATTTTAAAAAATTTTTTTTTTAGTTTTATAGAGATGGGGTCTCATTCTGTTGCCCAGGCTCGTCATGAACTCCCAGTCTCAAGCAATCCTCCCATCTTGGCCTCCCAGAGTGCTGGGATTATAGGTGTGAGCCACTGTGCCCAGCCATTATTTTTCTTCCATGCTTTGAATGGTATTTTTTCTAAATTTTCTGATGTACAGTGGGCCAGCCCTACCTGTAGGCCCTGACATTTATGATCTATTGTCATCTTTATAGTTCTTATCCTATAAAACAGGCACATTAGCTTCTTTCTGTAGAAATAGGTGGGAGGATATTCGAAATGCCTGACCACTGGAACACGGTGGTTCTCGTGACCCTCCAGGTCCAGAGGGGATGCTGGCTGGACCTCTGGCCAGCCTGTTCTTGTGCTACCGGCCTGCTGAGTGTTAACCCAGGAAGGGGCGGGGTTTTAACAAGGCTCAGAGGTAACAGGTTTTCCTGATTAAATCACACATGATCTTGCAGCCTGTTTTTTCTGGGTTTTGTCTTGTTTTGTTAAGATCTATCCACCTCCAGAGTTGCCAAGAGACTATCGACCAGTGCATTATTTCAGACCCATGGTGGCCGCCACCTCTGAAAACTCACACTTACTGCAGGTATTATCAGAGTCAGCTGGAAAGGCAACGCCTGACCTAGGGACACACAGTAAGCACCAACTGAATGCCTCCAAACGGGCAGAGTTGCTTGGAGAGACGCCTATTCAAGGTATGTGCCATGGAGAAGACGGAAATCATTTCACATAACTCGAGTTATCAGAATCAAAATGGAAAGTTGTCGTTTTCCCACTGAAGTTTTTTACATGAATTTGTATTCCCAAACTGTGGAAATAACACTATTTATTGTAAATGGCATACGTAATAGTGTGCATATCTTTTACTTCTTTTTTTAAGTTTTATTTTTAAACTTATTTATTTTGAGATAATGTCTAGGTCTGTCACCCAGGCTGATGGCAGTGATAACTCTCTATAACCTGGAACTCCTGGGTCCAAGCGATCCTCCACCTCAGACTCCCATGTTGCTGGGACTATAGGCATGTGCCACCACCACACCTGGCACATTTTTTAAATAGAGATGAGGGTCTCACTATGTTGCCCAGGCTGGTCTGGAACTTCTGGCTTCTCAAAGTGCTGGGATTACAGGTGTGAGCCTCTGCGCCCAGCCAAGGCTTGTTTTTCCACCTTCAGTTTGGTTGATGTCATTCAAATCACAACTTTTGTTGTAAGCTCAGCTGTTTTCAGACTTGTGATAATTATCAGGGAATGTGGTTAAGGTGCCTTCCCCTTCTCTGCACAGCCTGGGAGAGTATGTTTTCTTCCTCCTGGGGATCGCATTGTGTAACTCTTCTCCCGAAAGTCTGAAAGGGATGAATGCGTCTGAAAGTCTGGAAAGATATGGAGAATCCCCTGCAGGGTGCAGCAGAAAAGACCCACCATGAGAGGTGGACTTGGACTCTTAGGGGCTCGGGTCTCACTGCCATAGGGAACCCAATAGGTATCTCGTATAATTGGCAAACAGAACCCTTGGTTCCCCACCCCCATCACACACTGCGCTTCCTCATCTAAGTCTTCTCATCTCAGGAAATGGTGCCACCGTGATCCACTGCTCGGACTAGGATGTAGGCGGCCTAATTCTTTTTTTTTTTTATTTTTAATTTTTATTTTTTTATTATACTTTAAGTTCTAGGGTACATGTGAACAACGTGCAGGTTTGTTACGTATGTATACATGTGCCATGTTGGTGTGCTGCACCTATTAACTCGTCATTTACATAAGGTATATCTCCTAATGCTATCCCTCCCCCCTTCCCCTGGGAGGCCTAATTCTTAGCTCCTCTCTTTTCGGTCCTCCCCCACCCTCCTTGACCCTCCCCAGCCCTCAGTGAGTCCTCTCGGCTCTACCCACATGTGTGGGGGTTCCGTCCACTACTCATCTGCATTTCCATGGCCTCCCGGGTTTGAGCCCCGCTCCTCCACCTGGACCGTTGCTGCGGTCTCCTTGGTGGTCTCCTTGTTTCCCGTCCATCCCCCTGTAGACTGTTCCCCTCACCAGCAGCTGGATGAGGCCAACTATACCAGCCAGCACCTCTCCCACCTACAGAAACCTCCAGGCTCCCCACGAGGCCCTGTGCGGCCCCGCCCCTGCCCGCCTTTCAGGCTGCACCATCCACCACCTTCCCTTACCCTCCCACAGTGTAGCGTCCTCCTACTCCTTTCCTCCCCTTGAACATGCCATCACCCATGACACTGCCTAAGGGCCTTTGTGTTTGCTGTACCTCCCTTTCTGTTCTTCCCTCATATTTTTGTGAATCTGGCTCTTTTTTTTTTAGCTTATGACTTATCTCGAATGTTATTTTCTTCCAGCTTCCCCGACCACCATATAATCTGGTTATCTGCCTGTCCCCTCTACCAGCCCGCTCACGCAAGCCCCCCTCAGTCACATCATCCTGTTTTTTTTCATAGCCCTCCTCTATTGAGGACCAGCGTATTGCTCCTTGGCTTCTTTCCTGTCTCCACTGCCCTCCAAGCTCCTGGGCCAGGTCCTGGCATGGAGTTGGCACTCATGAGTGTTTGTGCCATTAGTGAGGGCTTGCTGGGGAGCTGTGCTCGGAACCAGGGCTAGTGGTGGTGGACTGCAGGTCTGGAGCCGGGGATGTCAGGTTCCCAATCCTGGGATCACTCACGTGCCCTGTAAGTGTGCATGTATTAACTTCCATTTTTGCTGACTATAAAACAGGAATCTTGGCTGGGCACAGTGGCTCCTGCCTGTAGTCCCAGAACTTTGGGAGGCCAAGGTGGGATGATCTCTTGAGCCCAGGAGTTGAGACCAGCTTGGGAAACATGGTGAAATCCTGTCTCTACAAAAAATTCAAAAAGTAGCCGGGCATGGTGGTGTGTACCTGTGGTCCCAGCTACTCAGGAGGCTGAGGTAGGAGGATCACTTGAGCCCGAGAGGTGGAGGTTGCAGTGAGCCATGATCACACTACTGTACTCCAGTCCAGGTGACAGAGCGAGACCATGTCTCAAAAAAAACATAGGAATCGGCCGGGTGTGGTGGCTCACGCCTGTAATCCCAGCACTTTGGGAGGCCGAGGCGGGTGGATCACCTGAGGTCAGGAGTTCGAGACCAACCTGGCCAACATGATGAAACCCTGTCTCTACTAAAAATACAAAAAGTTAGCCAGGCATTGTGGCACATGCCTGTAGTCCCGGCTACACGGGGGGATGAGACAAGAGAATCGCTTGAACCCGGGAGGTTGCAGTGAGCTGAGATCGTGCCATTGCACTCCAGGCTGGGCAATAGAGCAAGACTCCATCTAAAAAAAAAAAAAAAATAAGAAGAATCTCAATTTTTATCACTGTCTAGTCCACAGGGATATATGAATATAAATGAAACACTAAACATAAAATACTCATCCCCAATTATGTAAATTTGTGATATTGAAATGTATGTACAGAGAAACGTAAATGTGGTTGTCTTATGACTCTTTTCATCTCTTCTAATTACTGTTTTTATTTAGGTTCAGCTACTTCAGTGTTAGAATTTCTGTCCCAAAAAGACAAAGAAAGAATCAAAGAAATGAAGCAGGCAACTGACTTGAAAGCGGCTCAGCTCAAGGCCAGGAGTCTGGCCCAGAACGCTCAGAGCAGCAGAGCCCAGCCCTCCCCTGCAGCGGCTGCTGGGCACTGCTCTTGGCACATGGCATTAGGTGGTGGGACGGCCACCCTAAAAGCCAGCAACTTCAAGCCTTTCGCCAAAGATCCAGAAAAGCAAAAGCGATACGAAGAGTTCTTAGTACACATGAAACAGGGTCAGAAAGGTGGGTGCTGGGCCTGGGTGTCCCATATCTCGGCCAGGGCGGGGTCATATTCTCACTGTTCTCATCCTAGACCCATATTTACAGTTGAGGTATCCCGTTCTGTCAGTGTTTTTGCTTTATCCTGCTGCAAATAGTGCAGAGGTTTCAGGCCTTGGCTCTTGACCTCAGAAAGCAAGAACATTTGGCTTACGTTCCTCCATATCTCAGGCCAAAGCTAGCTGTTTAAGCCGAGAACACAGCTGGCGGTGGCCGGTCCTTACAGGCCGTTTGGTGTTTGCAAGTGCTTGACTGCTACAAGCATTGTATTCACATTTCATATCAACATCATCTTCTACCTCATCTGAAGATCCTAACCATCTACTCCTGACTCATAGTCTAAAATTTGACTTAAAACAATAGTTAGCTATTGAACCGTTACAGAGGGAAAACACTTTGTGATCTGTGAAGTAAATAGGGCAAGAATGAGGAAAGCGGTTGCTGTTGTATGCAGTAGTCCTCGTGAGAGGTTATCAGTAAATTACAGGGTTGTTTTTTAAAAACAGATCTTTGCGGAATGTAAAGTCTATTTACTGTGCCTTAACTCTCTACTAAGAACCTACATCACTAATGTTTATTTGCTTTAAAAAAAAAAAAAGGTTAGTGAAAGAGTGTTTTTCTGCCAAAACATAGGGATGTGGTTGAGGTGAACTTATCACTGCCTGGGAGTGGTGACAAGTTCCTTACTGCTGAAGATTTAACCAACCATTAGCCTCTCAAATGGTTTTCTCTGTTATGTTTGGTAGACAGAATTCAATAAAGCATCATTTTGGCTGGGGATGGTGGCTTATGCCTGTAATCGCAGTACTTTGGGAGGCTGAGATGAGGATTGCTTGAGCCTAGGAGTTCAAGACCAGCCTGGGCAACATAGTGAGATCCTGCCTGTACCAAAAAAAAAAAAAAAGTATATATAAAATATATATTTTTTATATATATATATACATAATTATTTATTTATTTTTTTGAACAGAGTCTTGCTCTGTTGCCCAGGCTGGAGTGCAGTGTCAGGATCTTGGCTCACTGCAATCTCAGCTCACTGCAACCTCCACCTCCCAGGTTCAAGTGATTATCCTGCCTCAGACTTCTGAGCAGCTGGGATTATAGGTGTGTGCCACCACGCCTGGTAATTTTTTGTTTCCTGTCTCTACTAAAAATACAAAAAATTAGCCAGGCATGGTGGCGGACGCCTGTAGTCCCAGCTACTCGGGAGGCTGAGGCAGGAGAATGGTGTGAACGTGGGAGGCAGAGCTTGCAGTGAGCGGAGATCATGCCACTGCACTCCAGCCTGGGAGACAGAGCGAGACTCCATCTCAGAAAAAAAAAAAAAAAAGAAAAAAGAGAGATGGGGTTTCACCATGTTGGCCAGGCTGGTCCCGAACTCCTGACCTCAAGTGACCCACCCGCCTCAGCCTCCCAAAGTGCTGGGATTACAGGCATGAACAACTGTGCCTGCCCTAAATTTTTTTTAAAAAAGCACAATTTTGAAGGAAAGAGCAATATTACCTGCCAAATACCTCGCCATTCCCATAGTCATAAAAACAAGGATAAGGACTTATGAAATATACAGGGATACAGTGGTGCCCAGCAGATGTTCTCTTGTAAGCCCCATGTTTTTCTGCAAAGTGAAGCTGCTTCTTGTTCTCTGCCCTGCAGATGCTCTGGAACGCTGTCTGGACCCCAGCATGACAGAGTGGGAGCAAGGCCGCGAGCGGGATGAGTTTGCCCGGGCGGCCCTGCTGTACGCGTCTTCCCATTCGACCTTGTCCTCCAGGTTCACTCACGCCAAGGAGGAGGATGACTCAGATCAGGTCGAAGTCCCTCGAGACCAAGAGGTCTGTTGTCACCATGTCCCTTACCTGGTGAACTTTAATATTAAAGCACTGCCTAGCCAAAATTGTTTTTTCTGTTTTTTTTTTGAGATGGAGTCTCTCTCTGTCGCCCCGGCTAGAGTGCAGTGGTGTGATCTCAGCTCACTGCAGCCTCCGCTTCCTGGGTTCAAGCGATTCTCCTGCCGCAGCCTCCCAAGTAGCTGGGATTACAGGCGCTCGCCACCACACTATCTAATTTTTGTATTTTTAGTAGAGATGGGGTTTCACCATATTGGCCAGGCTGGTCTTGAACTCCTGACCTCAGGTGATCCACCTGCCTGGGCCTCCCAAAGTGCTAGGATTACAGGCATGAGCTACCACGCCCGGCCGAGCCAAATATTTTTAATCCCTCGGTGAGAAGATCAAAATATACATGGTATAGGAGAATAGGAAACCATTTTATGCCTTAGTTTCCAATGTATTGGAGCATAAATGTTATAGCACAAACTTTTTTCGCAGTTCTAGAAGACTGCTTGAAAATTTTAAATAGGAGAGCAGTCAGGTCAATGGTGTGGCCACTTGATGAAACAGAATGCATGTCTTTTTCCAGAATGATGTCAGGGACAAGCAGTCGGCCGTGAAGATGAAGATGTTTGGGAAGCTCACCCGAGACACGTTTGAGTGGCACCCTGACAAGCTTCTATGTAAGAGATTTAATGTCCCTGACCCTTATCCAGAGTAAGTTGGATAAACGTTTATATCAGTACAAAATGTATTCTAATTTTCCCCTTACATACTCATATAAATTCTTATTTTTTCCACATGAACTTATTTGCATATCCCTGGATATACACATCTACACATTTTATAGATTTGCTTTGATAAATTACTTCTATAATTTGTTACTAAAACAAAATCTGGATAGCAAACTTTATTCCATATTGAAGCTATGAAACTCAGATATGTCAAGTTACAAAAGCATTATGCCTCTCTCATTTGCCACCTTCTTATTGCTGCTCATGTGGTTTACATTTATAATGTTACTTATGTTTTTTAATTATCATTATAAAAGTTAAACACTTTCTTGTTTGATTAATAACACTTCAGGAGGTGGGGTGTGGTGGTGCACACTTGTAATCCTAGCTTGGGAGGCCAAGGCAGGAGGATGGCTTGAGCCCAGGAGTTCGAGGTCAGCCCAGGTAACATATTAAGACCCCACCTCTAAAAAATCAAACAAACAAACAGAACACTTCAAGATAGTAGGCCGGGTGCAATGGCTCACGCCTGTAATCCCTGTATTTTGGGAGACTGAGGCAGGCAGATCACTTGAGGTCAGGAGTTCGAGACCAGCCTGGCCAACATGGTGAAACCCCGTCTCTACTAAAAATACAAAAAATTAGCCTGATGTGATGGTGCACGCCTATAGTCCCAGCTATTTGGGAGGCTGACGCAGGAGAATTGCTTGAACCTGGGAGGCGGAGTGAGCCAAGATTGTGCCATTGCACTCTAGCCTGGGTGACAAAGCGAGACTCAATCTCAAGAGAAAAAAAAACAAAACAAAAAGATAGCATATGTAGTCAAACCAGAGACTGTCAGAAACTTTAGGTATATTTTTATCAGTGGAGCTTTTCCTTAATGGAAATCCATTTTCAAAGTTAAATTCTTGTCCTTATCATAATAAGGAAAAACTCATGGGACCTAAAGTCAGTCACCCAGATTCTCGAACTGCTTTGAGAAGTGAAAGCATCTTAGGAGACTTTTTAGTCATGCAGAAGAGGTGGAAAACTTGAGATGGAAAGCTTTTCAGGAGGTGGATTTTGTCCTACTGGTTGTTACTAAAATGATTCTTTTTTCAATTCCCAGTTCAACTTTGGTTGGCTTACCACGAGTGAAGCGTGACAAGTACTCAGTCTTCAACTTTCTGACGCTCCCAGAGACAGCTTCCTTGTCCACCACTCAAGCATCAAGTGAAAAAGTATCACAGCACCGAGGTCCCGACAGTGAGTAGGGTGTCCCCGGGGTCTCTGATTGATCAGGGCCTCAACCCCTAGCCTGTAGGAAGACAGAATTAAAGGGTAGTTTAGTCCTAACAATGTGAATGGTGCATATTCTCCCTCTGTTGAGGGAATTACTCTTACTAATAACTTAGCTCATGTTGTAATGGTCCAGATGTTTACTCTTTGGGGTTGGGGCTCTGTCGCTGCCTCTGCCACCTACCTCCCCAGGACCCCGCACAGTGCCAGGCCACCCCATAGTAGGCACGCTGACATTCTGAGTGAATGAAAGAGCAGTGGTGAAGAACTTGCCTTTTTGTTGCTAATGCTGGAGTTACATCTATGTCCTACCTTTCAGAATCAAGAAAACCATCCAGATGGGATACCTCTAAACACGAAAAGAAAGAAGATTCCATTAGTGAATTTTTAAGTTTGGCTAGATCAAAAGCCGGGCCACCTAAACAAGAGTCCAGCCCCTTAGTAAACAAAGAGGAAGAGCATGCACCAGAATCATCCGCAAATCAGGTATTTGGGGCTTCCAGATTCTCTTTGCCACGCTGAGTGTGGCCCTTGCTTTTCTCTTTGGTGATGCTTTCTCCTCGTGACTCACCAGCAGAGGCAGCCAACTATTGATCCATTTCCCCTTAAAGGCCATTTGGCTTGTTTCTAACTTTGGCTATAACAAGTAAAGCTGCTAGGAGCATTCATGTGCAGGTTTTTGTGTGAATGTAAGTTTTCATTTCTCTAGAGTACAAACCTAGTAGTGGGAATCCTGGAAAATATGTACGTGTATATTTAACTTTATAAGAAGCTGTCAAACTGTATTCCAAAGTTATTTTTGCCTTATGTATTTTGAAGTGCACTTCTTAGGTGCATATACATTTAGGATTGCTATTTCTCTGTCTCTTTTTTTTTTTTTTTTTGAGATGGAGTCTTGGTCTGTCCCCCAGGCTGGAGTGCAGTGGCATGATTTCAGCTCACTGCAAGCTCTGCCTCCCCTCCCGGGTTCAAATGATTCTCCTGCCTCAGCCTCCCAAGTAGATGGAACTACAGGTGCACACCACCATGCCTGGCTAATTTTTGTATGTTTAGTAGAGATGGGGTTTCACCATGTTGGCCAGGCTGGTCTTGAACTAGGATTGCTATTTCTTTTTGGTGAATTGATCTTTTTTTTTTCTTTGACACCGGCTTTTACTCTGTGCCCAGGCAGGAGTGCAGTGTTGTGATAATGGCTCATTGCAGGCTCGAATGCCCAGGTTCAAGCAATCCTTCTGCCTCAGCCTCCCGAGTAGTTGGGACTGCGGGCACACACCACCATGCCTGGCTAATTTTTTTTTTTTTTTTTTTTTTTTTTTTTTTAGAGAAAGGGCCTTGCTATGTTTTTCCAGGTTGGTCTCAAACTTCTATTCTCAAGCAAACCTCCTGCCCTGGCCTCCCAAAGTGCTGGGATTACAGGCGTGAGCCACCATGCCCAGTTGACCCTTTTAACATTATGTAATATCATCTTTATCCCTGGTAATTTTCTTTAGATTAGTGTTTGCGTAGTATATATTTTTTCATCTTCTTTTTAACACATCTGTTTCATTATATTTAAGGTGGGTTTCTTTTTTTTTTTGAGATGAAGTTTTACTGTTCTTGCCCAGGCTGGAGTACAATGGCGCTGTCTCGGCTCACCGCAGCCTCTGCCTCCCAGGTTCAAGCAATCCCCCTGCCTCAGCCTCCTGAGTAGCTGGGATTACAGGCAGGCACCACCACGCCTGGCTAATTTTGTATTTTTAGTAGAAACGGGGTTTCTCCATGTTGGTCAGGCTGGTCTTGAACTCTTGACCTCAGGTGATCTGTCCGCCTCAGCCTCCCAAAGTGCTGGGATTACAGGCATGAGCCACTGCGCCCAGCTAAAGTGGGTTTCTTATAAACACCATGTCACTGAGTCTTTCTTAAAATACATTTTGATAATTTATATTGAACATTTGCATTTAATATGATCATTGATATTTTTGGATTTAGGTGTATGATGTTACATTTTCTGTTTATTCTCACTCTTTTTTGTTTCTTTTTTTCCCCTTCCCTGCCTTCTTTTGGATTACTTGAATAATTTTTATATTCCATTTGAATTTTTCTATTTTTTTTCTCTTGGTATTTTTTTTTTAGTGATTGCTCTAGGGATTATAGTATACCTACTTACCTTTTTACAGTCTACTGAGAATTAAATGTTTTACCACTTCAAGTAGAATGGAGAAGCTTTAGCACTATGTAGGTCCTTTTACTCTCCTCCCTCTATACTGTCTTACATATTACATGTACACACAATGAAAATGCCATCAACCAGTGGTGATCATTTTTGCTTTTGGTCATTAAACATATTTTGAAAGAACCGATGCAGAGATAATAGCCTGCGTACTCTGTTTAATCAGGTATTTTCCATTTCTGTTGCTCTTTCTTCATCCTTGAACTTCCACGTTCCCCTCACCTATCACTTCTGTCTGAGGAACTTCCTTTAGCATTTCTTTTAGACCAGTTTCAACAAGTGATTCTCTTAAATTGCCATTATCTGAGAATGTCTTATATTTTGTCTTCATTCCTGAAGGATGTTTTTGCTGGATATAGAATTCTGGGTTGATAATTTTTTTAAAAATTAAATTGCTACATCCTCCGGGCTTTCATGATTTCTGATGAGAAATCTTCAAACATTCAAATTGTCCTCAGGCTGGGTGTGGTGGCTCACATCTGTAATCCCAGAACTTTGGGAGGCTGAAGCAGGGGGCTTGTTTGAGGCTAGGAGTTTGAGACTACCCTGAGCAACATCGTGAGACCCCATCTTTACAAAAAATTAAAAAACTAGTTGGGTGTGGTGGCGTGCACCTGTGGTCCCAGCTACTCAAGGGGCTGGGGTGGGAGGATCACTTGAGCCCAGGAGGTCAACACTGCAGTGAACTATGATCGCACCATTGCCCTCCAGCCTGGGTGACAGAGTGAGACCCTGGTTCAAAAAACCCCAAAACAAATTATTATTCCTCTGTACATAATGAGGTGATTTCTCCCCTAGCTGCTTTCAAGATTTTTGCTTGGTCTTTGGATTTTAGCGGTTTGATTATTATGTGTCTGGGTGTGAATTCTTTTGAGTTTATTTTGTTTGGGGTTTGTTAAGTTGCCTGAATCTGAGTTTGGAAATAGAACAGAGGCACAGTGCTCCACTGCATTTTGGGGGATCCTAGTAGCTGGGATTACAGGCACCCACGACCACGCCCAGCTAATTTTTGTACTTTTAGTAGAGATGGGGTTTCACCACGTTGGCCAGGATGGTCTCGATCTCCTGACCTTGTGATCCACCCGCCTCGGCCTCCCAAAGTCCTGGGATTACAGGGGTGAGCCACCGTGCCTGGCCTGGTTTTGCTTCTTTGACTTCATCAGCACATTGTACAGTTGTTGACTCGGAAACACCACAAAAATAAAAGCTATGTGAGTGATCACTGTTTAGTTGTGTGGTCTGTGGCTATGGATACCCATGTACATGAGCATAAACATAAATATGTGTGTCTGGGAGTGTATTCTAGAATGTCTCCTCCCTTTTACCCTTGCCTCTGTATCCCTGACTCTTATTTCACTGTCAATACAGACAGTCAACAAAGGTGTGGACACACAGGCTGAAGGAGAAGGGAGCCGCCCATCCATGGACTTATTCAGGGCCATCTTTGCCAGTTCCTCAGATGAAAAGTCCTCATCCTCCGAGGATGAGCAAGATGACAGCGAAGATGATCAGGCGGGCTCTGGGGAGGCCAACTTCCAAAGCTCCCAAGACACTGACTTGGGGGAAACATCATCCATGGCTCGCAGTATGTCAGTATTTCAGACTCGGGGATCTAAAGGAGAAGACAGTGACTCTAGCACAGCTGCTTCTCTGTTTACTCTATAATCTTAAACTCGAATGATTAGCAATCAATGATATGTAATCTTTTATACGTATATAATTTTTTTTTTTTTGGAAACAGGATCTAGCTCTGTCCTCAGGGTGGAGTACAGTGGTGCAATCTTTGGCTCACTGCAGCTTCCACCTCCTGGGATCAAGCAATCTTCCCACTTCAGCCTCCTGAGTAGCTCGGACTACAGGCATGTGCCACCACCCCTGGCTAATTTTTGTATTTTTAGTAGAGATGGGGTTTTGCCATGTTGCCCAGGCTGGTGTTGAACTCCTAGGCTTAAGTGATCTGCCCGTCTCGGCCTCCCAAAGAGCTGGAATTACAGGCACGAGCCACCACGCCTGGCCAACCTTTTATATTTTTAATTGAGATGGATCACAGTTTTTTTTTTTTCTATTTGGTATATATCTCTGGTATATTTTTTGGATAGCTGTGTTTGATTTTCCAACTTATCCTAATTGAGAAGAATTTAAAAATAGTAAAAATTTCGGCTAGGCGTGGTGGTTCACTCCCGTAATCCCATCACTTTGGGAGGCTGATGCGGGTGGATCAGTTCAGGTCAGAAGTTCAAGACCAGCCTGGCCAACACGGTGAAATCCCATCTCTACAAAAATTAGCTGGGCATGGTGGCACACACCTGTAATCCCAGCTACTCAGGAGGCTGAGGCAGGAGAATCACTTGAACCTGGGAGGCGGAGGTTGCAGTGAGCCGTAATTGTGCCATTGCACTCCAGCCTGGGTGACAGAGCGAGACTGTCTCAAAGAAAAAAAAAGAAAAAAAAAATAACAATTTTATTTAAAAAGATAGCTTTTTTTTTTTTTTTTTTTTTTTTTGAGATGAAGTCTCACTCTGTCACCCAGACTGGAGTGCAATGGTGCGATCTCGGTTCACTGCAACCTCCACCTCCCGGGTTCAAGCGATTCTCCTCCCTCAGCCTCCCAAGTAGCTGGAATTATAGGCGTGCACCACCACACCCGGCTAATTTTTGTATTTTTGGTAGAGACGGGGTTTCACCATGTTGGCCAGGCTGGTTGCAAACTCTGGGCCTCAAGTGAACCATCCGCAGTGGGCTCCCAAAGTGCTAGGTTTACAGGTGTGAGCCACTGTGCCTGGCCAGAAATAACCACTGTAAACACTTTGATGTATAGTTTTCCTGACTTTTTTTTTTTTTTTTTGAGATGGAATCTCACTCTTGTCGCCCAGGCTGGAGTGCAGTGGCGCAATCTCGGCTCACTGCAACCTCTGCCTCCTGGGTTCAAGCAATTCTCCTGCCTCAGCCTCCCAAGTAGCTGGGACTACAGGCATGCGCTACCATGGTCAGCTAATTTTCGTATTTTTAGTAGAGAAGGTGTTTCACCATGTTGGCCAGGCTAGTCTCGAACTCCTGACCTCAGGTGATCCGCCCACCTCAGCCTCCCAAAGTGCTGGGATTACAGGAGTAATCCCAGTGCCCGGCTAGTCTTCCAGACTTTTAAAATTTTTATATCTCTTCTATCTGAATATATAGTAATCTGTTTAAAAGACAAGATTAGTAACGTGAATATGATCAGTAACGTGAATATGATCATTTATCTTCAAGGTTTTTTCTTTGATAATTTATTTTGAGTGAAACTTGTCTCCCGCAGTTCTCTGGGATGGGACATAGTCTTACACTCCTGATGGTTCGTAAGTTTTTTCCTTCTCAGATGGCCCTTTCTTGGGGACACATTTCTACTTTTCAGGTCTTAGGGGCCCTAGGCTATGTGCCCACAGGTGCACTCGGCACCCTGTACCTTAGCCCTTGGTGCCCTTGGTCGCAGGCGCCTTTATGTGACTGACTTCCAGCTCCGGAGTTCACAAGGGAAGCGCCGGGGTCTGCGCGTTCACTGCTGCATCCTTAGCACCTGGCAGGAGTGAAGTGGTGTGGGCAAGCATACGTTATCTGGAGGCAAAAGACATGAATGAAAGACTCAGAGACATTAACATGGGGCAGACGAATGACATGAACGCCCTGCTGTTTTTCAGCTCTCGTACCAGCACCCCAGGAGCCACCACCTTCCTTCCCAATACAAAAGATGCAGATAGATGAAAGAGAAGAGTTCGGCCCGCGGCTGCCTCCCGTCTTCTGCCCCAGTAAGTGCCAAGCCCTTTGGTTCACCCATTTGTATCAGTGTGTGATTGCCCTGAGATGGGGACAGTGTGACTTACAGCCGACCAAACATATGTGCTTGCTTCTGGTTTATGTGTTTTCAGTCACGTTTTAAACCCGTTGTCTCCACCTAGTGCCTGAAATGATAGTTGTTTCTGTACAGCTTCAGAGACCTCCAAACTTTATTTCCTTACCTGCCATATGTTTACAGGAGGGTCCTAAGTATCTTAAGTTTTGTTATAGAAATATAATTTTCCCAACAGAGCTTAAAGAAAAAGAGGCTGGCCGGGCGTGGTGGCTCATGCCTGTAATCCCAAAACTTTGGGAGGCCGAGGTGGGCGGATCACGAGGTCAAGAGATCAAGACCATTTTGTCCAACATAGTGAAACCCCGTCTCTACTAAAAATACAAAAATTAGCTAGGCATAGTGGCGCACATCTGTAGTCCCAGCTACTCGGGAGGCTGAGGCAGGAGAATCACTTGAACCCAGGAGGCGGAGGTTGCAGTGAGCCGAGATTGTGCCACTGCACTCCAGCCCAGGTGACTCAGCAAGACTCTGTCTCAAAAAAAAAAAGAAAAAAAGAAAAAAGAAAAAGAGGCTGCAGCCAGGCACAATGGCTCTAGTCGGGCGGGTGGCTGACACCTGTTATCCCAGCACTTTGGGAGGCCGAGGGGGGCGGATCGCTTGAGGTCAGGAGTTCAAGACCACCCTGGCGAATTTGGTGAAACCCCATCTCTACTAAAAATATAAAAATTAGCTGGGCATGGTGGTGTGTGCCTGTAATCCCACCTAGTAAGGAGGCTGAGGCACGAGAATCACTTGAACCTGAGAGGCGAAGGTTGCAGTGAGCCAAGATCGAGATCGCGCCACTGCACTCCAGCCTGGGTGACAGAGCGAGACTCTGTCTCAAAAAAAGAAAAGAAAAAAGAGGCCGGGTGTGGTGGCTCATGCTTGTAATCCCAGCAGTTTGGGAGGCCGAGGCAGGCAAATTACTTGAGCCCAGGAGTTCGATACCAGCCTGGGTGACATAGGGAGACTCATCTCTATTTAAAAAAAAAAAAAAAGGGCAGGCGCGGTGGCTCATGCCTGTAATCCCAGCACTTTGGGAGGCCGAGGCGGGCGGATCATGAGATCAGGAGATTGAGACCATCCTGGCTAACACGGTGAAACCCCGTCTCTACTAAAAATACAAAAAAATTAGCCGGGCGTGGTGGCGGGCGCCTGTAGTCCCAGCTGCTGGGGAGGCCGAGGCAGGAGAGTGGCATGAACCTGGGAGGCGGAGCTTGCAGTGAGCCGAGATCGCGCCACTTCACTCCAGCCTGGGCGACAGAGCAAGACTCCATCTCAAAAAATAAATAAATAAATAAAATTTAAA
Organism: Pongo pygmaeus; assembly: GCF_028885625.2. Classification (NCBI taxonomy): domain Eukaryota; kingdom Metazoa; phylum Chordata; class Mammalia; order Primates; family Hominidae; genus Pongo; species Pongo pygmaeus. Next base: position 38,299,116 of record NC_072393.2, read on the forward strand.
AAAAAATTAAGGCCAGTCACGGTGGCTCACGCCTGTAATCCCAGCACTTTGGGAGGTTGAGGCGGGCAGATTACGAGGTCAGGAGATCGAGACCACCCTGGCTAACACCGTGAAACCCCGTCTCTACTAAAAAAATACAAAAAAAAAAAAATTAGCCGGGTGTGGTGGCGGGCGCCTGTAGTCCCAGCTACTCGGGAGGCTGAGGCAGGAGAATGGCGTAAACCCGGGAGGCGGAGCTTGCGGTGAGCCGAGATCACACCACTGCACTCCAGCCTGGGTGACAGAGTGAGACTCCGTCTCAAAAAAAAAAAAAATAAATAAATAAAAAAAGAGAAATAAAAAAAAAAAGTATGCAAAATTGGAGGGGAATTGCAAGGAGAAGAGTATTTAAGACTCTTATATATTTAAAAAATTTTATTTGTTTATTTATTTATTTTTCAGACAGGGTCTCACTCTGTCACCTAGGCTGGAGTATAGTGTTGCTATCATAGCTCACTGCAGCCTTAGACTTCTGGGCTCAAGTGATCCACCCACTTCAACCTCCAACAGTGCTGGAATTACGAGAGTGAACCACTGCACCCAGTCAAGCCTCCTTTTTTTCTTTTTCTTTTTTTTTTTTTTTGAGACGGAGTTTTGCTCTTGTTGCCTAGGCTGGAGTGCAATGGCGCAATCTCAGCTCACCGCAACCTCCACCTCCTGGGTTCAAGTGATTCTCCTACCTCAGCCTCCCAAGTAGCTGGGATTACAGGCACATGCCACCATGGCTGGCTAATTTTGTATTTTTAGTAGAGATGGGGTTTCTCCATATTGGTCAGGCTGGTCTCGAACTCCTGACCTGAGGTGATCCCCCCGCCTCAGCCTCCCAATGTTCTGGGATTATAAGCGTGAGCCACCACATCCAGCCGCCAAGCCTCCTTTTTACTTTAGCTAATGTAGCAAATACAATAAAATGGTCCTCTCAGAAGTAAATACAATCTATCCCCCATTCCGTTCCCCAAATATCTGTCAACAACTTCAATTGAGTGCCATCTTAAATTGGCATCTCAAGTTAAAACATTTAGACTGGTTTATCATCTCTTTGAGGGCTGGGTTTACAAACATCTGTAACATGGCCCAGATATATAACTAACATAAAAATAGTAACATGGCCCAGATATATAACTAACATAAAAATATCATTATTCACTTTATAGTTTCCCATGGTGCCCACATTTGAATACTGGTTTGATTAGCTAACTGCTTTCAAAAACAGGATTAAAAAGCAGAGAAAAAAAGTATGAAGTTTTGATAAATTCCAGTGAATATATTTCTTATTTGCTATAGTTGTTCAGCACTTTTGTTTTATTTTGAGACAGAGTCTCACTCTGTCACCCAGTCTGGAGTGCAGTGGTGCAATCTCGACTCACTGCAACCTCCACCTCCCAAGTTCAGGTGATTCTCCTGCCTCAGCCTCTGGAGTAACTGGGATTACAGGTGCCTGGCTAATTTTTTGTATTTTTAGTAGAGACGGGGTTTTACCATGTTGGTCAGCCTGGTCTTGAAATTCTAACCTCAAGTATCCACCTGCCTCAGCCTCCCAAAGTGTTGGGATTACGGGCGTGAGCCACTGTGGCCTGGTTGTTCGGCTCTTTAATTTCAAACTGGTGTGTCAGCACTGGAAAGCCAAGTCTTTTATGTCCCTTTCCCATAATGTCTTCGATACCCTTGTAATAGTGACTTAATTTGGTCTATGGGTTATTCAGGGAAATGATTTTTGAAAAAAACTAGTGTTAAAAAAAAGTTTTGGGCTGAGTGTGGTGGCTCATGCCTATAATCTTAGCACTTTGGAAGGCTGAGGTGGGAAAATTACTTGAGTCTAGGAGTTTGAGTTCAGCCTGGGCAACGTAGAGAGATTGCATCTCTTAAAAAAATAAAAAAGAAAAAGATTAGCCTGGTGTGGTGGTGCATGCCTGTGGTCCCAGCTACTCAGGAGGCTGAAGTGGGAGGATCGCTTGAGCCCAGGAGGTTGAGGCTGCAGTGAGCTATGATCCCACTGCTGCACTCCAGCCTGGGTGACAGAGCGAGATGCTGTCTCAAAATAAATAAATAAATAAAAAGCTGGGTGCGGTGGCTCACGCCTGTAATCCCAGCACTTTATGGGGGCCAAGGTGGGCAGATCACCTGAGGTTGGGAGTTCGGGACCAGCCTGACCAACATGGAGAAACCCTATCTCTACTAAAAATACAAAATTAGCCAGGCATGGTGGCACATGGCTGTAATCCCAGCTACTTGGGAGGCTGAGGCAGGAGAATCGCTTGAACCTGAGAGGTGGAGGTTGGGCTGAGCTGAGATTGCACCATTGCACTCCAGCCTGGGCAACAAGAGTGAAACTCTGTCTCAAAAAAAAAAAAAATTAAAATAATTTTGGAAAAAAAAGAATGTTTTGGGAGATTGAATTTTGAAAAATCTGGTTGGGCATGGTAGCTCACACCTGTAATCCCAGCACTTTGGGAGGCTAAGGTCGGAGGATCCCTTGAGTCCAAAAGTTCGATACCAGCCTTGGCAACATAGGAAGACTCTCACTTCCACAAAAAAATTAAAAAATTAGCCGGGTATGGTGATACATGTCTGTAGTCCCAGCTACTTGGGAAGCTGAGGTAGGAGGATATGTGAACCCAGGTCAAGGCTGTAATGAGCTGTGATTGTACCATTGCCCACCAGTCTGGGTGACAGAGCGAGAACCTAAAAAAAAAAAAAGAAATAGGACTACAAAATTGCAGGCATCTGTTAACTGAGTTGAGAAAATATTCACCCTTACGAAACATCTTGAAACTTTTCTTTTTTTTTCTTTTTTTTTTTTGAGATGGATTCTTGCTCTGTCACCCAGGCTGGAGTGTAGCACGATCTTGGCTCAGTGCAGCCTCTGCCTCCCAGGTTCAAGTGATTCTCCTGCCTCAGCCTCCTGAGTAGTGGGGATTACAGATGCCCGCCACCACGCCCAGCTAATTTTTGCATTTTTAGTAGAGACGGGGTTTCACCATGTTGGCCAAGCTGATTATGAACTCCTGACCTCAAGTGATCTGCCCACCTCAGCCTCCCAAAGTGCTGGGATTACAGGCGTGAGCCACCGTTCCTGGCCGAAACTTTTCTTTAGGTGAAAAAAATTGATTTAATGCCTTTCACTGCTTCTACTATTATGAATTTTTTTGATTTAGTTACCCGGAAATTAATGACCTATGAAAACATTTTGGTCTGAATTTGGAGATGGAGAATTGAGGCACATGCAAATGCTTTAATGATTTTTAATGATTATATACATTATTATTATTTTTTAAAATTAGGTAGAGATAGGGTCTCACTATGTTGCCCAGGCTGGCCTTGAACTCCTGAGATCAAGGATCCTCCTGCCTGGGCCTCCCAAAGTGTTGGGATTACAGGCATGAGCCACCGCTCCCAGCCCATTATGTTGTTTTGATGGTAGTTTTTTCAGTGTTTCCACTTATAAGACAAATTCTTATAAAATATATTTTTGTAGAGAGAGGATGATATAAGAAGAGCTAACATTTAGGTGCCAGATTCTGAGCTTCGAGAATCATGGACATGGCCCTGTCTAGTCTAGTCTGTGTCCCTAAAAGGATCGGGATTCTTATTGTCCCCATTTTATAGCTGGGGAAACTGGGCTTGGGAGAGGTTAGACGACGTGTGAAAGATCACATTGCTGGCAGCAGAGCTGAGTTCCAATTCTGGTCTGTTTCTGAGCTTATCTGATGATGTTGAATTACAAAAGGCTTTGTGGGCTTTCTGCTCTGACTTTATCTGCATCTGGCAGCTGGGGTCATGGCAGGATACTGATTGGATCACACAGGTCTTTGTTGAAGTCTCTGGCAGCTTTCTAAATACAGCTCTGCAAGGTGGTGTGCTAATCTGTTTCTCAGTGAGGCAGAAGCTAATCCGAGGGCAGGAGTTCTTCCTCAGTGTTAAGCATTCCATCTACACAAGATGCCTGATTCAGCAGTTTAGGAGCTTACTTTGGATAGTCTTTGTTTTTGCGCTATATAGGTCCTGTGTTTATTACCTTTGTGTTTCAGATGCTCGTCAGACACTTGAGGTTCCTCAAAAAGAGAAACATAAAAAGAATAAAGACAAGCACAAGGCCAAGAAAGAGCACAAGCGGAAGAAAGAGAAGGTGAGAGACTTGTGTGTACCCCAGGATCAGTGTGGGGTGGGACCCGCTGGTCAGCCCCCAGGAGTGTCATATACAGCAGCTGAAGAGCGGATCTGGTGGCCAAGTCACAGTTCTCCCTGAGACTTAACAGAAATGTTGACATTCAATGCAAACGCGTGATTTTTCAGAAACATTTTCTTTTGCACTTAAACCCCCCCCCCCTTTTTTTTTTTTGAGATGGAGTCTCACTCTGTTGCCTAGGATGGATGGAGTGCAGCTGCAACCTCTACCTCCTGGGTTCAAGCAATTCTCCTGCTTCAGCCTCCCGAGTAGCTGGGACCACAGGTGTGCACCACCACACCCGGCTAATTTTTTGTATTTTTAGTAGAGACGGGGTTTCACCATGTTGGCCAAGCTGGTTTTGACCTCCTGACCTCAGGTGATCTACCTCCCAAAGTGCTGCGATTACAGGCATGAGGCACCATGCCCAGCCCTTAAAAAAACTTTTTTTGTGAACATTAAAAAGCAGAAAAAAGGGCATTTAGGGATCTTAGAGCAATGGGTATTAAATAATAAAACGATTTATTTCTTATTTATTCAATATTAAGTGAAGATATTATTTTCAGCATTTCTCAGCTACTTTGTCTTTATTACAGTTTGAGATTTTAGTCCGTCACTTGCCATTTGAAGTAAAAGAATTCGAATGGAAGACAGGCATGTGCTTCCACAGTTGACGTCTCTTATTTCATCATCCATGTCTTCTTTTGGGTTACAGCACAGGCTTTTAATTAGGTTAATGTTCTTCTTGGGTACCCAAAGTAGTCTGGGCTAGCAGCTGAAGAAATTAGAAACAGTTTCCTTACTGGCCACCAGAGGGAAGCACTCCCATGTATGGCGGATGACGGGCGTTCCCTCCTAGTGAAAGGAAGAAAATGTGTTCCGACCAAATCTGTGTGTCCTTACCAGTGTATCTGCTGTTCGGTAACCTTCTGCCAGTTTCTTCCTTGTGGTTTTCCTGGGTGCCCATCATCCTGACATGAAGTTTCTCAGGGGCCTGACAAAATAAACAAGTCAGGTTCACCGGAGGTGGCACAGGTCACCATGCATGAGATGTGTGGTGTCACATCTTATGACACCAAGTGTTACAATGGGTCCTGTCTGCGCCTCCTTGGTTCTGCTGTATCTGTTGCTGGAGGCGCAGCTGGGTCAGGGTGTGCAGTTGAGAGTGGCACAGCCGTCTGCCCTGTGCTGTCTTGTTAGGCTCTCACTCTCACTCACTCTAAATGAGGTTTAAACATTTTTTTGAATGACTCCACTGCAGCCTTGTTAACCTTTCATTGTATTGAATTAAGGAGAAAAAAAGACATTTGTTTTCCCCCACCACTATTTATTTTTTTACAGAAAAAGAAACACAGGAAGCACAAACACAAAGGCAAGCAAAAGAATAAAAAAACAGAGAAAAGTAGTAGCTCCGAGAGTTCCGACAGCAGCGACAGCCAAAGTGACGAGGAAACTGCAGATGTGTCACCCCAGGAGCTGCTGAGACGGTGGGTAGTGGGAGACAGAGGGTTTTTCAGAAACCTTTAGAGGCTTACTGAGTGCTTGATGTGTTTGCTTAGAGGCAAATATCAGAAATGAGAAATTGGTAGGCCTGGTGCAGTGGCTCATGCCTATAATCCCAGCACTTTGGGAGGCTGAGGCGGGAGGATCGCTTGAGCCCAGGAGTTTGAGACCAGCCTGGGCAACGTAGTGAGACCCCATCTCTACAAAAACAAACAAACAAAAAAACCAAATTAGCTGGGCGTGGTGGTGCACACCTGTGCCTCCAGCTATTTGGGAAGCTGAGGTGGGAGGATCTGTTGAGCCCGGGAATTGGAGGTTGCAATGAGCCACGATCGTACCACTGCACTCCAGCCTGGGTGATAGAGCAAGACTCTCTGCCTAAAAGAAAAAAAAAAATGTGTGTATTAACTAGGCTTTTTAAAAAGTTTGAATATCTAATTATGTAAGTGATATGTGACTATATTATCATTACGAAAATTCAGGCCGGGCGCGGTGGCTCATGCCTGTAATCCCAGCACTTTGGGAGGCCGAGGCGGGTGGATCACAAGGTCAGGAGATCGAGACCATCCTGGCTAACACAGAGAAACCCCATCTCTACTAAAAATACAAAAATTAGCTGGGCGTGGAGCGTGTGCCTGTAGTCCCAGCTGCTGGGGAGGCTGAGGCAGGAGAATGGCGTCAACCTGGGAGGCGGAGCTTGCAGTGAGCCGAGATTGCGCCAGTGCCTTCCAGCCTGGGCGACAGAGCGAGACTCTGTCTCAATTAAAAAAAAAAAAAAAGAAAGAAAGAAAATTCAGACCTTACAGCCAATGCTTAAAGGAGCCCTGACCAGTTCTCCAAACCTCTACTTTCTCCACAGTCACTTCTGCCATCAGTTTCATATGTAACCTTTAAGACCTTTTTTGTGCAACCACACACACACACATACACACTCACATACATGGACACACATACACACTCACATACATGGACGCACATACACATTGTTTGTTTTTTTTTTAGACAGAGTCTCGTTCTGTCACCCAGGCTGGAGTGCAGTGGTGCGATCTTGGCTCAGTGCAACCTCTGCCTCCCGGGTTCAAGCAGTTCTCCTACCTCAGCCTCCTGAGTAACTGGGATCACAGGCGCCCGCCCCCACACCCAGCTAATTTTTGTATTTTTGTATTTTTTATTTTTTTAGTAGACACAGGGTTTCGTCGTGTTGGCCAGGCTGGTCTCAAACTCCTGACCTCAAGTGATACACCCACCTTGGCCTCTGAGTGCCGGGATTACAGGTGTGAACCACCATGCCTGGCCTATATACAGATTTTTGTGCACATTTTAAATATAAGTAATATAATTTTATATAGCATATATTTATAGGGTATGAATTTTATTTTATTTTTTGAGACAGAGTCTCACTCTGTCACCCAGGCTGGAGTGCAGTGGCCTGATCACAGCTCACTGTAAACTCTGCCTCTCCGGCTCAAGGGATCCTCCCACCTCAGCCTTCAGAGTAGCTGGGACTGTAAGTGTGCACCACCACACCCAGCTAATTTTTTTAAAAAATTGTTTTTTTTGAGACAGAGTCTCGCTCTGTCACCCAAGCTGGAGTGCAGTGGCACGATCTCGGCTCACTGCAAGCTCCATCTCCTGGGTTCACGCCATTCTCCTGCCTCAGCTTCCTGAGTAGCTGGGACTACAGGCGCCCGCCACCACGTCCAGCTAATTTTTTGTATATTTAGTAGAGACGGGGTTTCACCGTGTTAGCCAGGATGGTCTCAATCTTCTGACCTGGTGATCCGCCTGCCTCGGCCTCCCAAGGTGCCGGGATTACAGGCATGAGCCACCGCGCCTGGCCTAAAAAAATCTTTTTTGTAGAGATGGGATCTCCTATGTTGCCCAAACTGGTCTCGAACTCCTGGCCTCAAGTGATCCTCCTGCCTCGGCCTCAGGCGTGAGCCACTGCGCAGGCCTACTCTTGCCAGTTTTATCTTTATTGGGAAGAAGGGTATTGTGTGAACTCTTTGAGTGTCTGGCTTCTGAGATTCCTTCAGATGATGGTAGGCATCAGTGAGGGGCTTGTAGTCATTGCTGTGGAAGATTCCTTCTTGTGAGCACACCACGGTGTGTTTATCTCTTCTGTTGTGTGGATACTGGGTTTTTTACTTTGAGGCTGTGGAGCAGGGATTTGCAGCCAGTGTGACCCAGCTCTGTTTCAAATAGAACTGCCACGAACATTCCTATATGTATGAAATTCAGATTTAGGCCAGGTGCGGTGTCTCACATCTGTAATCCCAGCACTCTGGGAGGCCGAGGCAGGTGGATCATGAGGTCAGGAGATTGAGACTATCCTGGTTAACACGATGAAACCCCAAACCCCATCTCTACTAAAAAACTAGCTGGGCATGGTGGCACGAGCCTGTAGTCCCAGCTACTCAGGAGGCGGAGGCAGGAGAATCGCTTGAACCTGGGAGGTGGAGGTTGCAGTGAACCGAGATCGTGCCACTGTGCTCCAGCCTGGGTGACAGAGACTCTGTCTCAGAAAAAAAAAAAAAAAAAAAAAAAGAAATTCAGATTTAAGACTGACAACTTGGGGGCTGGGCGTGGTGGCTCATGCCTGTAATCCCAATACCTTGGGAGGCCAAGATGGGAGGATCACTTGAGCCCAGGAGTTCAAGACTAGCTCAGGTAATATAGGGAGACCCTGTCTCTATAAAAAAATTAAAAAAAAAAGACAACTTGGATGCTTTGGACCCTGGAGTGAATGTATTTTAGTTCCTTCCCAAGGGTCATGCAATGGATATGGTAGGTGAGTGAAACTGAGATTAAAAATTGCTTGTATTCTCAAGGCTAAATAAGACTAGGGAAAAAAGTTGCTTTTATAAATGGTCTTAATGCGAGGTGTTGGTGAGTGAGTCTCTGTGTGTTTTCAGGGTAATAGAAGAAGCATTTTAAGAACACAGATTGGCCGGGTACGGTGGCTCATGCCTGTAATCCAGCACTTTGGGAGGCCGAGGCGGGCAGATCACGAGGTCAGGAGTTCGAGACAAGCCTGGCCAACGTGGTGAAACCCCGTCTGTACTGACAACTTGTGGGCTGGGCATGGTGGCATACACCTGTAATCCCAGCTACTCTGGAGGCTGAGGCAGGAGACTTGCTGAAACCTGGGAGGCGGAGGTTGCAGTGAGCTGAGATCGCACCAGTGCACTCCAGCCTGGGCGACAAGAGCGAGACTCCATCTTGGGGGAAAAAAAAAAAAAGCACAGATTAGGCAGTACTTCATTGTGGGTTATTGTGAGTGCATTTTATAGGTGCAGACATGCTGCTGTGATATGGGGAGGCCTGGCATTCTCAGCCTTCACGGAGCTGTTTGGTTTTTCATTTCCTAGCTAACTTTCCATTTCTCTCTTTTCTATTTTCTTTTCCAGGCTGAAAAGTCTTCCGCTAAGAAGGCAGTAATTGAATGCTGCCCTGGCTTGTCCTAGAATCATTTCTCCTCCATGATGGAAGCCCAGTGATTGTTCAGTTAACGTGTTGTACAGAGTGTATTTATATGTAAATTCCTGCTGTAAAATAATTTTTAAAACCTTGACATTTCAAAGACTGCCTTGAAAGGTCGCAGAAATTGATTTCTATTTTTAATTTCAGTTAGTGTCGGGGGAAAAAAATCCAGACTGAACAGTTTAATTAAAGTGGAATTTTTCTATTTTCTTCTTGATTTTTAAAAAATTTCCCGGGACGTTAAAAAAGAAGTTAAAAGTGAAGGCTTCTCTCTGGTTTTGTGATGAAGACAGTCTGGACTCACTGAAGGACAAGCGTGTGAGAGGGGGTGGTTGCGGCCTCTCCTGCTGTTTCTTGGGAGTGAAGCTCTTCCCTCTCCGGGTGGCTGGGTTGCTGTTGGTGCCCAGGAAGCCCCATGGGAGGGCAGAGCCAGGGCCTGGCAGGGGGCCTCAGCCTCTCAGGGTAGATGTCACTAAAGTGTCTGAGACAGGCAGGGAAACCAGGCAGGAGAATGTGCACCCACAGCCTGGGTTACACGGCTGCAGCTCCCTGCTCTGAGGCCACCTCATGTGTACCAAGGAGACCTTTTTGAAAAATAAAGTGCAGACCAGGTGTGATGGCTAATGCCTGTAATCCCAGAGCTTTGGGAGGCCGAGGCGGGAGGATTGCTTGAGCCCAGGAATTCCAGACCAGCCTGGGACACATAGAGACCCCTGTCTCCACAAAAAATAAAGTACTGAGCATTTGTATTTTACATTATGAAAGTAGCATCATAGATCACAACAATTTTAAAAGCAGAAAGAAGGAAGCGGCCGGGTGCGGTGGCCCATGCTTGTAATCACAGCACTTTGGGAGGCCGAGGCCAGCGGATCACTTGAGGCCAGGAGTTCGAAAACAGCCTGGCTGACATGGTGAAACCTTGTCTCTACTAAAAATACAAAAAAATTAGCCAGGTCTGGTGAGCATACATATGCCTGTAATCCCAGCTGTGTGGGAGGCTGAGGCAAGAGAATCCCTTGAATCCCGGAGGTGGAGGTTGCAGCGGATCACTTGAGGCCAGGAGTTCGAAAACAGCCTGGCCAACATGGCGAAACCTTGTCTCTACTAAAAATGCAAAAAAATTAGCCAGGTCTGGTGAGCATACATACGCCTGTAATCCCAGCTGTGTGGGAGGCTGAGGCACCAGAAACCCTTGAACCCTGGAAGTGGAGGTTGCAGTGAGCCGAAATTGCACTACTGCACTCCAGCCTGGGTGACACAGAGGCTCTTGTCTCCACCAAAAGAAAAAAAAAAAAAAAAAAAGGAAGAAAATCACTTTTAGTTTTATCATCCAAAGATGACACCCTTCAATATTTTGAATAATTCCACCCTGTCATTTTCTAGCTATGGGGCTGTTATCTGACTGGTGGTAGCATTTTATTCCCTGTCACTGTTGTTGGGGTTGTGATAGATATTTCCCTCATGCTATTATAAATGTTGTAAACCCACCCCTAATAACTGCATCTTATTTCGTGCAGGGGCTACCCCATAACTTACTGACCTTTTCTGTTTTGTCATGAAGTGGGTTGGCCAGGAGCTGTACCCAGGCAGAGGACATGAAGAAATTGCCCTGTGACAGGAGCCGGGGAAACTACAGGGGAGGGCTGGAGGCTGGGGTGCTGGTTTTGCTGGCTCAGCCTGGTTCCCAGAATGCAAAGCCCATTTTTATTTTTTTTGCAACCTCCACCTGCTGGGTTCAAGCCATTCTCCTGCCTCAGCCTCCCATGTAGCTGGAACTACAGGTGCACGCCCCTATGCCCGGCTAATTTTTGTTATTTTTTTTGTTGTTGTTAGTAAAGATGGGGTTTCACTAAACCTGTTGGCCAGGCTGGTCTCCAACTCCTGACCTCAGGTAATCCGCCGGCCTCAGCCTCCCAAAGTGCCGGGATTACAGGCGTGAGCCACCGCGCCCGGCTGCAAAGCCCATTTTTCTATAGGTAACCTGTGCTGCGCCGGGTTTCACTGGTTTTCACCCAGCGAGAGAGGAGGCAGCGAAGTCGCGGGCCCAGCGTAGCGCGCGCCTCCGAAGGGCTTGGTGCGGGCGCGGGCGCGCGGCACCACCGTTCCCATCCAGGCTTGCAGGCGGCCACCGGCGGGCCAGGCTTCGAGATGGCCTCCCCGCCGCGGTGCTCCCCGACAGCCCAGGACATGGAATGCAAGTTGCCGCCACCCTCGGCCCCCGCCAGCGAGTGTCGTCCCGGCAGGCTGTCCTGGGGGACCCTGGCGAGGGCCTTAGGCCGCTTCAAGCTGACGATCCCGCGCACGCACCTGCTGGCCACCGTCGACCCCCTGGCCTTGGACAGGGAACCACCGCCGCAGCTGTTGCTTGAGAAGCACCAGGTGCCGGAGAAATTGATCTGGGGCGACCAGGAGCCTCTCTCCAAGGTCAGAACCGCCGTTGGGGTGAGGGGGCAGTGGCCTGTTCCCCACACGGGAGGAAGGCGCTCGAGCTGTCGGGGGACCCATGGAAAACCCACCTGGCTTCACCAGGACCCCCAGCGAGGCCTTAGGCCCATTCCCCCATCTGTGGTACATCCAGTGGGCAAAGGTCAGACACAGCTGAGCAAGGCCTGCTGGGGATGCCGGCGGGGGCTCCCGGTACTGCCACCTGCTGGGGAACCAGGACTCTTCGCTGGGAAGAGGCTCTGCTCCACCACGTGCACTCTGACCCCACCTAGACCTTGGAGTCTCCGTAGGGCCACCCACAGTGATGCTCCTAATTGCAGCCCAAGGGTCGGTGGCTCAGCTCTCCCCGTCCAGGAGATACAGTTAGCGTCAGAAGAAACGGGAAACTCAGAATAATAATTAAAAATAATAATAACAATGAATTGGGCCAGGCAAGGTGGCTCACACCTGTAATCCCAGCCCTTTGGGAGGCCCAGGTGGGAGGATCACTTGAGCCCAGGAGTTTGAGACCAGCCTGGGCAACATAGTTAGAGGGCGTCTCTACAAAAAATAAACTTAGCCCAGTGTGATGGGGCACACCTGTGGTCCCAGCCACTTGAAAGGCTGAGGCAAGAGGATCCCTTGAACCCAGGAGTTTAAGGCTGCAGTGAGCTGATTGTGGCACTGCACTCCAGCCTGGGCAACAGAGCGAGACTCTGTCTCCAGAATATATATATATATGTAGAGAGAGAGAGAGAGAAAGAAAAACTGGCTGGGTGCGGTGGCTCATGCCTGTAATCCCAGCACTTTGGGAAGCCGAGATGAGCAGATCACTTGAGGTCAGGGGTTGGAGACCAGCCTGGCTAACATGGTGAAACTCTTTCTCTACTAAAAATGCAAAAATTAGCCGGGCGTGGTGGAGCGTGCCTGTAATCCCAGCTACTCTGGAGGCTGAGGCAGCAGGATCATTTGAACCTGGGAGGCAGAGGTTGCAGTGAGCCGAGATCATCTCACTCTGTCTCAAAAACAAAACAAAACAAAACCAAAACCCAATAAAGAACATTCTCAATAAGTAGCGTTTCATGCTTGGCCTTGATTTAATGTACTCACATGCAGATGTCAGGGTGTATTTTTAATAATTTCCTCGAAACCTCTGCCTGGCTTCCCAGCATGTTTAAGATGAAGTCTGGCGATCTGCCTGTGGCCTTCCAGGCCATTTCGGATCTGGCACCTCTCCCATGTTCTCCTCCCCCATCCCCCTGTCTTGCTGACCTACAAGCAGGTCTGGCCTCAGGGCTCTTGGCAGGTCCCTGCCCCCACGGTATTGCGCTCTTGGGGAGGCCCTCCCTGACCGCCCATCTAAAGTAGCCAGGGCCACTGTCTCCTCCGTGCCTCATGGCATGGTCTGACATCCCCCTTCCGTCCTCAAGGTGTCCTCTGGCTGCCAGCAACTGGCTCCTCGAGGTTAGGGACTTTGCTCCTAGGTGGCTGCTGAGCTGCAGCATCAGGTCCAGGCCCCATGGGGGAGAAGGCTCTCGAGGTTTATTTGTGGAATATGTGAATGAACGCTACGCACAGAAGAACCGTTTTGTTTTTGCACAAATTGCTCTGTCCTCTGCATGAGCTTTGTCAGCGCCTCTGAAATGTACTCATGTGTTGGGGACTTCTCTCTGCAGCCCCTGGAACCCCTTTACCTAGTGGATCCCAAGGGACTGTGTGCAGAAAAAAACCTGAAAGGAGGGCCCCAGAAAAGCCTGTGGGTGGGGGCAGAGGAATGGTTCCTCCCTCTTGCTGATGTTTTTCCATGATGGAGTTCTAGGTTTTTTGTTTTCCTATTTTTTAAATTAAATTATATTTTTAAAATTATTATTTAATTTTGATTTTTTTTGTAGAGAGGGGGAGTCTCGCTATGTTGCCCAGGCTGGTCTTAAACTCCTGACCTCAAGCAATCCTCACTCCTCAGCCTCCCAAAGCACTGGAATTGCATGCCTGAGCCACTGCATCCAGCAAATTTAATTTCAATTTTTAATGATAGTTCGATTTTCCTAATGAGAGAGATAACCCAAACCCTGCAGGGGCGGCGGGGGCTGGGGTCGTCAGGGGCGGGGGAGGTGCGGGAGGGCTGCGCAGGTCGCGTCGCAGGGACTGGGGCCGCTCCTGGGGTAGGGAGCCGACCCTGCACGCGCGGCCCCGGCCCGGCCCGACGGTGTTAGCGAATTTCCCCGGAGAAAAGCCCGGTCCCAGCTCTCCGCGCTCCCTGGCAACGGAGCCCGCTTTCCAGTGTCCCCGTGTCCCCGAGTCCCCCAGAGGCGGAGTATCCTCTCATCTCCTGCATCCCCACCTGCGCGTCCCCGACCCCCCCCACCCCGCATCACCTGCAATTGGAAAGCCACCGCCGCCCTGAACCGTCGCATCCCCTCACCCCTGCCCTCCTGCCGACTCAGCCCAGCACCCTGACACTGCCTTCCAGGCCACACCCCTGGTCTTGCCTCCAACATTTCCCCCACCCCCACACTTCCACAGCTCAACCTGGGAGGTGTCCCCATGCGCGGGCAGGGCGGGGGGGACATCTTCAGGCTTCCCGCTCTTTTCTCTTTTTTTCCCCCAGTTTTACTGAGATATAATTCACGTACCATATAATTTAACCATAGAAGCTGTAGTGGTTTCTAGGGTATTCACAGAGTACTGTACTCCCCAGTTCCCCAATACCCATCCTGCCGACACCAGGCAATTCTACTTTCTGTCCATAGATTTGTCTATTCTAAAGCTTTTATAGTGATAGAATCAAGCCATACGTGGTCTCTTGTGACTGGCTTCATTTCCTTAGCATTACGTCCTCAAGGTTCATCCATGTTGTAGCCTGTAGCAGTGCTCCCTTCCCTTTTCATTATCAAGTAATATTCTGTTGTATGGCCATGACACATTTTCTCTTTCTTTGAGACGGAGTCTCGCTCTATTGCCCAGGCTGGAGTGCAGTGGTATGATCTTGGCTCACTGCAGCCTCTGCCTCCCAGGTTCAAGTGATTCTCCTGCCTCAGTACCCCAGTAGCTGGGAATACAGGCATGTGCCACCATGCCCGGCTAATTTTTGTACTTTTAGTAGAGACGGAGTTTCACCATGTTGGCCAGGCTGGTCTCGAATTCCTGACCTCAGGTGATCCACCCACCTCGGCCTCCCAAAGTGTTGGGATTACAGGCGTGAGCCACTGTGCCCGGCTGAACTGCCTATTTTTCAAAGTGGCTGCACTACTTTACGTTCCTACCAGCAATGTAGGAGGCTTCCAACTATTCACATCCTTGCCAACACTTGTTATGGGACTTTGGTGATAGCCATCCTAACAAATATGACATGGTATCACACTTTGGTTTTCTTTTCTTTCTGTCTTTTTTTTTTTTTAAGATGAAGTCTTGCTCTGTCACCCAGGCTGGAGTGCAGTGTCATGATCTCAGCTCACTGCAGCCTCTGCCTCCCAGGTTCAAGCAATTCTCCTGCCTTAGCCTCCCAAGTAGCTGGGATTAGATGTGCCCACCACCACACAGGGCTAATTTTTTTTTTTTTTGAGATGGAGTTTTGCTCTTGTTGCCCAGGCTGGGGTGCAATGGCACGACCTCAGCTCACTGCAACCTCCACCTCCCAGGTTCAAGTGATTCTCCTGTCTCAGCCTCATGAGTAGCTGGGATTACAGGCATGTGCCACCATGCCTGGCTAATTTTATATTTTTAGTAGAGATGGGGTTTCTCCATGTTGGTCAGGCTGGTCTCAAACTCCCGACCTCAGGTGATCCACCTACCTCAGCCTACCAAAGTGCTGGGATTACAGGCATGAGCCACCGTGCCCGGCCTAAGTTTTGTATTTTTAGTAGAGATGTGGTTTTGCCATGTTGGCCAGGCTGATCTTGAATTCCTGACCTCAGGTGATCTGCCCGCCTTGGTCTCCCTAAGTGCTGGGATTACAGGTGTGAGCCACTGCGCCCAGCCACACTGTGGTTTTCATTTGCACTTTCCTGATGTGGTGAGTGATGTTGAGAATCTTTTCATGTGCTATCAACTATTTGCATATATCTATATCTATATCTATATCTATATCTATATCTATATCTATATCTATGTATTTTTTCTTTTTGAGACAGGTCTCACTCTGTCACCCAGGCTGGAGTGCAGTGACATGATCATAGCTCATTGTAACCTCCACCTCCTGGGTTCAAGCAATTCTCATGACTCAGCCTCCTGAGTAGTTGGGATTACAGGAGCACACCATGACGGCTGGCTAATTTTTTTTTTTTTTTTTTTTTTTAGTAGAGATGGGGTTTCGCCATGTTGGCCAGGCTGGTCTTGAACTCCTGGCCTCAAGTGGTCCACCTGCCTCAGCCTCCCAAAGTGCTGAGATTATAGTTGTGAGCCACCGTGCCCAGCCGTTGCATATCTTCTTTGGAGATGTATCTATTCAAATCCTTTGCCCATTTAAAATTTTGATTTTAATTATTTAAAGGCAGGGTCTTGCTCTGTCATCCAGGCTGGAGTGCAGTGCTGCAATCATAGCTCACTGTAACCTTAACCTTCTGGGCTCAAGTAGTCCTCCCGCCTCAGCCTCCTGAGTGGCTGGGCTACAAGTGTGCACCACCATGCCTGGCTCATTTTCTTTCTTCTTCTTCTTTTTTTTTCCCCCCCAATTTTGTACAGACAGTCTCACTATGTTGCCCAGACTGGTCTTGAACTCCCAGGCTCAAGCAGTCCTGCTGCCCCAGCCTCCCAGAGTGCTGGTATTACAGGGATGAGCCACTGTGCCCAGCTAGAGAATTTTTTTTTTTTCTTTAGATGGGGTCTCACTCTGTTGCCCAGGCTGGAGTGCAGTGGTGCAATCTTGGCTCACTGCAACCTCTGCCTCCTGTGTTCAAGTGATTCTCAGCCTCCGAGTAGCTGGGATTACAGGCATGCACCGACATGCCTGGTTAATTTTTGTATTTTTAGTAGAGATGGAGTTTTGCCATGTTGGCCAGGCTGGTCTCGATCTCCTGACCTCAGGTGATCTGCCTGCCTCGGTCTCCCAAATTGCTGGGATTACAGACATGAGCCAACCCCACTGGCCAGAATTTTTTAAATTCATTTTTTTTCCAGGTGGTTTATTGCAAGTGTTTAGAAATAAAATTAACTGTTGTACATTGATCTTGTGTCCTGCAACATGTTTAACTCATCTGGTCTCTCCTTTTTTTCAGATCCCATTTAAAATTCTGAGTGGGCACAAGCACGCTGTGAGCACCTGCCACTTCTGTGTGGATGACACAAAGCTCCTCAGTGGCTCCTATGACTGCACCGTGAAGCTGTGGGTAGGTGGCCTGCTGTTAGGTACTCCTGGAGCGAAAACCTTTCCTAAGCTTAGGCACCTCCTGTGTCGAGTTCCCCAGCTCTGAACTCGCAGGCACTTGTGGGTCCTGGTTTGCAGGTCTTCTGAGCAAAGTGCCAGAAGGAAGGGAAGGTGAGAGCCCAGCCTAGATAAAGTTAGGGTGGCTGCTGCCAGCTTGTGGGCCTGGAAACAGTGGGAATGGGATGGAGACCTCTGGACTGACAGCGCCACACTGTTTTTTTTTTTGAGACGGAGTTTTGCTCTTGTTGCCCAGGCTGGAGTGCAATGGCATGATCTCGGCTCACTGCAACCTCTGCCTCCTGGGTTCAAGCAATTCTTCTGCCTCAGCCTCCCAAGTAGCTGGGATTACAGGCATGTGCCACCACACCCAGCTAATTTTTTAATTTATTTTATTTTTTTATTTTTATTTTTTTTAGTAGAGATGGGGTTTCACCATGTTGGTCAGGCTGGTCTTGAATTCCTGACCTCAGGTGATCCATCCACCTCGGCCTCCCAAAATGCTGGGATTACAGGCGTGAGCCACAGCGCCTGGCCTTTTTAAAATTTAAAAAAAATTTTTTTTGAGACCGAGTTTCGCTCTTGTCGCCTAGATGGAATGCAATGGCATGATCTCAGTTCACTGCACCATCCGCCTCCCGGGTTCAAGTGATTGTCCTGCCTCAGCCTCCTGAGTAGCTAGGACTACAGGTGTTTGCCACTACTCCTGGCGAATTTTATATTTTTAGTAGAGACAGAGTTTCACCATGTTAGCCAGGCTGGTCTCGAACTCCTGACTTCAGATGATCCACCTGCCTCAACCTACCAAAGTGCAGGGATGACAGGTGTGAGCCAGCATGCCTTGCCCCCACAGCTTTTTTTTTCTTTCTTTTCTTTTCTTTTTTTTTTTTTTTGAGACAGAGTCTTGCTCTGTCGCCCAGGCTGGAGTATAGGAGTATAGTGGCACGATCTCGGCTCACTACAACTTCTGCCGCCGGATTCAAGTGATTCTCCTGCCTCAGCCTCCCTAGTAGCTGGGACTACAGAGGCACGCCACCATGCCCAGCTAATTTTTTAGTAGAGACAGGGTTTCACTATGTTGGCCAGGATGGTCTCAAACTCCTGACCTCAAGTGATCTACCTGCTTTGGCCTCCCAAATTGTTGGGATTATAGGTGTGAGCCACCGCGCCCGGCCACCCCACACACCTGTCAGAGAACGGAAGTCCTGGCTGTGTTTGGGGCCTAGGATGTCATCTCTCTGGGTCTCCTTCTTATCTGGAAAACTGAGTTCCATCCACAGAGACTGGATGGCCAGGTCTGTGTGGTCACAGAGGACAGAAAGGTGTCCAGGCCTGGGACCTGTTCATGAGGGGTGGTTGGAAGAGGCAGGCCTGGGTGTAGATCAGCACCCCAAGGTGCAGGAGGCAGTGGTACTGGGGATGGGGCTGTGATGTTCACATGAGGTTGCAGAGGTGGCTCCTGGAGCCCTTCTGGGAACTGCAGGGTATGGCCAGCAGGCCCGGGCAGTGCAGGTCACTCAGGAAGGCTGGGGAGGAGCAGGGCTGGGGGAAGGCAGTGGCCATGGGGCCAGGCCACAGAACGCTGTGTGGCTGGGGCTGGGACTCATGGGAGAGGACAGTCAGTTGTGAGTTTTGCAGCATCTGGCTTCAGGGGCAGGAGTGGAGGGAGCTGAGGCTGGTTCCTGGGTTCTGGTTTGGGTAATGGGGAAGAGGATAGCCCCTCACCCTACAGACGACCTCGAGGGAATGTTTTCTGTGGTATTTCCTGCTAGGGGGACAGGTACTCACATGGAGATTGGAAATAAAGACATCAGTTGAGTGGTTCTTAGGGTGGTACAGGCAAAAGGATTTAAGGGTTTGGAACAGAGGATTTTTTTGAGACATTATCAGTCAATCCCCACTATTGTCTGTTTTTCTTTGTTTGTTTGTTTTTAATGAATTTAAGACCATTGGCCTATAACTTCATACTTGTTCTTTTGTGAAATGGAAATGGGAGAAAATATGCATACACACACACACACACACACACAGCCACAAGATATAATCTGTGCCAAGGCCATGCCAACTGGGCAGGAGGGTTTGTGGTGGACCCCATGTTTAGGACTTACCAGCTGTGTGACCCTGGGGGGTTGCATGACCTCCTGGGCCTCCCTGGGTCTGCCTGTGCTGCACAGGACCAGTTGTGTGAAGGGGCTACCCCGGTACTCAACTCACCTCCACTCCCACCCTCTGTAGCTATCTTTATGGACACCTGGCCCACAGAGCCCAGAGCCTCAAGATCTTGTTAGAAAAACTACTGGTTTCTCTGGGAGCCTCACCCCCACACCCTACAGGATAACACTAGAGGAATTTTTTGTTTGTTTTAGAGACAGAGTCTTTCTCTGTCACCCAGGCTGGAGTGCAGTGGTGCAATTATGGCTCACCGCAGCCTCAACCTCCTGGACTCAAGCAATCCTCCCATCTCAGCACCCCGAGTAGCTGGGACTGCAGGAGTACACCATCACACCTAGCTAATTTTTTATATTTTATATTGTAGAGATGAGGGTCTTGCTACATTGCCCAGGCTAGTCTCAAACTTTTGGCCTCAAGCAATCCTCCCTCCTCAGCCTCCCAAAGTGCTGGAATTTCAGGCATGGGCCACCAAGGTCCCAGTTTCATAGATGTATGCGGACGTGTGGAAAAGAAAAAAAGACTCATGTCAGCTGGGCGTGGTGGCTCACACCTGTAATCCCAGCACTTTGGGAGGCCAAGGCGAGTGAATCACCTGAGGTCAGGAGTTCAAGACCAGCCTGACCAATATGGTGAAACCCCATCTCTACTAAAAATACAAAAATTAGCTGGGTGTGGTGGCAGGTGCCTGTAGTCCCGGCTACTCGGGAGGCTGAGACAGGAGAAATGCTTGAACCCAGGAGGCGGAGGTTGCAGTGAGCTGAGATTGCACCGCTGCACTCCAGCCTGGGCGACAGTGGGAGACTCCATGTCAAAACAAAACAAAACAAAACACCTGCCAACATATTCACAGCTGTGAACTCTGGGGTCATGAAAGGATGAATGTTTTTCTTTCCTATGTTTTCAGTAATAAAATCATATTACCTTTGTAATAATATGAGAAAAACTACCAAACTTAATTTTTTTTTTTTTTTTTTTTTTTGAGACAGGGTCTTGTTCTATCACCCAGGCTGGAGTGCAGTGGCAAGAACACGGCTCACTGCACCTTTTACCTCCTGGGCTAAAGGCATCCTCCCATCTCAGGCTCCCAAGTTGCTGGGACCACAGGCACACACCACCACGCCTGGCTAAGTTTTTTGTTTTTCGTAGAGACAGGGTCTCACTACATTGCCCAGGCTGGTCTCAAACTCCTTGGCTCAAGTGACTCTCCTGCCTCAGCCTCCAAAAGTGCTGGGATTACAGGTGTGGGAGCACGTTTTTTGTTTTTTTTTTTTTGACACAGGATCACACTCTGTTGCCCAGGCTGAAGTGCAGTGGTGCAATTATGGCTCACTGCAGCCTCAACCTCCTGGGCTCAAGTGATCCTCCCACCTCAGCCTCCTGAGTATCTGGGACTGCAGGAACAGGCTGCCGTGCCCAGCTAATATTATCATTTTTTGTAGAGATGGGATCTCCCTATGTTGCCCGGGCTGGTCTTGAGCTCCTGGCCTCAAGCCATCCTTCCTCCTTGGCCTCCCAAAACACTGGGATACAGCATGAGCCACCCAAACCCAGCCCCAAACTTATTTTTAAATGACCAGAAAAAAAGTGGCGATATATTAGAGGGAGATTGGGCATAGGATTAAGAATATTTTTCCCAGCTTCTCTGTACATTTATGGACTTTCCAAGTTATTCACAATAATCTCCAATGAGGGGAAAAGGGTTTTTTATTTGTTTGTTTGTTTTTTTGAGATGGTGTTTTGCTCTTGTTGCTCAGGCCAGAGTGCAATGGCGTGGTCTCGGCTCACTGCAACCTCTGCCTCCTGAGTTCAAGCGATTCTCCTGCCTCAGCCTCCCAAGTAGCTGCGATTACAGGCGCCCGCCACCACACCTGGCTAATTTTTGTATTTTTGGTAGAGATGGGGTTTCACCACGTTGGCCAGGCTGGTCTCAAACTCCTGACCTCAGGTGATCTGCCCGCCTTGGCCTCCCAAAGTGCTGGGATTACAGGCGTGAGCCACCACACCTAGAGGAAAAGGGGCTTTTAAAAGATTTAAAAGGTATTTGGATTTGAGGTGTTGCTGGGGGCAGGGACTGGAAACGGGGTCAGTGGGTGAGGCAGAGTGGGGGGCCAGGGGAGATTTGGCCAAGATACTGTGACAAGAGGAGATGACTGTGTAGGGTTATGGGTTCACCCTCTACGGAGGGACAATGGAGCACATGGTGGGAGCCGCAGCTGAGGGTCTCAAGGAGCCAGCAGGAGGGGACGAAGATGGAAGAAGAGAGCCAGGGTGGGAGACAGGCCTCTGGAGTGGCAGCCAATGGGAGCAGCTAAGGCAGGGGCTCAGAGGGGAGGTGGCGATTTATGGGACAAGGGGCAAAGGCACTAGGAGGGCAGAGCGAGGGAGCACAGGGATGAGGAGCTGCCTGGAGAAGGTGGTGGAGGGAGGAGGGCTGGAAGCAGTCCGTGGTGCAGGTAGGGAACACTTGGATGCACTTCCTGGGACGTGGAGAAGGATGGCTCATGGGAAGGAGGGCATACGAGGTGGCAGAGGTGACAGTGCCTGCACTGTGGATGGAGCATGGAACAGGCAGGGAACGAGAGCAAGAAGGCTGTTGTGGGGACTGAAGGCCTCTCCAAGATTAGGGTCTCTAATCTTGGGACAACAACCAAGGTGAAAACAGGCATCTTTCCCTTCATGGAGACAAGAGCCCTTTGGCCAACACAGACAGCAGCCCCGGGGGGCCCTTCTGCTGACTCAAAAGGGGAAAGAAGGGCCGGGTGCAGTGGCTCACACCTGTGATACCAGCAATTTGGGAGGCCCAGGTGGGTGGATCACGAGGTCAGTAGTTTGAGACCAGCCTGTCCAATATGGTGAAACCCTGTCTCTATTAAAAATACAAAAAAAAAAAAAAAAAAAAAAAAAAAAAAGGCCGGGGGGCGGGAATGCTGTGGGAGAATTGGAAGATGCAAGGTGGACCGCACAGGTGGCAAGTTACCATCCCATCCCCTGGGCAATGACAAGGGGAGAGGCTCCCTTGCCCCTGGGGCCTCTCAGTCACCCCAGAGGATTAAGAAAGGGTTTAAGCCTCCCTGAAAGCTGAGTGCAATGGCCCACGTCTGTAATCCCAGTGCTTTGGGAGACTGAGGCGAGAGGGTTGCTTGAGGCCAAGAGTTTGAGACCAGCCTGGGCAATGTAGCAAGACCCTCATCTCTACAAAATAAAAATTAAAAAATTAGCCAGGCATGGTGGTGCACTTCTGTAGACCCAGCTACTCGGGAAGTTGAGATGGGAGGATTGCTGGAGCCCAGGAGGTGGTGCCTGCAGTGAGCCATAATTGCACCACTGCACTCAAGCCTGGGTAACAACAGAGTGAGATCCAGTGTCAAAAAACAAAAACAAACAAACAAAAAGGCTGGTCACAGTGACTCACGCCTGTAATCCCAGCACTTTTGGAGGTTGAGGCAGGAGGATCACTTGAGCCAAGGAGTTTGAGACCAGCCTGGGCAATATAGTGAGACCTTGTTTCTACCAAAAACAAAAAGATTAGCCAGGTGTTGTGGCGTGTGCCTGTGGTCCTAGCGACTTGGGAGGCTGAGATAGGAGGATGACTTTGGCCCAGGAGGCCAAGGGGTGCAGTGAGCTGTGTTCTTGCCACTGCACTCCAGCCTGGGTGATAGAGCAAGACCCCGTCTCAAAAAAAATTTGGTAGTTTTTCTCATATTATTACAAAGGTAATATGATTTTATTACAGAAAACACATGAAAACACAAGAAAGAAAAAAACTCATCTTTCCATGACCCCAGAGTTAACAGCTGTGAAAACGTTGTCATAGGTGTTTTTTTCTTGTCCATGCACGTCTGCATACATTTATGAAATTGGGACTGTACCAAAATACTGAATATGTACTCACCATAAACTTAGACACCAAATATTGTCACGTCTCCTTTATTTTGCAACTATTTATTACACCCCCTTTCCTTCATTCATTTGAAGTCTAACCAGTATTTCCCCTTTAAATTGTCTAGGTCCACAGGGGTGGGGTCCTGCTTCCAAATGCCCAGAGTGGAGGGACTAGGCCTATTTGTGCACAGCTGCGGTTCCTGCTCTTGGCCACGTGGTGTCACTGTCGAGTCTAAAGCTGCACAGCCCCACGGATCCATTCTGGCACTGCCCTGAGCTGGCCCCGGCCCGCCCAGAGTGCATGCATGGACCTCGATCCCACACCCCAAGATGATCATTTCCTTTTTTTCTTTTCTTTTCTTTTCTTTTTTTTTTTTTTTGAGACGGAGTCTTGCTCTGTTGCCCAGGTTGGAATGCAGTGGTGCGATCTTAGCTCACTGAAACCTCCGTCTTCTGGGTTCAAGCGATTCTCCTGCCTCAGCCTCACCAGTAGCTGGGAGTACAGGTGCGCACCACCACACCCAGCTAATTTTTTTATTTTTAGTAGAGACAGGGTTTCCCCATGTTGGCCAGGCTGGTCTCGAACTCCAGACCTTAGGTGATCCACCCACCTCGGCCTCCCAAAGTGCTGGGATTACAGGCGTGAGCCACCGTGCCCGGCCCGGAAGATATTGCTAGATTCTGCAAAGCCTTTTTGGCCAGTAGGAAAGGACAACATGATCTGTTTGCAGCTCTGCCCCCAGCATGGCCAGTTTTCACCTGGTGTCTGTGGAATTGCGGGGGAGTTTCCCATGGATGCCAGGAATGGCAAGGGTGTCCTTCCTGCTCAGGGGACGTGTTGCAAAGTCCTTTCCTCTTTCGGAGCTGAGTGAGAGTCCGAGGACTGTGGAGTTCTCAGATTTTGCTACCAGAGATAAGCTAAGGGCTAATGTTGACCTCGATTTACGACTTCGGCAAACATGGCAGTGACCACTTTCTCCTCCTCTCTCTCCCATTGATTTGAGGATCCGGTGGATGGTTCTGTGGTTCGCGATTTTGAGCACAGGCCCAAAGCTCCTGTTGTAGAGTGCAGCATCACGGCCGACAGCAGCAGGTGACCTTTCCCTTGTCTTACACTGGGAAGAGGGAGGGCGAGCAGGCAGTCCATAAATAGGCATGCCTGTGACATTTTTGTTTTTAAGTAACAGATATGGGGGTCTCACCATGTGGCCTAAGCTGGTCTCGAACCTGTGGCCTCAAGCGATTCTCCTCCTGCATTGGCCTCCCAAAGTGTTGGCATTACAGGCATGAGCCACCACACCTGGGCTTTGTTAATTTTTATTTTTTATTTAGACAGGATTCTGCTCTGTTGCCCAGGCTGGAGTGCAGTGGTGCAAACATGGCTCACTGAAGCCATGGACTCCTGGGCTCAGTGATCCTCTTGCCTCAACCTCCTGAGTAGCTGGGATTACAAGTGTGCACCACCACACCTGGCTAATTTTTGTATTTTTGTACAGATGGGGTTTTGCCATGTTGTCCAGGCTGGTCTCAAACTCCTAGGCTCAAACAATCCTGCCTTGGCATCCCAAAGTGCTGGGATTACAGGCGTGAGCCACTGTACCTGGCCTGTTTTTTGAGATAAGGTCTTGCTTTGTCACCCAGGCTGTAGTGCGGCGGTGCAATCACAGCTCACTGCAGCCTCCAACTCCAGGGCTCAAACGATCCTCCTGCCTTGGCCTCCCAAATGCTGTGATTATAGGCATGAGCCACCACCCCTACTAGGAATTTGTTTAAAATGGATTTACTTTACCCTGAACAAAAGCTATAAAATAGTTAGTAGAAAACTGGTATGAAAATGTAAGTTTCACGGGAATTTATCTTTTTTTTTTCTTTTTTGAGGTGGAGTCCTGCTCTATTGCCCAGGCTGGAGTACAGTGGTGTGATCTCGGCTCACTGCAACCTCCACCTCCTGGGTTTGAGTGATTCTCCTGCCTCAGCCTCCTGAGTACCTGGGACTACAGGTGCACACCACCACAGCTGGCTAATTTTTGTATTTTCTCGAACTCTTGACCTCAGGTGATCCGCCCACCTCGGCCTCCCAAAGTGCTGGGATTACAGGTGTGAGTCACCATGCCCACATGGGAATTTATCTTATATAGAGGACAAACTTTGCCACAGAAACGTGCCATGTAAGAAGACAAGGATACATTTATGTTTTTTTGTACAAGAAAACATTTCAGAACAAAATAAGTAGTCTCTTAAACTATATTCCTGTGAAAAGACAGACATGGGAGCAGAGAGGAAAGTGATTGAGCCTTTTGGGTGTAGAGATCCCTTTACAAGAGGAAAACAGCTCGGAGGCTGAGGTGGGCGGATCACCTGAGGCCGGGAGTTCAAGGCTAGCCTGACCAACATGGAGAAACCCCTGTCTCTACTAAAAATACAAAATTAGCTGGGCATGGTGGGACATGCCTGTAATCCCAGCTACTCGGGAGGCTTAGGCAGGAGAATCGCTTGAACCTGGGAGGTGGGGGTTGTGGTGAGCCAAGGTCATGTCATTGCACTCCAGCCTGGGTGACGAGCGAAACTCCATCTTAAAAGAAAAAATAAAAAAATAAAAGAAGAAGAAGAGGAAAACAGAATAAATGCTACTTTGAAAGCCCTTGATATAAAGGAGCATGTGTGGGTGGCTGAAGAGTACCGGGGATGATGGTGCTGTGGTTCCTTGTGTGTTAGGCTCTATTTCCTTCCCTTCCTCCCTTCCTTCCTTCCTTCCTTCCTTCCTTCCTTTTTTTTGATGGAGCCTCTCCTGCCCATGCTGGAGTGCAGTGGCGCGATCTTGGCTCACTGTAACCTCCGCCTCCTGGTTCAAGAGATTTTCATGCCTCAGCCTCCCGAGTAGCTGGGATTACAGGTGTGCACCACCACGCCTGGCTAATTTTTGTATTTTTAGTAGAGATGAGGTTTCACCATGTTGGCCAGGCTGGTCTCGAACTCCTGACCTCAGGTGTTCTGCCCGCCTCAGCCTCCCAAAGTGTTGGGATTACAGGCATGAGCTACCATGCTTGGCTGGTTCTCTCTAGTTTCAATGAGAACTGAATGGTCCCTAGGGTGGGTGATGGAGCAGTCTTTTAAAGATGATTGTGTTATTTATAATCTTGGTCCTAAATTAGAAAAATGAAAAAAAGTCTTCATAGAAGTCATAGGCAGGCCAGGCGTGGTGGCTCATTCTTGTAATTCCAGTGCTTTGGGAGGCTGAGGTGGGAGGATCGCTTGAGACCAGGAGAGACAAGCCTGGGCAACATAGAGAGACTCTGTCTCTAAAAAAAAAAAAAAAAAAAAAAAAGAAAGAAAGAAAGAAAGAAAATAGCCAGGCATGATGGTGTGTGCCCATAGTCCCAGCTACTCAGGAGGCTGAGGTAGGAGGATCACTTGAGCCCGGAAGCTCAAGGTGGCAGTGAGCTAGGATTGCACCACTGGACTGCAGCCTGGATGACAGAGTGACATCCTGTCTCAAAAAAGAAAAGGAAAGGAGGGGAGGGGAGGGGAGGATGGAAAGGACCACAGACCTAACTGTCTCCGTTGTTAAGAATCAATGTTTGGCCAGGCACGGTGGCTCACGCCTATAATACTAGCACTTTGGGAGGCTGAGGCAGGTGGATCACTTGAGGTCAGGAGTTTGAGACCAGCCTGGCCAACATGGCAAAACCGCATTTCTACTAAAAATACAAAAATTAGCTGGGCGTGGTGGCAGGTGCCTGTAATCTCAGCTACTCAGGAGGCTGAGGCAGGAGGGTCGTTTGAACCTGGGAGGTGGAGGTTGCAGTGAGCCGGGACTGCACCACTGCACTCCAGCCTGGGCAGCAGCAGGAGACCCTGTCTCAAAAAAAAAAAAAAAAAAGAAACAATGTTCGTCATCTTATTTCCAGAGTCA
Source organism: Pongo pygmaeus (assembly GCF_028885625.2). NCBI lineage: Eukaryota > Metazoa > Chordata > Mammalia > Primates > Hominidae > Pongo > Pongo pygmaeus. The sequence continues at coordinate 38,326,056 of NC_072393.2, forward strand.
TTGCCGCATCCTATGATAAGACAGTGAGGGCCTGGGACGTGGAGACAGGCAAGCTGCTGGTATGTGTGCCTGTGCAGTGGGGGCGTTGCAGCCCAGGGGCTTGACCAAGCCTCAGGCAGCTTTGGGTTGGACCCTGGGTAGAGGGAGGTGACAAAACTCCATTCTTCTAGGAAGGAAGTGTGTTCCTGGGGATGGAAGGTACAGATGTGAACTGCACCCCACAACAGCCACTGCTTGCAAAAAGTGTGGAGGGTGAGAGGGTGGGCACTGGGGGAGGCAGACTCCTGGAGGAGGCGGATGGAACCAAGGCTTCTGCTTGAAAGATGGGACGGGTTTGGATACACAGAAAGAAGCCAGAATGGGGGGTGGGGTGTGGGGGCTGGTATTCCAGGCTCCCCGGTAAGATGTTTGGATTTGATTAGACAGGAAGTGGGGCCGAGGCCATGGGACAAAGGCCATGTGCCCCCAAGAACCAGGGTTCTGGCCCTTACCAGTCTGTTCTCTTTATATCTTGGAGGGGACCACACTCCGTCCATCTCACAGGCCTAAGACTCTCACTTGACCCTGCACCCCCTCCAGGCAGCCTCAGCCCTGCTCAGGGGCCTCCTCGGGGTCTCCTGCCCCACCCCTGCCGTCCCTCCCTCTCAGCTCCTGCAGGCCTTTCCTGTCCCTTCCTCCTTCCTTTCCTTAAAAAACAACCTTTCTTGTTAGTGCAAAGGTCAGTTTATATTCATTGTAAACATTTTTAGAAAGACAAGATAAGTCAAGTTTTTATTTTATGATGATGATGATGATGATGATTTTTAGAGACAGGGTCTTGCAAGCTCTGTCACCCAGGCTGGAGTGCAGTGGTGCCATCGTAGCTCACTGCAGCCTCAAACTCCTGGGCTCAGATGATCCTCCTGCCACAGCCTCATAAGTAGCTGGGACTACAGGTGAGCACCACCACACCTGGCTAATGTTTTACTTTTGTAGAGATGGAGATCTTGCATGTTGCCCAGGCTGGTCTCAGGCTCCTGGTCTCAAGTGATCCTCCAGCCTTGGCCTCCCAAAGCACTGGGTTTACAGGTGTAACACACCACACCTGGCTTAAAACAACCTTTTGATTGTTGGCTTTTTCAGTGGAAGGTCAGGTATGATACCTTCATCGTCTCCTGTAAGTTTTCTCCTGATGGTAAATACGTGGTCTCAGGCTTCGACGTGGATCATGGAATCTGCATAATGGACGCTGAGAACATCACCACCGTTTCCATCATCAAAGGTGAGGGTGTGTGGGCTCCCTGTCTCTTCAGTCTGCCATAGGAATAGCCACTTGTCACTGACTGACAGTGACCTTCCATTGCTTTATTTGGTGAAACTGTAATGGTATGAAGCACGTCATTAAAGCTGGGACACTAGGCTAGGTGCGGTGGCTGGGATTGCACCTGTAATCCCAGCACTTTGGGAGGTTGCTTGAGCCCAGGAGTTTGAGACCAGCCTGGGCAACAGGGTGAAACCCTGTCCCTACCAAAAACAATACAAAAATTAGCCAGGTGTGATGGCATGCACCTGTAGTCCCAGCTGCTTGAGAGGCTGAAGCGGGAGGATCGCTTGAGCCTGGAGGTGGAGATTGTATTGAGTTGAGATTGAGCCACTGGACTCCAGCCTGGGAGACAAAGTGAGACTCCATCTCAAAAACAAACAAACAAAAAACAACCCCCAAAAAACACACCAAAACTGATCCTCTTCAGTTAATGCTTTTCCATTCATTCAGTCTTGTGCTTTTAACAAATGACACAATGTTCGGCTCCAACCTCATGTGGTCATTGAAAGCCTAATCTTTTATTGAGTGGAGGCTCAGGCTTCTTAATATTAACATTAACAGAGTTAACATTAACAGAGTCTCGCTATGTTGCCCAGGCTGATGTCAAACTCCTGGCCTCGAGGGATCCTCCTGCCTCAGCCTCCCAAAGTGAGGGATTATAGGCAGAAGCCCCCTCACCCAGCCTACCTGTATCTTTTTTTTTTTTTCTTTTTTGAGATGGAGTCTTGCTCTGTCTCCTAGGCTGGAGTGTAGTGGCGCGATCTTGGGTCACCTCAACCTCCACTTCCTGGGTTCAAGCGATTCTCCTTGCCTCAGCCTTCTGAGCAGCTGGGATTACAGGCGCCCGCCACCACGCCCAGCTAATTTTTGTATTTTTAGTAGAGATGGGGTTTCACCATGTTGGGCAGGCTGGTCTCGAACTCCTGACCTCAGGTGATCTGCCCGCCTTGGTCTCCCAAAGTGCTGGGATTACAGGCATGAGCCACTGTGCCCAGCCTATTTTTTAAAATATAGGACTAGTAATTGTTGTATGACAGTTTCCTGGTTGGGACACTGTGTGATGATGATGCCACATGTTCACATGGGGGCTGCTGGGTGAAGGACATGGGTGATTTCTCTGTTATTCCTTACACCTCCATGGGAGTTTACAATTATCTTAAAATTAAAGTTAAAAAAATGTGTAATTATTGTAGAGACATTCATTATGGGCTGGGCGTGGTGGCTCATGCCTGTAATCCCAGCACTTTGGGAGTCTGAGGCTTGTGGATCACCTGAGCTCAAAAGTTCGAGACCAGCCTGGCCAACATGGTGAAACCCTGTCTCTACTAAAAATACAAAAATAGCCAGGCGTGGTGGTGGGCGCCTGTAATCCCAGCTACTCGGGAGGCTGAGGCAGAATTGCTGGAACCCAGGAGGTGGAGGTTGCAGTGAGCCGAGATCGTGCCTCTGCGCTCCAGCCCAGGTGACAGAGCGAGGCCCTGTCTCAAAAATAAAAAAATCATTCATTATGTAAATAAAAAAGCAAAAGGCTGCTGTGTCTGTCCTGTCTCCTCCCCAGAGGCGACAGGACATGAATGAACCATATGAGCCTGTTATGAACCATACATTGCTGGGCGGTCTTCCTGAACCGTGTGTATGCCTGTGCGTACACGTGTTTGCACACACAACACTGCTTCTCATATGTGCTTTGTGTTTCTTTTTATCGATGTGGCACTATGCCATGTGCACTGCCCCACAGCTTCCCTAATAGCCCCTAATAGCCCACTTGACACTCTGCCCCCACCACGCTTCAGACTCCAGCTTTGCCCCACACTGCTCCATGATCCGGCCCAGGCCTTTGCAAGCACTGTTCCTTCTTCCTGGAGTGCTCTTCCATTTCTGCTTCCCTCGCTGGCTTTTCGGGCCCTTCCTGGACCCCTCAGGGTGGCCAGGCTTATGTTGTCTGGGCCTTGGTGGCCCGTGCACTCGTCTCATGACCCATGGCATGTGGCAGGTCGTTGCTTGGTCCGGGGTGTCTCCTCCATCAGACTGGGAGCTCTGCAGGGGCAGGGAACCAGCTGTGCTCCCGGTTCAAAGCCTGGGGCATAGTAGTCACTCAGGAATGTTTGTGCAGGTGTGTAGCTCCTGATGAAAACTGGAATTGTGTTTTGTAATTGTCGCTGGCTGGGGAAGTCGTGGGAGTCCTCCAGCCCAGCAGGTGGAAGGCGTGGTCTCAAGTCCCTTTCCTCCGTGTTCTGCAGATCATCACACAAGGTCCATCACGTCATGCTGCTTTGACCCCGACAGCCAGAGGGTGGCTTCTGTCTCATTGGACAGGTGCATCAAGATCTGGGATGTTACATCCCAGGCCACGCTGCTCACCATCACTAAGTGAGTTGGGCTTCAGGAGGCCAGAAGGGAGTTTGGGCGGGGCGTCCCCATTCATGCCTTCCTGAATTCCACATAAGCCAGCATCCATGTGGACACGTCTGTTGCTTGGTCATGGGTGCTCTGAGGAGGCTAGGGAGAGGCAGGCAGGAGGGAGCCATCAGCTGTTGCCTGTGGGCTGGGCTGGGCTGGGCCTCAGATGCATTTGTTTCAATGTGAGCCACTAGTGGAAACCATTGTGCAGAGAAGTCCACAAAATGTGAAGTTCCAGCATCTCCTGTAAAATGGGAAGGTCTGGCTGGGCATGTGGCTCATGGCTGTAATCCCAGAGCTTTGGGAGGCCAAAGTGGGAGGATCACTTAAGGCCAGGGGTTCAACACCAGCCTGGGCAATGTCACAAGACCCCATCTCTACAAAAAATTTAAAAATTAGCTGGGTGTGGTGTCACACACCTGTAGTCCCAGCTACTCAGGAGGCTGAGGCTGGAGGATTGCTTGAGCCCAGGAGTTTGAGACTGCTGTGAGCTATTATTGCACGACTGCACCCCAGCCTGGACAATGAAGTAAGACCCTGTCTAAAAAAAATAAATAAATAAAATGAATTCAGTCGTTTTGGAGATATTACATTATCATTTAAAAAAATTTTGGGGCTGGGCTCGGTGGCTCACGCCTATAATCCCAGCACTTTAGGAGGCCGAGGGGGGCGGATCACCTGAGGTCAGGAGTTCGAGACCAGCCTGGCCAACATAGTGAAACCCCATCTCTAGTAAAAATACAAAACTTAGCTGGGCGTGGTGGCGGACACCTGTAATCCCAGCTATTCAGGAGGCTGAGGAAGGAGAATAGCTTGAATCCGGGAGGCGGAGGTTGCAGTGAGCCAAGATTGTGCCACTGCACTCCAGCCTAGGTGACAGAGTGAGACTCTGTCTCAAAATATATATATATACACATACACACATACAACATAAAACATGACATTTTAACCATTTTTAAGTGTGCAATTCTCTGGCATTCATTACATTCACAGTGTTGCGCAACCGTCACCACTATTTATTTCCAAAATGATTTCATCATCTCAGACAGAAGCTCTTACCCGTTAAGCAATAACTCCCCATTCCCCATGTCCCCAGCCCTGGGTAACGTTTATTCTACTTTCTGTCTCTATGAATTTGCCTATTCTAGATATTTCATATAAGTAGAATCAAACATTATTTGTCCTCTTGTGATTGGCTTATTTCACTTAAAATAATGTCCTCAAGGTTCATCTGTGTTGTAGCCTGCATCAGAACATCAGAACTTCATTCCTTTTTTTTCCTTTGAGACTTAGTCTCGCTGTGTCGCCGAGGCTGGAGTGCAGTGGTGCCATCTTGGCTCACTGCAACTTCTGCCTCCTGGGTTCAAGTGATTCTCCTGCTTCAGCCTCCTGAGTAGCTGGGATTACAGGCGCCCGCCACCACGCCTGGCTAATTTCTGTATTTTTAGTAGAGACGGGGTTTCACCATGTTGGCCAGGCTGGTCTCGAACTCCTGGCCTCAGGTGATCCACCCACCTCGGCCTCCCACAGTGCTGGGATTAAGAACTTCATTCCTTTTGATGACTGAATAGTACTGCATTATAGGTGTACATGCCACATTTTGTTTATCTGTTCATCTGTTGATGAACTCTTAGGCTGTTTCTACCTTTTAGTTATTGGGAATAATGCTGCTATGAACACATGTACATGTAACTTTGAGTTCCTGCTTTCAATTCTTTTTATTTTATTTTATTTCTTTTGAGACAGAGTCTTGCTCTGTTGCCCAGGCTGGATTGCAGTGACGTGATCATAGCTCACTGGAGCCTCGGATTCCTGGGCTCAAGTGATCCTCTTGCCTCAACTTCCTGAGTAGCTGAGACTACAGGTGCACACCACCATGCCTGGCTAATTTTTAAGTTTTTTTTTTTTTTTGTAGAAACGGGGTCTCATTATGTCTCCCAAGCTAGTCCTGAACTTCTGAGCTCAAGTGATCCTTTCACTTTGGTCTCCCAAAGTTCTGGGATGACAGGTGTGAGCCACTGCACCTGGCCTGTTTTTAATTCTTTACTTTACCCAGGAGTGGAATTGTTGGATCATATGGTAATACTGTGCTTAGCTTTTTCAGGAATGGGGATCTTGCTTATTAATTTTGCACTGAGAACTGAAAATGATATAGCCCGACCGAGATTATGAATTTTTTAAATCCTCTAGCAAGATCAGCTATATCATTTGCAGTGGTGCAATCTCGGCTCACTGAAACCTCCGCCTCCCGGGTTCAAGCAATTCTCCTGCCTCAGCCTCCCAAGTAGGTGGGACCACAGGCACCCGCCACCACACCCAGCTAATTTTTGTATTTTTAGTAGAGACAGGGTTTCACCATATTGGCCAGGCTGGTCTCAAACTCCTGACCTTGTGATCCACCCGCCTCGGCCTCCCAAAGTGCTGGGATTACGGGCATGAGCCACTGTGCCTGGCCACACTGTGGTTTTCATTTACACTGTCATTCATATTGTTTTTCTCCTATAGGTAAAAAGTCATTTCTCTCTTGCTGCTCTTAAGATATTTTTGTTGTCCTTAGTTTTCAGAAGTGTAATTATGTGTCTGGGTGTAGATTTCTTTGGATTTATCCTGTTGGGTTTTACTCAGATTCTTGAATCTGTAGGTTTATATATTTTGCCAAATTTGGTAAAATTTCAGCCATTTTAAAAAATCACTTTTAAAGTCGACTCCATCTTGTCCAGAACTGTATGTGCAGCACAGCCATTTTCCCCAAACTTCTGTACCGGTGAAATGGCCTTCTACGAGAAGTGGGATTTATGTGAAATGAGAGTCCATAGAGATACCTCTGGTTTATTTATTTATTTATTTAGAAATTGCTATGTCTTTTTTTTTTTACTTTAAGTTCCAGGACACATGTGCAGAATGTGCAGGTTTGTTACATGGGTATACATGTGCCATGGTGGTTTGCTGCATCTGTCAACCCGTCATCTAGGTTTTAAGCCCCGCATGCGTTAGGTATTTGTCCTAATGCTCTCCCTCCCCTTGCCTCCAACCCCCTGACAGGCCTCAGTGTGTGATGTTCCCCTCCCTGTGTCCACGTGTTCTCACTGTTCAACTCCCACTCATGAATGAGAACGTGTGGTGTTTAGTCTTCTGATCCTGTGTTAGTTTGCTGAGAATGATGTCCCTGCAAAGGACATGATCTCATTCTTGCTCATGGCTGCATAGTATTCCATGGTGTATATGTACCACATTTTCTTTATCCAGTCTATCATTGATGGGCATTTGGGTTGATACCAAGTCTTTGCTATTGTGAATAATGCTGCAATAAACATACGTGTGCATGTGTCTTTATAGCAGAATGATTTATAATCCTTTGGGTATACCTCTGGTTTAAACCTCAATGACAGTGTCTGGCTTCTGGGAGAGCTTGCAGTCAACCTCCATGATATGCCAGCATGGTTCTTAGCTCACCAGGCACTGAGAATTGGTGAGGTTTATGCTGGGTGCCCCTGCGAAGTTGACATTTCTTCTCCTTTGGCCTTGCTCAGTTTGTGCATTTCGAAGAACCAAAATGGGTTCCAAAACTCTGATCTGAGCTCTAGAAAATTGTTTTGCTCAACCTTTTCTTCAGGTCAAATGATTGATTTTATGATCCAGGCTACTCAGAGAAAACTCTGCTTACAAGAGGAGGTGAGAATCACAGGAGAAAGACATTGAGGGTTACAAACAAAAAGTGGCAAAATACAGACAGGCTTTTTATTATTATTATTTTTCTGAAAAAGAAGATGCTTAAAAATTAGAATGAATAACTTCATTTTTTTTTTCTGAGATGGAGTCTTGCACTGTTGCCCAGGCTGGAGTGCAATGGCACAATCTTGGCTCACTGCAACCTCCACCTCCTCCACCACCTCAAGTGATTCTCCTGCCTCAGCCTCCGGAGTAGCTGGGACTACAGGCACGTGCCACCATGCCCAGCTAATTTTTATATTTTTTGTAGAGATGGGGTCTTGCGATGTTGCCCAGGCTGGTGTCAAAATCCTGGGCTCAAGCAATCCTTCCACCTAGACCTCCCAAAGAGCTGGGATTACAGGCATGAGCCACTGCACCCAGCCGAATAACCCAAAATTTTATTAATTAAATATACAACACTGAAATATACTTGAATAGCACTCAAGACAAATGAGGATAGGAGTGAGAAAAAGGGAGAGTGAATAGTTGGGGTGGAGAAGCAGAAGAGTAAGTAAGAGAGGGGTGGAACAGGGGGAGACCACGGCTGACATTGTCGGGGGAAAGATGGGGAGCAGGAGAGAGCCTCTGTGTAAGCGCGATCCAGCACCAAGCCCCAAAGGCTGTCTGTTAATCAATCACTCCTGACACCAGCTGCTTTTCCCTCCAGCGCCAAGGGAATACTGCAGAATCTTCCCAAATGAGGGCAATTTGTGCCCCAGTGGACATTTGACAATGTCTGGACTCTTGTTTTGTTGTCACAACTGGGTGTGGGGGTTCCTGGCATCTACCAGGAGAGGCCAGGGATGCTGCTCCACCTCCTACAGAACACAGGACGGCCCCCACAACTCTGAGTAACCCAGCTCAAAATGTTCACCTTGGTGTGGTTGGCCCAGTGCCGTGGATCATGCCTGTAATCCCAGCGCTACTTTGGGAGGCCAAGGCAGGTGGATCACTGGAGCCTAGGAGTTTGAGAGCAGCCTGGGTAACATAGCGAAACACTGTCTCTATTATTATTTTTCTAAAAATTGGTGCAGTTGAGAAATGCTGGAACAGCGTGACAGTCTGAGCAATTCATATCTGGACCATGGTAGGTAGTGATCAAAGGCATGATGAATATGAGCTTACAGGAGATGCTGACCCCCACTTAGGTATGTCTTCAGGTCCTCTTGGGGCGAAGTGCTAGCATGCGCACCCCGACCATGAGCTCACAGGAGACAATACCCCCCAGCTTTAGGTATGTCTTCAGGTCCTCCAGGAGCAAAGCGCTAATGTGTGCACCCCACCATCTGTGTTTCAGGGCACATTCCAATGCAATCTCAAACTGCTGTTTTACCTTCAGTGGCCATTTCCTGTGTACAAGCTCCTGGGATAAAAACTTAAAAATATGGAACGTCCACACAGGGGAGTTTCGAAACCGTGGAGCCTGTGTGACTCTGATGCAGGGCCACGAAGGTTCTGTCAGTTCCTGTCACTTTGCCAGAGACAGTGAGTAATTAACATGCAGAAGGCCTCCATTCCTGTAGGAGTACTGGGCAGAGTTCTCCATGTTCCGTTCAAATGGACAGAGAGGCGATTTCCAATGATGCTGACAGGGAGGGCGGATTCTTCCCCACGAGAACAAAAAAGCCAAGAGGGAAGACCACAGATACCAGTTTACAGTGGTAGAAACTCAGCTCAATGTGGCATATGCAACCAAAGAAATTGATTAATCCTGTAATAGAAAAGTCCAAGAGTACGTCTGACTTCAGGCATGGATGAGACAAGAGAGTCAATGCTGTTGGGTACCCAACTCTTCCACTCTGTCTCTCAACCTAGCTTCCCTCTGTATCAGCCTTTACCCCCAAGGAGGCAAAGATGGCCAGATGTGGTGGCTCATGCCTGTAATCCCAATGCTTTGGGAGGCTGAGGTGGGAGGACTGCTTGAAGCCAGGAGTTCAAGACCAGCCTGGGCAACACAGCAAGACCCTGTCGCTACAAAAAAATTAAAAAATTAGCTGGGTGTGGTGGTGCACACCTGTAGTCTCAGCTCTTCAAGAGGCTGAGGTGGGAGGATCACTTGAGCCCAGGAGTCTGAGGCTGCAGTGAGCTATGATTGTGCTACTGCACTCCAGCCTGGGCAACAGAGTGAGACCCTGTATCTAAAAAGAAAAAAAAAAAAAAGGCCAGGCAGAATGGCTCATGCCTGTAATCCCAGCACTTTGGGAGGCTGAGGTGGGTGGATCACCTGAGGTCAGGAGTTCAAGATCAGCCTGGCCAACATTGTGAAACCCCATCTCTACTAAAAAACACAAAAATTAGCCAGGTGTGGTGGTGGATGCCTGTAATCCCAGCTACTCGGGAGCCTCAGGCAGGAGAATCGCTTGAACCCGGGAGGCGGAGGCTGCAGTGAGCCAAGATCACACCACTGCACTCCAGCCTGAGTGACAGAGCAAGACTCTGTCTCAAAAAAAAAAAAAAAAAAAAAAAAATATATATATATATATATATATATATATAATAAAAGAAGTAAAGAGGACCTCTAGTGGTCCAGCTCAGCCTAGTTCTGGCCCCTGGCAGTCCTGGAGAAAGAGGCCCTCTGTCTGGTGGTGCCAGAACAAGTCCCAGGGAAGACTCCCATTGGCTCAGCTTGGGACACATGTCCATCTCTTAACGAATCACTTAGGGGGCAATGAAAGCCTCTGATTGGCCAGGTCTGGGTGACTTGCCCACCTGCAGAGCTAGGGTTGGGGTCAGAACCCCCTGATGCAGAGGGACTGAGTAGGCAAGGAGTGTTTCCCCACAGGAAATTGGGAGATGTTGCCAGATAAAGGGACATAGAGGTGAATGGGGGCAGTGACAGGAAGCCACCGCGGCTAGCCAGCTCCAGGGAGGGAAATGGGTGCTCTTGACACTCAGGAGCCAAACGTATGCTCCCCTATCCTGGTGAGAAGTAGGGCTTGCTCTGTGTGTCTGGGGGCCTCAGCTGGCACACATGCCACTGGGACCTGGCTTGAGAAGCACTAGGGTGCTTCTGGACAACTTTCCCTCTTCAGCAGCACACCTTGTCTAAGTCCCACCATGAGGCGCCCTGCCAGCTTCTGTCCTTGGCTTTATGGGGTTCAGAATCACACGCAGTTGAGCCGAAATTGTGCCACTGTGCTCCTACACTCTAGCCTGGGTGACAGAGTGAGACTCTGTCTCAAAAAAAGAAAAAAAAAAAAAGAATCACATGCAGTTAATCATTATTATTCCAGATTCTGTATTTGTGAAATCACCTACTTGCTGATATTTATTTGTAAACCTAAAGTCAACATTCATGGTACTTTCAAGGTCACTCACAGATGTGAAGAGCAGCAAAAAATCTAAGTCACCTCCCAGCTGAGGTTGGACAAGGCAACACTCTGCCTTCTTGTTTCACCTCCCATGTGGTAAAATGTCCTTTTTGTGGTCTATTTAGTGCCACTGTTTGTTTTTTTTTGTTGTTTGCTTGTTTGTTTTGCTCCCTCTGTTGCCCAGGCTGGAGCGCAGTTGCGCGATCTTGGCTCACTGCAACCTCTGCCTCCTGGGTTCAAGCGATTCTCCTGCCTCAGCCTTCCAAGTAGCTGGGATTACAGGTGCACACTACCACGCCCAGCTAATTTTTGTATTTTTGGTAGTGATGGGGTTTCGCCATGTTGGCCAGGCTGGTCTTGAACTCCTGTCCTCATGTGATTTGCCTGCCTCAGCCTCCCAAAGTGCTGGGATTACAGATGTGAGCCACCACACCTGGGCTTTCTTTTGCTTTTTGTTAGTGATTTTGCTGTGTAAAATGGCTCCCTTGGCCATGTGTGGTGGCTCACAGCTTTAATTTCAGTGCTGGGGCGGGGTGCTGAGGCAGGAGTATTGCTTGAGCCCAGGAGTTTGAGATCAGCCTGGGCAACATAGTGAGACCCCATCTCTACCAAAAAAAAAAAATTTAGCCAGGTGTGCTGGCACCTGCTTGTAGTCCCAGCTACTTGGTAACTGAAGTGGGAGGACTGCTTGAGACCAGGAGTTTGAAGCTGCTATGAGCTGATTGCATCACTGCACTCTAGCCTGGGTGACAGAGAAAGACCTTGTCTCTAAAAATAAATAAATAAATAAATAAATAAATAAATAACAAATAAAATGATCACTAACCACCGTGCTGAAGTGCTGTTTGCCGTTCCTAAGTGCAAGAGTGCTATGATGGGGAAAATGCATGCATCCATTCAGGCATGAGTTATAGCTGTTGGTTGTGAGTTCAATGTAAACAAATCAACAGTATATATGCAATAAGGTGTCTTTAAACAGAAACACACATAAAACAAAGTTACGTACTGATCAACTGATGAGAATGTGACCAGAGGCTCGCGGGAACCTGACCCTGTATTTCCCCTAGGAGCGATGGTTCAGTATTCACTAATTCAGTGTCTGCAAAAACCGCAGAGGCCCCCAACCTTTTTGGTGCCAGGGACAGGTTTCATGGAAGACAACTTTTCCACAAATGGGAGGTGTGGGGGATGGTTTTGGGATGATCCAAGTGTATTACATTTATTGTGCCCTTTATTTTTATTATTATTACATTGTAATATATAGTGAAATAATTATACAAGTCACCATCATGTAGAATCAGTGGGAGCCCTGAGCTTGTTTTCCTGCAACTAGACAGTCCCATCTGGGGGTGATGGGAGACAGTGACAGATCATCAGGCATTAGATTCTCATAAAGAGCACATAGCCTAGGTCCCTCGCATGTGCAGTTCACAATAGGCTTCGTGCTCCTGTGAGAATCCAATGCTGCAGCTGATCTGACAGGAGGCAGAGCTCACGTGGTAATATGAGCGATGGGGAGCAGCTGTAAATACAGATGAAGCTTTGGCTTGCTTGCTCGCCGCTCACTGTCTGCTGGGTGGCCCGGTTCCCAACAGGCCACGGATTGGTACCAGTCTGTGGCCCAGGGATTGGGGACCCCTGTCATAGAACATAACTACCGTAAATGATAAGAATCTGCTGTAATTGGCTGGGGGTCGTGGAGCCACTCCAGGAAGGGGTTTCAGTGTTGTCAGAGTGAGCTGAGGTGGTGCCTTGCCAAGGCATCTTCAGCTGGCTTTGGGCTCACTTGGCTTGGAAAGTTGACCCCCATCTCCACCCTTTCATTTTCTGTTGCAGGCTCTTTTCTCATTTCTGGAGGGTTTGATAGGACTGTGGCTATTTGGGATGTAGCAGAAGGCTACCGGAAGCTCTCTTTGAAGGTACATGTGGCCAGCATGAGATTGAGGATCTGAACTTCCCTCCCGAGTCCTTCCCGTGCTCAATGCTAGTTGCTGGGGACACAGCTGTGAGTGACACAGGCCTTGATGCCTCCGTGGGCTCACGAAGGACAGACAGGAAGCCAGCAAACACACCACTGACTGTGAGGAGTGAAATGGAGAAACCACAACAGGGTGACATGATGGGGACAGATGCGGGGGACCCATCCACATCGCATGGGCAGAGAGAGCTTCCTGGAGAAGGAGGTGTTTGAGCTGAGAACAGAAAGGACTACATAAGTGGGGATCTTGAAGAAGAAGGGCAGTCCAGGCAGATGGAACAGCTGATGCAAAAACCCTGAGGTGGGAGTGTCTAAGAACAGCAGAAGTTACTATGCAGGGCTGGGCACTGTGGCTCACTCCTGTAATCCCAGTACTTTGGGAGGCTGAGATGGGCAGATCACCTGAGGTCAGGAGTTTGAGACCAGCTTGGCCAACATGGTGAAACCTCCGTCTCTACTAAAAATACAAAAATCAGCCGGGTGTGGTGGTGCGAACCTGTAGTCCCAGCTACTTGGGAGGCTGAGGTGGGAGGATCGCTTGAACCCAGGAGGCAGAGGTTGCAGTGAGCCGAGATGGCACCACTGCACTCCAGCCTGGGCGATAGAGTGAGACTCTGTCTCTAACAAAACAAAACAAAACAAAAACCAGAAATTACCTTGAAGAGAGACGCATGCCCTAGTGAGGCATGCACAGAAAGCTTGGGGTTCCAAAATGGGGATGTCAACTGAATGCTCTGGGCTACAAGTGAGAGGATGAGAGGAGCCCCAACTCAGAGTGGCTCTGTGATAAGGGGATGTGTTATCCAACACAGCAAGAACCCATGATTGCCTCATGCTCTGCCCCTGTTCCCTCAAGGGGCCCCACACCCCAGGATTTCTGCATACTCCCTGGTTTCACAATCTCACTGTCACCTTTGGCTGTGAATGCGTGCATCCCTGATTCTTGGTCTTTCTGTCCCCAGGGACACAAAGTAGACATGTGTCCTTGAGCAGCCCATATTCAGGTCCCTGGGGCTGGTCTATCTGAGCTGTCTTCTCCTAGGACTTGGGGAGACAAAGCGAGTTTACTCACAGCAAATAAATGGCTTAAAATGGAATGTTAAACCTCTCTGTGCTTAAAGTCTCTCTGTCATCTAGGCACAATGGCTCATGCCTGTAATCCCAGCAATTTGGGAGGCTGAGGCTGGAGGATCATTGGAGGTCAGGAGTTCGAGACCAGCCTGGCCAACATAGTGAAACACCATCTCTACTAAAAATACAAAAATTAGCCAGCTGTGGTGATGCCCACCTGTAGTCCCAGCTACTTGGGAGGCTGAGGCATAAGAATCTCTAGAGCCTGGGAGGCAGAGGCCGCAGTGAGCTGAGATTGCACCGTTGGACTCCAGCCTGGGTGACAGAGCCGGTTGTTCTATTCTCTCTCCTCTTCTCTCCTCTCTCTCTGTTCTCCCATCCCCAGATTCCTGTCCTTTTATTACACTAAGTGGTTTAAACTTCTCTCTGATTCCTTTTTCTCTGACCACACGATGGCCTCACTTTCTGCCTCTTTCCGTACGGGGAAGGCCAAAGAAGGACAGAGATGCTGGCATAAAGCCCAGACATCATTCAGTGTCTGAGGCAGCAATGGCAGCTATCTGCTCTGAGCTCCTTCTTTTTTTTCTTTTTTGAGACTTTTTGAGACGGAGTCTTGCTCTGTCGCCCAGGCTGGAGTGCGGTGGCGTGATCTTGGCTCACTGCAAGTTCCGCCTCCCGGGTTCACACCATTCTCCTACCTCAGCCTCCCAAATAGCTGGGACTACAGGCACCCGCCACCATGCCCGGCTAATTTTTTTTTTTTTTTTTTTTTTTTTGTATTTTTTAGTAGAGACGGGGTTTCACCGTGTTAGCCAGGCTGATCTTGATCTCCTGACCTCATGATCTACCTGCCTCGGCCTCCCATAGTGCTGGCATTACAGGCGTGGGCCACTGCGCCCGGCCTGCTCTGAGCTCCTATTTACCCAAAGAAAACATCCCACTCCTCTTCTGCTTAAGCCACAGTGGATCAAGTTTGCAGTTACTGGAAGCCAAAAGACCCCTCACTTACAGGGCCTCTGAGGGGTATTTCCTACAAAAAGAATGCAAATGAAAACCTGAGACCAGCTGGGAATATAATATTTCTCCCCCAATCCTGCTAAACCCCCGAGTACTATTTTTAAAAAACCATACACAGTGACACACACATTTGTAGTCCCAGCTACTCGGGAGGCTGAGGCAGGAGAATCACTTGAGCCCAGGAGATTGAGGCTGTGGTGAGCTATGATTGAGCTGCTATACTCCAGCTTGGGGGACAGAGTAAGACCCTGTCTCCAAATAAAAATAACTAAGTAAATAAATATAGAATAGGCAGGCTGCGGTGGCTCATGCCTGTAATCTCAGCACTTCGTGAGGCTGAGGCGGGCGGATCACTTGAGGTCAGGAGTTCGAGACCAGCCTGGCCAACATGGTGAAACCCCATCTCTACTAAAAATACAAACATTAGCTGGGCATGGTGATGGGTGCCTGTAATCCCAGCTACTTGGGAGGCTGAGGCTGGAGAATCACTTGAACCCAGGAGGTGAAGGTTGCAGTGAGTGGAGATTGCGCCATTGCACTCCAGCCTGGGCGACAAGAGCAAAACTCTGTCTCAAAACAAACAAACAACCCCCCCCCCAAAAAAAAACAACAAAAAAAATAGAATGTACATATATTACATGTCTTTACACTTTGTATTCCACCCTAAATGTTTTTGATGAAACCAAGGAAGTACAATGAGCTGTTCTGCTCTTTCTTTCTTTTTTTTTTTTTTTTGAGACAGTCTCACTCTGTCACCCAGGCTGGAGAGCATGATCATGACTCACGGCAGCCTCAACCTCCCCGGGCTCCGGTGACTCTCCCACCTTAGCCTCCTGAGTAGTTGGGATTACAGGCGCATGCCACCATGCCCGGCTAATATTTTGTATTTTTAGTAGAGATGGGTTTTCACTATGTTGCCCAGGCTGGTCTCAAACTCCTAGACTCAAGCAATCTGTCCACCTCAACCTCCCACAGTGCTGGGATTACAGGCATGAGCCACTGCACTCAGCCAGCTACTCTTAAATGTAAGCAACACTGGGTTCTTGACTTTTTGTTGTTTTTTTTTAGATATGGGTCCTCACTCTGCTGCCCAGGCTGAAGTGCAGTGGTGCAATCATGGCTCACTGCAGCTTCCACCTCCTGGGCTCAGGTGACCCTCCCACCTCGGCTTCCCAAAGGGCAGGTTACAGGTGTGAGCCACTACACCCAGCTTGTTTTTGTTGTTCTTTCAAAATTATTTTCTCCAGGTTTTCATTAAAATTTGATATTTCTTCAGGGCCATAATGACTGGGTGATGGATGTTGCCATTAGCAACAACAAGAAATGGATCCTGTCTGCTTCCAAGGTAAAAGTGGCCAAGCTTACAATATCGATCACATTCGCCAGAATTGGTGATAGCGGAAGAGTTACTGCCAAGTATAAAATTCCTGGGTGGGTTCAGTAAGCTGTACCTGACCAGGCCATTGCGTTCATGGAGCTGCCTGGGAATGTGGACAGCATGTCCTTCCGTGCGTAAACGCGATGAGTTTGGAGTTTCCAGGTATTTCTGTGTCTGCACCGTTGACATTTGAACTTTGTTGGAAAAAGAGTCTGGCTGGATCGGTGAGCAATGGAGCCAATGGGGGACTTGAAGGGAAAGCATCAGCTCATGGATAAGCCTTGGAGACCACCCAAGGTCCAGGGGGGTCTCCCCTTCCTGCAGCACTGCATCTTGAGATTCCCATTCCACTGGCACATAGCAGCCAGCCCAGGATGTCCCAAGAGCTGTCCTGCAGGTGTTAGCCCCAGAGAAGTGGGGACCTACTCTGCCCTCCACCTATATTAGAGCAGCAGCCCCCAACCTTTTTGGCACCAGGGACCAGTTTCGTGGAAGACAATTATTCGATGGATGGGGAGTGGGGGATGGTTTTGGGATGGTGCAAGGGCATTATATTTATTGTGCACTTTATTTCTATTATTATTACATTGTAATATATTATGAAATAATTATACAACCCACCATTGTGTAGAATCAGTGGGAGCCCTGAGCTTGTTTTCCTGCAACTAGACGGCCCATCTGGGGGTGATGGGAGACAGTGACAGATCATCAGGAATTAGATTCTCACAAGGAGCGCACAGCCTAGATCCCGCACATGTGCAGTTCACAATAGGCTTCGTGCTCCTGTGAGAATCTAATGTGGCCACTGATCTGACAGGAGGCGGAACTCAGGTGGTAAAGTGAGTGACAGGGAGTGGCTATATATACAGATGAAGCTTTGCCCCCTCCTCACCGCCTGCTGTGTAGCCCAGTTCCTAACAGGCCACAGACTGGGGGGTCGGGGACCCCTGTATTCGAGCATGTCATGTTCTAGGCTAGAGGTTTCTAGATCCAGGAGACTGTGGGAGAGGCGCTGCCTAGCATGACCAACTTTTTAGAGAGCCAACTTGGAATACAGACATATCAGAAAAAAAACCAACAAACTCATAATAATACAATATATAGCAAAAGATTATATGCCTATATGTTACTACTTTAATATAAAAATAAGAAGTAAAGGTTTACTTGAAATTATACATTATTTTATGTTTTTTACTTTTCTGTTCCATGAATATTATTATTTAAGCAAAACAACAGGACTAGTGAACAGCGACAATTAGTAGTAATTAACAGTAGGGCAAATTAAACAAATATGTTGGAGAAAAATATAAAAATATTGGCCAGGTGAAGTGGCTTACGCCTGAAATCCCAGCACTTTGGGAGGCCAAGGCGGGTGGATCACCTGAGGTCAGGAGTCCAAGACCAGCCTGGCCAACGTGGTGAAGGCCCGTCTTTACTAAAAATACAAAAATTAGCCGGGCGTGGTGGCAGGTGCCTGTAATCCCAGCTACTTGGGAGGCTGAGGCAGGAGAATCACTTGAACCCAGGAGGCGGAGATTGCAGTGAGCCGAGATCACGCCATGGCTCTCCAGCCTGGGTGACAAGAGTGAAACTCTGTCTCAAAAAAAAAAAAAAATTATAATGTTTATTTCTATTCTTTGATACAGTACTTTAGTGTTACTTTAAAAACTTGGCTGGGCATGGTGGCTCATGCCTGTAATCCCAGCACTTTGGGAGGTTAAGGTGGGAGGATTGATTAAGTCCAGGAGTTGGAGACCAGCCCTGGCAACATAGTGAGACGCTATCTCTACAAAAAAAACTTTAAAAAATTAACCGAGTGTGGTGGTGTGTGGCTGTAGTCCCAGCCACTCCAGGTCCAGCTACTTGGGAGGCTGAGGTGGGAGGATGGCTTGAGCCTGGGAGGTGGAGGCTGCAGGGAGTCGTGATGGCATCACTGCACTCCAGCCTGGGCCAAACAGTGAGACTGGTTGTGGTCTCAAAAAAAAAAAAAAGCTGGGTGTGGTGGCCACTCACGTCTGTAATCCCAGCACTTTGGGAGG
Source organism: Pongo pygmaeus (assembly GCF_028885625.2). Lineage (NCBI taxonomy): Eukaryota > Metazoa > Chordata > Mammalia > Primates > Hominidae > Pongo > Pongo pygmaeus. Next base: position 38,344,264 of record NC_072393.2, read on the forward strand.
CCAAGGCAGGCAGATAACTTGAGCTCAGGAGTTTGAGACCAGCCTAGGCGATGTGGCAAAACCCTGTCTCTACAAAAATTTAGCCAAGCATAGTGATATGAGCCTATATTCTCAGTTACTCCAGGTCCAGCTACTTGGGAGGCTGTGATGGGAGGAATGCTTGAGCTTAGGAGGTCGAGGCTGCAGTGAGCTGTGATCATGCCATTATACTCCAGCCTGGGCGACAGAGTGAGACCTTGTCTCTTAAAAAAAAAAATTATTGAATATTTAAACTTTTGGCTAGGCGCAGTGGCTCATGCCTATACTCCTAACACTTTGGGAGGCAGAGGCGGGAGGTTCGCTTGAGCCCAGGGGTTTGGGACCAGCTTGGGCAACATGGTGAAACCCTGTCTCTACCAGAAATACAAAAAATTAGCTAGGAGTGGTGGCGCATACCTGTAGTTCCAGCTACTCAGGAGGCTGAGATGGGAGGACGGTTTGAGCACTGGAGGCGGAGGCTGCAGTGAGCCACAATCATGCCACTACACTTTATCCTGGGTGACAGAGCTAGACCCTGTCTCCAATAAATAAATAAATAAATTTTGTAGGTTATATCATATATTCTTAAGATATATAGAGGTAAGACTGTTTAAAAAAGAGAACACAAATAAAATAGGACTGATTAAATACATATTACTTATATTTAATATAAAGCAGTGACTTCATTCTATGAGGCCAGCATGAGTTGGATACCAAAGCCAAGAAGAAACATCGCAATAAAAGAAAATTACAGACCAATATCTCTTATTAATATAGATGCAAATATGCTCAACATAATATTGGCAAATAAAATCCAACAGTACATTAAAAGAATTATTTACCATGACCAAGTGGGATTTATCCCAGGGATACAGGGTGGGTCAACATAAAATCAATGAAATATATCACATTAATAGAACAAAGGGAAAAAAAACCTATACAATCATTTCAACTGACACAGAAAAGGCATTTGAAAAAATTCAAAACCCTTTCATTATAATAATAAAAAAACTCAGAAAGTTAGGAATAAAGGGATAATTCCTCAACATAATAAAGAGTGTTTAGAAAAAATCTGCAGCTAACATGATTCTCAGTGGTAAAAGACTAAAATTTTTCTTCCCTAAGATCAGGATCAGGACAAGGATGCCTACTTTCATTGCTACTATTCAATATTGTACTGGAAGTGCTAGCTGGAGCTATCAGACAAGAAAAAGAAATAAAAGGCATCCAAATTGAAAAGGAAGAGGTAAAATTCTCTTCCTTTCCTTCCCTCCCTCCCTCCCAACCTTCCTTTCTTTCTTTCCTTTCTTTCTTTCCTTCCTTCTTTCCTTCCTTCCTTCTTTCTGTCCTTTCTTTCTTCCTTCCTTCAATCCTTCCTTCCTGCCTTCCCTCCCTCTTTCCTCTCCCTTCCTCTCCTCTCCTCTCCTCTCCTCTCTCTTTCTCTCTTTCTTTCTTTCCAGGGTCTCATTCTGTCACCCAGGCTAGAGTGCAGTGGCACAATCTCGGCTCACTGCAACCTCCATCTCTCCTGGGTTCAAGCAATTCTCCCGGTGGAAACAGGATTTCACCATGTTGTCCAGGCTGGCCTTGAACTCCTGACTTCGAGTGATCTGCCCGCCTTGGCCTCTCAAAGTGCTGGGATTACAGGTGTGAGCCACCATGCCCAGCCAAAATGATTTCTTTTATTTTTTTTTTGAGATGGAGTCTTGCTCTGTCACCCAGGCTGGCGTGCAGTGGTGTGATTTTGGCTCACTGCAACCTCCATCTTCTGGGTTCAAGCAATTATCTTGCCTCAGCCTCCCGAGTAGCTGGGATTACAGGCATGTGCCACCATGCTCGGCTAATTTTTGCATTTTTAGTAGAGATGGGGTTTCACCATGTTGGCAAGGGTGGTCTTAAACTCCTGACCCCGTGATCTGCCTGCCTCGGCCTCCCAAAGTGCTGGGATTACAGGCATGAGCCACCGTGCCTGGCCCCAAAATTATTTCTATTCATAGGTGGCATGATCATAAATACAGAAAATCCCAAAGAATTCACAAGAAAGCTACTAAAGCTAACAAATGAATTCAACAAAGTTTCAGGGTACAAAATCAACACACAAAAAAGCAGTTGTGTTTCTATACACAGCAATGAACATCTGGAAAGGAAGAGCAATTCCATTTACAATGGTATCCAAAACAATACTTGGGAATAAATCTAACAAAGGTGGTGAAAGACTGGCACAATGAATACTATAAAGTATTGCTGAAAAAAATTAAAGAAGACTTGAATGAATGGAAAGACATCCTATATTCATGGATAGGAAGACTCCTCATTAAGATGTCAGTACTACTCAAAGTAATCTACAGATTCTGCATAATCCCTATAAAAATTCCAGCAGCATTTTCTTTTTTTTTGAGACGGAGTCTTGCTCTGTCGCCCAGGCTGGAGTGCAGTCGCGCAATCTCGGCTCACTGCAAGCTCCACCTCCTGGGTTCACACCATTCTCCTGCCTCAGCCTCCCGAGTAGCTGGGACTACAGGCACCCACCACCACGCCTGGCTAATTTTTTGTATTTTTAGTAGAGACGGGGTTTCACCGTGTTAGCCAGGATGGCCTCGATCTCCTGACCTCGTGATCCCCCCGCCTCGGCCTCCCAAAGTGCTGGGATTACAGGCGTGAGCCACCACGCGCAGCCTCCAACAGCATTTTCATATGAAATTGCAAGGGGCCCCGAATAGCCAAAACAATCTTGAAGAAGGAGAAGGGGAAGGAGAAGAATAAGAGGGAGAAGGAGAAGAAGAAAATTGGAGGACTCACACTTTCTGACTTTGAAGTTACTACAAGTCTACAGTAATTAAAACAGTGTGGTTCTGGCATAGGGACAGACATATAGACAGATGGCTTAGAATAGAAAGCCCAGAAATAAGGGATTTTTGACAAGGGTGCCGAGACCATTCAATGGAGAAAGGGCAGTCTTTTCAACAAATGGTGCTAGGAAAATTGGAAATTTACATGCAAAAGAATGAAATTGCACCCTTACCTAATACCGTACAGAAAAATTAACTCAGGATCAAACACCTTAACTTGAGAGCTAAACTATAAAACCCTTAGAAGAAAACAGTGGAGAAAATCTTCATGATATTGACTTTGGCAGAGATTTCATGGATATGACAACAAAAGTATAGGCAATGAGAGCAAAAACAGACAAACTAAACTTCGTTGAAATTAAGAACTTTTGTGCATCAAAGGATACTACCAAGAAAGCAAAAAGACAACTTAGAGAATGGGAGAAAATAGTTGCACATCATGTATCTGATAAGGGATTACTATGCAGAATACATAAAGAACTTCGAAAACTCAACAACAAAAAACAACCCAATTCAAGGATGGGCAAAATACTTGAATAGGCATTTCTCCAAAGAAGATATACAAATGGCCAAGAAGCATATGACAAGATGCTCAACATCATTAGTCATTAGGGAAATGCAAATCAAAAGCACAGTGAGGTATCACTTCACATCTATTGGGAGGTCTATAATAAAAAAAACTCAGAAAATAATGAATGTTGGCAAAGGATGTGGAGCAATTGGAACCCTTGTGCCTGACTGATGGTGACAGAGTGAGACCCAGTCTCAAAAAAAAAAAAAAAAAAAAAAAAAAAAAGATTTTACTTACTGGCAACAACAGGTTTTTTGATTTGTAGGCTTTATTTCCCAGCACTCCAAAACTGTTCAATGTACTAAATCTATAAGCTTGTAGGCTTTATTTCCCAGCACTCCAAAAATGTTCAATGTACTAAATCTATAAGCTTGCTTTGAAAGACCAGGTATTTGTCAATGAAGTCCTTTGCACTCTAAATTCACGGTATAGGCTATATCTACCTAAAATGTACATTATTTATTTATTTTATTTTTGAGACAGAGTTTCTCTCTTGCCACCCAGGCTGGAGTGCAATGGCGCAATCTTGGCTCACCGCAACCTCCGCCTCCTGGGTTCAAGCAATTTTCCTGCCTCAGCCTCCCGAGTAGCTGGGATTACAGGCATGTGCCACCACGCCCAGCTACTTTTGTATTTTAGTACAGAAACCAACAGGTTTCTCCATGTTGGTCAGGCTGGTCTCAAACTCTCGACCTCAGGTGATCCACCCACCTTGGCCTCCCAAAGTGCTGGGATTACAGGCGTGAGCCACTGCGTCTGGCCCCATTTATTTATGTTTTAAAAAGACAGGGTCTTGCTATATTGCCCAGGCTGGAGTGCAGTGGCATGATCTCAGCTCACCGCAGCCTCAACCTCCCGGGCTCAGGCAATCCTCCCGCCTTAGCCTCCCGAGTAGCTGGGATTACAGGTGCCCGCCACCATGCCTGGCTAATTTTTTGTATTTTTAGTGGAGGTGGGGTTTTGCCATGTTGCCCAGGCTGGTCTCAAACTCCTGGCCTTAAGTGATTCGACAGCGTTGGCCTCCCAATGTGCTGGGATTACAGGCATGAGCCACTGTGCCTGGCTCATTTTGACATCTTTTCTATGGTCAGAAATGATAATAGCCATCTTGTAGGCACATGTTTAAGGAAGATATCTCTTTCCATTTCTCTAATTGAAAATCTTGGCTGGGCACGGTGGCTCATGCCTGTAATGCCAGCAATTTGGGAGGCTAAGATGGGCAGATTGCCTGAGCTCAGGAGTTTGAGACCAGCCTAGGCAACATGCCAAAACCCCATCTCTACTAAAAATGCAAAATATTAGTGGGGATGGTGGTGCATGCCTGTAGTCCCAGCTATTCAGGAAGCCAAGGCAGGAGAATCACTGGAGCCTGGGAGGCGGAGGTTGTAGTGAGCTGAGAGCATGCCACTGCACTCTGGCCTGGGTGACAGAGTAAGATCCTGTCTTAAAAAAAAAAAAAGAAAAAATCTCATTAAGTGCTTCTGTACATTTTGAGGAAGGTGAAAAGTGGCTCCAAACACACTACAGGTGTGCACCACTACACCTAGCTAATTTAAAAAAATTATTATTATTATTTTTTGAGACAGAGTCTCGCTCTGTCACCCAGGCTGGAGTGCAATGGTGCGATATCGGCTTACTACAACCTCTGCCCCCCAGGTTCAAGCGATTCTCCTGCCTCAGCCTCCCGAGTAGCTGGGATTATAGGCATGCAGCATCATGCCTGGCTAATTTTTGTATTTTTAGTAGAGACAGGGTTTTGCCATGTTGGCCAGGCTGGTCTCAAACTCCTGACCTCAGGTGATCTGCCTGCCTCGGCCTCCCAAAGTACTGGGATTACAGGCGTGAGCCATGCCCTGCCTAACAGAATTTTTTTTTTTTATTCTGCAGACACAAGGTCTCGCTATATTGACCAGACTGGTCTTGAATTCCTGGGCTCAAGCCATCCTCCCACATATGCCTCTCAAAGTGCTGGGATTACAGGTGTGAGCCACCATGCCCAGCTTGAAACTAACTTTTGAATTAAAGTATCTAAGTGCTGGGAGGACATTTTTTGTTGCCATGATTTGACAAACCACTTGCTATACTGTAGGAAGTATGCTTATTGGTAAGATCTGACAGCTCTACGCAGCATGAAGTCAACACATCTGTTACAAAAATGTCCCCTTTGTTCTCCCACAGGATATTTAGTTGCAACTGCTGAATCAAGAAATGTAACATACTCAATGTATCCATTTTTTTATTGCTGCTATAATAAGTTACCAGACTGTACTGTTTAAACATTAAACAACATAAATTTAATATCTTACAGTTCTGTAAGATAGAAGTCTGATAAGCTCTCACTGGGCTAAAATCTAGGTATCAACAGGACTGCATTCCTTTTGGGAACTATTATTAACTAAAGTCCGTGGTTTACATAGTTTCATGCTTTGTGTTGTATAGTTTTGCCAAATGCATATCATATATCCACCAATACAGTGTCATATAGAATAGTTTTGTTTGTTTGTTTGTTTTGAGACAGAGTCTCGCTCTGTCGCCCAGGCTTGAGTGCAGTGGTGCGATCTTGGCTCACTGCAATCTCCGCCTCCTGGGTTCAAGCAATTCTCCTGCCTCAGCCTCCCAAGTAGCTGGGACTACAGGTGCACGCCACTGCGCCCAGCTATTTTTGTATTTTTAGTAGAGATGGGGTTTCACCATATTGGTCAGGCTGGTCTTGAACTCCTGACCTCACCTACCTTGGCATCTCAAAGTGGTGGGATTACAGGCATGAGCCACCGCGCCTGGCCATACAGAATAGTTTTACTATTCATCCCTCCTCCTCTTCCCTATAATCCTGGGCAATGACTGATCTATTTATATTCTTTAGTTTTGCCTTTTCCAGAATGTCATGTGGTTGGAATTATACTCTGTAGCCTCTTCAGGTTGGTTTCTATGGCATAACAATGTGCATTGAAGTTTCCTCTTTTTGTGCCTTGACAGCCCATGTCTTTTGATTGTTGAATGATATTCCTTTGTATGGATGTACCACAGCCTGTTTTGTGACCGCTGGTTTGCTATTTGTTTTAGGATAGGACCATGAGACTGTGGAATATTGAAGAAATTGATCAAATTCCTTTGGTAATCAAGTACAAAAAGGCCGTGGGCTTGAAGTTGAAGCAGGTTGGTATTAGGTAAAATTAAGCCCAGTGAAGGCTTTCATTAGTTCCCTCTATAAATTAATTTATCATTTGAATGAACTTTGGGCACCTGGAGATGCAATCGTGAACAAACGGACCGACATTTTTGCCCCACGGGAGCTTAAATTCTAAGAGAGGAAACAAAGAGGAAAGACACATGAAAAATGTGTAGCAAGTCACATGGTGATAAGTAATTGACAGAAAAATACATAGGAAACGGGAATAGGAGTGCTGCAGGTTGCAAGATTTTAAAGGGTGGTCAGCATAGGTCTCATTGAGAAGTGACCGCTGTGTCGACTTGAAGGTGGTGAGGGGGTGAACCGTGCAGATATTTAGAGGAAAGAACTTCCAGCTGGACGCGGTGTCTCACGCCTGTAATCCCAACATTTTGGGAGGCCGAAGCAGGTGGATCACCTGAGGTCAGGAATTCGAGACCAGCCTGGCCAACATGGTTAAGTCCCGTCTCTACTACAAATACAAAAAAATTAGCCAGGCGTGGTGGTGCATGCCTGTAATACCAGCTACTTGAGAGGCTAAGGCAGGAGAACCCCTTGAACCTGGGAGGTGCAAGTTGCAGTGAGTTGAGATTGCGCCACTGCACTCTAGCCTGGGCGACAGAGTGAGACTCTGTCTCAAAACAAAACAAAACAAAACAAAACAAAACTTCCCAGCATAGAGAACAGCCAATGCAGAGCCTGAGAGGCAGGAGCCAGCCTGGTGTGTCGGAGGGGTGGAGTGAGGGGGCTTGGAGGGGATGAGGCCCGCAGGAGCACTGGTAAATGGAGGAATGGCCACAGCTGGGCACTGCGTGAGCCTCCTACCCTGGACAGGTCCCCAGAGCCCCACTTCCCATGCAAAACGCTTAGGTGCCTGCGCTTCTCTAGTGCAAGAGCTTGGTGGCCAGGCCAGCATATTTTCTGCTTCACCAGGCCCAGCCGGGGCTGGCCACAGAGGCTGTCCCTGGGCAGTGAAGGCAACTCCCCACTGGAGCCTCTCGGTGCACACACCTGGCTGCTGCCTTGGAGTGCAGGCTGGGTCCCTTTAAGTCCTTCCCTGGGAATCCTGGAGCTACCTAGACTTGGCCTCCTCTCAGAAGGTTCGGCTGGGAGCCACTGCTTCTGGGAATGGCTAACTTGGGAGCCGCACTGCAAGGCAGGAGTGTGAGGGGTGGGACTCACATGGACTTTGTCCCTGTGGCGGTGTTGGCCCTTAAACTGTGAAAGCTGACTTGCTACAGAGCAGTGATGGCCCTTGTTTTTCACCGGCCACATAGGGCAAGGCCTGGGAGCCGCCTCCTCTGTGAGCCGCCTCCTCTGTGAGCCCTGCTGTTCTGGGGTTGGACTGTGGGATGTAGGAATGTAGGATAAGGTAGGTAAAGGATCAAATTTCTTTTTTCTTTTTCTTTATTTCTTTTTTGAGATGGAGTCTCACTCTGTCACCCAGGCTGGAGTGCAGTGGCGCGATCTCGTCTCACTGCAACCTCCGCCTCCCAGGTTCAAGCGATTCTCCTGCCTCAGCCTCCCGAGTAGCTGGGACTACAGGCGCCCACCACTATGCTGGCTAATTGTTTTGTGTTTTTATTAGAGACGGGGTTTCACCATGTTGGCCAGGTTGGTCTCGAACTCCTGAGCTCAAGTGATCTGCCCACCTCAGCCTCCCAAGTGCTAGGACTACAGGCACAGGCTATCCGCACCCGAACTGGGATCTAATTTATTTCTTGCAAAAAAGGAAAAGAAAGAGGCCTACCTGGAGCTGAAGCAAGGATGAGCCTGCTGCACTTGACTTGCTCTGAATCAATCAACATGAGAAGCCTCAGAGGCCAGGCTCTGAGGCTGGTAAATCCCACCTGGTAAATCCTGGTTTACCCACCTGGTAAATCCCAGGTGGGATTTACCCCCCTCTCCAGCAGGCCTCAGTGTCCTGGAGCGGGCAGAACAGCAAAGCCCAGGGGCTGGGAGAGCCAGGGCAGGGGCGCGCCACCTTGCAGGCTCTTCTCCAGGGGACCATGCATGGCGGGAACACCTGAGGGGCCTTTGCCCATGGCCTGGGAGACCCCATCCCACGGCACTGTTGCTTGTTAGTGGGAAGCAGACGTGATGGGTGAGCTGTGCCATTTGTTTTCAGTGTTCTCTTTGAGCTTTGGCCAGAAACAGGCTCAGGGATGCAGGAGGGCACCTAGCACCTGCATCAATCTGCTTCACACCCCTGCTTTGTTCAGAAATCTTGCCTACTTGCGTCTCATGGTTCTGTAAAAGTTGGGTGTTCTCAGGATGTCAGGGAGTCATCCTCTCAGTCCCACAATTTTACTCTGCACAGAACAATGGATGGGGCTGGACACCCGCCCCCATCCTCCCAACTGTCAAGGGGCTTGCCACGCATGTCCTCAGGACCCCCATGGCAGGAGACATGAGCTGGCAGGACCTGCTTAGCCATTGGTGGGGAAGCAGCCTGTGCTCATTCTCTCTGCAATTTCCGCCTTTGTGGGGTTAGAGATTCCAGAGAGGGGCTGCGCCCAGTGGCTCACGCCTGTAATCCCAGCACTTTGGGCTGCCAAGGTGGGTGGATCACTTGAGGCCAGGAGTTCAAGACCAGCCTGGCCAACATGGAGAAACCCCCATCTCTACTAAAAATACAAAAATTAGCAGGATGTAGTGGTGCACACCTGTAATCCCAGCTACTCGGGTGGCTGAGGCAGGATAATTGCTTGAACCTGGGAGGCGGAGGTTGCAGTGAGCCTAGATGGTGCCACTGCACTCCAGCCTGGGCAACAGAGTGAGACTCTGTCTCAAAAGCAAAAACAAAAACAAAACAAAACAAAAAAACAAAAATAAAAAAACAAACCAAAAAGAGATTCCAGAGAGGGGAACCCTTGCCTTGCCCCAGCTCAAGGTAGCTGGGAGAATTCTAACGGCATGCCTGGATCCCCTCTGACCAGCACCTCCTTTCTGCTCTTTTAAAATATCCCATGTCAGTGCGAAAGATGTGACAGGCCTTTCTCCATCTTCAAGAGTGACACCTCTTCTGAAATGTTCACCCAATGCGTGTTCTGCCGGATAGATACAAGGGGCTTGCCAGCAGATACTTCATCGTCATCATCATCGGAAAGGGAGAACTCGCCGCCGCCAAGGGGAAGCAAGGATGACTGACAGCCACAGGCCCCTTTGAGTGACTCCAGCACAGGCTACCTAGCATGTAGGTGTCGGGGCTCTGCAGGGGCTTTCTCTTGGGCCTCTCCCAGGTTCAGTAGGCCTGTCAGACTGGGGCAGGACCCAAGCCCTGGCTGGACTCAGCACAGTGCCACCTTCTCAGCTCTCAGCTTGGGGAGTGAACACTTTACTTTCCGTTTTCATGCAGAATAAATCTAATTCCTTTGGAAAACAAGTGTGCATGTGCATTTGAAAAGCAGTCTTGCTATTTCTAAGCTTTATGTCTTGGTGCTCATCCTGTTTGATTCTTGGAACACATATTAGACTCACATTGTGGAGTCTGGAGTTGCCCTGTAAGGTGACCTGCGGGGGCTGGCACCAGCAGTTCTGGAGAGTTTGTCAAATGACTATGACAAGGTGCGGGGCCCCCTCTGTGGACGTGATGGCAAGACACAATGGGTGCCTCCCTGGCTAATGCTCCCAGATGGCCACTTGCCGGGAGCAGAGGACGGTTTGGTTAGGCAAAGGGATGGCGGTGGCATTGCCATCACGGGATGTCTCATGCTTTCTCCTCTAGACGTCTTAATTTCCAGAACTCCTTGCCTACGTGCAGCCCTCTTCCTGCTGCCACGGCATTTTTCACAGCGTGCATCAATCCAGAAACAGGCTGAGATAGGAGCTTAGGTTCCTATTGCACGCCATGCTGGGTGAACCTTTCTGTGCATGCTGCAGGGATGCTGGGTGGATGGGCTGGCAGTGTTCGGCTTCGTAGTTGCCCACAGGCCCTCTGGAAAGTGCGGAGACCAGTGGCTGGTGTAGTTGCGTGAGCACATCCAGAAGGGGTCAGTGAGAAACCAGGGAGGGGAGGGCCTTGCCTGCTCTGGCAGCAGAAAACCCTCCATGTAAGGTGTTGTTGCCCCACGCCAGCAGCCTGGGAACCCCTAAGTCCATGATCCCTCCTCTGAGCCTTCCGGACCCCTCGACTTTCCCCCAGCCCAGGATCCACGGAAGGAGCGACTCAACTGAAGTTATAGTCCCGGGAGCTGGCAGGGCCCCGACCTTCTCAGGCTGAGGTCGCGGGGCAGAATGGTCCGAAGCTCACCGGGGTCACAGTCGGACCGAGGCGGGCGTGCGCCTCGACCGGACGCCAGGGGAGCCAGCAGCCCGCCCGCGCTGGCGGGGCCGGGGGTTCTCCGGGGTGGGTAGGGCGTCGACCGCAGTGCCCTGAGGCCCAAGCCCTGCGCGAGCGTTCCCCAAAGGCGGAGCGTCCTGGCTCCACGTTGGAAGAGACATTATCGTGACCAGGAAGCCTCGCCTTCCCAGGCTCCGCCCGCTCCGTGCAGCCCAAGCTTCCGGTCTCAGTCTCAGCTGCCTGTGTGAATCGGGAGCTACACTACGCGTGCGCCACAACACGCCGAGTGTGTGCGCATGCGCGCGGCCCATATGGTAAATAGTAATGAAGAACTGTTTCAGAAGGAACCCATACGGGCGGCGCCGTGGCTTAGTTGGTTAAAGCGCCTGTCTAGTAAACAGGAGATCCTGGGTTCGAATCCCAGCGGTGCCTCAACCGAGCGCCCCAAGCTCTTTCAACTTTTGCTCCTGCACTTTTGTGCTCTGTGCCGTCACCCGGCTGCCCGATACTATGCGGGTGCGAGGGGGAGCCCGAGAGGCCTATGTAGACGGGCCCCCCAGCGGGGCGTGGCCTCAGCCGCGGGGGCGGGTGCAGGCGGGCTACGGACACCACCTCCTCGGGTCTCAGGCTCTGTGAGGCGTGGGCGGCGCGGGGACCCAGGCGACCGCGGTTGCCATGGTGCTGGTTGGCCGTGGGAGGCGAGCGGGCGGGCGGGGAAGCAGCCGTTCGAGTCCAGCGAGGAGCCAGTGTTGGCCCCGAGGCTGCTTCCTCAGGGCGGACGGTGGACGCGCTCTCCCGCGCCGTCTTCTGTGGCGTGGGTTCCTAGCGCTAGTCTTCCTGGCTCCAAGCTGCCACTTGGGGGAGCCCACGCGGGTGCCGATCCTCAACGTTCGCCGGGCTTAGCTGAGCCTTGCAAAGGCCTGAAGATTGCCCGTCTCCCTGCAGCCGCGCAGTGGGTGCAGCCTTTTCACAAATGCAAGACCTGGGTCGGCGGCGAGGCCAAGGGGACCCCATGTGCAGGGATGCGGGACTGAGTCCGGTTAGCATGACCGTCAGTCCGATGACTGCGTGGAAACTCCAGGCCAGGCAGGGGACTCTGCCCCCGCTGCAGACGGCCGGGTGTGGGCTGAAGCCAGCTGCTTGGGCTGGGGTTGGTTGCTCAGCGCTGGGGTTCTACCCACATTTGCATGTGGGAACCTATTCCTGAGCAAGTGCATCCGAGGCTTTGGGGGTGGTGGGGTAGGGTGGAGTGCGGCATTGCAGTTTTTACAAACATTCTCCAGGGATTCACGTGTCAAACCCGACAGGACAGTCCCAGTGCAGAAACTGCAGTCATGGCATAAGGCTGTGTAGTCAAATTCACCTGCCCCAGAAGCAGTTCCTCTTCCTGCCTCTTCTATGGATCTGGGTTTATTGTTTTTGTTTGTTTATTTCTCTCGTTTTCCAGTCAATTCTTGCGCCTTTGTATCTTGGTTGTTTTTGATTGACATTGCCCAGGAAAGCTTGTAAGGAGATTTTGACGCTTTGCAGTGCTGATAGGAGCGTTCACCTGGATCCAATCAGGGATGAATTTATTGGAAACCGGGCTTGCGTCATTGTGGAGCTGGTTTATTTCTGGCTCATACTTACGCCACTGCAATCCAGCCTGGGCGACAGAGCGAGATTCCATCTCGAAGAAAAAATAAAAATAAAAAAGTCCCTCATTGGATACAGGGTTTGAAATCTTTTCTCCGTTTCTTTTTCTCTTTGCTATTTATTTATTTATTTATTTATTTATTTATTTATTTATTTACTTACTTACTTACTTACTTACTGAGATGGAGTCTTTGTCGCCCAGGCTGGAGTGCAGTGGCATGATATCAGCTCACTGCAACCTCCGCCTCCCCGGTTCAAGTGATTCTCCTGCCTCAGCCTCCCGAATAGCTGGGATTACAGGTGCACGCCACCAAGCCCGGCTAATTTTTGCATTTTTAGTAGAGACGAGGTTTCATCATGTTGGCCAGGCTGGTCTCGAATTCGTGACCTCAGGTGATCCGCCCCGCCCACCTCGGCCTCCCAAAATGTGGGGATTACAGGTGTGAGCCACCAATTTTTTTTTTTTTTTTTTGAGACAGAGTCTCGCTCTGTCGCCAGGATGGAGTGCAGTGGTGTGATCTCTGCCCACTGCAACCTCCACCTCACAGGTTCAAGTGATTCTCCTGCCTCAGCCTCCCAAGTAGCTGGGACTATAGGCGCGTGCCACCATGCCCAACTAATTTTTGTATTTTTGGTAGAGACAGGGTTTCACCATGTTGGCCAGGATGGTCTCGATCTCGTGACCTCTTGATCCGCCCGCCTTGGCCTCCCAAAGTGCTGGGATTACAGGTGTGAACCATCGTGCCCGGCCTTCTTTGCTTTCTTGATACTGATATTTGAAGTGCAAATGTTTCAATATCGATCAAGTCTAATGTATCTACTTTTCCTTTTTGCTTATGCTTTTGATGTCATATTCAAGATTCCATTGCCAAGTTCCAGGTCATAAAGATTTACACTAATGTTTTCTTATAAGGGTTTTATAGCTTTTGCTCTTACATTTAAGTTTTGGATCTACTTTGAGTCAATTTTGTATATGATGTGAAGGAGGGGTCCAACTTCATTCTTTTGCATGTGGATTTTCATTCATCCAAACACCATTTGTTGAAAAGACCATTCTGTTCCCAAAGGTCTTGGCACCCTTGTAGAAAATCAATTGACCATAAATATGAGGGCTTATTTGCGGATTTCCAATTCTAGTCCCTTAATCTACATGTCTAGCTTTATGCCTGTGCCACACTCTTGATAACTATAGCTGTGTACTAAATTTTCAAATTGGGACGTATGAGGACTTCAAAGTTGTTATTTTCAAGATTGTTCTGGCTATTCTGGGTCTGTTGAATTTCCATGAGTTTTAGAATCAGCCTGTAAATTTCTGCAAACAATCCAGTTGGGATTTTGATAGAAATTGCATTTGATAGAAATAAATCATTTGGGGGGATATTGTTATCTTAATAATGTTAAGTTTTCTAATCCATGAACATGGAATGGCTTTTAATTTATTTAGGTCTTCTTTAATCTCTTTCAACAATGTTTTTAGTTGTCAGAGCATAAGTTTTACACCTCTTTTGTTAAGCACATTTCTAAGTATTTTCTGTTTTTGATACCATTATAAGTAGATTTTTTTTTCTTTTTTTTTGAGACGCAGTTTCCCTCTTGTTGCCCAGACTGGAGTGCAGCGGCGCGATCCTGGCTCACTGCAACCTCCACCTCCCAGGTTCAAGCGATTCTCCTGCCTCAGCCTCCCAGGTAGCCGGGATTACAGGCATGTGCTACCACGCCTGGCTAATTTTTGTATTTTTAGTAGAGACAGGGTTTCACCATGTTGCCCAGGCTGGTCTCCGACTCCTCACGTCAAGAGATCTGCCCGCCTCGACTTCCCAAAATGCTGGGATTACATGCAAGAGACACTGTGCCCAGCCTGGGTCCCATATATTTCTTGCTGGGGTTATTTCTAGATACTGTGAATGGGATAATTCCATTTTTTAAAAATTGCATACTCCTGCTAAATAGGAATGCCTTTGATGTTTAAATGTGGCTCTTTAAAGCAGCCCTCTTGCCTGACTGTCTTGACTCTCTTATTACTGCTGATTGCTTGTTTGATTTTTGGGCAGATTCTGAATTGTGCAAATTGGGATAGTGAATGATAACTTTGATCCTAAAGGGGAAAAAAAAGACAACTTACAAACAAGAAAAAGATATCTACAACACATATAAGTGACAAAATAATTTTCAGCAGAGGAAGGGCCCAAGGGGTATAGCAAAGCAGTGAAAATTACTGCATTCTATCAGAATCTGAAAAGCTGGGTTATGAACAATCCCAGCCTTCAGTATTTATCCAAAATAAATGAAAACATTAAGAAAATGCCACAGATGCTCTCAATACAATAGTAAAAAACTAGGAACAGCCCAGGTGTCCACAGCAGATGAATAAACTGTGGGTTATCCAGGCAATGGACCACTACACAGCAAGAGAAAGGGATGGGATGCTGACACTTACACAGACATGGGTGGAATCTCACGTCATGTACAGTGAAACAGTACATCATTTATGATTTCACTTACATAAAGCTCTAGGAAATGCAAATTCATCTATAGTGACAGAAGAGCAATGGTTGCATAGGTGGCAGAGGTTGATTTCTTGAAAAGGGGTACAAAAAGACCTTTGGGGGGTTGATGGAAATGCTCTTTATTTTGTAGGAGTTTGGGTATGTGTTTATCAAAACTCATTAAATTGTATGCTTAAGATCTATGCATTTCACAGCACAAAAGTCAATCTAATCTAAATAAAAATATTAAAGTCCGGGCACAGCGGCTCATACCAGTCATCCCAGCAGTTTGGAAGGCCAAGGCTGGTGGATCACTCGAGCTCAGGAGTTCAAGACCAGCCTGGCCAACATGGCAAAACCCTGTCTCTACTAGAAATACAAAAGTAGCCGGGCATGATGGTGCGCACCTGTAGTCCTGGCTACTTGGGAGGCTGAAGCACAAGAATCGCCTGAACCTGGGAGGTGGAGGTTGCAGTGAACTGAGATTGCGCCACTGCACTCCAGCCTGGGTGAAAGAGCGGGACTCTAACTCAAAATAAAATAAAATAAATGAATAAAAAGAGTTCAAGACCAGCCTGGTCAACATAGCGAGACTTCCTTTCTCTAAAAAAAACTTAAAATAATAAAAGTCATGTTGACAGCAGTCTGGTTTGTCTTCCCAGCCTGTCCCCACCAGCTCCACGCGGATTTAACTATTTCTTGCCCATGGCCTGTGCTCTTCCAGCAGGGCAGGGCCTGCATTTGCTGGGCGGTGGGCTGTCCCATTTCCCTCTGTTTCTACTTGCCATGCACCTGTGGCCTGAAGGGTTCCAGACAGGGGAAGAGAGGTTTCATCTGGGCTAGGAGGGCAGAGATACGCACACACCATCAGCTGCTTCCAGGAGAGGGTTTCCGCTTTAATGACTGAGAGGTAGCCTCAAGCCTTGGGGAAGAACCCTCCTACAGCCTCTCCGGAGGAGCAGGGCCTCCTCACTGCCAGGGAAGGCTGAGAGTGTGGTCTCCAGTATGCTGAGTTCTCAGCTGCAGGAGGTAGAATCACTCATCCATTTCCCTCACCCACCTCTGTTGAATGATGGTGATTTTTCCTTTTTTTTTTTTTTTTGAAATGGAGTTTTGCTCTATTGCCCAGGCTGGAGTACAGTGGCACAATCTCAGCTTACTGCAAGCTCTGCCTCCCGGGTTCAAGCAATTCTCCCACCTCAGCCTCTCAAGTAGCTTGGACTACGGGCATGTGCCACTACCGCCTGGCTAATTTTTGTATTTTTAGTAGAGACAGAGTTTCACCATGTTGGCCAGGCTGGTCTCGAACTCCTGACCTCAAGTGCTCTGCCTGCCTCAGCCTCCCAAATTGCTGGGATTACAGGTGTGAGCCACAGCGACAGGCCAATTTTTTGCTTTTTTAAAGACAGGGTTTCACTCACTCTGTCGTCCAGTCTGGAGTGTGGTGATTCAATCACGGCTCACTGCAGCCTCTAACTCCAGGGCTCAAGCCATCCTCCTGCCTTAGCCTTCCGAGTAGCTGAGACTACAGACATGACCACCATGCCAGGGTAATTTCTAATTTTTTTGTAGAGACAGGGTCCTGCTATGTTGTGCAGGCTGGTCTTAAACTCCTGGGCTCAAGTGATCCTTCCGCTTGGGCCTCCCAAAGCACTGGGATTGCAGTCGTCAGCCACCACGCCTGGCCAGTGATGGGTGGTTTTATAAATCAAAATGTAATGGTGAATGTATTTGTACAAACTATATTTACAAGATTCTATCATTTAATTTAAAAGGTTGACTGGTGTGGAAACAGAAACATCATTTCGCACCACATTTTATTTCCTACAGTCAATTAGATTATACTTTAATACAAAAAACTAATTAAAATTTAATTGAACTTTAGCAAACATGGGATGTCTGTGAAGTGTAAGACAATTTACTACATGTTCTGGGGGCTGAATGGGAGCATGCTTTTGGTTTCCACCAGAAGCAGTCTCTCCCTGCCCCACGTCCGCCCCTGAAAAGAATGCCTAGGATAGGCAAATTCAGGCAGGCGGGGAGAGAAGAATGGTGTTGGAATTAGTGTGGACTGACTTTCAGCGTTTTGTTCTTCACCGATCTGTGCCTCTGAGATAATGTAACACCTTCTTCTGAATTTAGAGTGGCTCCTAAGAAGCAGTTGTGATCAGTTATTTAAAAAAATAAAATGATGCCAAGCTGGACACTGGCTGGGCTTACTATGCTGTGTATGGCAGGTCACCTGGGGTACGTGTGCGTATCTGGGATTGAATTGCATAAGCAGGTTGGGAGCCTTGCTTTAAGGATGGGTTGGAGGCCAGCTGATGCTCCAGGAGCCTGTCTGCTCTTGAATTCCTCAGCAGAGCTTCTCTGGCTCAGTCCTACAGGCACACAGCTAAGGGTGACTGCAGGCGTTGGGGTGGACATCTGGGATGGCTGCCCAGCAGGTGATGTTCAGTAAATCCACACCTAGGAGAATCAAACCCTGGAGATGGCCAGGCTGATCAGATTCCTCTGATGCTGGAGTGCACACCTCTGATTTCCCTCTTTCAGTGAATCCCAAAGCTCTTTTTTTTGAGATGAAGTCTCACTCTGTCGCCCAGGCTGGAGTGCAGTGGCACGATCTGCAATCTCTGCCTTCTGGGTTCAAGTGATTCTCCTGCCTCAGCCGCCCAAGTAGCTGGGATTACAGGCGCCCACCACCACACCCAGCTAATTTTTTTTTGTATTTTTAGTAGAGATGGGGTTTCACGATGTTGGCCAGGCTGGTCTTGAACTCCTGAGCTCAACTGATCCGCCAGCCTTGATTCCCAGAGTGCTGGGATTACAGGTGTGAGCCACCACACCCAGCCTAAATTTTTTAAAAGAGAAAAGTAAAAATGTAAACCACAGGGCCAGGTATGGTGGCTCATGCCTGTAATCCCAGCACTCTGGGAGGCCGAGGCAGGCAGAGCACTTGAGGTCAGGAGTCCGAGACCAGCCTGGCCAACATGGTGAAACCCCGTCTCTACCCAAAATACAAAAATTAACCGGGCATGGTGGTGGATGCCTGTGATCCCAGCTACTCGGGAGGCTGAGGCAGGAGAAACGCTTGAACCCAGGAGGCAGAGGTTGCAGTGAGTCGAGATTGTGCTGCTGCACTCCAGCCTGGGTGACAGAGCAAGACTGTCTCAAAAAAAAAAAAAAAAAAGTAAGATTTCTTTTTTCTTTTTCTCTCCCCATAGAAGGGGAGAGAAATTTGGAACACGTACACCGAGATCCCTCTAAGGGATCTCTGGAGTTCCAAATAGTCTTACTCACCTCCAGTGTGAGTGGTGTTCCAATTTCCCCTTGGCAGGCAGGGTCCATCACCCCAGCCAGCCCAGTCCCTCCCTTCTTTGCTCATTGATTCAGAGGTATGGGGAACTCAGAGTGGCCAGGAGTCAGCCTCAACTTCCAGTTCGGTGGAATCAGTGCTGTGACTCCTGGCGGAATCATTCCTTCCTTTGGAGCTAAGACCTCTAGGCCAGCAGAGCATGAGATGGAAGGAACAGGAAACAAAATTGCCTAGTGGCTCACTAAGGGTAATAGTGAACGGTGCCGTTCCTTGATTCCTGGACCCTCAAGTCCTGGCTAGAAGCAGCAGCGCCATCTATCGGACGCTGATTCGGAGCTTATGCCGCCTTCTGAACAACCTTGCTCCAACCCTGCAAGGTATCGCCTCTAGGCTGATGCTGTAACTGCATCTTCAAAAGGCCATTCCAGGCCGGGCGTGGCGGCTCACGCCAGTATACCCAGCACTTTGGGAGGCCGAGGCAGGCGGATCACGAGGTCAGGAGTTCGAGAGCAGCCTGATCAACATGGTGAAACCTTGTCTCTACTAAAAATACAAAAATTAGCAAGGCGTGGTGGTGTGCGCTACTCGGGAAGCTGAGGCAGGAGAATCGCTCGATCCCAGGAGGCAGAGGTTGCAGTGAGCTGAGATCGCACCATTGCACTCCAGCCTGGGCGACAGAGCGCAAAAAAAAAAAAAAAAAAAAAGCCATTTCACTGTTCTATCAAGCCAGCTGCTTCAGATTGGTGGGGAACATGGCAACACCAGTGAATTCCATAAACATCGCCGCACTTCATTTGTGGGAAATTGAATTCCTTTTTTTTTTTTTTGTGACGGAGTCTCGCTCTGTCACTTAGGCTAGAGTGCAGTGGCGTGATCCCTCAGCTCACTACAACCTTTGCCTTCCAGATTCAGGCGATTCTCCTGCCTCAGCCTCCTGAGTAGCTGGGACTACAGGCATGCACCACCATGCCAGGCTAATTTTTGTATTTTTAGTGGAGACGGGATTTCACCATGTTGGCCAGGCTGATCTCGAACTCCTGACCTCAAATGACCCACCCACCCTGACCTCCCAAAGTGCTGGGATTACAGGTGTGAGCCACCGTGCCCAGCCTACTTTATTTTCTTTTTAAAAAATTTAATTCACGTTTCATAATAATCCTCTCCCTCCCCCCTTTTAGAGACAGGGTCTTACTCTGTCCCTCAGGCTGGACTGCAGTGGTGCAATCATGGCTCACTACAGCCTTGAACTCCTGGGCTCAAGCTATCCTCCTACCTCAGCCTCCTGAGTAGCTGGGACTACAGGCATGCACCACTGTGCCTGGCTATTTTTTTTTAATTTTTTTTATAGAGATGAGGGTCTCACTAAGTTGCCCAGGCTGGTCTCAAACTCCTGAGCTGAAGTGATCCTCCTGCCTTGGCCCTCCAAAGTGCTGGGACTACAGGGTGAGCCACTGTGCCCAGCCCTTTCCCCCTTTGTAATGATGTTTCATTTGGTTTGGGCCACCATAACACTGTTCTTAAATAATATAACAATGAATGGATTTAAATACAGCGATTAGGTTCATAATAAAGATGGGCTGTCTGTGGTGGTGGAGGGGCCCACGGAGCTCCGGCAGGTGGGTAGCACTGCCTGCTCCCTATTGCATCCCCCAGGGAATCCCGGGGTGTGTGTGTGTGTGTGTGTGTGTGTGTGTGTGTGTGTGTGTGTGTGTGTGTGTGTGTGTGTGTGTGTGTGTGTGTGTGTGTGTGTGTGTGTGTGTGTGTGTGTGTGTGTCTCTCTTTCTCTCTCCCAGGGCTGGTGGTCTTGCTACCAGACACCTGGAGCCCCTCTGCCAGCTGCTTTGAGCTTGGCTGAAAATGAGCTTGGTCTGCTTCTCTCACCTGCTGTGATTAAGGAGGGGCCACTCCTTGGGACGGAAGGGCTTGTCCATGGCTTTCTTCATCCACCCCTCCAGCCTTGCATTCCCACAATCTGTACTTAGGCCTTGAGACTCAGGCTATCTGAGGGTGTCACCTTCATTCCTGTGGCTCTGTAGTAACCTGTTTTGTGTTGCTGTAAAGGAATGCCTGAGGCTGGGTCATTTATAAAGAAAATAGATTTGGCTCACAGTTCTGCAGACTGTACAAGAAGCTTGGCACTAGCATCTGCTTCTGGTGAGGGCCTCAGGAGGCTTCCAATGAAGGCCAGACATGGTGGCTCATGCCTGTAATCCCAGCACTTTGGGAGGCCAAGGCAAGCAGATCACTTGAGGCCAGGAGTTCGAGACCAGCCTGGCCAACATAGCGAAACCTCATCTCTACTAAAAAATACAAAAATTAGCTGGGCGTGGTGGCAGGTGCCTGTAATTTCAGCTACTTTGGAGGCTGAGGCGGGAGAATTGCTTGAACCTGGGAGGTGGAGGTTGCAGTGAGCCGAGATTGCGCCACTGCCCTCCAGCCTAAGCGACAGAGTGAGACTGGGTCTCAAAAAAAAAAAAAAAAATCCAATCAAGGCAGAAGGCAAAGGGGGAGCCAGTGTCATGTGGCAAGAGAGGAAGGAAGTGGAGGAAGTGCCAGGCTCTTTTAAGCAATCAGCTCTCACTCATTCATTACTGTGTGGAGGGCACCAAGGCATTCGTGAGGAATCCACCCCCAAGACCCAGACACCTCCCACGAGGCCCCACCTCCAACACTGGAGGGCCACATTTGGACATGAGATTTGGAAGGGACAAATATCCAAACCATATCAGGCGCCAACAGGGTTAAAGAACAAACCTTACCTGTTAACCCATCTTGGGGTTTCTGATGTGCTTGGCTTCGTTAATAATTTAGTGAGGGGGACAGGATTGGATTGATTCTCCCCCAAATCAATACACAAATGATTATTGCTTGAGGGTACTTCTGAGTGCTTCAGCAAGGCCAAGGGAGCTTTTTGGTTGAAAACGGGAACTGCACTCAGCACTCGAAGTTCCTGCAGAGAAGGTTATGTAAACCAAGGGGCGACCTGCTGCTAACATTTTCATTGCAATAAAACACTTTTTTTTTGGAATGGTGCTTTTATGACATACTTACTATCACCGTTTCAGGCCCATAATTTTAAAATTACTGCTCAATATTGAAGGTGAAATGATTTTACTGCCGCTGGTCTATTAAGGTTCTAGGAACTGGCTGCAGCTTGGAGAGTGTCTATGGCTGGATGCACTTGGGCACACCGTGCCGATTGCCCCTGACGTGCCTGCAGACACAGCAGGCTGGATGGGTGTGCTGTGGCTGGGTGTGTCCGGGCACTCCCACAGGCGAGCAGGCACTCAGCTCTGAGCTTTGCAGTTCCCACCTGGACTGACCAAACTCCACCGCACCTCCCGGCCCCTGCCCCCCGCCCCGGCCACTGCCCTGGGATTGCAGAAATGCTAGGAAGCTGCACTGAAGTGGAAGCAGCAACCCTGGCCGCCTGCCCCACCCCATTGAGCTCAGGAGGAAATGCCGTGATTGCAACCATATATGTTGCCAGTTTATTTGTAGTATTTTAAATTTATTTATTTTTATTATTTATTTATTTATTTATTTATTTATTTACTGAGATGGAGTCTTGCTCTGTCGCCAGGCTGGAGTACAGTGGCGCGATCTGGACTCACTGTAACCTCCACCTCCCGGGTTCAAGTGATTCTCCTGCCTCAGCCTCCCACGTAGCTGGGACTACAGGTGCACACCACCAGGCCTGGCTCATTTTTTGTACTTTTAGTAGAGATGGGTTTCACCATGTTGGTCAGGATGGTCTTGAACTCCAGACCTCGTGATCCACCCACCTCGGCCTCCCAAAGTGCTGGGATTACAGGCGTGAGCCACCGCGCCTGGCCTTAAATTTATTATTATTATTATTATTATTTTTTTTTTTTTTTTTGAGAGAGAGTCTCGCTCTGTTGCTAGGCTGGAATGCAGTGGCACAATCTCGGCTCACTGCAACCTCTGCCTCCCAGGTTCAAGCGATTCTCCTGCCTCAGCCTCCCAAATAGCTGGGATTACAGGCGTGCGCCTCCAGACCCAGCTAATTTTTGTATTTTTAGTAGAGATGGGGTTTCACCATGATGACCAGGCTGGTCTCAAACTCCTGGCCTGAAGTGGTCTGCCCACCTTGGCCTCCCAAAGTGCTAGGATTACAGGCATGAGCCACTGCTTCTGGCCTTGTATTTTTCTTTGATTTTGTTTTGTTTTTTTGTTTGTTTGTTTTTTATGGTAAAGGACACATGAAATTTACTATTTTAACTCTTTGTAGCTGTACAGTTTAGTGGCATTAAATACATTCACATTGTTGTACAACCATCCACACATCCATCTCAAGAACTCTTAATTTTCCCAAACTGAAACTCCTTACCCATTAAATAACTCTCTATTTGCCCGTCCTCTCAGCCCCTGGCAACCATCATTCTGTTTATTGTCTGTATGAATTTGACTATGCAAGGTGCCCCTGTAAGTGGAATCAGACAATATTTGTCCTTTTGTGACTGGCTTATTTCTCTTGGCATAATGTCCTCAAGTTTCATCCATGTCATAATATGTGTCAGAATTTCCTTCTGTTAAGACTGAATAGGTGGCTCACGCCTGTAATCCCAGCACTTTGGGAGGCCGAGGCAGGTGGATCACCTGAGGACAGGAGTTTGAGAACAGCCTGGCCAACGTGGCAAAACACTGTCTCTACTAAAAACACAAAAATTAGCCGGGCATGGTGGCATGCGCCTGTAATCCCAGCTACTCAGGAGGCTGAGGCAGGAGAATCGCTTGAACCTGGGAGGTGGACGTTGCAGTGAGCTGAGATTGCACAACTGCACTCCAGCCTGGGCGACAGAGCAAGATTCTGTCTAAAAAAAAAACCCCAAAAAACAAAGAAACAAAAAACTGAATAATATTCCATTGTATGGATGGACCACATTTTGCTTATTCATTCGTCATCCATCAAGGAACACTTGGTTACTCCCACCTGGTGGTCATTGTGAATGATGACGCAATGAACATGGGTGCACAAGGATCTGTCTGAGTCCCTGCTTTCAATTCTTCTGGGTATATACCCTGAAGTGGAATGGCTGGATTGCATGGTAATTCCATTTTTAATTTTTTAAGGAACCAGTATACTGGTTTCCACAGTAGCCGCACCATTTTATACTCCCACCAGCAACGCACAAAAATGTCAGTTTCTCCACATCCTTGCCAACATGTGTTGTTTTCTGTGTATTCCACCCCTGCCCCCCACCGTAGCCAGCCTAATGGATGCAAAGTGGTATCTCTTTGTGATTTTGATATTTTTAATTCAAATAAACCTTAGCACCTGTATTAGTCTGTTTTCACACTGCTGTTAAAGACATACCGGAGACTGGGTAATTTATAAAGGAAAGAGGTTTAATGGACTCACAGTTCCATACGGCTGGGGAGTCCTCACAGTCATGGTGGAAGATGAAGGAAAAGCAAAGAGACTTCTTACATGTCAGCAGGCAAGAGAGGACTTGTGCAAGGGAACTCCTCTTTATAAGACCATCAGATCTCATCAGATTCATTCACTATCACAAGAACAGCATGGGAAAGACCCACCCCCATCATCCAATTACCTCCCACCAGGTCCCTCCCACAACACTTGGGAATTGTGGGAGTTACAGTTCAAGATGAGATTTGGGTGGGAACACAGCCAAACCATATCAACACCCTTTCTCAAAAGCTCCATTTTTTCTCTTCTTTTCTTTCTTGTCCTTTCACCATCTTACTCCAAAGTTGGACATTAACTTCTGTTCAGAAATCCCACAGTCACAGGCCCTCATGTTAATTTCTACCCAAATGGCTGAGCTTTTCAAATGTCATTGGAGAAACATGGATTTTAATGTATACAGGGCCGGGTGCGGTGGCTCACTCCTGTAATCCTAGCACATTGGGAGGCCAAGGCGGGTGGATCATTTGAGGTTAGGAGTTCAAGACCAGCCTGGTCAACATGGTGAAACCTCGTCTCTACTAAAAATACAAAAATTAGCTGGGCATGGTGGTGCATGCCTGTGATCCCAGCTACTCAGGAGGCTGAGGCAGGAGAATCGTTTGAACCCAGGAAGCAGAAGTTGCAGTGAGCCAAGATCACGCCATCGCACTCCAGCCTGGGTGACAGAATGAGACTCTGTCTCAAACTAACAAACAAAAATAATAATAAAAAAATGTATACGAGAGCAAAATAGCCATTTAGAAGACATCATCCTGTGAGGCACCTCTGCTAGGGTTCTGGGATGGATCAAGGCTACAACAAACCGTGATCACACCACCGCGCAAAGCATTTCAGGACAGTTTCTGCCCAAGGAGAGACTGGGCAGACAGAACTTTCTCTTTCACTGCTGGCCCCAGGTGCTGGCAGTTCTCTCCAAGGGGACCCTGGAGACCTGGGGGTCCATCAGTATGTCCATGTGCTGGAGCGGCTCCTGGCAGGATCAAGAACTTCCCTCCAAACGCTCTCTGGCTTGACTATTTGCCTGATGGAACAGGCAGAAGGATAGAAATTAGCTCTGGGGGGAGTGGAAACATTCTGAGGCCAGAGCAAGCTGGTGATGAGGTGGGCCTGGAGAACGTGGCAGGCAGGGCTATTCCACAGGATCATGCAGCTTGAGCTAAAAACTTTGAAGTCTGTTCTGGAGCGTTTTCAGCAGCGGGACTGAACAAATTTGCATGTTAAAAATGGGAGCAATGAATTGAGAGGCAAGGGACAACATGGAGGGAGGCGTCTGTGGAGGTCCAGGAGAGAGGAGATGGTGGCTGGGACCAGTGAGGTGGTCATGGTGATGGAGAAAGGTGGGTAGATTTGAGATACATCATGGGGACCAGCAGGTTGTAGTGATGGATTGGATGTAGGGAGATTGGAGTAAAAATTATCAACTCAGTAATGGACGTGGCCATGAACTGAGTAGGGCATATTAGAAGAGGGGCAGATGTGGGGGTGAGGGGTGTCTGGTCTATGGCTCAGCTAGAATAATGAGAGGTTTGCCCTCTTGGAAGTCACCTGTGATAAACTTGGGCAGGTGATCATAAAACAATCTTTTCAGTTTTATTTGCCAAAGCCACTTTTGGCCTTTGACCTTCAAATAGATTGTAGGATTTTTGTTGTTGTCATTGTTTTTGAGGCAGGGTCTCACTCTGTTGCCCAGGCTGGAGTGCAGTATGCGATCATGGCTCGCTGCAGCCTCAAACTCCTGGGCTCAAGCAATCCTCCCACCTCAGCTTCCTGAGTAGCTCAGACTACAGATGCATACCACCATGCCCAGCACATTAAAAATTTTTTTTTTGTAGAGCCAGGGTCTTGCTATGTTGCCCAGGCTAGTCTCGAATTCCTGACCTCAAGTGATCTGCCCACCTCGGCCTCCCAAAGTGCTGGGATTACAAGTGTGAGCAACCATGCCTGGCTGGTTCTAGTTATTTGAAATCAGGAAAGACACTGACCATTCAACACAGAGTCCTCTCCATTAGTGTCTGGTAAGCAGCTGGATAAGAGAGCGCTTAAGTTTGCATCTGCCTGTGGATGAATGTTGGGGGAGGATGTGGGACTCTCCTGTGTCATTGGTTTCTTCTGTGTCACATGAGGGGTTGGGGTATGTGGCTGATGAGTGGGCAATGGTGGTGGCCCTCTCATTTGGGATGGAGTGGGGACTTACATGGGATGCCTCTGTGTCCCTTCCGTCTCGTCTCTGCATGTCCTCTGGCTCCTCACTCCTGGAGCAGATTCCTGAAGGCATCACTGGCCCACAGTGAGTGTGACAGCAGCTTTGCTTCCTCCTAACTGGGAAGGCCAGCTTCTTGCCAGGAAGCCCCTGCTCTCATGTCTGAGCCCCTCTGCCCCACCACTGCTCCCTCACCTGCCCCAGCCAGTCAGTTCCCATGTTCTGGGTCCATGCCCACCATCTCCTTCCCAGTACTGAATTCTCCACTAGTTAGAAGCTTTTGGGTTGTGATGAATAGACACGTTCTGGATATAGCTTTAGTCAATGAGGGAGGTTTATGAAAAGGTTTCAGAGGTGGAGAGATCCAGGCAATTGCAGCTAGGGTGGAAGAGTGTTGAAGCAGAGACAGGAATACCAGGAACCTTTCCAGAAGTGGTGAGAGGGCAGTGGGGGAGAGGACTGGGCCAGAGCTGCATTGGGGACCCCCAGCAAGGGTCTCGCCTGGCACAGCAACCTCTAGGGGGCACTAGACCATCATGAGACAAACGGGAAATGGGGTGTCAGATAGCCAAGGTCTCAATATGGGCCAGGAGTAGGATAGGGGAGTGAGGCACTCACCTTGGGCGCAGAATTGAAGGAAGTGCCAAAAAACTCAATAATGAAGATAAATCAGCTTTAATGCAAATTTTTTTGTGTGTGCAATAGGGACAGTTGTTTCCAATCAGCCCAAGGTTCCTGGGTACCTTGGCCATTTCTTGCCATATGGGTTTATGAGGGTTCACAATGGGATGTGCATAGATTGGGGAGCATGGAGATTTAGATAAAGTCATGTTGCGATTGTAGAGCTTTTCTTAGCCTTTCCACTTGGTTCAAAATATGGGAGGATATTTTGATAAATGTGTCTAGGGGCTCACATTTTTCTTTTGCTTCAGCCTCCAACATGGTTCCCATATTGGTCATTGGTCTGGACCCTAGATTCCTTACATAACGTGCAAAACATGCATTGAAGCAGGCAGCATCTTCAGCAAAACCGCATATTTTGGCCAGGTGTGGTGGGTCCTGTCTGTAACCCTGGCACTTTGGGAGGCTGAGGCAAGAGGATCCCTTGAGTCCAGGAGTTTGAGGTTGCAGTGAGCCATGATCACACCACTGCACTCCAGCCTGGGCAACAGAGCAAGGCCTTGTCTCTACAAAAAAATGAAAAAATTAGCCTGACATGGTGGTGCACACCTGTCATCCCACCTACTTGGGAGGCTGAGGTGGGAGGATTGCTTGAGCCCAGGAGTTTGAGGGTACAGTGAGCTATGGTTGCAGCTCTGCACTCTCTAGCCTGGGTGAAAAAGTGAGACTCTGTCTCTAAAAAAACTAAGAAGCAGCAGCAGCAGCAGCAGCAGCAACAACAACAACAAACGAACAAACCGCAGATCCACCCTACCATTGCCCCTGCCTCTGTTGAGCATTTTTGCCATGCGTAAATAAATGCCTGCTCTTCCGCAGTCAGCAGTCTGAGGAAATTCTGAAACCAAATTACACATAGGCTAGTGCTCTATGGCATCAATATGTAATGTATCTTGTTATTTGATTTTTACATCTTTAATACATTTCCTAAGAAGTCTGCTTTGGAAAAATCACCAAAGGAATTAGAAGAGAGAGAATAAGAGAACCCAGAAAAACTAAAAGGATTTTTCTTCCCCCCATTTTTTATTAAAATCCAATCAACCTGCACAGTGCGAGTGAATGAGTGAGTGACTGTCTACGCTTTCACTAACGGACCATCAGTTTCTCTCAACCTTCTCTCCATAAACGGAGAATATCAAATGAGGATCTGGGGGTGTTAGAAAAGGGTTGGGAGCCTCAGCTCAGGTTGGTGGGCCCGCTGTGCCATGGAGCCTTTGGGGACCTCTGATTTCACATCCGTTTTGGCCCTAAATGGCCTTCTCAAACCTTCCCCCTGTCTCTCCTGGTTCCTGCCTCATTGGACTCAACCTCTTGGTGGGCAGCTCTCCAGAGGGCACCCCCAGCCTAAGAAGCAGGCCTCCTCCCAAGTCCCCGGCCTCACGAGGATAGTGGGTAACAGGGTGGGCTCAGGGGGACCTGGGAGATCTCCAGAGGCCTCTGGTGTGTTCACCAATGTCCCCTGACAGGTCTTGCTCGGCACAAGGGGTTCCTCTTAGAGATGTGACAGGGCACTTGGACTGTGGCAAATGAAAGAAGCGGAGGGGCAGGAACAGGGACACCTCACGAAGAAGACAGGCCTTAGCCTTGTACCACCCCTATGAGGTCCCCTAAGCAGCCCTCTCTCTCCCACCTTTTCCCAATCCTCGCTCCCCGGCCCTCCCCAGCACAGCCGGCTCCAGGAGGAATCAATTCGTGGGCCCGGGAGGAGGCCAGGCGAGCACCGGATGCCTGGAGCGCTAGGCTGGAGCGCGGGGAGCGCGGCGGGGGGCACGGGCAGGGCGGGGCTGGTGCGCAGAGCTGTCCAGCACCCCGAGGCGGGGCGTGCGCCCCCGGCCCGCCCCAGCCGCCTCCGCCCGCCCAGCCAGCGCCACTGCGGCTCGGCGGGCGCGTCACGTGGCTGGCGCAGCGCGGCCTCTAGGCTCCGGGCGCGGGCGAGGGGCCGGGCGGGAGGACTGACAGACCCACGGACGCTCTACCGGCGGCATCCGGCCGGGCGGGCTGAGCGCAGCGCGGGGCGGCCCGGGGACGCCGGGGCCGGGCGGGCTGCGCGCCGCGGGGCATGGGCGCGCCGGGGGTCCCCGGGCCCAGGCCGGCCGCGGCGGGGCTCCCGGGGCGCGGGGGCAGCGGCGGGCGGGGGTCTTCCCTGGCGGCCGCCGCTGAGACCCCGCGGGGCCCGTGACGCCGCGGCCGATGTGGCCCCGCGCGCGCTACGGGCCTGCACCGCCACCGCACAAAGACGCCTCGGGAGCCGCCGCCTGCACCCGGGCCGCAGCAGCCACGCCAGCCGGAGCCCGAGCCCTAGCCCGAGCCCGAGCCCGAGCCGCAGCCAGAGCCAGAGCCGGAGCCGCAGCCGGAACCGGAGCCGGAGCCGCGGGGCAGGAGGCGGCGCCCGCGGGCGGCCGGGCCCGGCATGGAGAAGCGCGCGGCCGCGGGGCTGGAGGGCGCGCCGGGCGCCCGGGCGCAGCTGGCCGTCGTCTGTCTGGGTGAGTGGGCCGCGCGGGCCGGGCAGATCCGGGTCCCCCGCGTGGCAGTCCGCGCCGCGCCCTGACCGACCCCCTCTCCGGCCGCGGCATCCCGAGGCCCCGCACCGCGGTGGCTCCCGCGCGGAGACCCAGAGAGCGGCCAGCACCGCTTGCCCGCCTGGCCCCGGGCCTGGGAGGGCGACTCTGGTGGCGCAGCCCCGGCTCCCGCCCCGCTCGGAGTAGCGCCCGGAGCCCGGGCTGAGCGCTGGCAGGCGGCCCTTCGTTCAGGCGGCAGCCTTCAACCCGGCCCGCCCGCGCTGAGCCTGGAGGCGAGGGGGCCCCGGGAGCTGGGGACAAAGGCCAGGCCGGCTGTCCCCTGAAGAAGAAACTGTTTCCGGCCCGGAGTTGGGGTGGGGGCTGGTGTAAGCCGCAGATGGGGACTCGGGGTGCGGGGCAGGGCTGGAGGAGGGTGCCAGTGTGGAGGCGGCTTCCAGGGGACTCCTGTTTTCCCTTTGTGTCTCTCAGCCCCCGGGCAGGCCTGTTCAGTTTAGGAGGGTGCTTGGGTTGGGCCGGGGACCGGTCAAGGCCAGGCATGGGGTGGGAGGGGCTCCCGCCCTGTTCGGGAGTTTTTCTGTCCAGCTTTCCAGCGCTCTGTGTAGGCGAGAGGAGAAGGAGTTAAATCCCCAACACACATGGCTCCTTTATTTACTGTGATGAAGGAGGGAGGCCATTATAAGAACTGGGGGTCATTAGGGGACACCCTGTGATGTCACCAGTGAAGGCTCTGTAACCTGACAGGTTTGCTGAAGCCACTGAAATGACAAAGTAATCACCCCCAGGCCTCAGGGAGCTCCGAGGCCCGTGCCCCAGCTGTGTGAGCCTGGCTCAATGGGAATGTGCCACTGGGGAGCCTTGAGGGTGTAACCCCAGGGCGCCCACCCCAACCTCGGTGCGGGGTCATGTGTGCTGGGCTCTGAGCTGCTGGGTGCTGGCATCCCTGGTGAGCAGGGCAGGGGGACAGGCGCTCCGTGCTCAGGAACTTTGGCCTGGCTCTGTCCAGGGGGCCTGGGTGTCCTGGGTGGGGGCAGCGGTTCCTACTTCCTGGCCAGGCGGGATCTGACCCGCATCCTGAACCGCGGGAAGTTGGGCTTCCCCCCACCCCCACCCGACTCTGGGCCCGTAACCCCCCACCCCGCCCGGGCCAGAGCAGAAGGTGAAAGTAAGGGCCAAACCCCATGGAGGTGGGCGCTTGAGGGGTGGCTTTCCTTCTCAAGGTCAGCGTGGCATGGGGGAAGAGGATGGTTCCGTCACTAGCTGCGTGCCCTGTAAATGGGGATTATCAGAACTGCCTCCCCTCCTGCCCCCGCTGCTGCTGGGCGAGCAAAGCCCCTTGGAGGGGGAAGCCCTTCAAAGTTGTAGGAGCAGGCCAGGGCACGGTGGCAGGTGCCTGTAATCCCAGCACTTTCGGAGACCAAGGCAAGAGAATTTTGCTTGAGGCCAGGAGTTTGAGACCAGCCTGAGCAACACAGTGAGACCTCATCTCTACAAAAATAAAAAATAAAAAAATAACCAGGCATAGTGGTGCACACCTGTAGTTCTAGCTACTTGGGAGGATCAGGTGGGCGGATTGCTTGAGCCCAGGAGTTTGAAGCTGCAGTGAGCTATGCACTCCAGCCTGGATAACAGAACTGGAGGCAGGAGGTGGGGGTGAGGTGGTAGGGGCCCTCTTGATGGGCAGTCTTGGGCTGCGCTCTGGGCCTTGCCCTGTAAGAGGAAGGGGACCAGCGGGCCAGCCTTGGGTTTAGCTGTGGTGTCCCTCATGGGCTGCTGCTGGTCCCCAGCAGGTATGTGGGACCCCTGACCCTTTCTTTGTATCTCCCACAGTGAACATCTTTCTCACCGGGAGACTCAGCAGTGCGGTTCCTGCCTTAGGTAAGTAAGCATTTTCTCTCCTTCCTCCACTCCTTCGGTCCCTTTTGGGTGAGTGGTCCCTGAGGACAGGCCTTCAGGGTCCTGGCACTACCCCGAGTTCCTGTGTGCATCTTTTCTACATCACAAAGGAGCTGTTTGGCTTTGGACAGGCTTCAACTTGTCTGAGCCTCAGTTTCCTCACCTGTAAAGTAGATGAAATAACAAGGTCTACTCAAAACCTGGCTCTTAGTATTCCATGAGCCAGTGAGGCAAGCTCTTAGTGCGGTGCCTGGCACGCGGTGGCTTTATACCACTGGCAAGCTGCCGAGGGTCCTGTGGAATTGACATCTTGTGCCTCACGCAGGCCGTGGGCTTCCTAGGATTTAATTTATAGGGGTATGACTGAGGGATGACACAAAGAGGCCCGTGCCAGGGAAAGAAGGCTTTATTAATTTTCTTGAAAGGAGGGGACATGCCACGCCATGCAGGGCCACCTGGGAATTACTAGATTTGGACAAGCAGGAGCAGGAGTGGAAGAAAGGTGTAAGTTAGAAGCTGCATCACAGCTTCAATGGGAAAGTCGAGACATCCAGGTGCTGTGGCTCACGCCTGTGATCCCAGCACTTTGGGAGGTGAGCAGAGGTGGGTGGATTGAGTGAGCTTGGGAGTTCGAGACCAGCCTGGCTATCATGGCGAAACCCCACCTCTACTAAAAAGTAGCTATAATCCCATCTACTCGGGAGGCTGAGGCAGGAGAATCGCTTGAACCTGGGAGGCAGAGGTTGCAGTGAGCTGAGATCACATCACTGTACTCCAGCCTGGGCAACAGAGCAAGACTCTGTCTCTTAAAAAAAAAAAAAGAAAGTCAAGGCAGGGCAGAGTAAACAGTTTAGGATTGGCTGGATTGAGTCATTCTGCTGGGCTTGGGCTATGGGGGTGCCCACTGGTTGCCTGGTAGTGGGTCTGGGGGTGCTTCAGGGAAGGGAAGATATTGGCTTGGTGTGGGAGGTTAGATAAGAAGGTGGGTGGAGGGCGTGGCCTAGCATCAGTGGCAGGTGAAAGGTGAGTTTCAGACAGCTGACTTGCAAGAGAGAGGTAAACATTTTGGCCAAAAGTACATACGGAATCCGAGAGGACACAGTGAGCACGCTGCCCCCACCTCTACCTGTTGGCGTGGGTCTGTCCAGCCGCTGGCTGTCTTTAAGCTCTAGCCTAGTCCCGAGCACAGCAAAGACCATCAAGAGCTGGAGGGGTGGCCAAGCCCATCCATCCTCCACTACTGGAGTTAAGGGGCTGCTGGGGTTGGCAAGTGGATAAGCCCAGGCCCCCCGGGGCCCTCAGTGCCGCCTGGAGAGTCTGAGAGGGGCCTCAGGGAGCCTGTTCTATCGTTGATAAGCCCCCATAGACCTCTGCATCTCTTGCTAATTCCGCCTATATACTGCCATTTCCAACAACCCATAAAAAGGTATTAAAGTAAGCATAAGTATTTCCATAAAAATGTTAAGTCTGGTTGGGTGTGGTGGCTCATGCCTGTAATCCCAGCACTTTGAGAGGCTGAGGCAAGAGAATGCTTGAGCTCTGGAGTTTGAGACCAGCCTGAACAACATAGTGAAACTCCATCTCTACAAAAAAAAATCTGAAAATTAGCTGGGCACGGTGGCATGTGCCTGTAGTCTTAGCTACTCGGGAGACTGAGGCAGGATGATCGCTTGAGCCCAGGAGTTTGAGATTGTAGTGGGCTATGATGGCTCCACTGTGCTCCAGCCTGGGTGACAGAGCAAGACCCTGTCTGTAAAACCAAAACCAAAACCTGAGGTCAAGGTGCAGCCAGGAAGAACAATGGGGGCCTCTGACTTGTTCGTTGCCTGCTGCTCTGCTCGGTGGGGCAGGAGGTGCCTGGGTTTCTAGTTCTGTGCAGGGCCCGGCTTGCTGGAGAAAGGACCCGGAGCTGTCAGGCAGCGGGACTCCTGCTGTGGTCGAAGGGGAGGCCCAGGGTGCACAGAAGCTGTGCTCACTGGCTCCTCTGGCAGGCTTGGGCCTCTTTCCCTCTCTCTCCGCCCTGAGCTGTGCTCTCAGGAGCCCGGCCTCCTCTGATGCTTTGGGCTGGCCCAGGGCCGGACCTTGCTCAGCGCTGACCTAGCCCCAGCCCTGTCTGCTGTCCCGGTCCACACAGCTGATGGTGGCCCAGTCTCCCATTCCAATTTCCAGGAAAAGGCTGACTGGCCCAGCCTGGGTCAGATGTCTGTGGCCATGGTAGAGTCAGGGGAAGGGGGAATGAGGGTGTCACAGCTTATGAATGTGAGCCCCAGGACACCCTCCTGCTGGTGGGTGTGTCACCCCAAATGTGCATATACTCCACTTTTAGAAAAGTGCTTCCCCGGGGACTAGGGCCACTCATGGAGCTTGGGCGAGGAGGACACTGTCCAGGTCCTTGCGTTTGGTTGTCCTTAGCTGTCAAGACCTCAGGCACCAGCAGGGTCCACGTTGCCAAACTCTAGGGGCTGCTATTCACCCCTGGTGCCCTCTGTGATGGGAGCTGCACGCCCAGCGTGCAAGGCCATGGGTGGTGGTCTGGGACCCTAGCTGTCCCAGAGTCCACTTCTGACACCTCCAGCGTTACCACCTGCAGGTGGCCCAAGGTACCCACCTCTCACCACGGCTCCATGACTCTGCATTTCCAGGGCTTTCCCTGGGATTCGTGCTGTGTGGGACCCTGGATTGGGAAACATTCCCCCAGCCCCTTCTCCACCCTCACTAGGCTCAGTTGCTCCAGAGGGTCTGGCAGGGCTGCCTGGGGAGCTCACAGGTTTTTACCCCTCAGCAAACCCCATCCTAAGCCCAGGTATGTCGGGCCCTGACTGGTCAGAACACCTCCTGCATCCCCCCGGCCTCTGGGCTCAGCCCTGAAGCTACTGTGGCCCCAACGGGGAGGGCCTGGGCAGGGGCTTCATGCAGTTTGCAGGCAGCTGGCAGCTTCCCCGGCACGTCTGGGGTGGGACTCCCAGCTCCCCGTCGTCGGATTACACCAGGCAGGTTGGCAGGGGTATTGATCAACTTTGGAAATTGGATCTGCAAATTGTGCTTCCTCAGGCCTTGCAGTGTCCTCTCAGGAATATTTGATGACTCTTTGGACCAGGAAAGGACACCTGCCCGAAAGTGCCCAGTCATTCCTTCCCTACTTATGTGGGCCACTGTGGCTTTGAGGGCCCAGGCCATCTTCTGCCTGAGAGAAGGCAGGTCACCTCCAGCTGAAGCTCAGACAGACCTCTCGACAGCCCCCAACACCTCCGAACCCCTCCCTCTTCCCCATTATCCTGCAAATCTTGCAGTCCTCCCATCTCCCCTCACTGCCTGCCCGCTGCTACACAGCCTGTCATGAACCTCACCTCCACGAGGCATTCCTGGAGATCCCCCTCCTCATTGGCAACCCCTGACCCCGTCCCCCACCACATGCACGTCTGCCTCAGGTCAAGCAGGGTTCTTGCCTAGGCTGGGCATGGTGGGGCACACCTGTAGTCTCAGCACTTTGGGAGGCTGAGGTGGGAGGATCACTTGAGCCTGGAAGTTGAGGCTGCAGTGAGCTGTGATCGCACCACTGCACTCCAGCCTGGGAGACAGAGCAAGATCTTGTCTCAGAAAAAAAAAAAAAAAAAAAAAAAAAGGAGTCCCTGCCTAGAACTTGCAGCTCCCTGCACAGAGCCCAGCCTCCCTCCTGCCTCCCATCCCCTCTGCATGAGGCTGCACTGCTGCTGCACCCACCGTGGTCTCTGCCAACCCGCTTTGGAGAAGAGCAAACAGTTTAACCAAGTTTCCCTGATGTGGAAATTTCCGGGGGACGCCCAGGGGTGAGGCTGTTTGGAGGCACCCGTTGTCAGGGTTTTGCTGAGAGGCAGAGCAGCTGGCAGTTGTCCCTTCCTCTGCTCCTGATGTGGCTGGTGGCCTCCCAACCCCTGATGAAGGGGTCAGACATAGGTCTACGAGGGAGAAGGGTTCTGGCTGAGGTGAGTGGGAAGAGAGAAAGGTGGCAGGTGACACCTGGCTTTTCCCAGAAAGCGTGGGTGAGACACCTGGCCCCCAAGGGCCCCAAGGAGAGGGGCAGGTCTATGTCTGTCCCCTAGGAGAGGCCTCTGGGGCTGGCTAGGAATGGACAGCGCCTTGCCCTGCCCCCGGCCTTGTCCTCCAGGACAGGGGACCTCACAGGTTTTTACCCCTCAGCAGAAAGGTGAACAGGGTAGGTTCCCAGCCATGCTGACTCAGAGGCTGACACTTCAGCTTAGCATGCGCTTTAGAGATGCAATATGGGGGACCATACCACTCCAGCCTCACTGGGCCTTCCCTTCTGTGGAACCTCCTGTTTGGCCCCCTCCAATGGGAAAGATCTCTTCTTTTGGATTTCCTTATTTTTTTAAAATTTTTTTGGAGAAAAAGTCTTGCTCTATCACCCAGGCTGGAGTGCAGTGGTGTGATCTTGGTTCACCACAACATCCGCCTCCTGGGTTCAAGCGATTCTCCTGCCTTGGCCTCCCGAATAGCTGGGATCACAGATGCCCAGTACCACACCTGGCTAACATTTGTACTTTTAGTAGAGATGGGGTTTTGCCATGTTGGTCAGGCTGGTCTCAAACTCCTGACCTCAAATGATCCCCCCACCTCGGCCTCCCAAAGTGCTGAGACTACAGGCGTGAGCCACTGCACCCGGCCTCTTTTGGATTTCTTAACCCTATACCTTCCAAGGAATCCCAGTTCAGGACCTCAGGGCTCTGTGAGGTCCTCATGGCCAGTAGCCTCACCCGGCAAAGGGAACCAGGCTGGGGCCGGGGCCACTTTGCATGTTTGGGTGGCTGCACCCTGAGACTCCTTTCTGGTAGTTTATCTCCTGCCCTTCCGGGCTGGGAGCAGGGTGTACAGTGCCCTATTTCTGGGGCAGGATCGGAGGCTCATTGTGGGGGCTGCCTCCCAGGGCCATGTGTGAGTTCCAGGTGGAGAGGCGCTGGCTTGTACCTCACTGACCCGGGACTGTCAAGGGTCTGATGCTGACGCGGTGGTGGCCAGCCTTGCTTTAGGACCAAGAGTTCTGTTCTTATCCTTGATGCTCTCATGAGTTGTCCATGGGGGTTACCAGCTCCCTATTCGTCACAGTCCTGGCTCACCTGAGCCTTCATGGTCCTAGTAGGCCTCCAGGGGAAGGGGCTTCAGCTCTCAGCTTATGGCTCCAGCTGCCCAGCAGGTCCTCAGACGGACCCGTCCACTCAGGGACCCACATCTCTGGAGCACCTGCCATGCGTTAGGCACTGTGCAGGGTCCCGGGACATGGCACGGCCCTGCCTGCCTGTGTGACGTTCATCCATCAGTCCCAACAACAAAAGGGAAATGCTCTGTGGCCGAGGCTGGGGGGAGGGATGGAAGGCTGGAGCTCTGCGGGGGGCAGCCTGGAGGGCTTCCCTGGGAAGGGGACCTCGGAGCTGGGGGTGGAAGCTGAGGAGTCCGTGAACGGGATAAGAAGGTGGGGATGGCACCCACTAGGGACCACCAGGGCCTCCAGGGCAAAGTCCCCTCCAATGTGAGAGATCGGAGAGGTCCGGGGGGCTGGGGGTTATGGGAGGGATGAGGCAGAGTGTGGGGCAGGGAGGGGGCTGGGGCTGCTGCAGTGAATTGTGGTTTTGTTCTGAGAGCATGGGAGGCAGCCAGAGGGCTCTCCTTCCTTTCCTGCAGCTGGGTGCCAGAGAGTCTTGCTGAGAACCAGAGAGAACTCGGCTTGCAAGGTCACGGTGCCAGGGGCCAGCCATGGGAGAGTGAGGAGAGAGTGTCACTGGGCTCGGGAAAAGGGTCGTCCCTCGCCTCAGTTTTTCCATCTGCAAAATGGGCCCTGCCCTCATCTCAGGCTGTTGTGAGAATCAGATGGACCAGCGCGGGGAAGGGTCAGGGTGCTGTGGGGTGGGAGGTATGGTCAAGTGCAGGGGCCAGCCGCCTGGTCCTGGGAGGGCCAGGGCACAGCGGGGCAGGGCAGGCTCACCACACTGTCCTGGATGGTTTAGAAGCAGAGAGCATGGAGAATGGATGGATTAAAGCAAGGCCCACAGGGCTGGGCATGGAGGGCTCCTCCTTTGAGCTGGCGGGTGTGATGCTTTGCTCAACCTGAGCGGTATACAGTTGGCACTCCACGAGTGCATGCTGGCTCAGTGCTGCAGTGAGAAGCTGAGGCCCCCAGAGGACTACGGTGATTCCTGACTCTGCCCCTTCCTAGCTGTGTGGCCCCAGGCAAGTCGCTGACCCTCTCTGAGCCTGTTTCCTCACCTGGCTCCTAGATCTACCTTTGGTGGCTTTCCACTTGTACTCAGGATAAAACCCAAATTCTGCACAGGGTGTGATTAGATCCAGGTGGCGTTTCCAGCCACAGCTGGACTTTGCCACCTCTCTTCAGGCCTGTTGTAGGATCTTCATTCCACTGAGGGGTTCTGCGTAAAGTCCTCTGCTCCCACCCCCAGCCTATGAGTTCCATAGAGCAGGCCTTATTCCTGCCTTACTCAGTGTGCCTACCATGCATGCTTGGCACATAGTAGGTGCTCAGTAAATACTTGTTGAGTGAGCAAAGCCTCAGGGAAGGCAGGCAAGGGGCCATCGCAGGATGGGCTATGCCGGCTGGGCAGGCCTAGGGGTGTGGGATTTTCCACCGACCCGAGGCCACGAGGCTACACCTTGGAGGTGCCGGCTGGCAGGAGGGATTGTTGGTGGGTTTTCTCCCAGCTCTGCCAGAGATGCGGGGGACAGGACCTAGGCTGTAGCTCACTGTGTAGGGTTGGGGGCTACAGCTGCCCCAAGTCTAGGGGGCCCTCCTTGGCCTCCGGTACACACCACCTCCATGAAGTCACAAGTTGTGGCCTTGCCCTTGGCCATGGCCACCCTTGGCTGGACTCGATCCCATCATGGGGGAGGCCTGTGCTGAAGCCCGCTTCCCCCGACTGCAACCCGCTTCCCAACCAAAGACGGGCCAGCCTTTCTCGGCCTCCTCTCCCAACAGCGGCCTGCAGTGGGAAGCTGGAGCAGCACACAGAGCGGCGTGGGGTCATCTACAGCCCGGCCTGGCCCCTCAACTACCCGCCAGGCACCAACTGCAGCTGGTACATCCAGGGCGACCGTGGTGACATGATTACCATCAGGTAGGGGCGCCCCGGGGGTGTCGGAAGGAATCAACGTGGGCCCACGTGCATGGGGTGGGTGAGAATGTGTGTGTGTGAGCAGGTGTGGAGGGCACACGCCTGAGGGTGTACATGTGTGTGAGCAGGTGTGGGATCATGTGCATGTGTGTGAGCATATGAGTGAGGTGTGTGTGAGCGCTCATGTGTGAGCAGGTGTGAAGAGGTGTGTGGGTGTGTGCGTGTGTGAGCATTTGTGAGTAGGTGTGTGCATGCAGATGTGTGCGTGTGTGAGGTAGGCGTGTGTAGGTATTTGAGCAGGTGTGTGGTGTGTGCATGCATGCGAGCACATGTAAGTAGGTGTGTGTGCATGTATGTGAACACACGTGTGCTTGTGTACATGGAAAAGCCCATGTCGGAGGAGACATAAAGGACACATGTGAGAGACTGCATGTGTGAGCACATGTATGTGCACGAGCCATGCCTGCAAAGGTGCAGACAGCATGTATGTGTGCATGAGTGTAAGATAACAGGTGTAACCATGCGTGAGCCGTAAGCATGTATGTGCACATGTGAATGCACACAAGTGTGTCCAGTGCTCTGGGTCTCCACAGGCCTCTGTGGCGAGGTGCCCAAGCTGGACCTCTTCCTGGTTTGAGCCTTGTTCATGGGGTGTGGGGGCTCTCAGTCACTCAGCCCTGCCAGGAAGGCGGGGCCAGCACACAGGCCACTGGGAACACAGCCTGGGACTGGTGGACATGGTCTGATGTCTCTGAGGTGGCAGAGGTGTCCTCTCTGTCCTGCAGGGGTGGCTGGGGGCCAGGCTGGCACTGAGCCCAGAGCATGGTTTCTGGAGGGGGCCTTGGGGAGGGGAGTGAATCAGGCAAAGCCCAGGTGCTCGAGCTGCAGGGACATGCAGAGGGGAAGGGGGCCAGGCAGCGAGCGGTGGTACTGGCCAGGGGGGGTCACAGGGACATTTGGCTGGGGAGTCACTATAGGTTCCATCTGCCATAGTTTTCCTAAATGCCAGAGCCCAAAAGGCGCAACCCCTGACTTACTCCATAGCTGCAATGCATGAAGATGTGATGGGCACGGGCAGGGTCTGTCCTAGTCTCTGTGCCTCAGTTTCCCCAAGGGCCAGGTGGTTCAGGGCCAGTGTATCTCTGGAGATGACAAGCTGTCAACCTGCTGCAGCCTTGGTCAGCCCCATGGGCACAGTCTCACCCTCACTTCCCGTGCCTGGGACTGTGCTGGGCCCATCCCAGTGGTCCCGAGGTGGAGGGTTCTGGGCTCCTGGGCCTCTGCCCTTTCGGGGAGGGTGTCGGGGCGGGGGGCTCTTGACTTCCTGCTCCACTTTGGCTTCGGGCTGGGGGTGCCATGTGCACTGATGGAGGGAAGGGGAGCCGCAGCAGAGCTGGAAATGACCTGCATGGATGTCACAATTCTTCATGGCGCCTCCTGTGCACACCTGGATGGGGACAGTGTGGGGACAGAGTGGCTGGGAGTGGAGGAACCAGGCAGTCTGGAACATGAAGAACGGGGTGGCCGGCCAGGACAGGGCTGGCTATCCTGGCCGTGGCTCCAGCCTGACCACTCCCTGCTGGTCGTTGGCCATAGAGGTCCCACCTACCGTCTCATGTCTGGGTCCTCTCCGCCCCCCTGCAGCTTCCGCAACTTTGACGTGGAGGAGTCCCACCAGTGCTCCCTGGACTGGCTCCTGCTGGGCCCAGCAGCCCCACCCCGCCAGGAGGCCTTCCGCCTCTGTGGCTCCGCCATCCCACCTGCCTTCATCTCTGCCCGCGACCATGTCTGGATTTTCTTCCACTCAGACGCCTCCAGCTCCGGCCAGGCCCAGGGCTTCCGTCTGTCTTACATCCGAGGTGATGACGGCCGCAGGGCAGGCAGGACACCACGGAGCACACCGTGCATGCCCATAGGCTCCCGGCCCACAGGGGCAGCACCCTCCACAGGGCCCCGGCTCCCTGTGGGATGTCCCCTGACTGCCCTGTCAATCTCAGGACAGTGGCAGGACTGGGCATGCGGATGCCTGGGACCTCTCAAGGTCACTGGCCCCACTTCCCAGTCTTGGCTAGTTGTGGGAACTCACCCCTAACCCCAGGCTCAGGTCAGGGACTGAGCCCACCCTGGTGTTGGAGGGTTCTCTGCTTCCACAGTGATGGGGAACCACCTGCCCGCTTTTGGCCCCAGGCCCCCTGGCTGAAGGGAGGCTCTTCTGTTTCCTGACTGTCCCCTGCTACATCTCCACCCCACAGGGAAGCTGGGCCAGGCATCCTGCCAGGCAGATGAGTTCCGCTGTGACAACGGCAAGTGCCTGCCCGGCCCGTGGCAGTGCAACACGGTGGACGAGTGTGGAGACGGCTCTGATGAGGGCAACTGCTCGGCGCCCGCCTCCGAGCCTCCGGGCAGCTTGTGCCCCGGGGGGACTTTCCCATGCAGCGGGGCGCGCTCCACCCGCTGCCTGCCTGTGGAGCGGCGCTGTGACGGCTTGCAGGACTGCGGCGACGGCTCGGATGAGGCGGGCTGCCCCGACCTGGCGTGCGGCCGGCGGCTGGGCAGCTTCTACGGCTCGTTTGCCTCCCCAGACCTGTTCGGCGCCGCCCGCGGGCCCTCAGACCTTCACTGCACGTGGCTGGTGGACACACAGGACTCCCGGCGGGTGCTGCTGCAGCTGGAACTGCGGCTGGGCTATGACGACTACGTGCAAGTATACGAGGGCCTGGGCGAGCGCGGGGACCGCCTGCTGCAGACGCTGTCCTACCGCAGCAACCACCGGCCCGTGAGCCTGGAGGCCGCCCAGGGCCGCCTCACCGTGGCCTACCACGCGCGCGCCCGCAGCGCCGGCCACGGCTTCAATGCCACCTACCAGGTGAAGGGCTATTGCCTCCCCTGGGAGCAGCCGTGTGGGAGCAGTAGTGACAGTGACGGGGGCAGCCCGGGCGACCAGGGCTGCTTCTCGGAGCCACAGCGCTGCGATGGCTGGTGGCATTGTGCCAGCGGCCGAGACGAGCAGGGCTGCCCTGCCTGCC
The DNA here is from genome assembly GCF_028885625.2 of Pongo pygmaeus. NCBI lineage: Eukaryota > Metazoa > Chordata > Mammalia > Primates > Hominidae > Pongo > Pongo pygmaeus. The sequence continues at coordinate 38,385,473 of NC_072393.2, forward strand.
CGCCCGACCAGTACCCCTGCGAGGGTGGCAGTGGTCTGTGCTACACGCCTGCCGACCGCTGCAACAACCAGAAAAGCTGTCCCGACGGCGCCGATGAGAAGAACTGCTTCTCCTGCCAGCCCGGCACCTTCCACTGCGGTACCAACCTGTGCATCTTCGAGACGTGGCGCTGTGACGGCCAGGAAGACTGCCAGGACGGCAGCGATGAGCACGGGTGCCTGGCCGCCGTGCCCCGCAAGGTCATCACGGCGGCGCTTATCGGCAGCCTGGTGTGCGGCCTGCTGCTGGTCATTGCGCTGGGCTGCGCCTTCAAGCTCTACTCACTGCGCACGCAGGAGTACAGGTGGGCGCTGTGCCCGCAGCCAGGGGACCGGGCTTCTTCATCGCCCAGGCTGGCTGTCCCCGCAGCTGTGGGTTTGCAAATGGGGGCCGGGACTAGCTACGTGGAGGCTGCTCTGGTGCACACTGGGGTCCCTACATCTTGTGCTGTCTGGGTGGAGGGTAGTCCCGGAATCCTGTTGCTGCTGCAGGTCCCGGGCAGCCTAGCCATGTTGCCCTACGCCCACTGCTTCTAGGGCCTTCGAGACCCAGATGACGCGCATGGAGGCTGAGTTCGTGCGGCGGGAGGCACCCCCATCCTACGGTCAGCTCATCGCCCAGGGCCTCATTCCACCCGTGGAGGACTTCCCTGTCTACAGTGCGTCCCAGGTGAGCCCCCGGAGGGCGTGAGGCCCCTCCGGGGCCACTTGGGACAGTATGCGGAGTAGGCTGGTCCAGGGGTCACAGGACCGGGAGGCAAGGCCTGGGCAGGGTGACCTGGGGGCCCATGGCCAGGTTGGGGGGTGGACAAGGTGGTCTCGCGGGTCTCAGGTCCCTTGGGGGTGTGCTGACTCCTGCGCCTGAGCAGCCTGGCTGCCCCCTCAGCCGCATCCCCCCGCCCCCACCCCGCTCCACCCCACAGGCCTCTGTGCTGCAGAATCTTCGCACAGCCATGCGGAGACAGATGCGTCGGCACGCCTCCCGCCGGGGGCCCTCCCGCCGCCGCCTCGGCCGCCTCTGGAACCGGCTCTTTCACCGGCCGCGGGCGCCCCGAGGCCACATCCCACTGCTGACCGCAGCACGCCCCTCACAGACCGTGTTGGGCGATGGGTTCCTCCAGCCTGCTCCAGGGGCTGCCCCCGACCCCCCAGCACCGCTCATGGACACAGGCAGCACCAGGGCGGCCGGAGACGGGCCCCCCAGTGCCCCCGGCCATGCACCGGAGGTGGGACCTTCAGGGCCACCCTTGCCCTCGGGCCTGCGAGACCCAGAGTGCAGGCCCGTGGACAAGGACAGAAAGGTCTGCAGGGAGCCACTGGCAGACGGCCCAGCTCCTGCGGATGCACCTCGGGAGCCCTGCTCAGCCCAGGACCCGCACCCCCAGGTCTCCACTGCCAGCAGCACCCTGGGCCCCCACTCGCCAGAGCCACTGGGGGTCTGCAGGAGCCCCCCGCCCCCCTGCTCCCCAATGCTGGAGGCCAGCGATGATGAGGCCCTGTTGGTCTGTTGACCGCTGGGCTCGCTGGTGACCGCCACAGCCCCGCTTTGTAACCAGGGAATACACAGTCATTTCTACCCTGCCTCTGCGTCCTTTCTTATGGAGAGGCCCTCCGGGGACCCCAGCGGAGGGGCTGGGCCCTCAGCCAGCTGGCTGCACTGGTGGGCACGGTGGGCAGGAGCTCTGGGACTGAACAGCGGGGGAGAAGGGTGGAGCCCGTCTGCAGGGTCCCAGTGTACACAAGCACCCTGGGGTCTCATTTCTCTCCCCCAACCCCATTCTGGGAACCCATTTCCAGAGAAGCAGGGGATCAGAGCCTTTTTGCTTCATCTGCCCTGCAGTGGCAACAGCCGCCCCTAGAGCTGGGAGTTGTCATGAGGATGGGGCCGGGCCATGGGGACGCTGGGTCTCATCTGTGGTGACTGTTCTGCCCACGCCTCACCCTCTTCCTGTCCAGCAAGGCCCCTGGAGGACCTGGGTTGGGCAACTCCTGCCAAACCCTCATGCCCCTGGCCAGGCAGGCGCCCTTTGCCCTCCCTGAGGGTCCAATCTCCAGGGCATTGTGGCAGGGCTGGGGTGTGTTTCTGCTGTACGGGAAGCCCCTGGAGTTCCCTGCAGGCCTCAAAGCCCCCAGGACATGCTGCTCTGTGCTTTCTGGGGACAGAGAGGCCGAGGCACCAACAGCAGTGGCCACATCTATTCCATCCTATCTCAGGGCCTCAGTTTCCCCACCCGTAAGCCAGGGTGAGAATTGTGGGCTCTGAAGTCCTGACCTTCACTCTGTGGTGATTTACGGGAAGAAAGACAATCCCAGCGGGGAGCCCCTGAGCTCTCCTGGGTGGCCAAGCTCAGACTGGCATCGAGGGGCCTGGGGTAGGGGCGGACTGAGCTGCTCCCCCATCCTCGACATCCCTTTAGGGCAGGGGGACTCTGGGTGCCATGGTAGGGAGCGCCTGTGTCAAGCAGCAAAGCCCCCTAAGGTCGAGAGCCTCCTCCAGGGCCTGCCACGGCATCTTCCTGGCCAGCAACACGTGTGCACCACCGAGGTACGCCCCAGCCACCCCCGTCTGTGCCCATCAGGGACTCCCCATAGCACGAGTGAACAGCCAGCCCTGTTTATTTATAGGCCTTTTCAGGAAAAGCTAGCAGGGCAGTGCTAAGACAGGAAACCCAGTCCACATTTTAGGGCTTCCTTAAAACAGGCTTCTAAGAGTCGTATCTTTTTTTTTTCCCAGAAAAAAAAAACAAAACTTTTTTGCCAAAACACCTCCTCAATAAACAACATGTAAACAGAAACAGCTGCTTCAGTCTCTACAAACATCTCATTGTGTCTTCGAGGGCTTGTCTGTGGCAGGCAGCAGGGACGGTGGGCAGGGGCCATTCTCCTCTTCGGGGGCATCCTGGGGGTAGACCACGAAACACAGCTCCTGGCCCCAGCGTGTCATGGACTCTGAGGACAGATAGATGGATCTTGAGGCCTGACCTCTCGGGATAGGGGTGACCCCCAGCTCCAGACACCTCCCCTTGGGCAGGGGTCTTCAGGGAGCTGCTCTGTCGGTACACGTGGTTCTGGAAACTTTGGGTACATCTTGGGAAGAGACATTTGGCGGCGGCTGGGCCCTGTGTTCCCACCTCAGCTGCTGGGACACCCTGCTCTGGGGTGAGCCTCTAAGAGGGAGGTCCGGTCTCCAGGCCCCAGCCCCCTGTGCCGGGTGACCTGCAGCTGCCCAGCTCACCTGTGAGTCTGTGCACACACTTTGGTTTGCTTCTCCAGAACACTCCCAGAAAGAAAATGGGCACCCCCGTAAGGATGATGATGACGCCGACCCCACAGACCATAGGCTCTGAGATGAAGCTGAAGACCAGCAGGAAGGCCCAGAAGACCAAGTACGCCACGGGGATGAGAAGGTTCACCTGGGGAAGGGGGAGCAGAAACACCGATGGTGCAGGGACTCCAGCTGTCTGCACCCCCGACCCCTGGGGCTCTGGGGAATTTTTCTCCCTTCCCTGGGAGCTGAGGCCTGAAGGGCAATTGCACCCACTACACCCCCTCTTGGCGACAGCCCAGTGTGTTGGAGGCCAATTCATGGGTCAGGCTGTTGGCCAGTTTTGCTGAGGATTTTTCAAAGTCTCAGCGGCACCGAGCTCCACACAGCGGTCGCGTGTGGACTTGACGCTTGCACTTGGCCGGAGGTCAGTGATTTTTTGGTGTTTCACATTTCAGGCACTGAGCACTTCTCCACTTAAGGATTTATACACACATGGGGGGCTTTGCTTTTAGCTCAGGCTATGGTCTTCTGTTTTTGTGTGGGCTCATGGAATCCTGGCAGCCTTTGTGACCTTGAACAGTTCCTGAGTCTCATTTTCTTTAATTTTTTTTTTTTTTTTTTTGAGACAGGTTCTCCCTCTGTCACCCAGGTTGGAGTACGGTGGCCCTAGCACCGCTCACTGCAGCCTCAACCTCCCGGGCTCAAGCGATCCTCCCACTTCAGCCTCCCAAGTAGCTGGGACCACAGGTGCGCACCACCACACCAGGCTAATCCTTTTATTTTTAACTTTTTGCAGAGAGGAAGTCTTGTTATGTTGCCCAGGCTGGTCTCAAACTCCTGGGCTCCAGCAATCCTCCCACCTTGGCCTCCCAAAGTGCTGGGATAGGCATGAGCCCCTGTGCCCCGTCCTGAGCCTCATTTTCCCCATCTGTACACTGGGAGCATTCAAAGCTCTGTCCTCACGGGGCTGCTATGAGGAGTGGATGCCTCAGTGCACAGAGAGCCCTGAGCAGGGCCCAACACTCCACAAAAGCTGGCACCTCCCATCCCACCTGCCCCTGTGCCCACTGTGGATGCAGGGGTGGCTCTGGCAGCACCCACCCCAGGGCCTCACCTTGATGGGCCTGTGGAGTGCGGGCCGCCTCCAGCGCAGCAGCAGCAGGCCCAGGATGGTGACGCCGTAGCAGAGGTAGTTGATGAAGGACACATAGTTGATGAGCGTGTATGTGTCGCCCACAAGCATGATGATGGCTGTGGCCCCGCACTGGGAGAGGAGCTGGGACTGACGGCCGGCCCCTAGCCTGCCTCCTGACGCCCCTGCAGGAGGAGCCCTGGCCCCACCCCACACCCCCGCCCTGGAATGGCTCACCCCTGCCATTACCCGGAAGGTCCTGCATTGCCGGGTAGCCCTGCCTCCGCGCCCTGCCTGGCCCAGGTCCCCCAACTTACACAGACGAGGAGGGCGGGGATGGGGGTGCAGTGTCTGACGTGGATCATGGCCAGCAGGCTGGGCAGGTGCCCCTCGCGGGCTCCAGAGAAGCACAGCCTAGCGTTGGGGACAGAGATGGGCACCGGCCACATCCTGGGTCTCAGCTCTGGACCTGATGTCCCTCTTAAGCTGTCGCCTCTGACCTCCTGCTCCGGGTCCAGCAGCCCCACTGGACAGTTCTTCCCCTCATCCAACCTGCCTCCCTCTTGCTTTTGCCTCCCAGTTGTGATCAGACACTTGTTACCGGTGTGGCATCATCACCCCAGCTTCAGGCACACCCCTGCCCCGGCAGGTTTCCCTTCCTCTGGCCCGTGGCATTACTGGCGCACACCTGCGTCCCAGCCTTCCTTCCCCATGCCCACGTCTCCCCAGTGCAGTCACCTGGAGTAGGTGAACAGGTAGCCATTGATCCCTCCGAAGGTTGACAGAGCCACGGAGACGGGCATGACCCAAGAAAAGTAGCCCAGCAGCTTCTCCCCGAAGGTCTGGGTGGGCACAGGAGACAGGCCGTGTGTAAGGCCAGGGCAGGGGCCTGGGCAGGAGCCAGGGACCGAGCAAGGGCCCACTCACCACAGCCACCGCATTGGAGGAGAGCAGCTCCTGGGGGGACATGGCCGTGAAGTAGGCAATGTTGGTGAAGGTGTACACGAAGGTCACCAGTGGGATGGAGATGAAGATGGCGCGAGGTAGGTTCCTGGGGACAGGCAGTGGAGTGCGTCAGCGTCAGCTCCTGAGGGGACAGGACCCCCAAGACCCAGCCACAAGAGCAGCTCATAGTCTCCATCTCTTGTGTCTGCTGGGGATGTTGGGGCAGGAAAGAGGGCAGCATTGCTGCCCGAGACACAAGGACCCTGCTGTCTGCCCTGCCTCACCCCCACCTGGACACAGGCTGGTAGGATGGGAGATGGGGGAGGGGCCCCATCACATCCTGAGGACAGGGTCTGATGTCCGTGCAGAAAGATAAAATCGCATACAGCCAAAATCAGCCTGGAAAATTCCCCGAAATGGCCCCAGAGCCCAGTCCACAGACCCAGAGTCTTCCTGGAACTTTCCAGTCCCAGCTCGCTCAGCTGCAAAGGTTCACTGTCGATATCCCTGGCCGAGCATCAGACGCAGTCATTGGCTTCATTCGTAGGGACCATATTGTGTGCATATGCATAATTTTAGGCCAAATGCAAATCTCTGGATCTATTTACAGCAGGATGATGATATTCAGCCTTTCTGAGGCCCTGCAAGGGGCTGTGACGTGTCCATGGCCAGAGAGAAAAGGGCCAGGCTAGAATGCAAGCCCCCCCGGGCTTTCTTTCCAGGGACATTTTTGCAGGGCAACAGGCATGGGCCACCAAGGACCAGCCTGAGCCTTGGGTGGCAGTGGGGCTGGGCGGAGAGGTTGTCTGTCCCACCAGAGGGCCTGGCTGCTTCCCAGGGCCTAGTCAGGGGCCCCACTCACTTTCGGGCATCAACCATCTCCTCGGTGACATAGTTGAGGAAGTTCCAGCCACTGAAGGCAAAGGAGCCCTGGAGGAAGGCCAGGGCCAGGTGTCCCACGGAGGGTGTCATCCAGAAAGCAAAGGCATTGCTGGGCCTCAGCTCCTCGAAGTGTCCTGGAGGCCCAGAAGTCCGGGGTCAGCACCATCTCCCCAGCCCGGCCCTTACCCCGACTCGGCCCTACCTTGGAAGATCTGGAGAAGGCCCACGCCGATGATGAGGGACAAGGCCAGCAGCTTCCCACCTGTGAACATGTCCTGGATGCGCGTGGCCCAGCGCACGCTGGAGCTGTTCACCCATGTCAGGAGCACTGTGGAGGGAAGGCGGGGGTGGGCGCCGAGGCCGGGACCTTTCACAGTGGACAATGGCTAAGTCCAGCCCAGGCGGCCTGATAATGGCATCCCCTATAGCAGCTGGAATTTTCCGAAGGGAAATCTCACCCCTCTGTCCTCCCGCTCAGGGCAGGGTGGGGCCTGGGCAGGTGGCTGATCTGGGGACAGTGGGCCAAAGGGGATGCTTACTCAGGCAGGCCATGGACAGCACCCGGGAGGCTGCGGCAGGGGGGATGCAGTTGGGGAACACAGGCTGCAGCACGTAGTTGGAGAATGTCATGGAGATGACAGCAAGGCTGGTGGGGTACATGATGAGGACGGCGCTCCAGAGCAGCAGAAAGCTGGAAGGAGCAGGGGTGGGAGTGGCTCAGGCTGCCCAGAGCCCTTCCTGGCCAACCTGGCCCTGATGTGTGCAGCAGGGCTGCCCTGGGCCTGGCACCCGGGGGCTGGCGAGGCTGCCAGAGGCCGGCACCGGTCCAGGGAGGCAGGGTTGACCTTGTTGAGGTCTTGCGGCTGCACTGATAGACTGTTTTAACAGAGAAGGTGTTACACATACTTAAACATTGACAGGGCTGCTGTGGGGCAGGTGCTGGGAACAACATGGGCACCAAACGCTTTTCTTTTCTTTTTTCTTTTTTTTTTTTTTGAGACGGAGTCTTGCTCTGTCACCCAGGCTGGAGTTCAGTGGCATGATCTCAGCTCACTGCAACCTCCGCCTCCCGTTTTCATGCCATTCTCCTGCCTCAGTCTCCCAAGTAGCTGGGACTACAGGCGCCTGCCACCATGCCCGGCTAATTTTTTGTATTTTTAGTAGAGATGGAGTTTCACCATGTTAGCCAGGATGGTCTCGATCTCCTGACCTCGTGATCCGCCCACCTCGGCCTCCCAAAGTGTTAGGATTACAGGCGTGAGCCACCGCTCCCAGCCACCAAATGCTTTTCTAATAACAACTAGGCCCCCCCATTGGACGGAGGCTGTTTCTGGAGCCAGGGTCCCTGTCTCCAGACCTCTCAGCTTCAGCCCTGGCTCTCGCAGAGTACTGTGGCTGAAGATGGGTGACTCTGAGCTGTGTTCCCCCTGAGGGAGACCTATGGGGTGCAGAGACTAGACCTTACCAAGAGCCCTAGCTGGGGGTGGAGAGTGATGGATGCCCCTTCTACCTAAATCTTGCCTCTGCAGGGCACCCAGACTGTGAGTCTGACCTGTTCTCAGGGGCTTTCCTGTACCCAGGGGCGGTTCTGCCCTTGGGGGTGGTCCTAGCCCCTGGCCAGCCCTCCAGGGAGAGAACTGCCTCATCGGGGACATCAGCCATCTCTGGATCACCTGCCCTTTGCTCTGCACAACCATCCCTGCTCGGCTTCTGGGACATCCTAGCTCCATGGCCCTCCTCCCCTGCCAGGCATCCCCTCTGCCCATCCCCGCATGTTCTGTGCCCAGGGATGAGGTCCTGGCCCTCTTCTCCCTCCTGAATGTCCTCTCCAGGCCCAAAGCATGATTATTCTGCTTTCTTGGGTCCCAGCCCCTTTGAGGACCCTCTCCCCAGAGAAGAGTGCCACAGACGCACCCACAGCGGCGTGCAAGCCCTGGCAGGTCTCCCCATCCAAGGCCGCCCAGTTAAGGACCCCTGGCCCATATCCCTCAGAACCAAACTTTGTAAATTTCAGCCCAGACTTTTCCTCTGAGCCCCAGACCATCTAGGAGCCTCTCAGTAGGGAAGTGGGTGCCACCTCCGCTGCACCCACCTCTTCCTCTGCTATGCTGGCTGCCCTATCCTCTCGAATCAGGCTCCTAAATGATTTTAGAATCTGCCTGTACCTTTGCAGCTCTTGGCACAATGCAGCTGGACAAATACAACAGCTTCAATCTCCTGATGCTCTCCAAGCCCCGGCGCCTGCTGTAAACCCAACCTGACCTCACCTGTAGCTACAGCAGACTCCCTGCGCTCGCCTGGGCCACCACACCCTCTGTTCACACTTCCCCCATCCTGGGATGCTTTCCTCACTGGTCAGCTAGGCCAGGTGGGGAAAATCCTCTTCCTCCCAGCCTCAGGGCAAGCATTGCTTTCCTGGGAGTCCTCCCTAGATGGCGCACACCGTTCTCTTTGCTGTGTAGCTGCTGCCTCTTGTACACACTCTCGAAGCAAGGCTCCTCCAGGCCTTAATCCCATTTAAGGGGCTGCTTCCTCTCTGTTCTGTGAGCAGCTTGAGTACAGGGACAGACCTTTCTATCACTGCCTCCCCACCCCCAGGCTCACAGTAGGTGCTCAGCAAATATTCCCTGGTAAATGAAGGAAGGATAGCAGGGTGCTATGGAAAGGAGACCTCTGGCTGGGTGCAGTGCCTCACTCCTGTAATCCTAGCACTTGGGAGGCTGAGGCGGGTGGATCACCTGAGGTCAGGAGTTCAAGACCAGCCTGGCCAACGTGGTGAAACCCAGTCTCTACTAAAAATACAAAAAAATTAGCCAGGCGTGGTGGCGGGCACCTATAATCCCAGCTACTCGGGAGGCTGAGGCAGGAGAATCACTTGAACCCGGGAGGCAGAGGTTGCAGTGAGCTGAGATCACGCCATTGCACTCCAGCCTGGGCAACAGAGCGAGACTCTGTCTCAAAAAAAAAAAAAAAAGACCTCATGCAGGGTATATGGTAAGAATATCACACTTCCTTCCTTGCTTCTCATGCAACATATGGGTTTACCAAAACTGAGGCCCCTCCTCGCCTGGGCACTCACATTGCCTAAGGGTTTCAGACAGTAAGAATCCCCCCTCCTTAAGTACAAGGCAGGGGGTGGGGTTCAGAGGTACCTCTATTTAAAAGGAGATCCAGAGAGGCCCAGGGGCCTGCAGGAGTGCCCAGCACACATCAGTGGGGTGGAGTGGGCCTCAGTTCCACCTGCCCTGACCTCAGAAGGCTGTCCAGCACCCCCATACCTTCTCTCCATCCAGCCCCCACACCTTCTCTCCATCCACCCCCATGACCTCCCTAGGAAGCCGGAAGCAGGAGTGGAAACTGACGCCAGGGCTCATTTGGCCATCCCATTCCCAAGAGGGTGTCCCCCTGCCCGCCGGTGCCCCACACTCACCCAGCCAGGCCCCCGAAGATCTCTGTGACGTAGGTGTAGTCCCCGCCAGACTTGGGGATGGCGACTCCCAGCTCTGCATAGCAGAGGGAGCCCAGAGCCGTCACGCCCCCACCCAGGACCCAGACGAACAGGGCCAGACCCACGGAGCCCGAGTGCTCCAGGACCCCCTTGGGCGAGATGAAGATGCCCGAGCCGATGATGTTCCCTGCGGGGGGAGAGATGGGGAGGCATCAGGCCTGGGGTCCCTTTCACAGCCCGGCCTTCTGTGTGGGGATCTGCCTGCTGCCAGGAGGAAGAGAGCCCGAGGTGCTTCCCAGAGGAGGAGGAGGCGGCACGAGGTGGGCTGGAGGTGTTGAATGCCACTGGCCCCCAAGCCCAGCAGGTGCCATTCTGGGCTCATCATCTGCCCCTTCCTCAGTCCCTTACATGGGAAATGGCACCTCGTTCAGCTGGCCAGGCCCCTCTGCCAGAGACAGGCCCTGTTTGACTTCCTCAGCCCTCCATTGTACCCGTGAGGCGGGGCCAGCAAAGTGAGGAGGCTGAACCACCTGAGCGACGGCAGACGGTGGCTCCCCAGCCACCCCACAAGGCCCATGCTCAGCCCTCACGTCTACTTCAGAGCCCCAGGCGTATCAGCCTGCAGCCACTTGTCCTGCCTCCAGCCCGCTGGCCAGAGCTGGCCCCTAACACAGGGCTTCAACCACTCTCCTGCCACTTGCCCACCGGCCAAAGTCCAAACTCATGGAGTGGCTCAGGAAGTAGCATCTCCTCCATGAAGCCCTCCTTGACCACATCAGGTTTGGGCTTCGCTTCCTACTTCAATTTCCTTTCCTTTCCTTTCTCCTTTCCTTTCTTTTCTCTTTTCCCCTTCCCTTCCCTTTCCTTCCCTCCGCTTCCTGGATTCAAGCAATTCTCCTGCCTCAGCCTCCCAAGTAGTTAGAATTACAGGCGTGAGCCACCACGCCTGGCTAATATTTTTTGTATTTTTTTAGTAGAGATGGGGTTTCACCCTGTTGATCAGGCTGGTCTTGAACTCCTGACCTCAAGTGATCCACCTGCCTCGGCCTCCCAAAGTGCTGGGATTACAGGCGTGAGTCACTGTGCCCAGCTTCTTTCTTTCATTTAGACAGGGTCTCGCTCTGCCACCCTGGCTGGAGTGCAGTGGTGCGATCATAGCTTACTGCAGCCTGGGACTCCTGGGCTCAAGAGATTCTCCCACCTCAGTCTCCCTAGTAGCTGGGACTCCAGGTGTATTACCACACCCAGGTTTTTTTTTTTTTCACTTTTTGTAGAGACGGTCTCACTATATTGCCCAGACTGGTCTCCAACTCCTCGGCTCAAGTGACCCTCCCTGCTTGGCTTCCCAAAGTGCTAGGATTACAGGTGAGTGCCACCACACCTGGCTAATCAAAAAAAAGTTGTAGAGTTGAGGGGTCCCACTATGTTGCTGAGGCTGGTCTCGAACTCCTGGGCTCAATCGACCACCCACTTCGGCCTCCCAAAGTGCTGGGATTACAGGCGAGAGCCACTGTGCCTGGCCCCTCTGCTTTCTGACGTGATGGGAAACATTCAGAGGGGCCAACTATGGTCTGTAGCGTAGGTTCCCAGGATGAGCAAGACTCTGAGTGCCTGCTGAGCCCTGAGCTCCACAAAGAGGGACAATGTTCTGGGTTATATGGGTCTCACCATCTGTGCACATGAATCAGGTAACTTCACTAGAGATCTGCACTAGGGCCTGTCCAAGAAGAAGTAAACCCAGAACTTCAGGCCATATGAACAAACAGCCCTGGTAGGACCTGTAGGTCCTGATAGGACCAACATCGTTCTCTATGCAGTGGCCACACCAGACTGGGTCCTGAGAGGACGGGTCCATCTCCCTCAGAGTGGGAGCCCGCCTCCTCCACCTGCCGGGCCTGCAGGGGGCTGGATAAGGACACGGTTGTAGCCGCCAATTTGTATTCACTCCTTGTCCACGGTGCTCCCCCACTGCCCCCACCCCCAGCCGACACAGATTTCCAGTCTGGACAGCTACGATGCCCCACTCAGTTTTCCGGTCACATCCCAGGAGCCCTAAATACATCCAGATAAGGACGAACTAATTCCTGTATCCCAACCCCCAGAGGTAAGCTGTACCCTTAGTCTACTTCTCGGGGGAGAGAGAGAAGCGCCTCTCTCATCTAGCAGAGGGGCCCAGGCCTGGGTGGGCTGTAAGGTTTCTAAAGAGCCTTTGAGTTCCCTCCATCCGGCAGCAGGGCCTCTGTTCTCAGGACCTGGCGGACTGGGATTTGCCGAAAGCCAGGGAGGTTGGAAGCCAGCGGGGGCTGGGTGGCCTTGGAAGGAGCTGAGCATGTTCATGCTGGGAGCATCCCAGGCCCTGAGCCACCCACCCTGCAGAGAGCCCACCATGCTTCTGCTTGGCGGGGCCTCCTGGGTGGAGCTCCGGGGGAAGCTACATCTGGCACCCTAACTTCCAGGGCTGTATCACTAGCCTTGTGCCCAGTGGCTGAAGACTCGGATACTAGGCTTGCCAGGGGTGGGGAGGCCACTATTGTTTGGAACACGTGGCCTCAGGCCACAGTTCAGGACTTTCTCCTTTGTGGCTCAAAGGACCACAGGCATTAGCCAGCGTCTCTGAGGTCCTCAGGGGTTTCTCCCTCTGGGCCTAGACCACTCGCAGCATCTCCCCCAGGATCATGTTTGAAGGTGGCAGAAAATTGCATCACGCACTCCGCACACTGGCTGCTTCTGGCACCATGAAGGGTGGGTGGAGCACTGCATGGAGCAGCCGGGGCTGCGGGCTTGGGCACAGAGGAGCCGGGGGGCTGTGGACAGGGATGGGGGCCTCCAATGCTCCAGTGATTATAGGAGGGGTATGGGAGGGACCAGTGGATTTTTTTTTTTTTTTTTTTTTTTTTAGTAGAGACGGGGTTTCACTATGTTGGCCAGGCTGGTCTCGAACTCCTGACCTCAAGTGATCCACCCACCTCAGCCTCCCAAAGTGCTGGGATTACAGGCATGAGCCACCACGTCTGGCCAGATTAGTGGAGCTGGAAGGGGGCTGCCTTGGGTTCCTCCCCGTGGTGTGGGAGGGTCGGAGGGTCTCCCTTCCCAGACTCTGTATTTCAGCCAAGCAGATCTACCTGATTCGGGCAGCAGCAATGAAGAAGCCCAGCCGTTGGGGGAACCTGGTTTAGAGGGGCAGGAACTCAGAGTGGAACAGGATGAGGTGGCATGGGATGGGCCTGGAGATACCACTGAGCCCCTGTTGGGTGTCTGACCCATGGCTGACCAGAGAGATGTGGGTTCTGAGGCCTCCACGCTCCTGTCCACCCAGTGGGATGACAGCTCAGTGGTCCCTGCAGGTCCTCCGTGGGCCAGAGCTCCGGGCAGGTGGGCGAGGAAGTGACTGTCCCCCAAGTCGGCCTTCCCAGAGTCTCCACCACCCACCCCTCTTCCCTGAGCCTTCGCTGGGTAGCTTTTATCACATTAAGATGTTTGGCCTGATGGGGCTTACTCAGCTTCTTGGAGGAACGAAGAAAGGGCCATTGTTCCCTGTGGCCGCTGCGGTGCGTGCTGACCTATTTCTGGAGGCAGCGGCAGACCACTGAGGTCACAGGGGCGGCCCATGGAGGTCGAGTCGCAGAGTGAGCCACCTCCTGTGGTGTGTGTGGGGAATGTGCAGTCTGATTTGGGGAGGGGGCAGGGAGGGCTTGTCGGGCCAGGACACTGGCACTGGTCCTCATGCCTTGAAGCACATTCTGGACCCGACTGTGTGACTCAGGCCAGTGCTGCCCTTCCGAGCCCCAGTTTCCCCATCTGCCAGGTGGGGCCACTGGGCTAGGGGGCAGCAGAGGGCTAGTCCAACCGTAACTTCAGCAGGGAGGATGCACCCTGGGTATCTGTGCTGGGCCAAGGAAACAGTCTGCTCAGGGGCCCTGTCCCTCACTGTGGTAGGCCTCTCCCCAGCTCACTGGTCTCCCTGAAGCAACACCACCTCCAGGAAGCTCTCCCTGACCAGCCACCGTGGCCCCTGCAATCTGGACATCGCCCCACGGCCATGGTACCTGGATGATGGCTGGGAAGGGATTCTTTTGTTTGATGCAGGCATTCTCTTGATCCCATTTGGCACATCGGCCATGGGAAGTGCTTTTGGATCTCACTATGCACTGCCATCTGCCTTGGAGACCCCCTAGGCAGCCGCATCTTTCCTCTGAGACCTGAGCCACCTGGGACCCCCAACACCCCGGGGTGATCGGCTGCAGCCTGGGTGAAGCCTATCCCCCCCAAGTGCATGGGTGTCCTCACATCCTCACAGTAAGCCTGTGTCAGGCACCTCTCCGGGATGCTGACTGTGACCACTGAGGTCTGGGCAGCACCCCAAGGAGGTGAGTGGGGACATCCAGGATGTGCCTGGAACTGCCACTTGGCCGGCACCTGACTCCAGCCTAACCCACTTTCCTTTGGAGACAGGAGATGAGTGGAAGTGTGCAGCGCTCTCCGGCTCGTTCAGCTCAGCCAGCCCAGCCAAGCAAACCTCGCCCAGGGCCCTGACTCCTGGCTGAGGCTTCTCATGGTCACCGGTGAGTTCCACATTGCCAAACCCAACAGTCGAGCCCTAGGCCACGTTATTGACGCATCAGCAACATGTGGCAAGTGGATTGCTTCCTCCTCACTCGGCCTCCTGGCCTCCCCTCGGCCTTACCGGCTTCTCCTTTTCAGAATCCCTTATCTTGCTTGACTTCTAGACACTGGGTGCCCAGGGCTCAGTCCTGGGGCTTCTTCTCTTTTCTTTCTATGCTTTCTTGATAGATAGATAGACCTCATCTATTACCTTGACTTCTGCTGGCAACTCCTAAATTTATATCCCTAGCATAGACCGCTCTGCTAAATGAAATCTGTATATGCAATGAACTACTCAGCCGCGGACATCATAGACTTTCCATGTTCAAAACGGAATTCCTGACTTTTACCTCCTTGCCCCCAAAATGCTCCTCTCGGTCTTCCCTGATCAATAAATGGCAAAACATCCTCCCAATTGCTTGGGCCACAACCTTGAGTCACCCATGATTCCTCTCTTTCTCCCCCAGGACCTCCATTCCATCACAAATCCTTTGGCTCTCATCTTCCAAACTTATCCAGAATGGAACCTCCTCTGACACCACCATGGCCACCGCCCTGCCCTGAGCCACCGTGGTCTCTTGCCCGGAGAGACCCAGGTAGCCTCCTGACCGGTCTTCCTCCTCCCAATTCTTCCCCCACTGCCTCTTCTCCATAGTGGGCCCTGTAAGCCCCATCCCATCATCCCTCTGCTCAAAGCCCAGGGCTCCTGCTTCACAGAGAGCAAAAGGCAATGCCCTTAACATAGCTTGCAATGCCCTGCTCACACTGAACCCCACCCCAGATCTCAGCTCATTTCCGAACTGAAGTCCCCACCTGGCTCTCTCCATCCTCCCTCCTGGCCTGACTGTCTGGTCTTAGCACTTAACAATACACGCATTCAGCTTGTTCATCTTGTTGCGGGACTCCCATGCCAGAAGATGGATTTTGTCTGTCTTGACTCCCCCATGGTGTCTCTGGCATGGAAGCCAGTGCCTGACACCGTTCAGTATGTAGTGGTTGAATAGATGGATGAGTGTGCCCAGGACTGGCAGGCCCCCGAAATTATAGTTGGGGCTTCCCTTGGGGTCCCGGAGCACACCGAGGGCATCTGACCCCAGGGCAGGTTGCCTCAGTTTCCTCACCTGTAAATGGAACTGTAGTAGGGAACAGCTAAGCCCCTGCACAGTTGTATGGCTCCTCAGGGCCCCGGTGAGGAGGGGCTGGGGTTCTGCAGAGGTCCACCCCTCTGGGAAGCCCAGCCACCTGCAGCCCTGGAGACCAGGGAGGGTCCTGGCTGAGGCTGGGTGAGCAGGGATTGGATCCTGAGGAGTTGAGGTTCATGACGTCAACTCCTGAGTCCCTGAACACACATCTGGTCCACAAACCCCTGCAGGAGCTGGACTCTCAAGTCAAAGAGAGAGCAGAGGAAGGGCCTGGTCAGCAGATCCAGGGGGGACTCCCACTTTGGAGGACCTGGGTGTGTTCCTTGGGTTGTGGATCCGGGGAGGGAGCTGGCCGAGGTTCCTGGGTCAGCATGAGAGGCCCTGTGAGTCCAGCTGCCGATGGGGAGGCAGACTTTCCTGGCCGTCTGTTTGTTTGTCCACCCATAGTGGAGTAGGAGCTCAGTGAAGCCTAGTTGGACAAGCTCCCAGCTTGGTCCCCAACCCTCCCCCGTCAGGGCTCTGACTCTGGCCCCAATTTGCCCAGCATCAGAACAGTATAAAGGGCACTGGGACTGGGCACGATGGCTCCCGCCTGTAACCCTAACACTCTGGGAGGCTGAGGTGGGAGGATCGCTTGAGCCTAGGAATTTGAGATCAGCCTGGGCAACATGGCAAAACCCAGTCTCTACAAAAAATACAAAAATTAGCCAGGCGTGGTGGCGGGCGCCTGTGGTTCCAGGTGTTTGGAAGGCTGAGGTGGGAGGATTGCTTGAGCCTGGGAGGTCGAGGCTGCAGTGAGCTATGATCATGCCACTGCACTATAGTTTGTGCTATGGAGCAAGAGTTTGTTTCAATAAAATAAAATAAAATAAAACAAAATAAATAATAAAGGGCACTGGACTGGGAACAGAGCCCAAATCTGGTTCCGAATCCTGAGCCTACCCCTTGGAGCAGTATCATTTCACTTCCAACCTTAGTTTCCACTCTGTAAAATGGGTATAAAAATTCCTATCCAGCAAGGTGGACATGAGATTCAACTGAGACAAAGGAAGAACACGTTTTCATAAGGTGGTAAGAGGTGTTTTTCTGAAAAGATATTGGATGTGATGATGTCCTGCAGAGCCCCTGCCCCAGCCAGTTCTATTTCCTCCAGCCTGGCCGATTCCCTTCCATCTGCGCTTGCGGTGGCCGGCGGGCACTGCCCTAAACACACTTGACGTGAGTCTTACGCCAGCCCATAGCCCACCCTTCCAGGTCTTCCCATTCTCGAAAGCCTCACTTCCCAGTCTCAGCTGCAGCAGAGGGTATACACAAGGGAGAGAGTGATAGGGTCTCCTAGGAGGGTCGCCGTGGAAGTTTTGGAAATAACGTGTTCAATAACAGTAACAAACCAAGGTAGATTACGAAGCAGGACGTTGGCTGCGCAGGGTGGCTCACACCTGTAATCCCAGCACTTTGGGAGGCCGAGGTAGGCAGATCACTTGAGGTTAGGAGTTCAAGACCAGCCTGGCCAACATGGTGAAACTCTGTCTCTACTGAAAATACAAAAATTAGCTGGACATGGTGGTGCGTGCCTGTAATCCTAGCTACTCGGGAGGCTGACGCAGGAGAATTACTTGAACCCCGGAGGCGGAGGTTGCAATGAGCTGAGATTGTGCCACTGCACTCCAGCCTGGGGGACACAGCCAGACTCTGTCTCAGAAAAAAAAAAAAAAAAGAAAGAGAAAGAAAGGAAAGGAAAGGAAGCGAAGCAGGACGTTAAGTTCTCAACTTTTAGAGCTAAAATATGACACTTTGCAGACATTTTTGATTCTGACCAGGCTCCCCAGGGTATTGGTGGAGAGAGAGTGAGCCCACCTGGGGCAGAAAGGTAGGGTGGGCTGGGGAGGGGAGACCCTTAGTACATCAGGTGGGGAAGGCAGTGCAGACCCCAGCTCAGTCCTCACCTGCCCAGTCCCCACCTCCTATCATCTTCCGGTTGAGGTTGATCTCTCCTTGTTTTTTCCTGCCTCGTCCAGCCTCCTGCCTGCTGTAATCCTCAAAGCCTCCCCAGGCCAGGCCAAGACCAAGGCTCCCCAAGACCACCACTGAGTGCCCCGGGCTTGGGTTCTGTAGCTGAATCCAGCATCCTTGGTTGGCCAAGTGGCCCTTCACCCTGGCTCAGTCTTCAAGATTTGGAGGCCAAGGTAGTGGATCTGGCACAGCAGGAAGGAACTGAAGGGTAGGGGAGCTGTCAGGGCAGACCTGGGCTGCATGGGAAACTTACAGAGTCTGTCCTGGAAAAGGAGGGTGATAGTGGAGTTGCCTTCTCCACTCCCACCACCACCACCTCTACCATCACCACCACCACCGCCACCACCACCACCACCACCAGGGCCCCCTTCTGGGGAGAAAGGAGCCAGGCAGCCTCCCTGTGGCCTGGGGAGGATGGGATGTGGGGAGGGGATAGAATAGGAAGACAGGTCAAGGATGCTGGGCTTAGCTGAGGAGCCCAGGCAGAACTGTGTCTCTCTGCACCTGCCTGGCACTGTAGCTGGTTCTGGGCATGGTCTCAATCCTATGACCCACTCATGGTGTGAGCTTCCCCTTCCCTGGAGGACAGTTCCTGGAGAGGGTGTGGGCCAAGAAAAAGCTCTAACCAGCACCCTGGCCAAATCCCTGGAACCAGCCCTTCCTTCCAGCAGACCGTCCATCAGGCAGGGGCATCCTAGGCCAAGAAGCTC
The DNA here is from genome assembly GCF_028885625.2 of Pongo pygmaeus. Lineage (NCBI taxonomy): Eukaryota > Metazoa > Chordata > Mammalia > Primates > Hominidae > Pongo > Pongo pygmaeus. The sequence goes on from NC_072393.2 coordinate 38,403,653, forward strand.
CCAGGACCACGTCAGGACCAGGCTCTGGGAGACAGCATTCTAAGGGGAGGGGGTGAGAAGGTGGAGTGACCTGGCCGGGGGCTGTGTTCAGGGGCAACTCTGGATGTGAAGAGCTGCTAATGTGGGGGTGGGAGAGGACGAGGTGAAGACCCTGGGTCTGCCCTACTGAGCCCCCAAACTTTCTCCATCTCCAGGGGTCTGAGGGTGGGAAGGCAGTGAAGACACAAGCGGCTCTCACTGGCAGGGGACCGGGAAGACTGGCTGGCGGTAAGGTGAGAACAGTCGAGGCCCCAGACACTCATCCCCTCCAAACCACTTCTCCTGTCCCTCCCTGGAGGGGCTCAGAGGCACCCTGTGTAGACAAAGAAACAAGTCAGTACCCATGACTTGGGAAAGAGAGTGGAAAAATACCACTGCCATTCCCATGACCCCTGAGCTCTCTGCCTACCCAGAAACCCCTATGTGGGGGCAGGACATGGACCTATTCTCAGGTGGGGACTTTGGAGTCCAAGGCCTCCAGACCAGGCAAGTGTCCAGTGCCCACCAGGATCCCAGCCCAGCGAGCAGCTGGCCTTCTGCAGGCTGGGTCTGCCCACTGCTGCCCCCTTCCCCCAATCGCCGGCTAACCCGCCCCCTCTCCTGGGTCCTGCTGCCAAACCCTGCAGTCACTGCGTGCTCTGAACCTCTGTCCCCTATGCGCAGGCTGCGCTTGTTCACTCTACTCACAGGCCCTCCTGCTTTCCAAGAATAAAGTCACTGCACTGCGTGGCACCTGGACCCTGCACACAGTAGGTACTCAGACTGACCTACAGTCTAGAACTTGGGGAGCTCAGCCTGTCGCAGCCTGACCAGCCCCTACACTGGTCAAGTTCCTGCGCTAATCGCAGGACTGCAGTCATGGCCATTTCACAGATGAGGACACTGAGGGTAACTGCCTTGCAAAAGCCCCGCAGCGAAATCGAGTCAGGAGGAAGAGTCCAGCGGTGGAGGGGACCCAAAACTCCCCCAGTGCAGGCGGCCGGGAGGTGGGAACATGGAGCTTTGGCACCCTGGGCCAGCAGCCCCTGCCCTCCTCGCGGTCACAGCGCTCTCTGAGGCCAGACGGCAGGTTCCCCAGGCAGACCCGTCCGAGCGCCCGGAGAGGGGATGCCCCTCGTTCGGAGCGGCAGCGCCCCTCATTCGGCCTCCGCCCGGCGCCCGCCCGCCTGGGTCCCGCTCACCGATGATGATGGTGCAGGCACTCAGCAGCCCGATCTCCTTCTTGAGCGCCACCCGCTCCGAGGCGCCGGGGACGGGGCCTGGGACTGGGGAGGGCGAGGGCGCAGGCCTGGGGTTCCCGCGCCCGCTCGGCTGCTGCGTGTGGCCGGCCATGTCGCTGTCCCGCCGCGTCCCCGCTCCCTGCGCTGCCCCGTCTGTCCGGCCGGCCGCCCGTCGGTCCGTCGGTCCGTGAGCTCACGGCCCTCGCAGCCGGGACAGCGCCCACAGGCGGGCGCATGCGCTGGCGCCGGGCCCGGGACTGGGGGCCCCGGGCGGCGGGGGCCCGGGAGGGGCGGAAGGAGGGCCGGCCCGCAGCCCCCTCCCCCGCCTCCCTTAAAGGGAACGCCCCCTCCCCAAGTCCCGGCCTGGGAAGGAAGGAGAGGACTTGGGGCAGATCTAGGAAGGACTTCCCAGTTGGGCGAAGGAAGGGACCCTCCAGTTGCCTGAGTTACATCCATTCTTGGGGCCGGGTGGGGGAGCAGAGCTCCGAGACAAGACAATCCCTGCGCTCAGGGAGGCCGAGGGGAACGGCAAGAATAGCTGGCCGCGTGTGGGGATCCAGTGTGTGCTCCCTTTAGTACTCTATGCCTGCACGGTGTGTGTGTGTGTGTGTGTCTGTGTGTGTGTGTGTGTGTAGGAGACAGCTCCCAGGGTGAGTCCATTCTACAGGTGGAAGTTGAGGCCCAGAGATCAGTAGCGATCGCCGAGCAAGTGCAGGGCTGAGACCAAACCCTTTCTCGGGCCCCCTGAGACCCCCGGGCGGGCAACCTCAGGAGGGGTGGGGGTTGAGGTCTGGAACTCCTCTGAGGGGTCTGGGTGTCCTATGCACCCTGGATCAAAGGCCTGAGGGTCGAGGTGAAGATCCCGGGGGCTCTCATCCTCATTACGGGGACCCAAGACCTGTGAGGAGTCCTGGACACGGCTTGCCTACCCCACCAGGCTCTGGGCCATCTCTGGCCTGAGGTCTCCACTACAGGCTCCTCGTCTCAGGTCAGAGTGAGGGCTCAGCGGACTAGAACTTGGGTCTCTGATGCAGGTCCCGCGCGATCCAGCCCGGCTCAGGCGACCTGGAATGCCCAGGAGACACGGAGAAGGAGGCTGTGGTCGCGGGAAAGGGTTGGGAGTGCGGGGATCCGAGGGAGGCTGCCTCCTCCAGGAAGCCGTCCGGACTGTGGAGCCGAGGCCGGCGGAACAGATCCAGGGGGGCCGCGTCGGGGCCACCGGGGCGGCGGGCGGGGTGAGCCTGGCACGGTGCGGCCGGCGGCGGAACAGCCTTTGTTTCTTCCTGGCGGCCGCCGCGACGCGCCGTCCCCTGCATGTGGATGAGGCCTCGCCGGGCGCCCCGTCCTTCCCCCCAGGGGCAGCCTCCGGGTTTGCTGGGGCCCTGCCAGGGGTCCGACGGCCGCAGGGTGGACCGGGGTGGGACGGGGCGGGGGCGGGTCCCGGGCAGGGGCGGGGCGTGGAGGTGGGAGCGGGGCGGGGCCGGCGTTTGCAGGCACACGGGAGCTTCGAAGTTGGGGGCGGGGACGTGGGGTGGGAGTAGGAGCGGAAGGATCCAGGGTGGTCGTGTTGCAGGGACGCGGAGGGGGAGGCCACGCGGAGGGGGAGGCCACCCGGCGGGGGAGGCCACCCGGCGAAGCTGCATCCCTCTCGCTTCTGTCGTCGGAGACCGGCATTCTTGGCGCCCTCCACCTCCAGCCCCAGAGACCATTCGGAGGCCGACTCTCTTAAAGGAGCCTTGCGCAGGGTAGGGCAGCCCTGGCTCCGGAGACCCCTGATTGTCGCGGGTGTTAGGGGCCAGGGGCCTCGACCTTCTGGTTTGACTCTCCCCAGCCCCCCAGTTGCCCTTGCAATTCTAGGGTCTGCTGGGAGAGGGTCTAGCCAGGGCTGGTGCAATCAGGGGCAGCTTGTCAAGGGGCAGGGGCTGGCGCAAGCCTCACAGCTCTAAGCCTGTGGTTTTCGAGGGTGTCTCTCTGGGACCTGGAATGTGGAGTATGCGTTTGTGGGGGAAAGGTCGGCCTAGGGCTTTGCACAGGACGGAGTTTGTATGTTGTCAGCCAGGCCCCATAGCTCGGGAGGTCCTTTTCGTGGAATTGAACTAGAACCTGCAAATTTCAATGGGAACAAAAGGTTAGTAGGATTGGTTTACCATCCAAAAACCAATCAGCGTGATTCTCCACATTAATAGAGAGAAAAAAGGAAAACCTCAACAGATGCAAAAAACAGTCATCCGTGATGTAAACAAACAACTCTTAGCAAATAGAAACAGAAGAGAACCTCCTTAATCTGATAAAAGTGTCTACCTAAAAACAAATATCCAAGAAACCAAGAAACAAACAAAAACCCTACAGCTGACATCATGTTTAATGCTGAAAATGTGAATGCTTTTCTACTGAGATTGAAAATGAGAAGGGATGTTGGCACTCATCAATATTCTATACAATAGTGTAGTGTACTGGAGGTCCTAGCCAGAGCAATAAGACAAGAAAAATAAGTAAAAAGGTATGAAGATAGTAAAGGGAGAGATAAAGCTGCCATTCACATATGATGTGATTCAGTGTGTAGAAAAAAAATTACAGGTTAATTTAAGGAAGATAAGTTCATTTAGCAAAGTCACTAGACAGAGGTTTAATATACAGAAACTAATTGTATTCTATATACTAGCAATAATTAGAAAATGAAATTAATAATAGCATAAAATCAAATACCTAAGAATAATTCTAGTGAATGATGTGTACAATTTTTATGCAAGAAACTACAAAACATTTCTGAGAGAAATTGTTAAAGACATAAGCTAATGGAGGGATATACCATGTTCATGGATTGGAATTTAAAATGTTGGTCTCCACGTTGATCTATAGAATTGATAAATACATCCAATGTAATTTTGATCAAAGCACCAGACAACTTTGTTGTTGATTACAAGGCTTTTTTTGGAGGAATGAAACTCAACAAGCTGATTCTAAAAAGTATGTGAAGAGAACAAATCTGGACTTATACTACAGTAAGGAAGACAGTGTGGCATTGATGCAAAGATAAACAAGTCTACTGGTGGAAGAAAACAGAAATCCAGAAACAGACCCATCCTGGTTTATTATGACAAAGTTGATATTGTAGAACAGTGGAGAAAGGACAGGTTTTTCTATAAGTGGTGGTGGATCTATATATTGAAGAAAAAAACTGAAACCCTTTTAATGTCACCCTTGCATTATATCCTAAAACCAGTCCCAGGTGATGTACATGTGAAATGTACATGTGAAAGGTGAAACATCAAAGCTGCTAGAAGAAAACTTAGGGGAGAGAATAGATACATTTTCTTAGACACAAGAAACACAGTAAGAAAGTGACAGATTGGACTACATTAAGATTAGAAACTTCTGTCAGTCAAAAGACATGATTAAAGAGGAAAGAGTAAGCCACATATGAGAGAAGTTATTTCAATACATATGGCTGATAAAGGACTTATATCTAAAAATATAAGCATATGAGTTGTATTGAAAAATATGTATCAAATCAATAGGAAAAAGTTTTAAAATAGGCCGGGCGTGGTGGTTCATGCCTGTAACCCCAGCACTTTGGAAGGGCAAGGCAGGCGAATCACTTGAGGTCAAGAGTTCGAGACCAGCCTGGCCAACATGGCGAAACCCTGTCTCTACTAAAAATTCAGAGATTGGCTGGGGGTGGTGGTGAGTGCCTGTGGTCCCAGCTAGTCAGGAGGCTGAGGCAGGAGAATCGCTTGAACCAGCGAGGCAGAGGTTGAAGTGAGCTGAGATCATGCCACTGCACTCTAGCTTGGGCGACAGAGTGAGACTCCATCTCAAAAAAAAAAAAAAAAAAAAAAAAAAGGACTTTAAATAGGTGCTTCCCAAAAGAGGATGTCCAGTGACTGTTAAACTCCTGAACAGGCACTCAAACCTCATGGGTCATCAGGGAAATGCAAATTAAAATGAGAATAAGATACCACCGAGTAGCCACCAAAATGGTGAAAATTACACACCCAATGTTGGCAAGGATGTGGAGTTGGTACCACCAGTTTGGAAAACCATTTGGCAGTACCTCCAAATCCAGCATCTCCACTCTGTATTAGATACCTCTTGGATATCACGCCACCTCCCCAGCCTCTAGCCTCACCTTGGTGTCAAGGCTTTGCCACTTTTCCTCCCACTTCAGGTGCAGGTACAACCTGCCAGCACCCCCCATCACCCTCAGGGCTTCTCTGATGCCCCTGAGGAATGAGATAATAAGGGACCAACCTGGCACCCACAAACTTGCAATCAGAAATGCAGGAGAGTGAACACACTCTGGCCTATCCTTGTGTTACTGAATGGTGCCACACAGTTCCAGGATCTGGGCGACTCGAACAAAGAATTGGACGAGACACATACAGATAGCAAAAAGTGTATTAAGTGCAGTATTCCACTCTCGGAGAGGAAGAGCGGACTGATCTCTGTGAGATGAGATCAGCATTAGTTTGGTGTACTTTGGGTCTTTCTATATGTTGTTTTTTTTTTCCCTCTTCCCAAGGCTGCCTAATCTCTAGCCAGTGTCTATCTTTTTGATTGATAGGTGTGTTGCTTAGTTACTTTGGCCCCCGTGCGCTTGCACCTTGCCTCCATCCCATAATCCTAAGTACATACATGATATGCAGCTCATATGCATGAACTTTAAGTAGCTGATTATCATAACGGGGTTATGTTAAGGATACCTTTTCTCTCCAATGCGCATGCCCATCTATGAAGAGCAGCCCCTTACTGGTTTGATCAGGATCCTGCCGGCCATGGGATACTGCTCACTTTTTTTTTTTTTTTTTTTTTGAGACGGAGTCTCACTCTTGTCATCCAGGCTGGAGTGCAGTGGCGCAATCTCGGTGGCTCACTGCAACCTCTGCCTCCCGGTTCAAGCAATTTTCCTGCCTCAGCCTCCTGAGTAGCTGGTAATTAAAGGTACCCACCACCACGCCCGGCTAATTTTTGTATTTTTAGTAGAGAGTGGGTTTCACCGTGTTGGCCAGGCTGGTCTTGCACCCCTGACCTCAGGTAATCCGCCCGCTTCAGCCTCCCAAAGTGCTGGGATTACAGGCGTGAGCCACTGCACCCAGTCCTGCTCACTTTTTTATCTTACTTTTGTTTTGGCTGCTGAACCTCTGCTTTTTGTCTGGCTTCTTGCTCACCTGCCCCTTCACCTTGCTTCTTCTGCTCTCTGCTTTTACTTATTCTGCCCTTTATCCAACTTTCAATTCCCTTTGCTATTTTCCTGCCTCATTTTCCCTGTTCTCCTATCTCACTTGGACAATGGCAGATGGATAAATGGCAGATGGGAGTCAGTGGATAAATTCTTCCCTCTACCTCATCCCAGATGGACCGTTATGAATCACATTCCTTATAAAACCTCTTGGAAGATGTTACTACAAGATTCAGCATCAGCTGCCTTTGGCACCAAGTGGTGGCCAGCTCTGAAACTCACCCTCATATTGGCTCTCATGCCATCCCTGTTCACTTCCTTTCCCCCTTACTCTTGCTTCCCTGCTATTGCTTCCCCCAATTAAGTTCTACCTAAGGCCAGGCACCGTGGCTCACGCCTGTAATCCCAGTACCTTGGGAGGTTGATGGGGGAGGATCGTTTGAGGCCAGGAGTTTGAGACCAGCCTGGGCAACATAGTGAGACCCCATCTCTGCAAAGAATTTAAAAATTAGCTGGGCGTGGTGGTGCACGCTTGTAGTCCCAGCTGCTCAGGAGGCTGAGGTGGGAGGATCCTTTGAGCCCAGAAGTTTGAGGCTGCAGTGATGAGCTATGATGGTACCACTGCAGTCCAGCCTGGATGACAGAGCCAGATCCTATCTCTAAAAACACAAAACGAAACAGAAGTACCTTCTAAGCTTTTGCCCCAGGCACTGCTTTCTGGAGAGGACAAATTAAGATACACCCCAGGTATGTCTCCAACAGAAATAAATATATAAATGTACTAAAAGGCATTTACGATATCATTCATAGCAGTCTTCCTAGTAGCCCCAAACTGGAAACAACCCAGATAGCCATTAACAGTAGAATGGATTAATATGTTTAGAGTACATGTAAATTCCAGAGTTCTGTGCTACAAAGGAAATGAACAAATTACTACTATGTTGCAACATGGTGAATCTCATAAACAATGTTGAGCAACAGAAGCTGGACACAAGATTACATTCTGGGATGATTCCATTAATTTTTTTTTAAGAGACGGAGACTCTGTCGCTCAGGCTGGAGTGCAATGGCACCATCATGGTTCACTGCAGCCTCCAACATCTGGGCTCAAGTGATCCTCCCATCGCAGCCTCCCACGCCTGCGCCATGCACTCCCACGCCTGCGCCATGCACTCCCACGCCTGACTACTTTTAAAAATTTTTTTGTAGAGACAGGGTCTGGCTCTGTTGCCCAGGCTGGTCTTGAATTCTTGGGCTCAAGAGATCCAGTTCTGGGATGATTCCATTTATAGTTCTAGAATAGGCAAATTGAATGCTGATGTTAGAAGTCAAGATAGAGGTTTATCCTTACCTTCTTGGGGGTAGGAACTGGGCAGGGCATGAGGAGGGGCCCTGGAGTGCAGATCATGCCTGACTTATTGATCGGGGTGCTGGTTTCACGAGTATGTTCAGTTTATGAAAATTCATCGAGGTGAACACTAGATGATTGGTGCATGTTTGTGTGTGTAGGTTACACTTTGACAAACATGGGACATTACACATGGCCTGGGCAGGGTCCTGGGTGGGTCAGGATCTGCATGCTGGGAGGGGGGTCTGCGGCCTGCTCTGACTCCACAGTCCCTCGTGGGTGTTAAACTCACTCAGCACTCCTACGCCACTTCCATTCTCTTTGACACTCCCAGGTCCAGCCCAGGTATCTCCTCAGGCAGCCCCAGTCTTTCCTTGGTTTCTACCATCCTGATCCCAAACCAGTCTCTCTCCAAGCTGCAAGCACCTGCTAGTTTATGGCCTCCTTTCTGCTTCTGTCTCATGGATTCTCAGCCCTGGACATTATTTCTGTCGTGCTTGCCTCCTTCTCTCTCCCCACCTTCTCTGGCCTTGCCCTGTATTTCCTGCCTCCTCTCTGCACCCTCCCTGGACCTCCCCCCCAACAACAACCATGTTCAACCCTTGCACTGGTGGGCCAAGGGCGCAAACACACATGCAAGCCCCACACCCAGGAGGCCTACATATTTCCAAGTTAGACATGAAACTGCACCCACGATGCAGCATTCACACCCGGCCCTGCAGCCCGCCCCTGGGGCATGGTCTCCCCTGGTTCTCATGGGCGTCATCCACTGGTGTGGGAGCTAAGACAGTGCCCGAGAACCCTGGGTGTGAGCACGCTCCTGAGTGGGGGCTGGCCTGGGCACCGTTTCCCCACCTTGCTTTTCCAACCTGGCATTTCCAGGGCATTCTAATCTCTTCCCCAAAATCTCACCAAGGAACAGGACAGGGAAGGAGCACAGACAGGTACCAGGACACCAGGCTGCCCAGACACACACACACACAACCACACACAACTACATACAACCACACACACAACCACACACTCACACACGCATGACCACATACACACTCTCACACACTCACATGCACCCAACCACACACTCATATTTCACACACTCTTACACACACACGCACAACCACACACTCGCTCTCACACACTCACATGCACGACCACACACTCACTCTCACATACATGCACACAACCACACACCATCACATACACGCACAACCGCATACTTTCACACACTCACACGCACACAACCACACTCTCACACACACATGCACCACACACTCATATCTCACACTGTCTTACACACACACGCACAACCACACACTTGCTCTCACACACTCACATGCATGACCACACGCTCACTCTCACATACATGCACACAACCACACACTATCATACACTCACACACACAACCGCATACTCTCACACACTCACACGCACACAACCACGCACTCTCACACACACATGCACAGCCACGCACTCATTCTCACTGACATGCACACACCCACACACTCATACCTCACACACTCTCACACGCTCACATGCACAACCACACATACATAATCACACACACATTCAGTCTCACACACTCACATGCACATAACTACATACAACCACACACACCACACACTCACATACATGCACAACCACATTCACTCACATACCCAGATGCATGACCACATACTCACTGTCACACACTCACATGCACACAACCACACACTACATACAACCACACACAACCCCACACACTCCTACACATTCATGCTCACAACCACACACTCAAAACCACACACACAACCACATGCACTCAATCACACACAACCACCTACACGGCCACTCATATTCACGCTCACACAGTGACATACACACAACCACACACAACTGCACACTCACAACCACACACACAAGTGCATACTCACACACTCTCACACACTCATACACACCACACACACAACCACACATTCACAACCACATACAACCATACACAACCTCTCACACAACCACACATTCACAATCACACACAACCACTCACACACTCATCCACACACGCACTCAACACTCAGCCCCACATCTTTGGGCCTGTGGGGTCTTTTTTCACATCTGTCCTCTCCCACAACTCACTGTTGTTCAGTTATCAACCTTTAAAACACTCTTACGAGACTGAAATTAAAAAAAGATTCTTTGCATTTGCTGCTGGTGATGTCCTGGCTCTCCAGGGCACGGGGTCCATGGCAGGGATCCCCTTGCCCAAGTCTAAGGTTGGCCTGGCCTCCATAGCTGGTGGGGCTTCTAGAATGACCACAGGGTGTTCTTCCCTGTAATTTTCAGGCTGTGACATCCCACCCAGCCCCAACCCATCCCTCCTGTGAGTGGGGTTGGGATCCCAGTTGCCATGCCCAGAGCTCCGACCACCCCACCTGGGCCTTTCAACACCTCCCCACCCCCCATGCACTGCACCCCCCACCCCGTCCTGGGGGCTGAAACAGCTCCTCTCCAACCCAGGGCTGCTGCTCCAAGGTACAAATGGAACCCGCCCTGTCTCGGATCCTCTTCTTTCAGCGCAGCCACAGGCTGTGAATGACCCCACAGGCAGGTGTCAGGAGGGAGATCATTTAATTCATGGTCCAAACTGAGACAGGTTTGCAAGTGAAAGGAGGCACTATTTATAATCACAGCAGGGTATAATTGACAGATGTAAACCAGGACGTCCCAGCAAACTGGATGGATGGTCACTCTCTTTCAAGCCAGTGCCTCCGACTCTGCGTGCCCAAATACAGCAGGCGTTGGTCACACCTTGCCTGCTCCTGCTGCCTCCTTGGCCGTACCTTGTCACACCTTCATGCTTGTCCCTCATGAGTCAGGCCAGGCATCACCTTGGCCAGGAAGCCTCCTGGTCCCCAGAATGGAAGACATGCCCATTCTCCGTCCACATTGCCATCTCCCCAGGCTCAAAGGCAGAGACCTGGTCTTGCCCCCAGCACATCACAGGTTCTCCATGGAGGTTCCAAGTGTCTGCCTCAGGAGCTGCGAGATGTAGGTTCTGGTCCCGGCTCTGCCATTGACTTACAGACCGGACATGGAGCGTCTCAGTTTTTCTCTGTGAGGTGGAGAGGAAAAGGGCAGCATGTGATCCCTCGGTGCCCACAGCTGTTGGATGGGCAGTTTGCCTGAACTCGCCTTTCCTGCTCCCCGGGCCCTGGGGTCCTAAGAGGGGCGTGGAGGAGGGGGTGACCTGTTGGGGAGGCCGGATTTCTTGTATCTTCCTGTCATCCCATGTCCTCCCCTGAAGCCACTGCATTCACGGCCCTGTGCAGCCCAGTAGGGAACATGAGAAGGTAGAGCTTGGACTTCTGATCTGGAACTGGGATCTCCTCTCCTTCCAGGGGTTCCCAGCCCTGCATCCTGTGGGGCCAGCCTCCCGGACCAGGGTACCCTCTCCCTGGGACCTTTACCTATATCCTTCCATTTAAGGACACCCGCCATTCCAAAACGTGCCACCAGAGGGCAGCCTCCGCGTCGGTCCTTGAGACCAGGTGGCTGAGCTGGACCTAGTGGCCTGACTCTCCCGATGTCAGAGTCCGGGCCCCTGCCGGATCCTGTATTGGAGGGCTGGGGAGAACAGGCTAGGATTCCTGGGCTTCTCCTGGGACCACTAGAGTCAGCTGGGAGCCAGGGAAGTCCTTCCTGAGAGCGGCTCAGGCTCCCTTCTGCTGTAGCCCGAGAGAAGAGATGCAGGGGAGGCCCCAGGGGCTGTGGGTGCTGGCCTGGGTCAGGACATTCATAGTGAAACCAGAGAGATCTTGCAGTGAGATTCATTTCGTGCAGTGCACCTGCCTCGGGGCAGGGCTGGGAGGCACGGGGAGGCGATAGAGCCCACGTGGTGGCGGTGGCTGCGGGAGGGCCCGGCGCTTATCTGATGGGCCTGGCCTTTCTCACAGCTCGGTGGAGCCGCCCTGCCAGGCCCATCTTGGCCGGTGGGTCGGGGCTCCGCAGGCCCCGTGGGCTCAGCCTCCCCACCTGCCTGGTGGGCAGGGAGGCCGTGAGCCTGGGAAAGGCGCGGGCGGTCACTGCTGGAGGGGAGCGGGCACCGTGGGGCTGCGCGCTGCGGCGGGCTCCCCCCACAGGCTCGAAGACACGTCAAAACCCGGTACAAAAAATTGGGGCAATCTACGTGTTTACTTCTAACGAATGCTTGCAACGTAAAAACAAGACTTTGCACACCACCAGGGGCTGTTCGGATCCGAGAACGCATGGGTTCACGGGACCCTGTGGGTGGAGGCCCAGCTGGATGTGGCCCCTGGGTGGCGGCGTCCTCAGCTCTGCCGGTGGCTGGGGGACTGTGTGTGGAAGGTCGGTGAGGGACCCCAGAAAAAAGTCTAACAGCCAAAGGCGGAGGTTGCAGTGAGCTGAGATTGTACCACTGCACTGTAGCCCTGACGACAGAGGGAGACTCCATCTCAAAAGAAAAACAACATTTTTTTTTTTTTTTGCTCATTAGCTATCGTTAGTGTTAGTGTATTTTATGTGTGGCCCAAGACAATTCTTCTTCCAATGTGGTCCAGGGAAGCAGAAGATTAGACCCCCTTGGTCTAAGGCAAAGCAGTCTCAGGGTCAGAAGACCTCCACCCCAGCTCGGGCCCGGGTGACCCTCCCTGCAGAGTGCCTCTCTGAGAGCAGGGTATCAGCCGCTTGCAGGGGACTGAGCTATCTGCTGGAGGAGGGTTCAAAACTGGTCCCCCGTCCTGTGCTTATGTGAGTCACCAGTGGGCTACCCAGCGCTACCACTCAGGCCCTGCAGACAGATGTCTGTGGAAGCACTTTCACAGCGACATGTCACAGGGATGGAGAACTGCGGATGAGGACTCTCCAGGCTGGCCAGCCGGCTCCGCCCTGACCATGGGCTGGGACCCCAGTCAACCCAGCTGGGGCTGGGCCCTGCCAGAAGGGGCGCACTAGCCTGGCCTGACCATGGGATGGAAATGGGACATTGTCTGGGGGAGAGGGGGGTGTGGCCAGCCCTATGTTATCTCCCCGTTTCAAAGAAGGAAAAACCCGGCACAGAGAGAGGGAATCATCGGCCCAAGGCCTCACAACTGGTAAGTGGGGAGCTGGGGTAACCAGACCCTGAATCCTGGGGGTCTGGTAACGGTGACCCTGGGAGGCTTGGCCATGTGGTCCTGGGGCTTCCTGGCCCCCTCCTGGCCTGAGACACTCCTCCCAGCCCCGTTGATTTGATGGGCAGAGACCCAGGCCTGCCAATGGCTGGGTGTGGCCAGCCTCGTGGGACTGAGTGGGGCCCGGTGGCTTCTGCCCAGAGCTGCCTTTGATCTCAAAAGGAGGCTACCCCCATAGGTGAGACGCGATCTGGGCACTGCTGTGCTAGCCCCATGCCCCAGGACCACTCAAACCTCTCTTGAGCCTCCCTGGACCAAACTACCTGGTTGCTCTCGGTCCCTTCCACGGCCCCCTCGTCCTCTACCTGCCCCTGCAGTGCCCTGGGGCTCCCTCCAGCGCTCCCATCTCCTCACTTTTGGTTTTTTTTTTTGAGACAGAGTCTCACTGTCTTGCCCAGGCTGGAGTGCAGTGGTGGGATTTTGGCTCACTGCAACCTCCGCCACCTGGGTTCAAGCGATTCTTCTGCCTCAGTCTCCTGAGTAGCTGGGATTACAGGCATGTGCAACCACGCCTGGCTGATTTTTGTATTTTTAGTACAGATGGGGTTTCACCGTGTTGGCCAGGCTGGTCTCGAACTACTGACCTCAAATGATCCTCCCCGCCTCGGCCTCCCAAAGTGCTGGGATTATAGGCATGAGCCACTGTGCCTGGCCTCCCTCACTCTTGACACTTTATGGGCCTGCCATCTTCGCCCCTTGCTGCCCACACCCACATGTTCCTCCTGGCCTCAGACCTTTGCACCCGGCCTGGCTCTAGCTGAGGGTCCAGGCACTGATCTTCCTTCACTCCCAGGCCTCATCTCCCTTCCCTTAGCCATGGGACATCCTCCTTCTGCAGACAAGAACCCTGGGGTGGTCCTCCCTATCCCCTGCCCCCCGTGAGCATCTAAACCTGGTTCATCTAACCAGAGTCCTTCTGCTGTAAATAATCTTATTGTATCTCCTTACCACCCCAAAGTAAAATTCGTAGATCATAGAATCCCAGCCAGATTTTCAAAGATCCATCTAATGTCGTAGCTTTAAAATAAGGAAGAAATAGTCCAGGCACAGTGGCTCATGCTGTAGTCCCAGCACTTTGGGAGGCTGAGGAGGATCACACGAGGCCAGGAGTTCAAGGCTGCAGTGAGCCACAGCTGCGCCACTGCACTCCAGGTGGGGTGACAGAGCAAGACCCTGTCTCTAAAAACAATAAATAAATAAAATAAGGAAGAAATAAAAGGAAGGTAATTTATAATTTCATTATGTATATTCAATTGGAAAGAGGCCTGGGTGTGACCTACAGTGGACTCAGATGTGGGTTACACAGAATGGCAGAGGCTGTCACTGCTGCAGACACAGACGGAAGCAGGGTTACCCTCAGGGCTCAGGTGCCTGCTGGGGCCACCCTGTGATCTTGGGGATGTGTTTCTCCAAAACGGCAAATGCTTCTTGGTAAATTTCCAAACAAAACAAAGCTCCATCTCCCCTCAGCTTTCATGCTCATTGCATCCCTAGAAATTGTACATCTGGAAAAGACGCCAAACAGAAGTAGTCATTCCCGATAGGGTCATTACCGATAGGGTTTATTAGCAATCCTACACGAGTTCCTCATACCCCGCGCTGTGGATATGTTGCGCAGAATAACTGCTGTGCAGTGGGGTATGTTCGGCAGCAGCCCTGGCCTCTACCCTCTAAATGCCAGCAGTACCCCTACGTCATGACAATCAGAAGTGGCTCCAGACACTGAGAAATGTCCCCTGAGGGGTGAAATTGTTCCCAGTTGGCACCCCATCCCCACCTCCTGCCCACACAGACCTCTCTCCTTTCTTGTGTGGGGTGCAGGGCAACTTGCCACCAGGCAGGATGCCCCTCACACAGCAGGTCCCTGCCACCCCATGACTACAGCACCCCATTACTGCAGCCAGTGAACCCCCTCGCATTTCTAAACTACCCCAGGGGAGAAGCAAAACCACTGTTGTGGGCCTCTGACCTCCCTGATTCTCTAATCTGTGTGGGTGTGGGGGCAGTGACGCCAAGAAGCTCCTTCCCTTCCCAGCACACACTGCAAGATCTGCGGTCCTCATTTCTCCCAGGCCTGGCTACTCTGTAACAGCTGCATCCTTACTGGCCCTGTGGAGACGTGGGACACGTCCCTGCCATGGCTCCCAGCGGCCCCGGTGTGCTGGCCTTTCTGCCTCCCTTAATTCCAGCCTCCCTGTTCCAGCTGCTTGGAATGTCGAATGTCCTCAGTGCTTTTCCTCTGCAGTTACCCTGGAATTCCAGGGGAGTGCCTGGGTTGGTGGAGCCTTCTTAGCCCAGGTATCCTCCTCCTCTAGGGAGCCCTCCGGAAATGTCCCTCCCTTGATTGGCTGGGGCCAGCACTCCCTCCCCGGCTTCTTTAACCCATGGGAGGTAGCATCCACTCATTGTGTTCCTCCTTCCCTGCCTCCTGCTCCCCCATACCATCCCTTAACCCAGCCAGAGTCATTCCTCTTTGCAGCATCCCAGTCCTGGCCCGGAGTCTGGCTCCCAAAAGGCACTATAAATATTTGTGGCAAAGTTGAGGCTGCGACACTCAGTTAAATTTTTTTTTTTTTTTTTTTTTTTTTTTAAAGAGACAAGGTCTTACTCTGTCACCCAGGCTGGAGTGCAGTGGTGCAGTCATAGCTCACTGCAGCCTCAAACCTCTGGGCTCTAGCAATCTTCTGGCTCAGCATCCTGAGTAGCTGGGGTTACAGGTGTGAACCACCATGCCTAGCTAATTAAAAAGAAAAAAAATTTTTTGTAGAGATAGGGTCTCGCCATGTTGCCCAGGCTGGTCTTGAACTTCTGGCTTCAAGCCACTGTCACGCCTCAGCCTCCCAAAGTGTTGGGATTACGAGTGTGAACTTCAATTCAATTCAATTCAATTGGCCCTTCAATTCTGTGTTCATTCACTGAAGATTCCAATGCCCCTCCCCCATCTAAAGTGGGGCAGACCAGAGGGAGGAGCAGCAGAGGCGGGGTGGACAGGGTCCCAGTGCTGGAGGAGACCCACCTGTGAGCCACCTGGAATCTCATCTGCCTGCCCTAGGCGTCTGCCCCTTCTACAGGAATGGGAGTCCCTTCAGATGGACATAGGAGTTTCTCCATCTGAAAGTGCCCACCAGGGAAGAACTGCGCCAATCCCGATGGGCACTGGGGCTGAGGGAGGGCACTGGGGATGCAGGGGCCCTCTAACTCCCACCCATAGAACCCTTTGGGGGCCCAGGCCTCTAGGCCAGCTCCCTGGCACACACCGCTTGTGGAGTATGAACTTCCAGCCCCTAAGCCCCAGGGCTTTGAGCACAGCCTGGGCAGCAGCTGCAGGCACGCTGGAGTGCCCACTCACTCTTCATCCACCCCCACGCCTGCCCATCTCTAGCCAAGGTCCATGCCACGCACACAGGTGAGTGCTGTGGGGAAGAGCACACAGAGGCTGCAGCTGCGCACCTCCCCCACCCCGGCCGGTCCTCAGCCCACTAGGCCCCTGGCCCAACCCTGGCTGAGACCCCAGCCTGCCCCGTGGGTGCCCGGCTTCTGTGACACCTCCGTTGCATAAGCGGGGACTAGAGGTCAGGTGCAGGGTGCAGGGGAGGGGGCGCTCTAGTGGATGAGGCCACCTCCCAGCGGGCAGGGCTGAGTGCATGGCAGTGAGGGACCCCTGGGTCCTGGGAAGGCACAGGAGGTAGAAACCCCAAGGCCCTGCCAGCTTCCCCCCGCAAATCTGGGAAGCAAAGTGCCCACATCTTCTGTTTGTGTCAGTTCCTGCAAAGTCCCAGTGCCTACAACTGGGAAATGGGGCAAGTGACCTTCTCCCTCCTCTCTTGGTGGCCCTGGAAGGAAAAAGCCAGTGGTGTCACCTGAAGGCAGCCCCTTTAGGCGGGCTGGATCTGGGGTCTCAGATGCCTGGTGCCGCCCTGTGCTGCTGGCCATGCATGACCCTGTGCCTTGGTTGGCAGGGTTTTGGGCAGCCCCGCCTACAGGCCTTTCCCCCAGTTCTTCGGGCTCTCCTGGGTGATGCAGGCGGCCTGGCCCTGGCCCAGAAGGGAGGCCGCTCTTGGCTGATGCTCACATGCCCACTCCTGGGCCTGGCCTGGCTCCTGGGCCCTCTCCCATGCCCATGTCCTCGAGGGCCACCAGGAGACGGGCCCTGGTTGGGGCAGGCGTTGCCTTGGGGCTGGTCCCTCCTGGGCTTCTGGCTGGGTTGGTGACCTCCTTCCACACTGGGTTCTGGCTGGGTGTTCACCTGGGGCTCCTGGCTCTGTCCCAGGTTGGCTTTCACAGCAGCAGCCTTGAGGCCTGGCTGGGAGGAGGTGGGTGGAAAGTCCAAGGCCCCTCCCCTAGGCCTCCCTCCCCAGGGGGACTAGTTGGTCACGGGGAGTGCTCCTGGGCGGGCGCTCCTGGGGGTGAGGGGTGGTTGGGGGGTGCATGTGGTCCGGTAGGGCACTGGAGAAGACCCTCTGCCCAGAGGGCCCCAGGACACCCCTCCCCATGGGCCCACACGGCTCTGTGGCCGTGTGCGTGGGAAGCATGAGTGTCACAGCAGGTGTGAGTGTGCCTGTGGGTGCGGCCCGGAGAGCCGGCCCGGGGGCGGGGGACCGTGAGAACCAGTCTGTGGGTGGAGACCTAGGGCAGGGGTGCCCTTGCTTTCTGGGATGTCCCAGGCCAAGGAGTTTGGGGGTTTGGGGGCCCACAGTGCAAGAGGAAATCCTGGCCACTAGGTGTCACCCGGAGCCCATGGGACAGAAGCAGGCCCCCCCCAGGGGAGGGGCCGGAGCCCCTTACCTCCCAGGTATGCCCACTTCCGCAGCTGGGAGGCAATCCCTGGTCTGTCACGGTGCCTGAGGGTCCACTCGCAGTGGGGAGCTGGTGGCATGGCGTTGCCCCGTGCAGGAGGCTCTATGGAAGCACCCCGTCCCCACCTCCTGCCCACACAGACCCAGACTGAGGACAGAGCCAGTGACAGGTGGGGATGCAGCATCCCTCCCAGCCCACCCATCCCCTCTGATGCCCGGGTGCCTGCGGCAGGGGCCCCCTCGTGCCAGCCCCTCCAAGGGAGCAGCTTGGACCTGCACCTGCCATGCTTGCCGGCCTCAGGATGGAGGAGGGAAGGGTCCTCGCTCACAACCACCCCCCATCCCCACTTAGGTCCAGCTCAGCAAATTAGGGTCCCAAAGCCCCGCCCAGACCACTGGGGGCCTTTTGTAGCCTATCAGAGCCAGTCCCCACCCTCCTGCTCTGCATCCACTCATCCAAAGCACAGCAAGGACCTACTGTGTGCTGGGAGGGCCCTGCCCAGCGGAGCTCACGTGCGATGGGATGTCAGCCACCAAATATAGAAACCAAAAAATTTGTTTTTATTTATTTATTTATGAGATGGAGTCTCGCTCTGTTGCCAGGCTGGAGTGCAGTGGCACTATCTGGGCTCACTGCAACCTCCGCCTCCTGGGTTCAAGTGATTCTCCTGCCTCAGCCTCTTGAGTAGCTGGGACTACAGGCATGTGCCACCATGCCCTGCTAACTTTTGTAGTTTTAGTAGAGACAGGATTTCACCATGTTGGTCAGGCTGGTCTCGAACTCCTGACCTCAAGTGATCCACCTGCCTCAGCCTCCCAATACAGGCATGAGCCACCGTGCCCAGCTAACATTTATATTTTTGTACAGACAGAGTTTCACCATACTGGCCAGGAAGGTCTCGAACTCCAGACCTCAGGTGATTGCCTGCCTTGGCCTCCCAAAGTGCTGGGATTACAGGTGTGAGCCACTGTGCCTAGCCTAAACCAGAGAATTTGTAATGGAGACAGTGACACACAGGAAAACATCATGGAGGAACTGGAAGGGCCGTGGGTGAGGTGGCAGCTTTGGTGCGGCTTGCGGGAGGGGAGCACCCCCAGGGAGGACCTTGTGAGCAGGTGAGGAAGAGCATCAGTTAGGTGAGCACCCCAGGGAAATGCATTAGGGCAGCTGGAACAGTCCATGCTAAGGCCCCAAGGCAGGAACGAGCCAAACCTGTTAGTGAAACACCAGGACCTGTGTGGACTGGGGCGGTGATGCAGGTGGGAGGCGAGAGGAAACAGAGGGCCTTGGACCATGTTGTCTTCTCCCCAGGCCCTCAGAGGCCATCCCTGCCACAGGGCAGTGGAGACTTCTGGCTGGCACATGAGGCTGTCCTAGCCGAGGCTGGTCCTGGCTGGTGAGGAGAAGATGCCATGGCTCAGGGGGTCAAACAGGATCCAACCGTCACATCCCTGTAGGCTGAGGAGCAGACACAATCCCAAGAGAGGCTGGGTAAGGTAGTTCTCGCCTGTAATCCCTGCACTTGGGGAAGCCAGTGTGAGAGGATTGCTTGAGTCCAGCCTGGGCAACATAGCAAGACCCTGTCTCAACAGGTGGAAAGAATAACAAGAAAAACCCCCAAAATACTTAGCCAGGCATGGTGGTGTGCACCTGTGGTCCCAGTTACTCAGGAGGCTGAGGTGGGAGGATCGCTTGAGCCCAGGAGTTTGAGGCTGCAGTGAGCTGTGATCACACCACTGCACTCTAGTGACAGAGTGAGACCCTGTTCAAAAAAAAAAAAAAAAAATCATGGAGGGGCCCTTTCCTCACTGGCTGAGCACTCCCCAAGGCAGGGCATGGCTGGTCTGTCCCAGCTGCCAGGCTCCTAGACAGGGTCTTCTTGGCTGGGGGGCAAGGTTGGCTAGGGTAGGGCAGAGGGAAGGGTGGCAGAAGTCCTGTCCCAGCACCCCTCTGCTGCTCAGCCCTTTGCAGTATCTGCACACCCCAGAGTAAAACCAAAGACCTTGCCACAGCAGTGACCCTACGCACAGCCCCAGAAGCTCGTTCACCTCATCAACTCTCCCTGTCACCCAGTTGGCACCACCACACTACTCCTTAAGTAGGGACACTCCTGCCCCAGGGCCTTTGCGCTGGTGGCACCTCTGCCTGGAATGCCCTTTCCCCAAAACCCTCAGAGCTCCTCACTCCTTCACCCCACTGCAGGACTCTGCCAAATGCCACCTTCCCAGGAAGCTTTCTCTGCCTGTTCCATTGAAAAGCACATTCCCCACCTCAGCACTTTCTTTCCTTTTCTTTCCTTTTCTTTTCTATTTTTTCCTCCCTCCCTCCCTTCCTTCCTCCCTCCCTCTTTTCTTTTCTTTCTTTTTCTTTCTTTCTTTCCTCTTTCTTTCTTTCTCTTTCTTTTCTTTCTTTCTTTTTCTCTTTCTTTCTTTTTCTCTTTCTTTCTTTCTTTTTCTTTCTTTCTCTCCTTCCTTCCTTCCCTCCTTCTCTTTCTTTCTTTCTTTTCTCTACTTCTCTCTTTCCGTCTTTCTCTCTTTCTTTCTTTTTTATTTTTTAGAGAAAGTCTCACTCTCTCATCCAGGCTGGAGTGCAGTGGTGCCATCAGAGCTCACTGCAGTCTCAGTCTCCTGGGCTCAAGTGATCTTCCTGCCTCAGCCTCCTGAGTAGCTAGGACCACAGGTGAGCACCACTATGGCCGACTGACATTTCTTAAGTTTTTTTTTTTTTTTTTAGAGACAGAGTCTCACTATGTTGCCCAGGCTGGACTCGGACTCCTGGCCTCAAAAGATCCTCCCACTTTGGCTTCCAATAGTGCTGGGATTACAGGTGTGAGTCACTGCGCCCGGCCAACCACCTTGGTACTTTCTATCCTCTTTGCCCTGCTTCTCCCCTGATCACCATGTGAACTTGTAGATCTTTTACTTGTTTATTTTTATGGCCCATCTCTCCCACTACCCACACTAGGCTGCAAGCTGAATGGTCTGTTTTGTTTACCGAGGCATCCACCCCACCTAGCGCAGTGCCCGCAAACACAGCAACAAATACTTGAATGAATGAGTGGGGTTGAACAGGACAAGGCTCCGCCATCCTTCCTGACCTCATCTGGCCACAGCAGGACCAGGATTTGGGCCTTAGCATCCGCCCATCTCCAGCAGAGGCCAAGGCCTGAGCAAGGTGTCATGTGCCCCAAGAGATCCCCAGGCTGTCACAGTCAGCTTGGCATGTTGTGGGTCCTGCCACAGAGGTCTAGAGAAATGGTCCCCATGAGGAGCTTCCTGGGTCAATCTAAGCTGGAGGTGGCGGGCCAGGCTGAGGCCGGACGGCCAAGCCACTGACCACAGCACATCTGCTCCTGGGAACTGCGTTTTACCTGCAGCAAATCACATTCAGTCACCTCAGGCAACACTGCAAGGCATGAAACGCGGGCAATGTGCTGTGCCACACGTTACATGGAGGCACTGGGGACATGTAGGAGGACGAAGGAAACTGCATCGCAGGGAAGAGGTGATGCCTTGGGGAGAGACAGGCCTCGACTGTCCTGCCTCCCCTGTGGGAGGTGTCAGTGGACTATTGAGTGAAGATGTCCTGTTATCAGGGTCCCCTCGTGCAAAGTTTCTAGTGGCAAGGCAGGGCCTCCCCTGGGAGCCTCTCACATACCTGCCCCTTCACTAGAGGGCATGAAATCTACTCCAGCCCAAGGCTGCCCAGCTCTGAGATGGACCCTGTCTCTCTGAATTGCCTCTTCTGATTCTCAAGAGGTATTTAAAGCAGAACTCTACTTGCTTTTTATTTATTTTTGAGACAAGTTCTCACTCTGTCACCCAGGCTGGAGGGCAGTGGCATGATCACAGCTGGCTGCAGCCTCGAACTCCTGGGCTCAAGCTATCCTCCTGCCTCAGCCTCCCAAAGTGCTGGGATTACAGGTGTAAGCCACCAGGACCAGCCTCCTCTTGCTTTTGGCTTATCCAGTTTCCCGAAATTAATTTTGTGTGCCTTTTAGGAGAAGATGGGGTCAGTAACGCCTTAGAGCCTAATTAAATCATTCTAAAAAATGATCTGATTGAGACATACTTATAAACTGACTCCTAGAGCTGAAAGGTCAAAAGCTAGCCTAGATATTTAAAAACATTTTTAGAGAAATGTATTCAAAAAGCTCAATGCTCTTTTTAAGGTGAGAGGTGGGGAGCCTCAAATTTTGGGAGCCCTTGAAGGGACCTGAAAGAACCCCAGGAATTTCTTGGAGCATAATTTGAAAACCACAGATTAAACTCAAGCTATCCTCATTGCAGGGAGGAACCACATTCTGAGGCCTATTTTTATGACAACGGCTAGTAGAGCCAGTCTGCAGTACCTGATGTCCCCAGTAGGGGTCACTTCTAGGAGGAAGCCTCCGCCAGGCCCTGGTGTAATCAAGGAGGGCTCCAGGCCCAAGTGGGCCCACGTGCCTGTGTCTGTGCCTCAGTGCCAGTGACTTCAAGCTTGAGTCTGCTCTGAGCCAGGCACCACTACATGCCCTCCCAGTGGACAGAGCTGCCCTCTGGCCATGCCGCCAGCTGGCTAGGGCTGATCAGAAGCCTTCAGTTTCAGGACAGCTGCCAGGGTGTGGACCATGGGGACTGGTAAGAGTTTCTGGCTAAGTCCTGGCCAAGCCATTCCAAGGGACAGCTGCAGTGTCTCTCCAGTCAGCACCTGGAAGGGGGCCAGCCCAGCCTCAGACCTGGGGCCAAACACATGTGAGTACGTGCAAACGTGCACACACGTGTCCACAGGCACACACAAATACACATGTGCATGAACACATGTTCACACATGTACTCCATGCACAAAGGAACACACACACACAAATAACACGTGCACATGCCAGCACGTGCACTAACAAGTGCATGAATGCACACATGTGCAAATGCACAGGGGTGCGTGCACAAATCACATATGTGCACACACTCACACAGACAAACACTCCCCACTCTGCCTCCCCAGGCAGGCTCCAGGAATGGAGGAACGCCTTTGTATCCAGTGTGTTTGGGGTGAGATCAGCTGGGGGAGGGGCCTCTTCCCTGCCTCCCCAGTCCTGGCAGCTCCTCCCTTCCAGGCCAGGCTTCTCCCCTGTCTGGACTGGTGGACATATGTGTATGGGAGGAGGAAGGGGCAGCAGGAATGTCCTACCACCCCCGGGAGCTGCTCTGGGCAGAGGAAGGGGATGGCGCCTTTGCTGGACTCCCTGGCTGTATCTTTCTGGGTGGGGAGCACTGAGATGGTTCCTGCATCCCATAGAAGCAAACTGGGCAGAGGGCCGAGGTGGGTGCTGTGGTCACTGTCAGGCATTGAAGGGACCCGGGGTCATCCCTGAAGCAGGTCAGCCTGGGAGAGGCCTTCCAGGCTTGCTGCAGTCGGCACCCCCTCCCCCAGGAAGCCAGCCCAGCCCACAGCCTCCTGCCCTTTTGAAGATGCTCCCTCCTGGCCTCGGTCCCTGCTGGCAGGCTGGGGCTTCTGAACCCCTCTTTCCTCAGTCATCTCGACCCCGTGAGAGCCTCAGAGGCCTCCTGATCCCTTTTGTCCCCTGGCCATCCTGGAGTGTCAGCCCGGGGCTGACCCTGAGCTCATTTTCAGCATGACAACTGGTCCTCTGCTGACACCCCCATCCCCTCAGCCCAGGAGGCCAGCTCCGGTGGGTTCTGCTGAATCCAGCTTGCTAACCACCAGCCCATGCCCACAGCCCCTGGCAGGGGACACAGTTCTGCCACCTCCCCCACCAGATCAATACCTCCAAGGCTGCTGTCAGCAAATCTTTGACCTCTGACCTGGCCACACACAGTGACCCCTGAACCTGTTGGTCTTTCTACCAACCCTTGCTCTAGTCTCTGGGGTGGGTGAGGGGCTGACCCCCTGGCTCTGGCCTGGGCTGTTAGGGGCAGGGAGAGGGTGAGGCCATCAGTCCCCACCAGCCCGGCCTCTTCCCTTCACTCCACACTCAGGGCCACAGTGATTGGTGTTGTTGTGGGGGGGGGGGGGGGATGGATGCAGTGGGGGATGTGCCACCTATGCCAAGCAGGCTGTGATGAAGGATTTGGGGATTTCTTCTGGAGCCCAGGGGCCCTGGGAGCTCCAGCCATGAGCGAAGAGTCAGCAGCGAAGAGGATAGCTTCCCATCCTCTCTCCAAGGCCCACAAAGGTGCCCACCCCTTTCTGCACTGGGCCCTCCGGATGGATCTGGGACCCAGCAGCCTTGCAGCCCTGACCTGGGAATGCAAAGGGGCCTGTACAGATTGCTTCCTGAGTCCTGTTCCTTACAGCTCAGCTGGGAGGGTCCCTGTCCTGCCCACCCATCCTGCCCCAGATAAGGGTCTAGTCCACTGTCTCGCAGAAACCGTGGTGGACCCCAGTGGTGCTGCTGGGAACCCCACATCCCGAACCACCCTGGGATACAGCCTCGGGAGTCCCGCGCTCCCTGGCAGACAACACTGACCGGGGACCCTGCCTTCAGGAAATCCGGCCAGGACAACAGGACCTGCCCCTCTGGTGTCCAGGTCAGCTCACCATGTGGCCCTTTCCTGGCTGCCCTCCCTTGCTCCTGCTCCTAGGAGGAGACACCTCCACCTCCACTCCCCCATGGGGCATTCTGAAGGCCATGGGTTCCAGCAGTTCTGTGCTGGCACCAGCTGGGTCTGCGGTAGGACAAGGGGCAATGGTTCAGAGACTCCAGCAGTGAGACACTTCCCTGTCCCAGGAGGAGGGGAAGAAGAGGAGCAGGAGGAGGAAGGAGAGGGAGAGGAAGGAGGATGGTCAGGGCCCCCCACTAAAATGGGACAGGCAGGTGAGGGGTGCTTGGAGTGGAGACTATGCTGGAAACTGAGGCTCAGAGAAGGTAGTCAGAGGCAGAGCCACGCATGTGTGCTCCAGTGCGCCTGACTCCAGGGTCCTCGCTTCTCCTGACTGCATCAGCCTCGACCTTGACCTCTGAGTATGCTGGGTCAGGGCAGAGTGCTGACGCACTGCAGAGCCCCTCGGGGCCCGCCTCTCTGCTTACGGGGGCCTTCTCAGGAGCCAGGAGGGACCAAGCCAGGCAGGGGACTGTTTGGACGAGTCCAGGCCAGGTGGAGGGGTGAGCAGCCGGCCCTGAGGTCACTGGGTGTGTGTGTGGGGGTGGGGATTGTCCAGGAGGCCCCTACAGAGCAACACGTCATTCTAACGCTACATTTCACACTGGCCTCAGGTATGACCTTGGCCGCCCTCCTCCCCTAAGCAGTCCTCTGGGCTTTCCGGGAGCCTTGGTTTCTTCTCCACCTGGGATCTGGGCCAGTCAGGTGGGAAAAGCCGGCAGCCATGGGGGACCTGGTGCAGAGAACAAGGTGGGAGAAGCAGCAGGCGGGGGGCGCCCTGGGAGCCTCTCTGCCTACCTTGGGCTCAGCCTTGCACTTGATGACCCCACCCGGGCCTGTGTGACACCCATACCACTGACGGGGAACTGAGCCTCAGAGAGGGGAGGTGACTCACAGAGGTGACCCAGGAGATGGAACCGCATTGGGAGCTGGGGCTGGACATTCCAGCCGCTGCCAGGAAAATCCTGCCGGAAGAGTGCACTGTGCGGGTGCCCAGGAGGCTGCGGGTCTGCACCCAGCTCCTCCGGCCCGGTGCCCAGGACCCTGCCTGGCTGGCCAGAGAGGGGAAGTGCGCCCCGGGCGGCCGGCCCGCAGCTGTTGGGCAACATCTGGAGGGAAGGAGGAGGTGAGGAGCAGAGGGCATGGAGCTGGGTCCTGACGTGTGCCTGCCCTGCCCGGCACCCACGAGGGCTGGGGCCCGGTTCCACCCGGGGGTCTCAGCCTCCTTCTAGTCCCACGAGCCCTAGAGGACTTCCTAGTACCCCTCGCTGTGCCCTGGGGGGTCTGGGCTCTGTCCTAGGGGGTCTGGGCTCTGCACAACACACCACACCCCCACCCCAGATGGGGGCTCCGGAAGACCCATGCTCCAACACACAGGCACACACAGACACGCATAGACAGATACACACAGATACACACCACACACAGACACACAGATACACACCTCACACACACCACACACACACACACACAGATACACACCACATGCACACACCACACACACACACAGATACACACCTCTCACACACACCACACACACACATAGATACACACCACATGCACACACCACACACACACACAGATACACACCACATGCACACACAGACACACAGATACACACCTCACACACACACCCCCCACACACAGATACACACCACACGCACACACACACACACACAGATACACACCACATGCACACACCACACACGCACACACAGATACACACCTCACACACACACCACACACACATAGATACACACCACATGCACACACCACACACACACACACAGATACCACATGCACACACACACAGATACACACCTCACACACACCACACACACACACACACAGATACACACCACACGCACACACACACACAGATACACACCACATGCACACACCACACACACACACAGATACACACCTCACACACACACCACACACACACACATAGATACACACCACATGCACACACCACACACGGACACACAGATACACACCCCCCACACACACCACACACACACACATAGATACACACCACACGCACACACCACACATAGACACACAGATATACACCTCACACACATATCACACAGGCACACAGATGCACAGCACACACACCACACACCACACACACACAGATACACACCACATACATACCACACACACACAACACACACAGACATAGACACACACATAGACACACACACCACACCCAGAGGCACACACAGACACGTGTAGACAGATACACACAGATACACACCACACACAGACACACAGATACACACCTCACACACACACCACACACATACACAGATAGATACACACCACATGCACACAGCACACACAGACACACAGATACACACCTCACACACACCACACACACACACATAGATACACACCACACACACACACCACACACAGACACACAGATACACACCTCACACACATATCACACAGACACACAGATGCACAACACACACACCAAACACCACACAAACCACACAAATACACACCACACACACACCATACACAGACACACAGATACATACCTCACACACATATCACACAGACACACAGATACACAACACACACACCACACACCACACACACACACAGATACACACCATATACATACCACACACAGACACACACACAACACACAGACATAGACACACACACCACACACATGCAGAGGCACACACAGACATGCATAGACAGATGCACACCACACACAGACACACAGATACACACCTCACACACACACCATACACATACACAGATAGATACACACCACACACACACCACACACAGACACACAGATACACACCTCACACACATATCACACAGACATACAGATACACACCACACGCACCACACACACAGACACACAGATTACACACCACATACATACCACACACACACACACCACACACACAGACATAGACACACACCACACACACACAGAGGCACACACAGACACATGTAGACAGATACACACAGACACACACCACACGCAGACACACAGATACACGGCACACACATATCACACAGACACACAGATACACATCACACACACACAGATACACACCACACACACACCACACATAGACATATGTGGACAAATACAGACACACACACACACACCACACACCACACACCCACCACACACACCACACACACAGATACACACTATACACAGACACATGTAGACAGATACACACAGACACAGGTGAACACACCACACACACACAGAGGCACACACAGACACATGTAGACAGATGCACATAGACACACACGCATATATCACACACCACACACACAGATACACAGATACACACCACATACATACCATACACAGACACACACACCACACACAGATACAAACACACACACCACACATACCACACACACAGGGGCACACACAGATGTAGACAGATACACATAGACATAGACACACGCACAGACACACAGATACACATCAGACACACACATACAGCATACAGACACCAAACACGCAAATACACCACACATACACACACAACACACACATATAAACACACATTACACTCACAGACACACACCACACACAGACACCACACAGACACAGATAGACACACGCCACACACAGTGACTGATACACACCACACACACACACCCCACACACAGATAAACACACCACACTCACACCACACACACAGATACAGACACACCACACTCACAGAGATAAACACACACACCACACTCATAGACACACCAAGCAAACACACACCACACACACACAGACACACACACAGGCAGACACACACGCCACCCTGACCCCGTCCACCAACACACACGGACCGTGCCTCCTCGTTGGCTGCACAAGCCCACACAGACTCGCAGTCAGCCACCCTGCAGGGGTCCTCAGCCACGCGTCCCCTCCCCCACCCCTCAGCCCCATCAGCCCCCACTGGCCAAGGCTGGAGCTCCAGGCAGGCCTCCTGGGCTGGGTGCCCCTCCCTTTGCCCTGGGAGACGTGCAGGGCAAATGGGCACTTCCAGGGGTCCCCTGGGGGGCAGGGCTGGGGTGGCTTCATGGAGGGGGAGCTGGATGCCAGCCCCCTGAAGCCTCTAGCATGGGGCTTGTCACCTCCTTGGGGCTGCCCTGAGGAACCTCCTGTCCCCTCTGGAGCCAAGTCCCCCTCTGCACCCCCTGGGGTCTGGGTGGGCACCAAGGGGTCCCTTGTCTTTGACTCTGCATATTCCCCTCATGCTGGCCTAGGGTGGCCTGCGGGCCCCACCTCACTGATGTCCTGGATTGGAACGAGGGAGTTCAGATGAAGGGGCCCCCACACCATGTGGGGCCTGGCCCATCGGGGCTGCCCTGGCCTGGGCCAAGGCCCACCCTCTGCTCCAGGCCGTGGAGACGCCTTCCCCAGGCTCTTTGTCCAGGCCAGACTCAGTTCTCTAACTCTGAGCTGGTCAGGGCAGAAGCCCATCTTGGCCATCAGGGCGCCGGGGACCTCTGACCTGCTGCCTCCGTGTGACATTCCACCACCCCAGCCAGATTCTTCCGCTGCAAAGTGCCCAAGGCACCATGAAAACGTGAAGATATGAATACTCTTGGGCTACTTGTGACGGGGTTGGAGGGGGTGGGGCGCGGTCCTGGAAAGAGTCGCTTCTCCCTAGTCTGATGGGGCTCTTCCCTGAGGCTGCAGAGATTGGGCAGTGGGGTTCTGAAGCCCCAGTGCTGTCCTCCCTCCCGGGAGGTGGCCCAGAACCGCAGGAACAGGCTTGCAAATGCGCAGGTGCTGGGATCCAGCTCCTGAGGCGTTTTTAGGGTGGACGCCCTGCCCTCCTGGGCAGATCAGGGCAGTCGCTGCCTAGGGGCGTCCCTGTTCACCAAGGTCACCACTGTCGTTGACCATCACTCTTTGTTAATTATTATTATTATTTTAGACAGAGTCTGGCTCTGTCGCCCAGGCTGGAGTGCAGTGGCGCCATCTCGGCTCACTGCACCCTCCCCTCCCAGGTTCAAGCAATTCTCCTGCCTCAGCCTCCTGAGTAGCTTGGGACTACAGGCGCCTGCCACCACGCCCAGCTAAGTTTTGTATTTTTAGTAGAGACGGAGTTTCGCCATGTTGGCCAGGCTGGTCTTGAACTCCTGACCTCAGGTGATCTACCTACCTCGGCCTCCCAAAGTGCTGGGATTACAGGCGTGAGCCACCGCACCTGGCCAACTCTTTGTTAATTATTATTATTACTTTTTAGAGATGGGAGTCTCACTCTGTCACCCAGCCTGGAGTGCGGTGGTGCCACCACAGCTCACTGCAGACTCAAACTCCTGGGCTCAAGTGCCTCCCGAGTAGCTGGGGTTACAGGCACGTGCCACCATGTCCCCAGCTAATTTTTTATTTTTTGTAGAGATGGGGTCTTGCTATGTTGCCCGGGTTGGTCTCGAACTCCTGGCCTCCAGTGATCCTCCCACCTCGGCCTCCCAAGGCAATGGGATTACAGGCATGAGCCACCACACCCGGCCTAGTGGCCAGCACTCCTGACTGGGCATCACTGCCCATTCAGACTCACAACTGCCAGTGCCAATCATTGCCGACTGGGCTTCACTGGCAGAGGAGGGTTGGCATTGGCAGTGGTAGTGTCCACTAGGTCTTTAGAGTAATGACCTGGATAAAGACAGCAAAGGTGCCCGGATTCCTGAAAGGCTCCCCTGCCCAGCACAGGGTCTAGGGGAGGATGTGGCCTTGGCAGGTGCTGAGGGTGAGGGCATAGTGCCCATAGTTGGTTCCTGTTGAACCCCGGCCGTCCTCCTGGTCAGCTGCAGGCCACAGTCCCCAACCCTGGGCTCTGACCCTTCTAGAGGACAGTGGGCTGGGCTGTCTGGGCAGGGGTCACACTCATGGCCAGGATGGGTTGAAAATGGGAAGTGGCCCCCAGTGCCTGGTGGGTGCCAGCCATTTTTCTTGGCTGTGGGGGCAGCTGCCTCTGGGAAGGGCCTTAGTCACCCAGCAGCGGCTTCCAGGAACCCAGCGCCCAGTGTCTGGGAAACGTCACAGGTTTTTCCAGCGGGACACCCCCAGCCTGCCCTGGGGTGGACCCCAAGGACCATGGTGCAGACACCTGCTGGGAACGGGCCAGGCTGGCTCTCCAGGGTGTCTGCTGCCCCCAGGCTGACTGCCAAGCTACCCACCGCCTCTGCCTGCCCTTGGTGTGGGGCACAGAGCTTTGACCTGCCCTTGCCTGGCTCCAGAGCCCTTCTTGGCTCCCAAGAACCCAGGATAAGGCCTGACACTAGGGGTTTTTGCCATCTCCATGCTGCCGACTTCTGTCACCACCCCCCTCCGTTCCTGGCCCCTGCCTCAGCCAAGCGGTCCTGGACATTCCTCCCTCTGTCCTACCCCCGAGACCTGAACAGAGTCAGCCCTCCCTAGCCTGCAGGTCCCATGGCTGTCCTGTCTCTCTAGGGTGCCCCAAACTTCTCGGTGAGGGGTGGCCATCCCACCAGCACATAGCACACTCCCTGGAAGACTGGAAGATTGTAGATCTCCTGTCTAGTCTTGTTCATCCACTGAGAACTGGGGGCTCACTGAAGCCCAGGCTGGCAGGAGCCCCTCCCCGCAGCTCTGAAGCCCGCCATCCCTCTTCAGGCACTCCCTGGCCGCTGCGCCTCCCTGTGGGGTGGGTAGGGGGCTGGCCCTGGAGGCTGATGACCTGACTTTGATTTCCAGC
Source organism: Pongo pygmaeus (assembly GCF_028885625.2). Taxonomy (NCBI): domain Eukaryota; kingdom Metazoa; phylum Chordata; class Mammalia; order Primates; family Hominidae; genus Pongo; species Pongo pygmaeus. The sequence goes on from NC_072393.2 coordinate 38,434,725, forward strand.
TTGTCTGGTCCCAGCAGCCCTCAGAGCCCGCCTGTGTCCCCCTTTCATTGTCTGCACCAAATGGGGGTTGTGTTTGTGCACACACCATATAGCAGTGACATCGGTTCGTATGCAAGGGGCCTGGAACAGTGTTGGGTAGACAGCAAGTGCTCCGTCTGTGCTAGTTACCGTCATGGCTACTATTGCAGTCTAGCCCAATGCTATCTTTGTCTTCTCACTCCTCCCTGTCCAGCAGCGGTGGCTGGGAGAGGGGTCCAGGAGCGCCAGCTTCCCCATGTGGGAAGAAGAATCAGGCTGGGGCTACACACCCTCCGTGAGAGGCACTTCTAGCCAAGGGTGCCGTGCAGCCTGTGGCCCTGTCCCCTTTCCCCACGCGGCCCTCTCACCTGGATACATCTACAGCCAGAAGCACGTGTGTCTGATGCCAGAGCCCCACTCTCCCTTGCACAAGGTCTGCATCTCTGTTCCCTGACCTCGGCCCCCATGAGGACCCTGCAGACCCCACTGCGGAGGATCTGCTCAGCAAGCCTGGCAAAGGGAGACTCAGGAGGCCAAGCTCCCAGAGGCAGCGGGACGGGGGCCGTGGGGAGCAGCAGGAGCCGTTGGTGTGAGGGAATGGTCGGGCCCCAAAACAGTTAGTCTGTGCGGGTAGAGAGAGGCTGGGCTCAGGATTGGGCCGAGCCAAGTTCTGCAGGTCACGTGCAGCTCAGCCCAGCCCCTTCTTTTGCAGTCAGCCCCTTCTTCTGTAGTCGCAATGCTGAAGACAGGGCACCAAGGCTCAGCCCAGTCACTACCCACAGCCCTTGGTGTGAGGACAAGGCCAGACCAGAGCCTGGCGTCCTCCCCATTCCTAGCTTGGGGCTGTGGCTCCCAGCTCCCCAGCACAGGGGACTCCTCCTCTAACCCCATAAGGGGTTGTAGATAGCAGCCCCTCAATGCTGACCGCTCACCCCTCCCCAGACACTGCAAGATGCAGCCACCAGGCCAAACAGGCGTTGAGTGCTCCATCTCACAGATGGGGAAACTGAGGCCCTAAGAGGGAAAGGGCAGAGGCATGGGGGCCAGGCTCTGGGTTTCCATCCCTGTCATAGCCCCCAGACTCTGCTGAATGTTCCCACCCTCAAACACAGCTTGCTGGGCTGGAGAAGACCTTGACTGCCCGAGGTCACAAGTCTGTCTGCTGCAGCCCCCGGCCTTCAGCCCTGCTGGGGCACCTGCTAGAAGACAGCATGTCCTGAAAGCGTGAGTTCGTTATTCCAGCTCATCTTCCCAGGACCTCTGCAAGGCAAGCCTGTGTTGCAGAAGAGGAAGGCAAGGCCCAGGGAGAAGAGGTGACCTGCCCAGGGTCCATGGCCAGGAACGAGTGGCATTGAGACTTGAACTTGGGTCTATCTGAGCCCAGGATCAAAGTGTGAGGAGAGTGAGGCCCAGCCATCCAAGGTCTGGTGCAGGGAGAAGCGGAGAAATGAGGCCAGGGAGCTCTGTGGGGAGGGGTCACCAGAGTGGGGCAGGGCTTGGCATCAGGGGCACCGGAGGCTGGCGTTAGCTCTGGTATCTATTGCAGCTTTTTTTGGTTACAGGGTCTCACTTTGTCACCCAGGCTGGAGTGCAGTGGTACAATCACAGTTCACTGCAGCCTCAACCTCCTGGGCTCAAACGAGCCTCCTGCCTCAGCCTCCCAAGTAGCTGGGACTACAGGTGCGCACCCTATATCCAGCTACTATTTTATTTTACTTTTTTTTTTTAGAGACAGTGTCTTGCTATGTTGGCTAGGCTGGTTTTGAACTCCTGGCCTCAAGTGATTCTCCCACCCTGGTCTCCCAAAGCACTGCGATTATAAGCATGAGCCTCTACATCTGGCCAGTTTAGCTTTTAATAAAGGCCACAAGAGACATAAATCAGTGTGATGAGTGAGTGAGTGACTGTAAGGGTGAAGACTGTAGCTAAGGAGGTCAGGAAAAAGATCCCTGGTGGGGGTGGGGTGGGGTGATACTTCAGCGAAGATGTAAAGGACAAGAAGGAGCTGACCAAGAGTCTAGAAGGGGAAGAGTGTACCAGGCAGAGGGAGCCACCGGTGCCAACGCCCTGTGGCAGGAATGGGTTTGGTGTATTTCAGGAACAGACAGGGACCAGATGATGTGGTTCTCAGACGCAGCCACCCCCACCACGCAGATGACCTGAATCTTGCCCCGGATCTGAGTGGGGTTGGGTTCTGTCCAGCTCCGGTCAACAGAGGGTGCCCTGGATCTTGAAGTGTGTGGAGGGTTCCTGCTGCCACGGACCAACAGATGGAGGCCTGTGACTTTTCCTGGGAGGACAGGCCGGGGGAATACAGGCACTGACGGCAGCTTGACATGACCGTAGCAGATGGCTCACTCATTCCCCGCTGTGCCCCAGGCCGACCCACAGGGCCTTCTGACCCTCTGTGTGAGGCATGGAGGGTGGTCCTGGGGAAGTGGGAGGCATGCCAGCTCTCAGGACCCATTGCAGCCTGCCCTGACTGGATGCAGCTAAGCCTGTGAATAGCCTCCGAGGACTGAGAAATCCACCCTTCCTGGCACTCTCCCCAGGGAAAGTGAGCTATGGGAGACTTGGGTGGAAAGCACTGATGAGTTTCCACTGAGCCAGGGGTGGGTGTCTCAGAGGGGAAGGGAATGTAGAGGCCCAGAGGAGAATAATCTGAGCTGGCATAGAGGAGAGAAGTCGCAGTGGGTGAGGAGGCCAGGGAAGCCCTGGAAAGAAGCCCTGAGGGCAGGCGACGGCCCAGGCAGAGATGCAGGGACAGCGTGGCTGTGTCCAGAAGCCAGAGCAGATCCAAGGCTAAAGGGGTCCCTTGCAGCCTCTGACGCACTCTCAGCACCTTGCCGGGAGCAGACACAGGGCTGGCTGGCTGGGACTCTCTTGCCACTTTATCTCATTCTTCTCAGGAACGTAGCTCAGAGTCTGACCTTGGCCTTCAGCACTTTCCTATCTGAAGTGTCCATCCAAAGCGAAGCCATCCTCCAAAAGCCCAGATGAACACACCTTGCCATCTGTCTCACCACCCATGACTTCTTGTAAATACCCCAGTCTTCTCATTGCACACTCTGCTTCAAGCACATGTCTTTGTATCCCAATTCTTTTTTTTTTTTTTTAAACATGTTTTTGTAGAGGCAGGGTCTCCCTATGTTGCCCAGGTTGGTCTCGAACTCCTGACCTCAAGTGATCCTCCCGCCTCAGCTTCCCAACGTGCTGGGATTATAGGCATGAGCCACCTTGCCCAGCCTCAATTCATTATTTCTGTATAAACTGTGTAGTTTAGGTACAGATAGGATTCTTTTTGGTTTTTTCCAAAAGAAAGCATCTGCAAGCATCGCAAAAGATTCTTTTTTTTTTTTTTTAGATGAGGTCTTGCTCTGTCGCCCAGGCTGGAGTGCAATGGTGTGATCTCGGCTCACTGCAACCTCCATCCCCCAGGTTCAAGAGATTCTCCTGCCTCAGCCTCCCCAGTAACTGGGATTACAGGTGTCCACCACCATGCCCAGCTAACTTTTGTATTTTTAGTAGAGACAAGGTTTCACCATGTTGGTCAGGCTGGTCTGGAACTCCTGACCTCAGGTGATCCACCTGCCTTGGCCTTCCAAAGTGCTGGGATTATAGGCGTGAGCCACAGTGCCTGGCTACATAGGATTCTTGGTGGAAATTTTTCCTTTGCACCTAGAAGGTGTTATCCACTAGTCTTCTGACCAGTTGCTGAGCTGATATGTCTATTGTGAGGCAAATTCCTTTGTAGTATGCATTCCTTTGTAGTATGCATTTCTTTCTGGTACTTTCAAGATAGTATTTTTGTCTTTAATGCTTTTTAAAAATTACTTATTTATTTATTTGTTTGCTTATTTATGTATTGACAAGGTTTTGCTCTGTCACCCAGGCTGGAGTGCAGTGGCACAATCATAGCTCACTGCAGCCTCCACCTCCTGGGCTCAAGAGATCCTCCCACCTCAGCCTCCAAAGTAGCTGGGACAACAGGTGTGCACCACCACGCCTGGCTAATTGTCAGTGGTCTTTAGTTTTACTGTGGTGTGTTTGTTCTTAATTCATCCTTCTTAGGACTCAGTGTGCATCTTCAATGTGAGGACTTCATTCCCTAGTTCTGGAAATTTCTCAACTATTAATTAGGTTTTGAGGTTTTCCAGTTTTCACCTTCTGCAATTCCTATTATATGTGTGTTAGCCCTTCTTGGCCCTTCTCATTCATATCTCCAAGAATCTTAGACTCTCATATATTCCTCGTTTTCATATCTGTGTGCTGCATTTCATGAAATTTCCTCAGATATGCTTTATATTTTTCTTATTCCCCTTTGAGCTGCAACTAATTTGCTAAATAACCCATTCACTGAGCTTCTATTTTATACTGCAATGAGTATTTTTTGAAGGGCTCTTTGATTTCTTTTGAAATCTACTTGTTATTTTAAAATAATATTTTTATTATGTCTTCCACTCCCTTTTCTATCTTAATTATTTTAAGTATACTTATTATTATGTAGTCTTTTACAAATTGTTCTAATATCTCTAGATCTAAGATCTCCCACTGACATAGTTGCTTGCTTTTTTGCATCATTCATGATTACTTTTTATTGTGAGCTCATCTTCATCAGGGGTTAATTTTCCTGTTGATCTGTGTCTGGGCTGTGAAAGTGTCCATGCAAAGTAGATTGGAAGTAAGTTTCTTTCATGGCTGTATATACATTTTTTTTTTTTTTTTTGAGATGGAGTCTCGCTCTGTCCCCCAGGGTGGAGTGCAGTGGTGCCATCTTTGCTTACTGCAACCTCCACCTCCCGTGTTCAAGTGATTCTCCTGCCTCAGCCTCCCAAGTAGCTGGGACCACAGGTGCGTGCCACCATGCATGGCTAATTTTTGTATTTTTAGTAGAGACAGGGTTTCACCACGTTGACCAGGCTGGCCTTGAACTCCTGACCTCATGATCTGCCTACCACGGCCTCCTAAAGTGCTGGGATTACAGGTGTGAGTCACTGCACCCAGCCATGGCTGTATATATATTTTTATGTTGATTTCTGGATTTGGAGTTTTAGAACTACTGGACTGTGTACATTTGAATCCACACTTAACTTTTTCCTGTCATTGCCTCAGGAGGATAGAAAGCTTCACTAGCACTTCTTTTTTTTTATTTTTTATTTTTATTTTTTTGAGATTGAGTCTTGCTCTGTTGTCCAGGCTGGAGTGCAGTGATGTGATCTTGGCTCATGGCAACCTCCACCTCCCAAGCTCAAGCAAGATCCTTCCACCTCTGTCTCCTGAGTAGCTGGGACTACAGGTATGTGCCACCACTCCCAGCTAATTTTTGTATTTTTTGTAGAGATGGGGTTTTGCCATGTTGCCCAGGCTGATCTTGAACTCCTGACCTCAAATGATCCGCCTGCCTCAGCCTCCCAGAGTGCTGGGATTACAAGCATGAGCCACTACATTGGCCTTGCTACTACTTTTTTTGGATCAGCTTTACACATCCCTTTTGTACAGAGCAGCCCTTCCAGCCCTGCAGTTTATTGAAGGGGGTTGGTTCCAGCTCATCACCTCGGGGAGTCCAGGACTCATATCCTGGCCCTGTGTTCTGCCCTGATTCTGAAGTTTTTCCAGTTCTTTCTGGCCTAAGCCCCTAACCCTGGGCCTTGTGGCCCCAAGGTGCCACACTTATGCTCTGTGGTACAGCTCCTGGATCTGCTCTTGAATAAAACCTCCCAGTTTCACCATCTCCCTTCCGGTCACAAGGGTGCTCTTTCCGGCTCCAGGCTCTGCAAGGCAGTTGTGCTCAGAGCCCCAGAGCAGGCTCTACAGCACAGATCCTGCAGACAGGCACAGCCTCCACCTCCCAAGAACTCCAGGCTCTGGCTCATTAGTCAACTTAGTCCATAGCTTCCTAGCAAAAAATCGTGAAGCAGGCCAACTGAGACCTAGAACTTTCTAGTCATGGAAGCCAGGGCCTTTTGGTGCACCTGGATCACTGATTCTTGACCTAGGATAATCTTGTACTCTCAGGAGACATTTGGCATGTCTGCAGACATTTCTTTTAAGAGAAGGGGTCTCACTATGTCACCCACGCTGGAGTGCAGTGGTATGATCCTAGCTCACTGCAGCCTGAACCTCCTGGGCTTAAGCGATCCTCCTGCCTCAGCCTCTTGAGTAGCTGGAACTCCAGGTGTGCACCGCCATACCTGGCTAATACTTATATTTTTTGAAGGGGGCGGGGGGTCTTGCTATGTTGCCCAGGCTGGTCTCGAACTCCTGGGCTCAAGTGATCCTCCTGTCTCTGCCTCCCAAAGTGCTCAGATTACAAGCATGAACCACCGTGCCCTGGAGACATTTTTGATCATTGCAATTGGTGGCGGTGATGGGAAAATTGTTCCTGGTATCTAGTGGATATAGGCCAGAGATGCAGCTAAATATCTTATAATGCACGGAATGGCCCTAACAACACAGAAGTATCCAACCCCAAACACCCACAGTGAGTCCTGAATCCCGACAGGGGGTGGGACCTCTGTCTGCTCTGGGTGGAGGGATAGAGAAGCTGGCTAAGGCCCTATCCCAGGGTATTCCCTGTGGGGAAGCTTGGAGCTGAGGCTGGGACTGGAGGAAGGATGGCTTTCATCAGATCTGGAGGATGCCAGATATCCTGACTGCTCCCGGCTAGCACACGGAGCCTCATCTGAGCCTAGGAGCCAGGGTGCATCCCACATCCCACCCTACCTGCCCACGAGGCCTCCCACCCGGCCCCTCCCCGGTGCAGCCCTGCACACACGCGCCAGCCACACGCACGCCCGTGTGATGTGGTGAGCAGGCCCCGTATGATGTGGGGAACGGGCGTGTGGTCGTTGGAGCAGGCCAGGCCCTCCTGGGGGCGGTGAGGACATATCTCTGGTGCCATCTTTCCTGTTCTGATAAATAACTGATCTGTGGTTGAGGCAAGAAGGTCACCTCTGCCCAGGGAAGCTCAGGAACAAACCACTTGTGACCGGTGGGAAGAGCCCGGGGGGGCAGCGGGAAGTCTGTCTTCCCTGGCCACCGGGCTGCTGGGGGCAGATTTCAGAAAAGGGAAGTGCTGAGCTGGGGCAGTGCTTCCTGTGGTCGCGGCAGGCAGGGCATCAGGGCGGGCACGGCAAATCAGAGGGGTGACTGCCCTGGCTTGGAGGGGCAAGGAGCTGGGGTCCCCGGCTGGGCCCTGTGTGCTGCCAGCCTTCATGCGTTGGGCTGAAGGCCCTGGGGGATGGAGAAACATACTAGAACACCAACAGCACTGAGGCTCCCCTGCTTGGGAGTGCCCCTGGGCTCCTCTCTGCACTCAGAGTGAAGTACCCCAGGCTTCGTGATTTGCTCCTCGGCCTCTGCTTCTCTGGCACCTGCTCGTCAAGTTCCCTCTGCATAGGGCCCCCTTCTCCCACCAGCTCTGAGTACTGGGGTTGTTGGGGGTGGGCGCCCCCTGCCCCTTCCTCTCTGCTAAGCCGGGAGCCCCTGGCTTGGCTGCTCTGGGAACCCTCTCTGTCCCCAAAGGAAGGCCTGAGCCCAGGGGCCTGTGAGATCCTGCCCAGGCCCTGGCGCCCCTCCGGTGGGCAGCTGTCTGTACCCCTCTTCTATCCTTAGCAGGGAACTGGTGCAGGGGCTTAGGAGCGAGGGAGGTGGCCGGGCCTCTATAGTTCCTGGAGCTCCCATTTCCTCTTCCACTAAACTCTCAGCATCACCACATGACCCAGACTGTGACCCCAGGGGAGTGCTCGGTCAGGGAGGGGAGTGGAGGGAGACCGGCTCCCTCCTGTCCCAGCCCTCAGCACCAGCACTGCGGTTCCAGCTCCCTGCAGGCACTTCCTGCCTGCTCTGGGAAAGCACAGATGGCTGCCACGCCGTCACAGCCCTGGGGTTGAGCCCAGACCCCCGAACCTTGACTCTCCAGCCCTGCCAGAGCCCATCAGGATCCACACAGACCCTGATGGGTTGCTCTGTCTCCTTGGCCCTGGCCGAGTCCATGGACAAGGAGCATGGCTCCATCCGCCCCGCTCAGCTCTGTGCAGCCCAAAGCCCTGCCTGCCCTGCCTGAGGGTTGGGGCTCCCTGGACTGGTCAGGGGTGTGTGCTGTCCCTGCCCCCCTGCCCCAGCTGAGGCCTATACTTGGCAGGGGTCGAGCCAGTAAAATCATCATCCTGCCCTAACCCACGGTGTCCAGGCTGTATGGGCAGTGCCAGGGAGGGCCCATCCAGCCTCGCACCCCACCGCTCACCGTCTTGCTCTCTCCTTTTCAGTCCCTCTGTCTCCTGACCTTGGGTCACCTCTTCCCTTTCTTGCTCTCACTCAGTCCCTTCTCTCTGTTTTTCTGTTTCTTATTTTGAGACAAAATCTCACTCTGTTGCCCAGGCTGGAGTGCAGTGGCACAATCTTGGCTCACTGCAACCTCCACCTCTTGGGCTCAAGCGATTCTCCTGCCTCAGCCTCCCGAGTAGCTGGGATTACAGGCGTGCGCCACCATGCCTGGCTAATTTTGTATTTTTAGTAGAGATGGGGTTTTGCCATGTTGACCAGGCTGGTCTTGAACTCCTGACCTCAAGTAATCTGCCTGCCTCAGCCTCCCAAAGTGCTGGGATTACAGGCATGAGCCACTGTGCCTGGCCTGTTTTTCTGTTTCTCTATCACTTTAGTAAGTCCTTCTAGCCCCCAGGACCCCCCAGCCCCTCTCTGTATCTGCACACATTTGTCAGTCTGTCCCTCTACCACTGTCCTTGTTTCCTCTCTCTTCCTCGTCACCCTGCCCTGACCTTGAGGGTTTGTGTCTCTCTGTCTCTCTCTGCCTGTCTCCATCTCCCCCTTATCCTCACTCTCTCTCTGTCTGTCTCTCATTTTCATTCTCTTTCCTTTCCTCTTTCTTTTTATTTTATTTTTATGGGTCCGTAGCAGGTGCATATATCTACGGGGTACGTGACACACTTTAACACAGGCAATGTGTCATGATCCATCAGGGTGAATGGGGTCTCCGTCCCTCAAGCATTTATCTTTTCTGTATGTGACAAACATTATGATCATGCTCTTTTAATTATTTTTAAATGTACAATAAATTCTTGGTGACTGTCATCACCCTGTTGTGCTATTAAATACTAAATCTTTTTTTAAAAAAATTTATTTTATTTTAAGTTCTGGGATACATGTGCAGGACGTGCAGATTTGTTACGTAGGTCAACGCGTGCCATGGTGGTTTGCTGCACAGATCAACCCATCACCTAGGTATTAAGGCCTGCATGCATCAATCCTAGATCTTAGTCAGTCTCTCTAACCATATTTTTCACCCATTGACCATTCCCACTGCCCTCCCCTCCCTCTCTTTCTCCCCCTCTCTCATTCTCTCCCCATTTTCATTTTCTCTCTCTCTTCTCATTCTCTCTCTTCCTCTCACTGTCTCTGTCTCTGCCTCTGCAATCACCCCTGGTCTTTGCCCTCCCTCAGTCTCTGCTGCCCGGAGTCCCTGCACGCAGCTTGACCGTGGCCTTGGTAGGACCCACTGGGGTGTTTCTTCGTCGCCCATGGGCCCCCATGCTGTTATCAGTTGGAAATGAATCAGAGATTAGGAAGCGGGGGGAGTGGTGGGGGTGTTATCGCCCAGTGCACACGGGGCTCTCAGCTAATCTCTGGCGGCCCTGGGTTCGAGAGGAAATGCAGTTGCAACACTGAGTCCTTCTTACCGTCACTGTCATGTCCGCGGCGAGGCTGTGGGGGACACGGGCAAGAGATTGGAGAGGGGAGAGGGAGAGGAGAGAGGGCCTGGCCTGAGCTCCTGGCAGGCATTTGTACAGGCTCACATGCACACGTGTGCCCACACAGCATGTACACCTCCTGGCCCTTGACACCTGAGCCGTCGCCAGGCCTTGCCTGTCACCCTTCCATTGCCTCTGCATGCCTGCACCTGTCCACGTCTTCCCCTGCTGCCCCATGTCCCCAGCCACCATCTCTCTTCATGGGATGGCAGCTCTGGCCTCATCCAGGCTCTTAGCCAACAGAGTGGCCATATTATTATTATTATTATTATTATTATTATTATTATTATTATTTGAGATGGAGTCTTGCTCTGTCGCCCAGGCTGGAGTGCAGTGGTGCAATCTCGGCTCACTGCAAGCTCCGCCTCCCAGGTTCATGCCATTCTCCTGCCTCAGCCTCCAGAGTAGCTGGGACTACAGGTGCCCGCCACCACGCCCGGCTGATTTTTTGTATTCTTAGTGGAGATGGGGTTTCGCCGTGTTAGCCAGGATGGTCTCGATCTCCTGACCTCGTGATCCGCCTGCCTCGGCCTCCCAAAGTGCTGGGATTACAGGAGTGAGCCACCACGCCCGGCCCAGAGTGGTCATATTACTAAATGACCACATGATCAGGCTCCTTTCCGAACTTCACCTTCCCATGGTCCTAGGAAGCAGCCACCATTGTCATGGTGGCCTCCAGGCTTGCGTGTGCAGCTCCTGTCCTTCCTGCCGTCACCTCCCACACCCCTTGGCTTCCTAGCTCCTGCAGTTCTGCCTCGACTCCTCCTTAGTGCCCCGGCTTTTGCAAATGCTCTCCCCTCTGCCTGGAAAACTCTCCTCCCCATGACAACTCCCATGCCTCCCAGGGCACTCGGCTTTCCTGTCCTTCATGAAAGCATCCAGGGTCCCCGAGTGCCAAGCTGTAGCAGGTCCCTTGTCTCGGGGGCTTCTACCCTTGAGGCGTGAGCTCCCCCTGTCACCATCCTGCCTATGGATTATGGGTGTAATTCCTACTTCCTGCTCACCTCCTGCCAGACTGTGGGCCTGATGGGGCAGGGACCGAGCCCTCCAGTCTGTCTAGGGCCTGGTCGCACCAGACAGTGATTGAATGAACAGATCCATAAACATACCGAGAGACACGGATGTACCCAGGCCCATGCACAGACACACAAATGCAGTCACCAGCCATGCACGGAAACTCACATTGACAGACGCTCAACCTCACAGACATGCAAACCAAAGTTACCTAGAGACGCACGCAGTGACCAAGACACACACACGTCTACTGTCTTCTGTCTATGCTCTAGGCTCACTGCCTCTCATCCAGCCCTGCCCCTCGGGCAGGATCCCCTGTGGGTGTGGGCCTCCTGCACTGTAGCCCTGGCCTTAGCTCCAGGGGGCCAATCCCAGGTTATGGGCCCCCAGCAGGATTCTCTGGGCCCCAGCAGTGGTCTTGCCATGTGACTACTTACAAGTGGCTTTTATGCTAAATGCACATAATAGCACATTGGCATAATATCATTGCCAATACTCACAGGTACCATGGTTCACACAGGGAGCATGGTGTGAATCTCCTCTTACAGGGCTTGTTAGAGGAAAGTTCCAGCTCAGGCAAAGGCTTGGGATGGAGCGCACAAAGCTACAGTTTGGCCTTTTCCTCAGCAACATCCTGCTTCTAGAATCACCACTAAAGTTAACCCAGGTGAAGGGTTCTCTCCCAGCCTCCAGGAGGCTCCAGCTGGAGGCAAACCGCCAGACTGGGAGAGGTACAGTGGCCAGGGAGAGGAGGGGCTTCAGGGTGGTGTGGGTGGTAGGGGCTGAAGGCAGGGGCAGCGGGGCAGGGCCTGGAGGCCAGCAGCACACAGGGTCCCCACCTGGCTCCATTTTGGGGGCGGGGGCTGGGCAGGGTATCTGGCGGAGGAAGCAAGAAGGGGTGGCCTCAGAGACTGGCTTGCAGAGATGGGGCTGCATTCCCTGTGGAAGGGAGTGGGCCTTCGTGGCTTCAAGGCCGTTTGTCATCTAAAGCAGCTACGGGCATCTTCTCTCTTCCCTCTTTCTTTTTAGAGACAGTGTCTCACTCTGTCTCCCAGGCTGGGGTGCTGGGGTGCGATCATAGCTCTCTGCAGCTGCAAACTGCTGGGCTAAAGTGATCCTCCAACCTCAGCCTCCTGAGTAGCTGAGACTACAGGTGCACACCACCGTGCCCAGCTAATTTGTGTATTTTTTGTAGAGATGGCTGTGTTGCCCGGGCTGGTCTCAAAGACCTGGACTTAAGCAATTCTCCTGCCTCAGCCTCTTAAAGCACTGGGATTAGAAGAGTGAGCCATGGTGCCCAGCCTCTCTTTCTTAAAGATGGCTTTAACCATCACTTACAGCACAGCTGCATCCCTCCTTGGCGGGGTGGGGGAGATTCTTTCCCACCTCTCTGAGTGTCCCCATCTGGGTCCTTGCTCAGTGAGAGCCAGACTTTCTGTTATAACCAGGCCCTGAACGAGAGAGAACCAGAGTCATGTGCTGTGCACCAAATGCAGTGGGAAGACACGAGGGATGCCTCGGTGACCTTCTTTTCAAACAGAGGAGTCTTTCCCTGGTAACCTGCCTCTGACCTTCCATCAGCCGGATGTTATCTTCCCAAGGCAACAGTGTTCCAGAATTGTTTCTGAGGCAGCCCTGGCAGCTTCTGGATCCTTCTATTCTGATTTCCAGTTTTCTTTTTCCATTTATTTATTTATTTATTTATTATAGGGTCTTGCTTTGTTGCCCAGGCTGGAGTGCAGTGGCACAAACACAGCTCACTGCAGCCTCAAACTCCTGGGCTCCAGTGATCCTCCCGCCCCAGCCTCCTGTGTAGCTGGGACTACGGGCATGCACCACCATGCCTGGCTAACTTTTTATAGAGATGGGGTCTCACTATGTTGCCCAAGCTGGTCTCAAACTAGCAGACTCAAGTGGTTCTCCTGCCTCAGCTTTCTGAGTAGCTGGGACCACAGGTGAGCACCATCATGCCTGGCTAATTTTTTATAGAGATAGGGTCTCACTATGTTGCCCAAGTTGGCCTCAAACTAGTGGGCTCAAGTGATCCTCCCACCTCAGCCTCCTCAGTAGCTGGAATTACAGGCATGTGTCACCATACTGGGCTAGTATTTGTATTTTTTGTAGAGACAGGGTCTTGCCATGTTGCCCACATTGTGCTTGAACTCCTGGGCTCAAATGATCCTTCCGCCTCGGCCTCCCAAAGTGTTGGGATTACAGGCGTGAGCCACTGCACCTGGCTCCAGGGGCCTTTATAAGGCCCAGGCCTCACCCTTTCTCCAGACCTCACATTCCCAGGCTCATTGAAGGGGGCAGGGTGCTTCAGGCAAACTAGGGGCTCGGGTCTCCAGGCACTCGGGGTTTTCTCCTCCCCCAGCGCTGGCAGCTGGCCTGGCTTCTCTCGGCTGGAGATGCTGAAGACTCCTTGGCTGGTCTGAGAAGCATGAGAACAGAGCTGGGAAAACTGGCCGTTTTTGTGGTTTGGGGGTTTGATGCAAGTTTCACAACTGATCTCCCAAGAACACGGTCGGTCCGGTCAGATGCGCTCCCCGGCCAGGGGCCCGCTTCCCTGCTGACGCCGGTGCTGACCGCCCGAGGCGGGGGCTCCACTCGCCCTCCCCACCCCATTCCCCGCTTTCCTTCTTTGGGGAACAGCCTGGAGGTGTGGAGAAGATGGCTTTGTTTTGGGGGCTTTCGTGGTTTCCACCTCATCCTTCAGCCTGGGGAGAGCTGACGGCCCGGCACCCCTCACTCCCATCCTGGAGTTTTTCTCAGACCCCTCTGGGCAGCTGTTCTTAAAGCTTTCATTTTGAGGGGACAGTGGTCCGAGGACGTCTTTTGTAGTGATAATCTTGGGCCGGGGCTGACGAGTGGGAAGTCCTAGAAAGACCTGCTCTAGGGCTCCGGGAGAGATGAGGGCCGCCGGGGAGGCACACACCTCCATATCCAGCCCACTCCAGGAACCCAGAGTTGCCTCCCCCGCAGACAGCTGGGCCGGGGAGGGGGATCCTCAAGACCTGGTCCTGCCTCCAAGTGGCCTGGCCCCCGGACCTATCCTTCCACCCTGGGAAGTCCCGAGCTGCCTCAGGCCAGCTGGGGCAGAACTGAAATTGGTGACATGTGCCTCTCTGGTCCCTTGACTCCCGCCCCCGCTCCCTCACCCACAGAGTCTTCCTGAAGGAGCCTCCAGACCCAGTGAGGAGCCACAGGCAATGCCCACCCTGAGTGGGAGCTGCTGTCCTGCCTTCCATGTGGCCCCAGCCTAGCCCGCCCTTGTGTGAACTGGGAGCTGCCCCACTTCCGGAGGTTGGTGCTTGGTTCTAGTTCCTGTCGTCCCTCCGCTTGGGAGCACAACGGGCTGGGGGCCATGCACGTTTCTCAGACACTCCATCTCTCATCCCACAGAGCAGGAGGGGGCTGCAGAGGGCAGGCTGGTCAGGACACAGTGTGAGGCAGGGGGCCCCGGGGAACAGAGTCCAGGCTCCACCTCTGCTGAGCAGGCAGTCCTGAGTGTTGTTACCAAGTTCGGGTGAGGGCCTGGGACCTGTCACATCACAGCTGGGGAAACGGCCAGGGCTGGGACTCAGTGGCGAACAGCAAAACACAACAGGCGGCCATACAGACTCACGACCAGGGGGCTCGGTCAGAGGTGGGGACAGAGGGTGACCTGGACGTGCTGAGTCAAGGAGTCAGGCCATCGCTGAGGAGAATCCCACAGGGCTACACTCAGGGGCCAAGGAGAGGCACGTGGCCAGGCACATCTGGGTGGACAGAGGGGTTCCAGCCACTCACGGAGCCCTCTCAGTCAGGGCCAGATAAGCCTGAGCAACTGAGCCACTCAGGCAGGGAGCGGGCCGACATCTGAGGTCCCCAGGGAGTCTGCCCTCCTGGTGGGCACAGCTGGGCCCAGATGAGGCCCACAGCATTGGGATTGGGCAGAGACACCCAGACACGGCTGCTGCTGTGGGGCCCAGGAAGGCCCTGTATTTGGGGTGCATCTGCCGGGTGCCTGCGTCCCCTTCCCGTTCCCTATCCCTGTGCCCCCCTCCCAGCTTCCTGTTTCTGTTTTGGGGCTGCAGGAACTTCCTCTTCTCATCACGGACCAAAATGTCTTCTTGGTCTCAGCTGAACGCCTGGCGGGGAGCTGGTCACCCCAGCCTGAAGGACAGCCACAGAGCGAGGGGGGCTCTGAGCCTCTGGGGGTGGTGACATCTGCCAAAGGGTGAACCGTGGCCCTTTCCCAAGAGACTCCCACAGCTCCTCCGATGGAGCCTTTCGTGTGAGCACCTGCCCAGGCCACGGAAGGCCTGGGTCCTGCTGGAGTGACCTTAAACGGCCCCCTTGTGCCCTTCCTGCCTCATGAGAGGGACCCAAAATATGGATTGCCTAGCCTCCCCTTCCTCGTGCTCCCTCCCAGGCACAGGGTGCAGACACTTATGGGCACCGTGTTGGCCTGTGTGTGTGGATGAGCAAACACACACACACGGCGGGTGGGGGGTGCCCTGAGCCTGTGACCCCCTGAGCCCGTGACCCCTGCCTGCCAGGGAGCAGAGCTGCAGATTCCTGGACACCGAGGGAATAGAAGGCCTGGCCTCGCCTGGGCAGTACATGGTGAGGGTGTGTTTGCATGGTGTGTGTGTGTGTGTGTCTGGGTGAGTGTGCCTCTATGCATGTCTAGGGGGCACCATCCCTTTCCTCCCACTCCCCCTGACCCTGAGCAGAGCTGCTCCCTTAAATAAAGCTGAGCTGTGCCCTTTTGAGCCCCTGGGCCCTCGGGGGAGCGCAGGGTGAAAGAGTGGGCTCCTCTTACTCCTAGGACTCCTCACTCACAGGGAGCCTGTGGTGAGTGTTGGGGGAGGGTGTGGGAGATGGGCACACGCCGGGGAGGGCACACAGGATGGTGCCCCTGATCCATTGGAGTTGTGATGCCCACAGGAGAGGGGCTCTACCAGGCTTGGGCACCCCAGGAACATCTTGGCCTTGGGATGGGGTGTGGGGGTAAATGGGGGACGCTGCTGAGAGGCTGAGCCCCGGTCTACCTCCCTGCCCATCCAGGTGGCCCGGGATGGAGCTGAGGAGCCAGCTGCATCCTCTGGGGGGTTGTGGCCTGGGTCAAAGTCAGGACAGCGCCAGGGAAACTCCTGCTACCAGCTGCCCCCAGCCCCAGGCTGCCGCTGCTGTCCAGAATTCACCCAATGTTCACTCCATGCCAGGCACCAACACGGACAGCTCCTTTAATCCCTGATGCCCATCCTTGTCACGGACAGGTGAGTACCCTGTGGCCAAATGGGCAGGAGATTGTGGAGCCTGGCACCCACACTGCAGAGACGCCGAACTCTGGCCAGCGGCCTCCCTCCCCAAGGCCCGCTCCATGGGGAGACAGTGAGGGGAACCCACAAAGCCTGGGGTCACTGGGTACCCCTAGCTGGCACCTACCTTGTGCCCCCATTAGCACAGAGAGGAGGCGGTAAAACAAACACTCCCGACTGTTTACCCCAACATCTCGGGGCCATAATTAAGCTTCCTTCATTCGGGCCCTTATCAGCCCGGTATCTTGAGCAGCCTCTGAAGGGGAAACATCCTGGAGCATCTAATGAAGGAAAGTTGGACGCCTTTTGAGACTTTTTAAATCCTGAAGAATAGGCCTTTGTTGCCAGCTACCCGCCTGTGGCAGCCTGCCTCATCTCTGGACTCTGCCGGCTGCCCCAGGGGCAGGGGCAGGACCAGGCGGCCCCAGCCCTGGCACCCCAGCCCTGCTGGGATGAGCCCCCAGGCCCTGCCCACCATGTGGCTCCTCCAATTGCAGTGTCCCTGCTGGCCAGCGGTGGGGTCCTGAAGGCACCCCCTCTTCTGCCCTCAATGCCCCACCTCACCCTGCCAGATGCCAATATCCGCCTTCGGCGGGCACCCTTGCCAGCCTGGGCCAAACCCAGGTGGTGGGTGGGGCTGGTGATGAAGGGTGAGCTCCGATTGCCCACAGCCCCCCATCATCTGGTTCTACAAGCCACCAACCAGGTCCAGACCTGCCACTCTCAGCCTCTGAGCTTTGCTGAAGCTGTTCTCTCCACTTGCAATGCTTGTCCCTGCTCCTTCCCCCTGGATAATTTCTGCTTATATTTTAAGACTTAGCTTCCAGATGTGGCGGTTCACGCCTGTAATCCCAGAATTTTGAGAGGCTGCGTTGGGAGGATTGCTGTTCAAGACTGGCCTGGGCAACATAGTGAGACCCTGTCTCTACAAAAAAATTAAAAAATAAGCTGGGTATGGTGGTGCATGCCTGTAGTCCTAGCTACTTGGGAAGTGGAGGTGGGAGGACTGCTTGAGCCCAGGGGTTCAAGGCTGCAGTGAGCCACTGCACTCCAGCCTGGCCAACAGAGAGAGACTCTGTCTCTTAAAAATTAAAAAAAGACTTAGTTTGAGTATCACTCCCTCTGGGAGCCATCTGTGCATTCCAGCTCAGGCTCTTGTCTCTCCTCTGTGCCTCTCCAGCTTCATGGTCTCCATGCCCCAACTCTGTGTGTGTCCCTTGGGGGGCAGACCTTGGGTATCAGGCCAGGCCCCTACCAGGCCCAGAGCAGCCTCTACAAGTGCTCAGCTTCTATGTATTGGCGTCAAGAAAGCATGACCCGGGGATACCCCTGCCGCCCAGCAGCCGACGGTAAACCTGGAGTCCTCACCACCATGCTCTGAGGGAGGGTCTGTTCACTCCACATTATAAACCGGAAATAGTGCTGGAGCAGAGGCGACAGCTGGGTGCATGGTGGCTGGAGAGCCTAGGATACCAGGCAACAAACCTTTTCTGTAAAGGGCCAGATGGTAAATATTTTAGGCTTTGTGGACCGGATGGTCACTGCTACAGCTTTTCAATTGCTTTTGCAGGGAAAATCAGCCATAAATGAATGGGTGTGGCTGTGTTCCAATAAAACTTTATTTATAGACACTAAAATGTGAATTTCTTATCATTTTCATGTGTCATGAAATCTTCTTTAGATTGTTTTCCAATCTGGTGGCAGGCTGGATTTGGCCTGGGGGCTGTAATTGGCTGATTCCTGGTGCAGGGTGAGAATTAAATATATGTTTCCCCACCTGGTCCAGGGCCAGCCTGGTCAGTCCTCCCTCAGGGCCCCAGCAGCTGCTGGGAGGAGGAAGCAGAGTCACTCCATCTCCAGCCCAAGTGGAGGACACAAATGAGTGAACAAACTCACCTACTATCTAACCGACTAACCAGTTAACTAAGCCCTTATCTCCTGGATTCAGAGTTACCCCCGCCTCCTCTCTGTTTTTTTTTTAAAGACGGGGTCTAACTGTGTTGCCGAGGCTGGAGTGCAGTGGCACGATCATGGCTTACTATACCCTGGGCTCACGTGATCCTCCCACCTTGGCCTCCCAAAAAGGTGGTATTACAGGCATGAGCCACTGTGCCCAGTCCTCTGGGCTTCTTTAGACCCGACTGACCCCTTGTTGTCCGACCCATCTCTTTGACCTCTGGCCAGGTATCTCATCACGCCCTCAACCTGCCCAAGGTGGTGAGAACCTCAAGAGAAGCCCATTGAGCGCCTGAAAGCTGCTGATGACCACTCACTACTGATGTGGCATGGCCTGGTCTACAGCCTGGTACAGGCTAGCAGAGGAGGTGGGTACAACCTCAGGGCTGTGTGTGATGGGGAAGGGGGCTTTGGGACTGGGAGGGGTGTCTGGCTGTACCTGGAGAAGGGGAGGGAATGGACAGAGGAGACATTCCAGGCAGCAGAATGTCCTAGACAAAGGGGCAGAGGCAGGAGCTGGCAGAGTGCAGGGTCCCTGTAAATCCAGGACACTAGACGCAAGGGGCTTCTCGTCTCGTAGGGCCAAAAACCAGGGCAGAGCTAAGCCCACCAGGAGCAAAGGCTGTGGCCCTACATCCCTGTCCTTGCAATGACCCATGGAACTGGACCTGCCTGTGTGGTATGGGCCAGGAGGACCCCAGGAGGCCCCCATATCCCCCTCCTAGATTGCCGAAACATGAATTTCATATGATTTTCATGTGTCACAAAACACTATTATTCTTTAGATTATTTTTTCCAAAAAATCTGGGCAGGACATGAATGATGGGCAGGCCGGACATGTGGCCATTCCTATTTCCGACCTGCATTTGGGTTCTTCAGCATTGCCCTCTCTCGGTCATTCATTCGCTCTACAAACACTGGTCCTTGGTGCCAACGACCTGCCAGATAAACCCCTTCCAGGATGCGAATGAGACAAACACGGTCCTTGCCCTTGTGGAACTGACAATCCAGCAGGGATGACTGACAGGTACAGTGCGATTTCAGAGCATGAGAGGTGCCCGCAGTACTATGCATCTGGGCAGTGACCAGGGGTGGCTTCAGGAAGGCCTCCCCGATGAGGAAAAAGACCAGCCAAGGAAGACTCAGCGGGAGCTGCCATGCGATGTCCCGGGGGCAGGAGGCAGCTGTTTGAGGGACAGAAAGAAACCGCCACAGCCAAGGGAGGTGCAGAGTATGGAGGTCTGTGGCAGGTGGGTGGCCAGGAGGGCCTCACAGAATTCATGGGGTGGCTGCAAGCAGAAGAGGCTGGAAAGGCTTTGGGGGCTGAGCCAGGAACACGATCTGATTGACATTTGCAAGGATCCCTGGCTGCTGCTGAGAGGTGGAGGGTAGGACCTGCAGGGCGGGAGGCCGGTGCTCCTGGGAGGCTGCCATGTGGATAAGAGTTGGGGGTCAGGTCTCCCGCTGGAGCAGCATGGAAGGCTGGGCTGGACGTGGGCGGTTGGCAGGCCCTGAGACTGCTGCTCTTGGCCTGGCTCTGGCGTTGGCTTAGCGTGCGGCCGCGGGGGAGCCGTGTGTGGGCATGTCCCGGTGCTGCCGCCCCCGCCACCCCAGAGACACAGCCATAGGCAGGCTGGCTCCCCTGGGCCCGGCTCACATGTGGTGGAGGTGATCAGGGATGACGAGGCGGGTAGCAGGGTGGCAGGGACCTACAGGGCCCCAAGGCCAGCCCAGGGGACAGAGGACTCCCTTGCCAGGTCCTTGTTCATTCATCCCCCCACTTTGTATGGTGAGACCGCTGTGAGCCAGACACAGCCCTGCCCCAGGGGCCATGGGGAAATGAGTGTCTGTCTCTGGTCCAGGGCCAACCCCGAGGTGGGTGTCCCCTCCTGCAGCAGGGCCACAGGCAACTTCCAGCTCCAGCCCCAGCCCAGCCAGGCTCTGAGGGAGCCTGAGGCTGCCTCTCCTCCTCCAGGTTCCTGTTTCCCCACTGGCCCCAAAGACAGAAGATGGTGTGAGGTTCAAGGGCTCAGTCCCAGGCTCGGATTTCCTGGGCGTGTCAGATTTCCTGGGCGCTGTGTGGCTGGTGTCTGCAAGGGAGGACACTGAATAACGTGAAGACCACTGGGAAAGCACAGCAGAGTGTGCAGTGGGTGAGTCTGTGTGTGTGTGCGCGCGCGTGTGTCTGTGTGGGTGTGGGGTGTGACTCACACAGGCCTGGGCTTCACGGTGTCTCCTGGGAGCAGGAAGGCCTGTGTGAGTCTGTCTGTCTGTGTGTGCATGTGTGTGTGTACCCGTGTGACTACAAGCATGTGTATGAGTGCACACAGTTGGTGCTGGTGTACCTATGTGTCTGAGCACATGTGTGTGCATATCTGTGTCTGAGCATGTGTGCATGTGGTTATGAGTGTGTCTGTGGGTACGCATGTGACTGTAGTGTGTGTGAACGTGTGTGTGTGTGGGCACAGCCCTCTCTGGCCTGCACTCCTGGAGCCTGTTTTCCTGCTCCACCGCCCTCCTCGGCAAGTGTTGACTCAGGGAGGGACAGGCAGCCTTGGTTCAGGATTTCCTGGTCAGGCAGAAGTGGTGCCTTGAAAAGGGAACAATCTCATGCTAAAGTGGACGCTGAGGGTCCGCACACTGCAGTGCTCTAGGGTGCCCAAGGCCGAGAGACCTTGCGCCTGCCTTGCCTGGGTTTACAGTAGGGGTCCCAGAAAGCTTTGCCCCTAGGGTGGCCCATAGGATGTGCCCTCAGGCTTTTTCTAAATGCTTCCTGATCTGGGCTGCCTGGGGTGGGGGCTCTGGAGCTGGACACGCCTCTGACTGCTGTGGAGGCAGGGACAGCACCCCCACAAGAGGTACCCCAAGAGAAAGGGGGGCCCCCAATGTCCCCAGGCACTAGCTGTCCCAGGTTCCCTTCCACAGTGGGCAGCTTTACCCCTGCACCGCCCCATCCCCTAAAGCCTTAACAAATAAAAATGAAGCTCTTTGAGGCTGAGGGTCTATTCAAGCTCCAAGAGCTCTCTGCCGTGTTGGGAGGAGCCTTCTAGAAGTGCTGCTTCTCTCAGGGGCTGGGAGGACTGGCCTCACTGGGTGCTCCTGAGAAATGCAGCGTCTTAGTCGGCACCCACTTGCCGCATCCACATCTGGGCTGTACCAAGGTCCCTGGAGGCACCACTGTCCCTGAGAGATGCTGCATGAGCCCAGGGCCCGCAGACAGCAGCCACTTACTGTGCAAATGCCGGACCTTCCCTGTCCCCACCACCTGGATTCCTCCCGGTGTGGCCCAGGGTCTTGGGTCAGGCAGAGGGCTGGCTGCCCTGGGGCAGGGAGGCTGAGTGGGGTGGGCAGCCAGCACAGCCACCATGTCCTTGTCCCCCTGCCCCACAGGGGCTCCCTTCTCCAGCCTGGAGGTTCAGGCCTAATCCCCAGGACAAAACAGGGATTTGCATCCTAAAAGCTGCTAATGTGGCTGCTGCTCCTCTGTCAGTGCCCGCTTATCATAGAGGAAAGACGCTCTCCCTGGGGCGTTGGGAGCTGCTGGTCTCAGCTGGTTCTAGGGATGATGGAGACACAGCTGGGTGGCATGGAGCTCAGCTATCCTTGAGCCGGGTCAGCCCAAGCAGGAACCCCAAGGGGGCCCCCGAGAACCTCTAGCCCAGACCCCTGGACTCAGGCCTAGGTGCCTGTCCCACTGTAGACACCACCCCAGCCCTGCGTGCTGCCACCAAACCTGTCCCCTGCCAGTGATGTGGGCACCCCTGACCCCTTGCACCCACTGGGAGTCTTCTCCTGCACAAGGTCCCTGTCCCCACTGCTGCTTCTGCCCTGTCCCCTCCCTGCTGGGTGTGACACCCAGAAACTGGGCTGTGGGAGGCAAACATGGAGCTGGCTTGGAGAGCCTTAGACCCCCTTTCTTGCCTTGGGGACCCCGGGATCCTGGATAGGCCTGCCCTGAATGGGGAAAGAGGATGTCAGAGTCCCTGGGGCTGCAGAGAATGCGGTGTCCTCCGAAGCACGCCTGGGTCCCCCTGGTCAGGGTGGCAGCAGGGGGCAATGCCTGGGCTTTGGGTGCTGGCCCCCACCACGCTGAGCGGCCACGAGCGGGGCTGGCCGGGCGGCCGTTAATGATTAACTTGGGGCCTGGGCCTTGACCTCATGGGCCTCTGAGTAAACAGGCCTGCTGGAGCCTGCTGGGCCCCTCATGGCCTATCCGCCCCCTGACCTCTCCTGCCGTCCTGGTCCTGGCCTCCCTCACCCTCCTTTGCTGCTGAGGTGGAGCAGTGGCAGGCGGTCTAGACGCGCTGGCCTTTCTCACCCCCACCCTGGATCGGCCTACCACTGATTCCTGCCCCTGGCCCCAGCCCATTCTCTTTGGAGCCTTTGAGGTGGGCGTTTCTTCTTGGACTGGGGCTTGTCACTGGGACGTCTCAAACCCTGACCTCAGCCCCTTGTGTCCACACTGCTGGGGCATGTTGAGACCGGCCGCGTGGAGCATGCTGTGTAGACAGTCAGGACCGGCTGTCAGAAGGCCTGTGTTCTAGCTCCAGCTCTGGTCTCACTGGCTGTGTGACCCCTAGACCGTGCCCTGTTTCTCTGAGCCTCAGTTTCCCCATCTGCACAATAAAAAATAGAACAAGAATCCCAGGGCTTTCTAATCTCAGAATTCTAGATGCCAGTCTGGTTTGGAGAGAGACCGAGGATAGGAAAAACATGTGTCCCCACCCTGCGCCAGACGACCACTTCCCAAAGAGTCACTGGGGTGGGCCTCCGAGTTCCTGGCTGCCCCCACTCACTTCCTTCTTCTAGGGCAGCCCCCTGTGTTCCCTTGGAGGACCAGCCCTCAAGCTCTCAGACCAGGGGCTTCAGGCAGGGCGGCCCCTGCCTGGGGCTCTGGAAGTGGGTCATATGACCTGGGCCTGGCCAATGGGTGTCTGCCCTGAGACTTTTGCTGGAAATACTGAGAAAAAATCATTTCTTCTTCCCTAGCAAAGCAGGAGAATGTGAACCCCATGATTATCTTGCTGGGCACAAAGGAAAGGAGAGCTGAGAGACCGACACGGGTTTTGACAATGGAGCCCCAGCTGTGCCCGAAACGGCATCTTCTGGACTTTTCCATGACAAGAACCAGTGAATTCTTTTTCTGCTCAAACCAGTGAGAGTTGGGTCTCTTCCCTGATTCACACATTCACACACTGGACTCACACCATGCAGGCACAGAGGCCACAAATGCACAGTTGTCACGGTTGCATACGCACCGCTAAACATCTGTGGAGAAAATGTGCGCGACAAACAGGGCTGGGGAGGAAACCCGGCTGGCCGCAGTGAGCAAGGGTGGCAAGGGGTGGGAGAATGGGGACCCAGGGTGCCGATCCAAGCTCTCTCCCTGTCACTTCACCCGCCATTTGCCCATCATCCCCACGTCCAGAACCCTCAGCCGGCCATTGTGGATGATGGGCAAATGGCGGCTGAGGTGGGCAGGCTGAAGCTGATTGGCCAGGGACAGACGCGAATGCTCCTGTTCTCACGTGTGCATGCGTTCACTTGCACGCTGAGCTTTGCATGCAAGAAACATGCTGTGGCCCACTCGGGGAGCACTTTCAGCCCCTCCTCACTGCAGAGGCCTGAA
Organism: Pongo pygmaeus; assembly: GCF_028885625.2. NCBI lineage: Eukaryota > Metazoa > Chordata > Mammalia > Primates > Hominidae > Pongo > Pongo pygmaeus. Next base: position 38,458,415 of record NC_072393.2, read on the forward strand.
GCTCAGTGAGTGGGGGGAGGGGTCTCTGGTCAGTTGGGCCCTCCTCCACCCTGGGACTGTGTGGTTCCTGGGAGCTCAAGGGCCACCTGGGTGGGGGCAACCTGAGGAGAAGGGACTGCCTGTTCTCCATTGTGGGATAGAAGTGTCGCCAGGGCCTTCTGCAGGAGCAGAGAATCCTTCCCATTTGGGCCTCCCCAGTTCCCCAAGGAGTGCTGGCCTCATGGGGCCATACTGGGGGAGAGGCTTTGTTCTGGAGCCCAGGCTGCCTTTATGACACTGGGTAGTCCAGGGTCCTAGATGCAGATGGCTTCAGGCATATTGCACATACCACGTGCACACGCAGACACGCACATGCATGCATATGGGCACACGCAGGCACGGCTATCTTGTGTGAGCTCTGCGGATGGAAAAGGAGAGCTTTCTGTGGACAGAGAACAAGGGCGACAGAGGAACCCCTTGGCCCTCCTGGGAAGGCCCCACCCCACATCTTGGCTCCTGCCAGGCCCCTTGGGCTCTAGCCTGGGGAAGGGCTCTCAGCCAGCAGCAGGAATAGCTGGATCAGGTGTCTGGAGATAACCCTGGCTCCCTGCTGCTGGCTAAAAGCCCTTCCCCCAAAGCTCTGTCCTCCGCTCCTGCTTTTCTTCCTCTCCGTGCCTTGCTTTTGGACTTTCAGGCCACATCACATTCCTTTTTCTTTTCTTTCTTTTCTTTTCTTTTTTTCTTTCTTTTTTCTTTTTTTTTGTAGAGATGGGGTCTTGCTATGTTGCCCAGGCTGACCTCCAACCCCTGGCCTCAAGGGATCCTCCTGCCTCGGCCTTCTAAAATGCTGGGATGACTTTGACTCTTTCTCTGCTTCCTCCTGTCTCTGTTGGTCCCAGTTTCTGTCTCTCTAGGGGGGCATCCCAGGAGAGGGGCAAGGTTCAGGCCTCAGGGCTTAAGCCCCTTGGCTGCTGGGCCAGGCCTTCCTCTTTCTGCTGTCTGTCCCCTGCCCTGCTTCCTTACTCTGGCCAGAGCCGACTTGCCCTTTGCCCTGGAGCTACGGCACCTCGGGGGTGGGGGAACTGATGGCCTCACCTCCCCCACCCCCTGCAGCCCCTGCTCCTCCCCACAGGAGTCTGGCCAGAGAGTTGGGCCCTGGGGAGGCCACACAGCCAGGACACATGTCCTGGCCCCAGGCAGAACCCTTGCCCTGGCCACAGAGCCACACCAGCCAGGTCAACTCTGTCCTCTGAAATCCCAGGAGACCAGGGCAAGCCCCCCCCCCCCCTCCCTGGGGCAGCTTCGGACCCCCACTCACCTCCAGGTTGGGAAAACTGACCCCCAGCCCAGGGCAGGAGGCAGGATGTGGAGGGGTCTCTAGCAGAGCTGAGGTCCAGCTGGCCACATCGGGGGAAGGACGACCCTGTACCCTGTCATTCCCCTCACTGTGTGAGGCCCCAGGGAATAGCCTGCCCTGGCAGGGGAATGAGAAGCAGTAGCAGTTTCCCAGCTCTGGAGCATGCTGGGTGGGAGCAGACACAGGGTGTCTGTGGGGGTGGGGAGCAGCCCCTCCTTGCCTAGGCAGTCACTGTCTGGGGGCCAGCACTTCCCACACTTTCTTTTTTTTGAGACAGAGTCTCACTTTGTCACCCAGGCTGGAGTGCAGTGACACGATCTCGGCTCACTGCAACCTCCACCTCCTGGGTTCAAGCAGTTCTCCAGCCTCAGCCTCCCAAGTAGCTAGGATTACAGGCGTGTGCCACCACACCCAGCTAATTTTTTGTATTTTTAGTAGAGACGGGGGTTCTCCATGTTGGCCAGGCTGGTCTCGAATTCCTGTTGATTCTCGAATTCCTGGTGATCCACCCGCCTTGGCCTCCCAAAGTGCTGGGATTACAGGCCGTGAGGCACCACTCCCGGCACTTCCCACGCTCTCAGTGCATTCATTGCTGCTGTCCAGGCCAAAGTCAGCTGGTGCCCACCTCCAGGAAGCCCACTTGGGCTGGACCAGAAGAGAGAGGAGCCTGAAGCAGCCGGCCTTCTTCCCCACCACGCACCGGGACCGGGGTTTCCCCTCACCACACTGATTAGGCTGGAAGTCGGGGGGACAGGGTCAGCTTCCTACTCCTGGAAGACCCCACCTGCCACCCAGCCTGCCTGGGGCTCAGGGCTGCATTGAAAATACCCGACTTTCCACCCCAGAGTCCAGGGCAAGGCACAGCTTCTGATAACCCCTGGGCTGATGTTTGAACAAGGCCCCTGGGAAAAAGTCCTCAGGCCTTACTGAGCCCAGCACTGTCGCTGTTGCTACAGCAGACGACCTGGGGCAACGTCTCCGGAAGCTGGAGAACGGGCAGGTGGGGCAGCCACAAAGAGGGCTCCAGCGGTGTCGGCTGCCTGGGTGTGTGGTTCACTGTGGCTGTGTCCACCTGCTGCCTTCCTCTCTGGGCACCTCCACTGATATCCGGGAGGAGGCCACCTCCAGGGGTTGTGAGCACTCAAATGAGGCAATGTGGGCAAGTGCCTGGCCTGCTGCTTGGTGCACTCTGAACCCTCAATGAATGCAGCCGTCAGCCCTGCTCAGGCTGGCAGGGTTGTGAGGCCTGGAGGATCCAGGTCATCTCTGCAGACCAGGGCAAGGCCTACTGCTGGCCAAGGGGAAGGCTTGGGACTAAATCTCCGCCTTCCTGGCCCCCAGAGTCCACAAGGCACAAATGTGCACTTGCACACACCCCCCCACACACATACACACATACACAGACATACATACACACACACACACACACACACACACACACACCTGGCTTGGCTTCCCATTACCCAGCCACCTGCTGGAAAACCAAGAGCTGTCTCTTGAAAAGGATGATTAAGAACCAGCCTTGACTACTCAAACTGAAACTCCAAACCCTCCTCTGGGGTACTTAGCTCCTCTGGAGCCTGTGGGCGAAAAGCTCTTACCATAGTGGAAAAAATATTCTGCCGAAACGGAAGTCTTCCTCAATTTAGCTGAGTCATTTTCTTGTGGTTAAGGAAGTCCGGGTTACCTCTGGCCCTTCCCCTGATGCCCATGGCCTAGCCAGCTTGGGGGACTCCAGTCCGCACTCCCGCCCTGGCAGGGGGCATGCCCATCCCGGCAAACCTGCAGTGTCCTTGATTGTAAGTCACCCCACTCACCCCGGGCTGCTTCTCACCACTGTTTCCTGTGCTCAAGTGGGAGTCCAGACCCCTGAGAACCAGGATCCAGGGTCACTGATCACCAGGTCACCAGGGGCAGCTCCTACAGGCCTGGGGTCTGCCTGTGCTTCCTGTCGGGGATGGTGGCCCCTTGAGGATGGAGGCCTCCTGTGGATTGACACTGTGCCCCTGTGTCCCCAGCTCGGGCAGCTCTTAGCACAAGGTAGGTATCAGGAGCCCAGTCTCCCAGCATTCAGCAGCTCACAGATCCCCCAAAGAGCCGGTAGCTTGGGATGAGTTCCTAGTTGATGGGCACTGGAAGGGCTGAGCGCCAGGCCCTGCTTAGCTCTCAGACCCAGTTGGGCTCATGGCAACCAGGGATGGAACCTGTTTCATTCTGGATCCCAGGAGTCTGAGTCTGCAGGCCAAGGCACCTGGCTCAGGTGTGGCAGAGCCTTGCCCAGTTGGGGCTCTGGCTGGATGGAGGCTGGTGCTGGTGGGTGCCCCGCCCTGGTTGCAGGTGGCTGCCTCCTCCCTGGGAGACCTTTTGGAAGGTGCCAGAGGCTGTTGTGGGGGAAGGCGGAGAGATGACCGGGCGGGCCACCTGAGTGCCGTGGGGAAGGCCTTGAAGGTGCCAAGTGGTGCCAGTTGCAGGTGGGGCGTGGAGGCCAGCTCTGTGGGTGCTGGGTCCTTCCCATGCGGCCACGCCATGTGCCAGGAACCAGAGACCCCCTGGCTGTGCGTTCCACCGTGGCCCTCCATCTGAGCCCTGGGCTACTGGGGAGGCAGCAGGAGCCCGGGCAGACGGCTCATCTGAGCTCGGCCTTCTGTCAGCTGACAGGGGTCACGTGCTGTCTGGGCTTGCCTGGGGCCTGAGAAATGGGGATGCGGGCAGCCATGGTCAGAGCTGTTGGGGAAATTCAAGGAATGGAAGAGTCAGAGGGAGTTGGGAGGCCATGTCTTGGTGTGTGCGGGGGCATCGAAAGCCCTGCTGGATTTGGGGGATCAAAGGACCGCCACGCGTCACTTGTGGGGTCTCGGGATGATGGGGTCAGGCCTGCTCTTCGCTGGGGAGGCCAGTGGCTAGCAAGGTCTGGGGCTCAGTGAATAAGGCCACGCTTGCAGCCGCCCTTGTCCCAGTGCTTGGAGAACCACCAGGCAGACTTTACCTGCATCCCTGGAAGTGACCTGAAGAGACTGCCGGGCACTAGAGGGGTCTGTGTGGGACTCGGAACCCAAAGGATCAGGTTCACCAAAGCCTGGACTTCCCTGGAGGGCCTCTGACCCCTCTCAGTGGCCGTCAGGCATCTGCCAGCTGGGCCCTGCGGGCTGTGCTGCCCGGCGACTCCAGAGTCCTCCCACACCCACTTGGAATGGGTCCTCCCGTGGCTCTGGCAGCCAAGGTTTGGGAAATTAGGTGAGGGGGGCCTGGGACGAGGGTGAGGAAAGGAACAATTTGTGTTCAAAAGTCATCTTGAAATTTTCAACATATTTTTTTATTTTTCAAAACAAAAGCTCTAAATGTTGGGGCTGGGGGGTGGCGGTGGACCTAGCTTTGTGGGAAGTGAGTCAGATGGCCATAAAATGTGTTTTTCTGAGCCGAGGGGATTATTTTACATCTTGTGGCATGGAGACGCCAGGAGGAAGCCCTCCTCCTGGTCCCTGGTGGGGCTGCCTGCTGCTGGGCCTCAGCACTGATCTCTCTTCTTGAGATGGGGGCTCCTGCCCTTCCAGGACCCCTCATCAGCCCTCTCCCTCCCTGAACTCACATCCCATTCTTTTAGGCAAGAGTGAGGCTGGGAAGGTGGTGGCTTCACGGTGGGGCCTAGTACTGGCTGTACCATGTCAGAGAATCTGGGTAAAGTATGCCTTGGGGACCCCCCCAACCCCTCGTCTGATGGATAGGCTGGTGGCGGGACCACCTCCCAGAGCAGTCACCAGCATGAAGTGAGAGATTTGAGAACGCATCTGCAGGCCGTCAGGGCTCGGCAAGTGGGTGCCCTCCCACCTTCAAGAACATCCTTGAGTGCAGGTGAATGAATGAAGGACAAAAGGGGCAACTAGGCTCTTTGGAGACCCTTCCTAAAGCCAGAGGTGCAGGGGTCCTCCCCTAATCTCCGCTGTCACCGGCATCTTCCCTGGGACCACAGCGGGGCAGTGGTGGCTCAGGGGAAAAGTCATCTTGGAATTTTCAACATATTTTTTTATTTTTCAAAACAAAAGCTCTAAATGTTGGGGCTTGGGGTTGGCGGTGGACCTAGCTTTGTGGGAAGTGAGTCTTCCCAGCGAAGAGGATGCTGAGTCCCCACCTCAGTGACCAGAGACCTCAGAGGGGCTAGGGTCAGGGACTCTAGATGCCCATCAGGACAGGACCTGGTGGCTTCAGAGGCCTCAGGGTACAGGTCCCGCCACCCAAGGCAGGGACTGGGTGGGACCCGTAGGGAGGGCTCCGCCTGGAGCCTCATGCCCTCTGCCTCGCTGGGGGCTGCTGTCCACTGCCATGCATATCCCCTGAACCCTGCCTTCTCTGGGCTGGAGTCACAGGCCCCATGAACAGCCTGGGGTCCAAGGGCCCACGCCGCCTGTGAAGGGAGACCCCTGGTAGCCTGAGTCCGGCAGAAATCGGGAAGAAATCTGGGGCCCAAACCACACTGGCTGATTCCAGAAACCCTCCACCCTTCTCTTGAAGCTGCAGTAAAGTGGTCTCCCTGAGCCATCCCCACTGACCATGGGCTCTGCTTCTTCCTGGGACCAAGGCCAGGCACAGTGGACACCCACTGTTTTGCCTGTCTCAGCATCCATTTCTCTCCTTCCAACCAACACATGGATTTTCCTCGGAGAATCTCCCTCCTCCATGCTCATTCCATGCAGTGTGGGTGGGGCTGAGCCCCCAAACTGTGCGTGTGTGTGTGTGTTGGAAGTGTGGGGTAAGGACGTGACTCAGGACTGGCCAATCAGTGTCTTCCGTGCTCCTGGATACAGTGGCTGGTTCAGTGATAAGCCCATGGTCCAACAGCATCCAATTCTGGAATTTCTAATGGAATGGTTTAGAAATGGAAGCTCTGAGGCTGGGCGCAGTGGCTCAAGCCTGTAATCTCAGCACTTTGGGAGGCCAAGTTGGGCGGATCACTTGAGGCCAGGAGTTCAAAACCAGCCTGGCCAAAATGCCGAAACCCTATCTTTACTAAAAATACAAAAATTAGCCCGGCATGGTGGCACACACTTGTAATCACAGCTACTCGGGAGGCTGAGGCATGAGAATCCCTTGAACCCAGGGGGTCGAGGTTGCAGTTGAGCCAAGATCGCATCATGCACTCCAGCCAGGGTGAGAGAGTGAGACCCTGTCTCAAAAGAAAGAAAGAAATGGAGCTTTAGTCCAAGTTGTTGGGTGTCTGTTTGGAAGCCTTAGTTACTGGGAATCCCCAACAGGTGGCTGAAGCCAGCGCAAAGGATGGCAAAACCAGGAGATGGAATGGGAGAGGACTCCAGATGATGTAATTTGGGCTGCTGGATCCAGCCATGCCTGAAGATGAATCCTGATTGTTTTCCTCATTGTGCCCAGCTCTGTTCCTGAATCTCCATCTAGAGGCAGAATTTTTAGTGAGATGTGTCAGTGTCATGTGCCCTTTTCTGATCAGGCCACTCAAGCTGGGATCCTGTGTGCATTTGTAAGCCGGTTACTGAGAGCTAGAACCTGTGTGGGGTGAGGGGCCTGTCAGGGCAACCAGCACACAGCTGGGCTCACCAGCTACAGGAGCTGGATACGTGGGTGAGAATGGGAGTCAGGTAGCTCACTGCAAAGGCCTGTCCTTGGGGGTGAGTTTGGGAGAAGACTTCATGGGAAGTAGCTCATGATTTTCCAATTATTAAACCTAGAAAAAGAACCAGCAGAACATTCTCTTTGCCTTCATCTTTCTGTCTGTCCAATGGGTACCTTGACACGTCCAGTGCACCGAGTTGTGGGGAACTGGTTAATTTTGTCAGATGTCAGCCTTCCTGACACTGGAATGTAAGCTCCCGATGGCAGAACTCCTGCAAAAAGTGGCTCACTGCTGTGTCTGCAGCTAAGGAGAGCTCTCGGCACTCAGTGAATACTTGGTGAATGAGGAAAAGGCGTGATGCTGTTACTCTCTTTCTCAAAACACTCAAATGCCTTCCTATTGCAGCTAAAATATATAAAAGCTAGACTTTTTGCTCTGCCCTCTAAGTAGAGTGACGGTGTCATTTGTTGAACAAGCAGGGGCATTTTTTTGCAGGTCAAAGGGAATGCTACCAATTAGGCTGGAACAACGGGAGCAAGCCAGAATTATTCCAGGCAAAGTGGGATGCATGCCTTCCCCAGCTCCAAGGCCCCCAGGATGCTGGTTTCTGTCCCAGGCGTCAGCCTCATTTTCTGCCCTCCGAGTCATGGGCCACACTGACCCTCCGTCAGAACTTCGCACTGTTTTTTTCTCTATCTGGAGAAGTCCTTTGAGTGGCTCAGTCTTTTCTGGCACCTCGGTTTCCACTGCACGCCACCTACTCAAAGAACCTACCCAAAGAACTCTTTTCTGACACCCATCCTCACTCAGGCAGCCTCTACCAATAGGCTGTGTTTCCTGTTCCTCATTACATTGGACTCTATGCAGGCAGGCAGAGAGTGAGCGCTGAATTTCAGGGCACAGCTCCCAAGCTTCTGTCATCTTCCGAGTAGGTGCTTGTGTGCCCAGCACGTGTCTTCAAAGGGAAAGTGAAGTGAAGCCAGTGTCAGTGCAGGAGTCGGGTGGGAGGGGAGGAAAGACAAAGGAAAGGCAAGAAGAAATGAAGCCTGTGGCAGAGAGGCCAAGTCACAGCTCTATGCACAGCTTCAAAACCAGTGAGTCCACTCCAGAAATCAGATGCACTTTGACCTCAATCACTGCGGCACCTCTTTTTTTTTTTTTCTTCTTTTGCACTCTTGTCCCCCAGGCTGGAGTGCAATAGAGCCATCTCGGCTCAATGCAACCCCTGCCTCCGGAGTTCAAGTGATTCTCCTGCCTCAGCCTCCCAAGTAGCTGGGATTACAGGTGCCTGCCACCACACCCGGCTAATTTGTGTATTTTTAGTAGAGATGGGGTTTCGCCATGTTGGTCAGGCTGGTCTTGAACTCCAGGCCTCAGGTGATCCACCCTCCTCGGCCTCCCAAAGTGCTGGGATTACAGGCATGAGCCACCACACCCGGCCTGGGGCACCTCTTTTAAGACGTGTTTGGAAGCGGCATTTGAATACAGATTGTAAAGCCTCTGCCTGCCCCGCCCCATGGCTGGAATTCCTGTAGACATATGCAGGGATTGTGCAGCCAGAGAGGCCACCACATACGTTCCTCATTTTCCCGATTTCCTCTGTCCTTGCTGCTATTGGGGCTCTGTAACACTGTCCCAGCTGTGTTTGTCATTTGGCTCTGGCTCTGCGTGCACACCTGTGGGTGTTTGTTTATAGAATGCAGACACCACCCCTTTGGCTGCCACGAGGGACTGGCCCCCCTCCAGGATCCCCAGACAAATTTGCTTCTCTGCCTTCTAATTTTTTTTTTTTCCTTTTCGAGACAGGGTCTTGCTCTGTTGCCCAGGCTCACTGCAACCTCTGCCTCCTGGGCTGAAACGATCCTCCAACCTCAGCCTCCCAAGTAGCTGGGACTACAGGCATGCACCACCATGCCCAGCTAATTTTTGTATTTTTAGTAGAGACAGGGTTTCACCATGGTGCCCAGGCTGGTCTTGAACTCCTCGCCTCAAGTGATCCGCCCACCTCAGCCTCCCAAAATGCGGGGATTGCAGAAGTGAGCCACCGCACCCGGCCTTCTCTGCCTTCTTTAAAGCAAAAGGACTGGAGTAGCAGGGATCACTCAGGGTCCCGGCTGAAACCAAACTCACCCCTGATGATTCCAATAAAGGGATATTAACCATGGGGCCAGTTTATGGAGGTGTGAGCAGGGGTAAGGGAATGAGGATGGGATGCTGAGGCCCCAGAAGCTGGCCATGGCAACCATCATCACCACCTATCAGGCTGAAGGGGCGAGGGGAGGAATCGATGCTACTGGATCCTCGTGGAGGGCGGAGAACAGGCCACCTGACAGGGGTTGTAGTCTTGGGGGTGCAGATGGGGCATGGACGCAGAAGAGAGCGGAGAAGAAACACCGCAGCCTCTCTCTCCTTCCTCCGTCTGATTTCCTGCTGGTGCCGCCCATTGGCCAAACCCAACAGGAAGCCAGACGGCCTGGGAGGCCCTGTGTGCGGCCCACACAGAGCAGACTCCAGGGCCCAGGGCAGGATGTAGAGGGGATGGGGGCAGAAAACCAGCACAGGAGGGTAAGGCAACCGGGAACAAGTCTATGCTCAGTCTTGGTGCAAATCTACTTTTCTGTGGCTCCATCCACCTCTGGCCACAGAGCTTCCTCACTGGGCTGACAGAGGTCCTTTTGCTGGTCACGACCCATGCTCCACACACCAGCAGAGTGATCTTAATAAGCAAACCTGGCCTGGTACGGTGGCTAAGGCCAGTCATCCCAGCACTGTGGGAGGCTGAGGGGAATGGATCGTTTGAGACCAGCTTGGGAAGCACAGCAAGACTCCCTCTCTACAAAAAATTAAAAAGTTAGCTGGGTATGGTTGGACATGCCTGTAGTCTCAGCTAGTTGGGAGGCTGAGGTAAGAGGATCGCCTGGGCATGGAAGGTCAAGGCTGCAATGAGCTATGATCATGCCACTGTACTCTAGCCTGGGCAACAGAGTAAGACCCTGTCTCAAAAACAACAACAACAACAAACAAACAGAAAGCAAACCTGTCCTCCATGTTCTCTATGGCTCCTGTTGCTCTTGGGATATTGACTAAACTCTGAACCCCTGCGTGTGAGAGCCTGTGTAGTCTGACCCAGCTGACCCTCTGACCTCACCTCTTGTCCTCCACCTCCCTGTACCCCCCACTCCCTGCTCTGTGCACTATGGCCACACTGGATATTTTTCAGGACCTAAGAATGTCATGCTCCTTCTCAATTCTGAGTTTTGTATATGCTGTTCCCTCTGCTGGGATTCTTTTGATCCAACCCCAACTACTTATAAATACCACTTCAGATCTTCAGATCTCAGCTTAAGAAAACACACCCCTAAGAGTGACTTCCCTGAGTCTACAAAGCAGGTGAGGACTCTGGGCAGACACTCTCACCACCCCTGAATTTCCTTACTTCACAATATGTGTCACAACTGCAATTAGCTAATCAATTGTGTCACTCTCTGTTTACTGTCTGTCTCCCCAGAGAAACTAGGAGCTCCCCAAGATCCTGGTCTGTCTGTCTGTTTCACTGCTGTGCTCACAGCACAGTGCCTGGCACATAGGAGGCACTCCACCAACATTTGATGAATGAATGAAAGGAGGACTTCCAGTTCCCAGTACAGGCACACTTGATTATTTGGGCTTATCCTCTTGCTGTAAATAACAGCTGGATTAAAAAAAAATTAAAATGTATTAAAAGGAAGGAAGGGAACCACCAGGCCAAAATTGAGGAGAAAAGGAATCCAGACAGGTGAGCAAGAGAAGAAGACACTTTTTCCCTGGGACACATTCTGCACGCCAAAAATGCAAATCTTGTTTTGATAGCCTCGTGGAATGAAAGAGACAGAAATCAAACTTTGGGGCTCATACAAGGTGGGGCATATAATAGGACACCCATCCCATGTTGATGCAGAACTTCAAAGGGCTACACCCTCGGGATAAAGGTGAACCAGAAGTAAACCAGAAGAAAACCAACCCTCATATGAACTTCCAATCAAAGTTCTCATCTCCTGGATGGGATAGGGACCACTAAACCTTAATAGTTGATTAAGGTGGTCCTGGAATGTCAGTATTCCTCGGTGTTTGGCAGGAGAAAATGAAAAATGATCTCCAGTGGAAGGCACCTTTGTCCTAAATCTTTCTTATAAACGATTTATCAAAACAATGACCAGCACATAGTCAAAGATAATCAGACACACACACAAGACACTGTGAGTAAAAATTGGAAGAACTGATACACAGGCTTCAAATTATTGACTATAAAGTAATTGTGCCTATGATGTTTAAAGAAATAAGACATGCTTAAAAATAACTGCAGAAATGGGAATCTATAAAAAGTGAAATATCAGATCTGCAAAAGAATCAAGTAGGATCTCTAGAAATGAAAACTACAATAACCAAGACCAAGAACATCAATGGACAGGTTTAATAGATTAAACACAGCTGAGAAGAGAATTAGTAAACTAGAAAGGATGTCAGAAGAAATTATCACAATTGTAGTACATAAAGACAAAAAGAAAATACAAAAGAGAAGATATGAGATAAAGAATAAGACCTAATATATTTCATATTTTCCTTGAAGGTGAGGAGAGAGGAAATGGAGTGGAGCCATTGTTTTAAGGATGAATATGGGTAAACATTTTCTGGAACTGATACGTGACTGCGTGAGAAGAAGCACTGAGTCATTGTGCCTTGGTGACAATCAATCCATCTCCATGTTTCAGACAACCTAGAATTCAAAACATACTAATGGGAGATTCTGGACCTAGTCTACTCTTGGCCAAAGGCCACAGTGTTGTACAATACCAAGTAAAATATAGCAAATGACACATGAAAACAAGATCAGGAGTGAGAAATCAACTCTTGCCTGTCTCCTGCCTCTGTGGTTCACCCCTGCCTTCTTAGGAACTATTTGGGCCACTCTGAGATGACTACAGCTGCGTCCTCCTGTCCCTTCTTCCCTCCCATGGGCCTTGCTGACCAGCACTAGGAGATAGCAAGACAACATTCCACAGGCAACTGGGGGTCCAATGGCATGAGTGGGTGGGTGAGGAATGCCTCTCTCCCACCCTGATTCAGTGCTGATGCTGACATCTTCCTCCTAGGCGCTGTTCCTCTTCTGTCCACCGACCTCTGTCTCCCCATTCTGTGCCTGGGCCCTTAGGGGTGCTTGGTGGAGACTCATTCACTAGCTGACTGATATGAATTGGTCCAAAGGAGCACCAATGTCCCTTGCTTCCCAGCACACCAGCATCACTTGGGACCTGGCTGTCAAAGACCTAGGAGCTGGGCTCCAGGGGCAGGCAGGCTATTACCCAACCCTGGGTCCTACCATCCTCTACCTCCCAGCCTTGTGCTTTCTTGGACGGGCGAGTGATCTGGCTGGCAGGTGGGTAGGTTGTTTGTGACTCATGCTCCCCACCTTGGTGGCCAGGTGGCCTGGTCCCTGGCCTCCTCATGGTGACTCGTCCTGGAATCAGGTTCTCGCAGTTGCTCTGTTCTGGAGGGACACCATTCATCATCTTGCCTCTGGTAATCTCGGCACGCCTCTCAGACATGCTCAAACAGAGAGGCTGCCAAACCTGTGCCGGGTCACACAGCAGGTGTGTGATGAGGCCAGGGCGCACACACAGTCCCACACCCCCAGTGGGCAGGAAGGCAGGCCCAGCCCTTGTGTAACCAGCGTCAGGGCCTGGGCGCTGTGAGCAGCTTCATGGTGGAGCTCAGGGAGGCCCTGGTCCCACCCTTGTCCTCAGGCATGTGCCAGATTCCTCCACCCCCAGCAGCAGGTCCCTCCAGGCCCCTGTGCTGGGCAGGACACCAGTCCCGGGGCAAAAGCAGAGAGAGGTGGCCAAGTGGTGGTTGATCTCCCAGGCCCTGATGAGCGAAGCCTGGGGTGTCATATGGTCTCCCAGATCTGGCTCTGCAATGTCTCGGACATGCCGTTTGATTTTGAAATTCTCAAAGATGTTCCAAACAGCATGCAGTTGATTTAATTTTTTAAATTGAAAACTAAAGGAAATTGAGTTGAGGAATGTTGAGTGGAGGCAGTGGCGGGAGGTGTGATGGAATTGAGCCAATCATGAGGGCACTGGGGAAACAGGAGCATTCCACTCCCCTGGGTGGATTTGGGGGTACAGAGGGTTAAACTACCCCACTGGATGGGGAGTCTAGGAGCTCAGGTGCCACTCCTGCCTGTGTTCCAGCCCTGGTCTTATCACTGCTCCCGGTGAAAAGGGTCCCTGAGGGGCCTAGGCTCTATGGCACTGGGCACCTGGCTGGGGCACCTCCCGGGATGCCTGGCTCCTGGGTGAGCGGCTGGGACCCTGAGGAGTCTGGTGCTTCCCAGGGAGGCAGAGGAACCCAGAGCAGGCTGCTGTCCCTCCAGCGTGGCTCACACACTCCCCAGGCAGCGCTGCCCCACATAGCAACATCATTGCTTTGCTCAAGATGCTCATCTCACCTCTGACACATTTCAGGCTTGGAGCCATCGTCCCCACCTCCCCTCGGCTCAGGGGCCTGGCCTGTGACTCACGCCTCCACCTCTCCCACACAAGATTGCTCCTTGAACAAAGGAGCCCAGGCCTTGGTGAACTTGGGAATTGCACTTGAGGAGACCCTGAGCCCCTGGGTCTGACCCCTCCAGCCCTGCGTTGGCCTTGAGATTGCATGCAGGTGGCACGTGGCTGCACCTGCACCAGCACCCCCACATCGCCCCTCTCCCCGGTTGCTCTGGGAGTCACCCACACCCCAGCCTCTCCTCTCTCCTGCTGCCCTGCACCGAGCCCAGGTGATCCGCAGGGTGAAGGAGCCAATGATTTAAGACCTCCCAGCCCCTCTTCATAATTGTGGCCCTCCTTTGCTTTGGCAAGTGGAATCCAACAGCTTCCTGTGCTTGAACAGGGAGACGAAGGGGCCCAAGAGCTGCCTGCCTTCCTTGCCTGAGGAGTTTGCTCATTAACTTGAATTACCCTCGTGGTAGCATTCCTGGCAGGGCAGGGAAGAACAGGGTTGGTTTCTAGAAACTTTTCCTGTTGGCGGCCCCGGCGCTAGGGAAGCTAGGCTGAAGCCTCCTCCTACCTGCCTTCGTGTCCCTCTTCCAGGACACCCCAGGACCCCAGAAGCTTCCCTGATTGTTGGAAGCCCTGCCTGGGTGGCTCTCCTGCAGGGCTCACACTGACCTCCTGGGCCCGAGCTGGGTTGGGCAAATGGAAACCGGCTGTGATGCCAAGTGCTGAGATGACGCAGTTGGGAAGTGAGGGGGCAAGGGAGCAGGATGTGTCTCCCACCCCTGACACACACAGCACATGTCTCTGGCTCTCTTCTCACCAGCAAGGGGAAGGCAGGATCCCCACCCTCGCCCCTTTACTTGCTGAGGTCACAACCTTGCAAACAGAAGTTAACTGGGAGGCCCTTGGGGCCGAGGACTCTCTCAGGACCTGGGGAGGCTGCCACCCCAGTGAGAATACTTGTTCTCTTTTGAACTCCCCATGGGTCGTCACCTGGGATTCTGCACTTGTATGAAGAACATTAAAACAAATCTTGCAGAGATGGGGGTCTGGCTATGCTGCCCAGTCTTGTCTCAAACTCCTGGCTTCAAGCCATCCTCCCACTTCGGCCTCCCAAAACGCTGGGATTACAGGCATGAGCCACTGCGCCTGGCCCACGAAGAGCATTTTACTTCGACAAGCAGACAGGGCACCTGTGCCTGCTCATCTGAGTGTCGTACAGGGTTTGACCACTGTGCTTAGCCTTCAAAGTCACTGGCAATGGGGCTCTGCCCCCAGAATGAGCTCATTAGTGTCTTCTAAGCAAATGAAAGGCATCCTTTGTGGGGGGGGGAGGGGTTGTGGAAATCTAAGCAACATTAAAATGACTTCAGTTCTTTGGTTATTTGGAACAAGCATTTTGCCCTAAATTCTTAAGAAGGCTGTCTCCTTCCACAGTGTTTTTCAGGGACCAAGGTGTGCCCTAGCCTCCCACTCTGCCTTCTGCCCCAGCACGTGGGAATCATTAGCTGGAGCCAAGTGTCTCACAAGCTTTCCCTGTTTACGTTTCACAACTCCATGACATGCTACTTGTTTTGCATACATTTTGCATAAAAGGAAACTGAAGCTCGGAGAAACTGACAGACTCCGTGTGGGGCCACCCAGTCAGCAGGAGGCAAGGCCAGGATTTGGTTTCATGCCAAGATGGCACGGCCCTCTTCCTATGGGCCATCCTCATCATGGGACGGGAGAAATGGGAAACGCCTCCTTGTCACCCGTGAACAAACTGCTTTGCTCCAGAAACCAACTCAGCACACACCTCAAGTGTGCACTGTGTCAGGGCGCCTGGGCTTCACTTACGTGTCCAGTACGAGACTGAAGGCCCACTGTGAGCCACGGTTCTGTAGCCTTCAGCTCCATGCCCAATGGTCCTGGCTCCAGGCAAGTAGCACTTGCGATGCTGAATGAGGCATATATTTCAGCATGACAGACCACAGTGCCTTCAAATTGTTCCTGGATAAATCCTTTGTCCTGTGGCCTCCTGGGCGAAGGCCAATTAAACAGCTGCCAGGTAGGGCTTATTCCCTATAAATCAGTGGGAATGTGGCCACATGAATTTTAAATATCAGATTAAAATCAAATTAGTGGGAAAATTTGGAACAAATTGCCTTCAAGTACAGTGAATGAGTCTATTTTTAAAACGCTGCCGCACCAGGCAAAAGAGTGAAGCAAACACACATTTCCTAACAGCGAGCAGACACCGTGCTGGGAGTGATCTGTCATGCTTAGTCACGGTAATTGCTCTAGCAAAACTCAGGAATCAAATAAAACGTGTTTGCAAATTGTAAATCGCTCCAGGAGGCTACTTCGGATGGGTCCTAACCTGATGCTGAAGGTCACGGCGGCTCCCTTTGGAGCAGACACCCAGCCCTGACGCCCCCTTGACCTATCCCCACTCCCTTTCTCTGAGCAGGGGTTGAGCCGGCTGAGACCATTGCCCAACATGTGCACGGGAAAGGCCGCCGTAAATCAGCCACATTTCCGCATCTGCGGGAGGGCATGGCATTCTTGGGGGTGCCGGGGAGGGTGCTCTGGTTGGCTGGAGGGAGGTGAGGGACTCTCCGAGGCCTCCGTGGCCGAGGCAGAGAAGAAATGGCGGTGGTGGCACAGGGAAGAGAGGCTGTGTTTCTGGTGAAAGGTTGGGCTGCCATTTGGCTGAAGAAAAGATCTTCAGATCCAAGAGGGCTTGGGACAGGCAGTGATGGCTCCCTCAAGCCCCGTCCAGGTCCCTGGGTGACATGTCCTGGCTCTAGGCCACCACATTTGGTCCCTAGCATCCCCACCCTCAGGCTGTAGTCCCTCAATAACAACCTTGCCAGTCGTCCTAGAGTGGAGATAAGAGGAGAGACACAAAGCCCTGAAATAGCTTTTAAAGCAGAAATGTGGCCGTTCTTGTTCCCCCGTGCTCACCTGCGGCTCCTGCAGCTTGGGGGCAGACAGGGCTCTTTCTCCCCTATCCTGTCCCCTCTTTTGGAAATCTTACTTCCTCCCCACACAATCTCCTGCAGAGCATGACTTGTCTCTCTGGGGCCTGGCCAGACCTTTGATTCTGGTGATAAACTAATCACATGAAGGCAGGGAAGATTATCTAGGACTGGATGGGTTACCTTTCTTAGGATTCTTGCATGTTAAAAGTAACTTCAGGGGCCGGGTGCCGTGGCTCATGCCTGTAATCCCAGTGCTTTGGGAAGCTGAGGAGAGAGGGTCGCTTGAGCCCAGGAGTTCCAGACCAGCCTGGGCCACAAAGTGAAACCCCTTCTCTACAAAAATATTTGAAAATTAGCCTGGTGTAGTGGCATGTGCCTATAGTCCCAGCTACCTGACCTCCTTGAGTCCAGGAGGTGGAGGTTGTACTCCAGCCTGGGCAACAGAGAGAGACCCTGACTCAAAAAAACAAAACAGGCCAGGCATGGTGGCTCACGCCTGTAATCCCAACACTCTGGGAGGCCCAGGAGGGTGGATCACCTGAAGTCAGGAGTTGGAGACCAGCCTGGCCAACATGGTGAAACCCCTGTCTCTACTGAAAATACAAAAAGTATCTGGGTGTGGTGGTGTGTGCCTGTAATCCCAGCTACTCGGGAGGCCGAGGCAGGAGAATCACTTGAACCCGGGAGGTGGAGGTTGCAGTGAGCTGAGAATGCACCATTGCATTCCAGCCTGGGTGACAAGAGTGAAATCCCACCTCAAAAAAAAAAAAAAAAAAAGCCAGGCGCAACGGCTCACGCCTGCAATCCCAGCACTTTTGGAGGCCAAGGTAGGCAGATCACTAGAGGTCAGGAGTTCGAGGTCAGCCTGGCCAACATGGTGAAACCCCATGGCTACTGAAAATAAAAAAAAAAAATTTAGCCAGGCGTGGTGGTGCATGTTTGTAATCCCAGCTACTTAGGAGGCTGAGGCAGGAGAATCACTTGAACCTGGGAAGCAGAGGTTGCAGTGAGCTGAAATTGCACCACTGCACTCCAGCCTGGGCAACAGAGCGAGACTTTGTCAAACAAAACAAAACAACAAAGTAACTGTAGAAGCTGCAACTCAGTGGGCCACCACGGGGGAGCCTTATTTATTGTGCTCTTGCGTTGCCTCTGACAATGGTGCGGCTTGCTTGGTGGACCTTGGGCCAACCCAGTGGACCCTTGGATAGAAAGGAGAGGGTGAGGATGTCTTGTAAAGAAGGAGAGAGATCCTTGCATTCAAACACGTATGTTCAAGATCTGCATAGCCAGACACTGAAAGTCTGCTGCGGCCAAGTTCTGTAGGAGGCCAAGACAGGCAGGAAGGACCCCAGGAGTGGTCATTTGATTTGGCTTTAGGAGCTAGTGTGACCTTGGGGAGAAGAGTTTCCAGGGAGGACAAAGGTGGAGGATGAGGTCGAAGGGACAGTGAGGATGAGTGTCAGAAAATGGCTCTCTGACCACAAAGGATGTTTCTTAAACAAGCTAGTTTCCCACCCCAGCTTGATGGCTGCAGGAGAACTACGTCTTTAAGTCAGGTGAGCCTGCAGACAAGTCTGAAAAACGGGGCTGCTATAGAAGAGTCTCACTTCTTGGCTCTGCCTAGAAAAGGCTTTGAATTTGTAGAGGATTCTTTGCCTGTCGCCCTGGTCCAGCCTCTTCTGGGCCCCTCGAGGCAGCCGGGCAGTGTAAACCCTGTGCCCCGCTGCCCCAGCAATCATGCCGGCTTTTGAGAGCTCAGCTGGTCTTGCTCAAAGTGTCTACCACTTTGCATTCTGTTTTTTCTTATTCTTGAGACAGGGTCTTGCTCTGTTGTCCAGGTTGGAGTGCAGTGGTGTGATCATAGCTCACTACAGTCTCCAACTCCTAGGCTCGAACGATCCTCCCACCTCAGCCTCCTGAGTAGCTGAGACTACAAGCATGTGACACCACACTTGGATAATATTTTTGGTGACAAACGGTCTCACTACGTTGCCCAGACTGTTCTTGAACTCCTGGGCTCAAGCAATCCTCCCACCTCAGTCTCTCAAAGTGCTGGAATTACAGGTATGAACCACTGCACCCAGCCTTTGCATTGTAAGGGGAGTTTCTGGGGTTCAGGCCTACTGGAGTTCCCCAACACTGTCTTCTGCTATTGTCGAGCACAGGCAGCGGATGTGGGCACAGCAAATGGAGAGAAAGGATGTCTATGCCAGCCAAACCCGGAGAGGCCTGTTCCTAGTGGGTGGGGCCAGAAGGCTAGAAAAATATAAATAAAAACAAACCGAAGGGAAGCAAAGCTCTTGGGTGCCAGAACGGGGCTGGCCAGGGCTGCAGCTGTCTGAGTAATGGGTTCCACATTTGTCTGGCTCGGTCTGCAGCCACCAGGATCCAGGGTGCACTGTGGGCCTTGCAAGGGCTGGAGGGGACAGTCCAGCTGCAGCTGGACCTAGCATACCCTTACGGCGGCCCCATCGCGGGCCGCCACAACAGGGTGGAGATGTCGCTGCGAGCTTCCACTTCGGCACCCCAGCTTCCCTCCCCCCACAGCCCCACCCCTGCCTGGGGCTCCTGGGTTCCCCCGGCCAACACAGATTGTTCGTGTTATTAATGCCGTTTCCCAGAGATTCCATCTGGCTTTTTAATTGCTCTGGGATGGGGCTAGGATGCTTTGATAGTGAATCGGTATCTTCCCTGGGCCTCAGCTTACGTCAAACACTCCATCCGCAGAGAGGGGCGTAGGGTAGGGGGAGAGGTGGGGTTGTCCAGAGAGAAGAGATAGCAAGAGTGTTTCACAGAATCAAGAAAGCTTTCAAAGGTGCTAGTGGGTTAATTTTATCTAAAGAAAGGAAAAAGAGGCCTGGCAGGGTGGCTCACGCTTGTAATCCCAGCACTTTGGGAGGCTGAGGAGGGAAGATCACTTGAGGCCAGGAATCCTGAACCAGCCTGGGAAACACAGCGAGACCCCCATCTCTACGAAAAATAAAATTAATCCCAGCAGCTACTTAAAGGCTGAGTAGGAGGCTGAGGCAGGAGGATTGTGTGAGTTCAGGAGTTTGAGGTTGCGGGAGTGGTGACTGCACCACTGTACACCATCCTGGGTGACAAAGTGAGACCCTGTCTCTAAAAGAAGAAAAGAACAGAAAAGCCTTCCCCTCCTCACTAGTATAGGAAAGAAACAGCTGGAATATCAACACCGTCTAGGCAAGGACTCTGCCTCATGCCTGGAGAAGGCCTGTGGGTGCCTTGGAGGCCCCTCTTGGCTAAACAAAGTCAGGGGTTTCTGCTATCCTTTGTCCTTCCCCATGAGTGGCCCCCTCCCCTCCTGTGAGATCAGCAGCTCCTGGAGGAGGCCTGGCAGGTTCCTGCCTGGGAAGGAGCAGGTGGGAGAGCTGGGAGGGGCAGACACTCCTCACCAGGCCCAGTGGCTCATCGCAGGTGTCAGGGCCAAACCCCACATTCACAGATTCCCAGGAGATCCAGGAGATAAGAGTAATATCTGTGACAGCACTAAGCCATCAGGATGCATCTGGCAGCAGAGGAGATGCCTCCCTCCCTTCTACCCTTGCCCTTTCCTTGAAGGCCAGCTAACCCTGAACAGTGCTGTCACGGGACACAGGGCTCAGGAGTGGCACAGCAAGGGGGGCGAGGTCCCTGTAGTCAGGTGCTACATGTCAAGGGGAGATCAGGGCAAAGGAGAAGCATCCAGGCATCTTGGGACTGGGGCCAGCAGGAGGCCACCCTCTCCAGGTATTTCATCAAAGCTGCTGCCTCCAGAAAGCCCTCCCTGGTGGATCCTGTTCACACTCTGAGCTCCCCTTCATTGCACTTGGCAACCTTAAACCACAGCTTAGGGCCTCAAGGGTGTGAGCTCCCCGAGAGCCAGAGCAGAGTCGGCTTGTTCCCAGCCCAGTGCCCCATCTTTGGTGCAGGCCCTGGCATACAGTAGGCATCCGATAAATACTTGAGATGTGTTCAGTGCTGGGCTCTTGGAATGGTTCTTCCTGAAGGCTGTAGTCAGGAGGGGAACTGTGAGGAACCCTGCAGGAAGCGGTGGGTGGCCAAGAGTGACTCTGTTCCCGGGAGGCCCCTACAGCTGGGCACGGGGTACATGCTGGGCAGGTTCACCCCATGCCGCCCAAAAGACCTTCCTCCCCTCTACTTTGGCCCCCGCTGGGGGCCTCGCCCTCCTCATCCCTTTCCTGGGGCTGGATGTGATTGGATCCTTCTTGTCCCTAACAAAGCCCGCCCTGGAACTCAGGACCAGGAGGAGGACTCGGGGTAGGAGGGATCCCTTCCGGAGCCGACAGCTTTGAAAGAGGAAGCCCCTAGCGGGCTGGCACAGCAGAGAGGAGGGGAAGGAGTGAGGGCAGGAGGGTCGCCCCGCCCCACCCCCTCCCGTCGAAGGACCTGTTCTGGGGGGAAACGGGGAAGCCAGGGATCAGCCCCCTCAAACAAGAAAAACTGGAATTAGCACTGAACTCAGAGGGTTTGCTGGGGCTTAGCAAGCTGTGGCCTGCCCCAGGCCTCTGGGCACGCGGCGGGGCTCTGCCTCCTCTGTTCCCAGGGTGGCGGGGCAGGCGCCGCCTCCTCACTGGGCTCGTGGCTTTTCCTCTGCCAAGGGCGGCCGTGGGTGAGGAGGCGGCCAGACACAGGACAGAGCGGGGGGCCGGAAGGGGTGCCAGCTAACCACGCAGGCAGGTAAAGCTAAGCTTCCAGAGTGTAAAAGGAATGTGTAATTTCTCGAAAATGCCCCAGCCCGCATTGGCACACACAGTAAGCCACTCAGTGAACATTCTCTCGGTACAGAGTTAAAAAAAAAAAAAAAGTGCAATTTATCTTTTACCCTCTGTGAGGGTAAAATCTGAAAAGCACCATCAGCCTCCTGGGCCTCTTCCTCCCGGGCCTTGTTAGTTCAGGGATAAGGGCTGCCCTCCCTTGCTTGGCTGTCACTGCTGCTAAGGGTGTGCCGGAGTGCCTGACCTTACAGGGTGCTCGTTGGGGTTGGGGGCACACCAGCACTCAGTCCTCTGCTGGGTCCGGGATGAATGCAGTGGGGAGTGTGGATGCTGGGTCGGTTCTTGAACAGCCAGTGTGTGGGGCAGGACCAGACCCCTGTTGCAGGCCTGCCTCGGTCCCCTTTCTTGTGAGGGCTGGGGCTGGGCAGGTGTGGAGGGCTGGATGGAGGGGTCTCTCTCTTCAGGCTGCCTTCGGGCCTCACAGGGGTAGGGCGTAGCCACATGGTCGAGGGAAAGAGGAGAGGGTTGGAGGGTCCTACCACTGGAGGCCTCTTCCTGCTGGCCGAGGGTCCTGCTGGAATCTGGAGCTGCGGTGTGTGTGAGTGAGGCTGCCCAGGCTGGAGCTGTAGGGGATTTGTAAGGAAGTCTGCACAAAGGGCTCCTTGAGCCTAGGGCTGCTAAGCCAGGCCTGCCCCTCAGGCAGAGGACTCCCTCTCCTCCTCCCAGGGGCAGATAAGAAGCCTTGCCAAGGCCTCAGCCCCGTAACCCCTTCAGCCCCCTCCTCTGACCCCAAGAGACTGCCTTCAGGCTCTGGACACACTCCGTTTGGAGCCTTGTCCTCTGCTATTTATTTGTCTTGCCTGGGGAAGTAAGTCACCCCCTTAGCGTAAGAGGGGCTCAGGATGGATGGAGAGCTCATGAAAGTCAGGATTGCTGCCAGGGAAAATGCTGTATTATTTACAAATGTGACCTGGCCCACAGACAACCTTGGAAGTAGCTTCTTTCTGGTTTTAAAAAGACACCGACATTGACTTTGATATGTTTATATTATAGATATAATACATAAAACATCTAGGGTGAGACTCTACGTTCTCCCCAAAAGAAGAGAACCAAGCCGTCCTTCCCTGCTCCCAGCCCCAGTGATGCGTTGGCGGGAGGCCACCTCCCTTCCCGACCAGAAGCCAGGGCCTCTGGGGGACAAGCCTTGTGGGCAGCCCAGGCCGGAGGGGCTGGGGAAAGCTGAGGGCAAAGGAGAACCCCCCTCACCTCATTGGTCCCCCAGGATCAAAAGTAATCCCAAAACCAAAAGGAAAGAGTCTCAGACCCTTCCCCCAGCTGCCGACGGAGAGTCTCATTTTGGCAAGTATCCGAGCAAAACCAAAACAAAACAAAAACCAAATAAAATGGTGGTTTAGCAAAGACGCGCACATTCACATTGCACAAGGCACTGCTGGGGCACAGAGGCCAGATACAAGTGTTGATATCGGCTGATAAAGCAAAATATTTGGAAAGCTTGTCATAACTCCGGTCCCTCTGGGATGGACTGATCGTGCTTTGTGTTCCTAGGCAATGCTGACGGCATACAGTACAAACAAGGCTGAGGGTCCCAGTGGCCCTTCACCCCCCCATGCCTGCCCCACAGCCAGATCTCTAGGTCTCCCTCTCCCACCAGGGGTATACATCCTCAGAGCTGACCCACGACCTAGCTTTCTGGTCTGACTCGGGGTGGGGGCTCCCACTGGTCACCTGGTGATCCCCATCTCAGTGAGTTCCGCCCCAAGGGGAAGCCCAGCCTATAGCAGGCTGGGGTGGGGTGTGTGCGGAGGGAGGTGGGAGAGGCGTGGAACTAGAGACCCTCCACCTTCACGTAGAACTAGGGGAACAACCTTAGGTTCCAAGCCCCAAGTCCCTGTGTTTCCACCCTTTTCTAAGGACAGGCGTGGAGGAGCGGCTGGGGCTGGCGGGTTTGTCGGGATCTCAGCTCCCTGAGCCCTCCTCCTGCCACGGGCCTGCTCCCCTCCTTCTCTCATGGGGGTCTGCTGTAGCCTCGGGAAGGAGGCAGGAAACCTCCAAATAAAATGACAAGGCACGATTTGCTCCCCCTACTCGGTAGGCATCGGAGCGGTGAGTTTGCATCTCCAAGGCACAAGGTTATCCTTAATACTAGAGTTGCTGGGCTCCCAGCTCAGCCCCAAGAATTCTCCCCTCCTCGCAGGGAGAAGCCACCGCCTGGCCCCCTCATCTTAGACGCACCAAGTCCCGCGCAGAGGAAGGGAGGGGACACGCGGAGCAGGCCAGGCTTTCAGGAGGCACCGGAATCTCCTAGTCCTGGCTCGCACGGCTCGGGCAAGCCTCGAGATCCGGCGACCCCAAACCACTCCCTGGGTCCCCGCCGGAGGCTGGCCCAGGGCGGTCCCACAGCCGTGCGCCTCACGCGCAGTTGCCCATGGCCTTGACCAAGGAGCTCTCTGGCAGCTGGCGGAAGATGCCCCGCAGCGTGTCCAGTTCGCGGCTTAGCTGTTCCACCCGCTTGCGCAGGCGGTCATTGTCACTGGTCAGCTCCAGCACCTTCTGCTGCGTCTCCACGTTGCGCTGCTTGGCCTTGTCGCGGCTCTTGCGCACCGCGATGTTGTTGCGCTCGCGCCGCACCCGGTACTCGTTGCTGTTCTTGTCCACCGACTTCTTGGCCTTGCCCGCGCCGCTGCCGCCACTCGCGCGGAGGTCGGGGTGCGCGGCGCCCAGCCCCTTGAGCGCGCTGCCGGGGCCCTGCAGGCCGGCGGCACCGAGCGCGGGCGCGGGGTGCGGGCTGGGCACGGGCGTGGGCGGCGGCGTGGGGTGACCCGGCTGCAGGTGCATGGTGGTCTGGCCGCAGTGCGCGATCTGGAACTGCAGGTGCGGGGCGGCCAGGTGCGCGGGCGGCGGGTGCGGGTGCGAGGGCGGCGGCGGCGGCGGCGGCTGGTAAGGGAAGAGGCCGGCCAGCGCCAGCTGCTTGGCTTCATCCTCCTCGCGGGGCTCCTGCTTGATCACCAGCGGCCGCAGCGCCGGCGCCCCGACGCGCTCGTACAGGGGCTCCAGCCTGCCGTCCAGGTAGCCGGCGGCCGCGCAGCCGTAGCCGGGCGGGGGCCCGTGCGCTCCCCCGGGCATGACGGCGCCGCCGGGGCCCGCGGGAGCGCCCGGGTAGTCAAAGTCGCCGCCGCCGCCGCCGCCCGCGGGGCCCGCGGCCGCCTTGGCCTTTTCCTGCTGCCGGCTGTGCTGGAACAGGTCGGCCAGGAACTCGTCGTTGAAGGCGGCCGGGTCGATGTAGGCGCTGATGTCGATGGACGTCTCGTGCTCGCAGATGCCGCCCAGCGGCTCCGGGGCGGCAGGTGGGGCGGGAGGCTGCGCGGGGCCCGCGCCCCGGGGAAAGCCGAAGGCGGCGCTGCTGGGCGCGTGCGGGGGGCTCTGCAGGTGGCTGCTCATCGGGGGCCGCGGCTCCGCCTCGTAGAAGTCGGCCGACTCCATGGGGGAGCTAGAGTTCTCCCGGCATGGCGAGCCTCGGCGGCCTCCAGCCTGCGCGGGGCGTCGCCGCCGCCCACCCGGAGACCCTGCTCACCCGCGCCCGCGCAGCTCCGGGTCGCGAATGGCTCGGCCCGCGCCGGCCCAGCTTTTATACCCGGCGGGCCGCGTCGCCCCCTAGAGTCCGAGGCGGCCTCTGTCCCCGGGCTGCGGCGGCGCGGCGCCTGCTGGGTCCTAGCGCGCGGCCGGGATGGGGGCGGTGAAAGAGCGCGGCCCAGCGCCGCGCTCCCCAGGCAGGCCGCGGCGCAACGCCCACCGCCTCCAGCGCGCCCAGCAGAGCGGCGGCGCTCGCTCCAAGCTCCGCCCCCGGCCCGGCTGTCGCCCCCGCGCCCACGTGGTCGGTAGTGGGGGCCCCCTCCTCCTGCCTCCCCTAGGCGCCCGTATCCAGCCACGGCCGGGAGCCCAGGAGTATCCCGAGGCTGCACGGGGTAGGGGTGGGGGGCGGAGGGCGAGTCTTGGTCTTGAGCTGCTGGGGCGCGGACTTGCTTTCAAAGCCAGAACCAGGCCTGTCCGGGACCCGCGTGCCGGGGAGGCTGCGGCGCAGAGCAGCCGGGCTGGGGCCGGTGGGGGGCCGTTTGGGACGCGCGGAGAGGCCCTGAGCGCGGTGGCTCTGCGTCTCCTAGCTCTGATCTCCAGGCTACCCCTGTGATTCCGCGCAGAGGCACCTCTCGGAGGACGCCGGGGTCCCATGGGCGGCGTCGCGCAGGGCACTAGGACCCCGCGGGGAGCGGAGGCGGCCTCGGCCCGGGAGCCTGGAGGACCGGGCCGGTCGATCCGCCCGGGCTGGAAAACTTTCTTTCTAATTACTTCTCCAGGTCGGAGCGCGCGGCTTGCTAGGCGCGCGGGGCCGGCTCTGTTACCCGGCGTGGAGTTGCCGATTTTTTTTTTCCTGCGGGACGGGCGGGCCCCCCAGCCTAGCCGAGCTGGACGCCGGGGCGAGCACGGGGAGGGGCGCACCGAGGGAGGAGACAAACTTGACTCTGGGGCCGGGATTCCGAGGCGGGGGCCGCAGCCTTCGAGGCCCGAAGCCACCGCTTCCTCCCCCGCCTCCCCATTCAGGTGGGCGCCAACGGCGGGAGCGAGGGTGTCCAGGTCGCCGGGCTGCCAGGTCCGAGCACCCACAGGGAGAGAACTCTGCCCAGTGGTTCGCCGGGCGCTGTAGTCCCCGGGATCCTAGGGACCGAGGCGGCCAGGCCCTGGGGCCCCTTGAGTGCGGCAGCTAATGCTCTCACCGCGGCGGGGGAAGGAGCTTGCCACCGAGACCCCCAGCCACGTGCGTCCCTCGCATTCTTTACCGGGGCCGGGGTGGCGGCTACGGACCGTCAGCTGGGCCCAGATGGGGTCTTGGGAGCCCTCAAGTGTCTCCTGTCCTTGCCCGCGCCGCCCCTCGCCACTGGCGCTGAGGCCTGACGCCGCCTGGGTCCCGGCTAGAGGCGCGCTTGCCTACAGGTGAGGGAAGACCCCCTTCACCGACAGGGGCCTTCTTAGGCCTGGCAAGGCGCCACGACCCGCCCAGGAGCCTCGGAGGGGGCGCAGCCCGCTGGAGAGCCCCGAGCTTCCACGACGATCGCAGTAAAGAAGCAATTTCATCTGGGCAACGCACACTGCGCTTTAATCAAGTTCCTATTCAACATAGTCCCAGTGATTAATAGCCCAACTGCTTCGTTTTCGGTCCAGAGCTCATAAACAAGATATTTTTAGCTTGACGCTTTTGGACGGGAGGGAGTAAAAACCAGATACATTAAATAAATAACCCGATGTGAGCCGAAGAGCTGCTTGCTGAGCCAAATGCAGGACCCATTCATATACCATTCACCTGTGGAGGGAGACCTGGACGGAAATCAAAAAACACCCAGAGCGATTTGTATTTTTTTCTGCGGTGCTAAAACTAATGGCTTTTCCTGCCTAGGAACAAAGAAACGCCACTGTACATGCACGGTTCCCGGCCTGTGGAGTTGTGGGAGGAAGGCGATGTCTGACTTTTTTTGCACAGCTGCTGTTGCCTGCCCAGAGATCGGGAACTCTGCCCCGTAGGACGGGAAGAAACCTCAGTAATGGGAATAAGACTTTGTCCAATAGGGGGCTGATGAATGTGTGGGGGCGACAATGGCAAGGAGTGGGACTCCCGGCCTGGGGTTCTCCAACCCCAGGGGCCACAGGTCCTCCTACAATTGAACCAGAATTCACCCACCCGGGCCTGCCCTGTGCAGGGTGCGAGAGCCTAGGGAAGCATGAGAGGGTGGCTCCTGCCTCTGGGAACTGGGACAGTGGGAGAGACGGATAAGTTGTCACACAGAGGCTGCTGGGAGGAAGGAGGAGACAGAAGGAGTAGGGGATGGGACTTCATTCATTCATCAAATGCACAGGGGGCACAAATGGGAATCAAGGGTGGATGTGCTGTGATGAAGGGAAGTCCTGCCCTGAACAAGGTAGGGCTGTGGAGGAGGCAGAGATCAGATTTGTCTGGGGAGGTGTTATGGACTGAAATGTGTCCCTGTCCCAAATTCCTATGTTGAAGGCCTAACCCCCATGTGACTGTATTTGGAGATAAGGCTTTTAGGAAGTCATTAAAGTAAGATGATGTCATATGGGTAGGGTCCTAATTTGATAGGATTGGTGGCCTTATCAGAAGAACAATGTCATGGGTATGCACAGAAAGGAGGTGGCCGTCTGCAAGCGGGGAAGAGGCCCCTCACCAGAACCTGACGGTGCTGTCAGCTTGGCCTTGGCCTTGGGCATCCAGCCTCCAGAACCTTGAGAAATAAATGTTTATGGTAGGTCTATGATGGCAGCCTGCTTGGACTGAACCGGCGGTGAGTCAGGGCTTCATGCAGGAGCAGACCTTTGAGCTGGGCCTTGAAGGTTGAGCAGGAATTTGCTGGAAGGATAAGGGAGGAAGGCTCTTCTAGGAGGAGGGAATGGTAAGTGCAAAGGTGGAGAGCCTGCCGGTGCATGTGTTCTGGTAACAAAGAACGAGATGTTTGGCCGGCTGGAGAGTGGGGTGAGGGAGGGTGGGGCCTAGATAAGGCTGGATCCGCAGACGGGGCTGGGCTGATGGCCAAGAGGCTGCTGCAGGTGAAGGGGGAACCCTTATCTCCCAGGCTTTTGACCTCCAGATGTTAGCAGGGGAGCTTCGTTGTCGGATTTGGGTTCCTGAGAAGCTACTCTAACCAAGATGGAGAGGGGTTGTTGACCAGATTGGAAAGGATGGAGACTTGTATTGCCCCAGTATTGAGTGGGCAGGGTAGATTAGAACAAGATGTCAGGACTTGGGGGCTGAATGCCAGGCTTCTGGCTGGGATTACCACCCCCGACACATATCATGCCCAGGAAATTGGAGGCCCCTCTCCAAGCCCCCAGGAGGCCACTGGGGACCCATTCCAGGATACTCACCTGCCTGCTTTGTGGTTTTGGAGGGGAGGACCTTGGAGCAGTTGCTAAGATCCATCTACCATGTTCTGGTTTTTCCTCGGAAGCCTAAAAGTGTACCTTGGGATGAGGAGGAAATGGTTTTGAGGGCAAGTGGTAGGTCTCTGGCTAGGCCCAGCTGGGTTCTCAGAGGACAGTGGGTGTCTAGGGCCCTAGATAGACGTGTCCTGCCCAAGTCCTAAAGCAGGAAATTAGCTGGGGAGTTGGGGTGAGACCCCGGGGTCGATGGAGGCACTTTCCATGGGGGATTCCCACAGGGTAAGGGAGGGGGTGGCTGATGCCTGACAGTCTCATAGACAGTCGGCTTGTGGCTGGAGAAGTGGGAGCAAAGGAGAAATCACCTTTGATTGAGTGAAGTGGCTCTGGCTCGTGTGCAATTGAGACAAAGCCAGTCATAAGAGCAGCTTGTAAATAGTTCTGTGACCACCTTTAAGGTCCTTTTTCCTGAGGCTGTGGATGGCGGTGTACATAGGCCCAGTGTGGGGGGTTGAGCGTGAGTCCCTGGGAAACGGTGGTCCTGAGTTTTGGATGCTCCAGGATGAAGCCTGATTCTGGAGTCAATCGCAGCACCAACCGTTTTGAGAAGACAAACAGAGCCCTAGAAATGTTTTATTTTACTTTGGTTTAACCTTCCTAATGCAAGGCCCATGAGAGAATTAGTACGTAAGTTTGGAAATCAATCAAATTCTGAAGAGCAAAAACGGAACTAACCCTTCTGATGTAGTTTTCTGACTTTATCTGAAGCTGAAGTGTGTGTGTAAGATTGGTCGCTCCAAACAGGACCAATTCAGATAAGATAAAAGTCCAGAACTATGATTTCAGGCTCAGCTGAGCTCTGGCTAGGGGCACAAGTATCTAATATGGTATAGCTAATAATGTCTCAATCATTCAATAAGATACTCTCAAAGGCCTTCCTCAAATTAGACAAACAAAACAAAATAAAAACACTAGTTACTTTTTGTTACAAATGGCTTCACAAACGAGTTTTATACTGATTCGTTTTAGGCTTTAGATCTTGACATGTAAAGTGTATGAACTCAACGCATAATCAACCCAAAGTCCAGTGTTTCTTTTTCTTTCTTCTTTTTTTTTTCGAGACAGGGTCTCACTCTGTTGCCCAGGCTGGAAAGCAGTGGTTGGATCTCAGCTCAGTGCAACCTCTGCCTCCCAGGCCCAAGTGATCCTCCCACATCGGCCTCCTGGGTAGCTGGGACTACAGGCATGCACCACCATGCCTGGCTAATTTTTCATATAGATAGGGTTTCACCACGCAGCCCAGGCTGGTCTCGAACTCCTGAGCTCAAGTGATCCTCCCACCTTGGCTTTCCAAAGTGCTGGGATTTATAGGTGTAAGCCACTGTGCCCGGCCTAGTGTTTTTTATCAACAGGCGCCCAGCTCTACCCATGAGATTACTCATCCTGTCTCCCCAGGAGGCAGGTGGTGTAGGGAGCTGCTGGGAGGATTAGGGAGAATATTGTGCCAAGGCCAGTTCCTGGCATACAGGACACACTTGCTCAGCAAATAAGAGCTTGGCATATTCTTCCCTACTCTCCTTGTCTCTCCATAAGCACACTTTTGAGGTTCTAGTTTCCCCCAAAACTTTGAATATTAAGCAATCATTTCTTTTTTTCTTTTTCTTTCTTTTCTTTTCTTTTTTTTTTTTTTGACATGGGGTCTTGCTGTGTCACCCAGGCTGGAGTACAGTCTTGCAATCTCAGATCACTGCAACCTCTGCCTCCCAGGTTCAAGTGATTCTCCATCCACAGCCTCTGGAGTAGCTGGGACTACAGGCATGCACCACCATCCTCGACTAACTTTTGTATTTTTAGTAGAGACAGGGTTTCACCTTGTTGGCCAGGCGGTCTCAAACTCCTGACCTCAGGTGATCTGCCTGCCTCGGCCTCCCAAAGTGCTGGGATTACAGGTGTGAGCCACCACACCAGGCCTAAGCAACTCATTTCAACACATAGTTATGGAATATTCTGGCAGTGTATTAGGCTGAGGTTCTCTGCGTGTTCTGCGGAAAAGTACCCAGAAGGCATGGTACTCTATGCAGAATGTTCCAAGGCATAACAAATTCTGCCTTCGTAAGGTAGAGATCATTTAACCGTTAGGAAGTGTAACTATATTGTATGTATACCACATAAAATCACAACCATAAGTACTCAAGTCTATAACAAGTCCATACTGTCAAATTCACAAAAATCAGCTGTTTCCAGTTCTCTCTCTCTCTCTCTCTCTGTCCTCTCTGTCTTTTTATATTTTTATTTTTATTTTTTGAGATGGACTCTTCCTCTGTCACCCAGGCTGGAGTGCAGTGGCATGATCTCGGCTCACTGCAACCTCCGCCTCCCCGGTTCAAGCAATTCTCCTGCCTCAGCCTTTCAAGTAGCTGAGATTACAGGTGAGCGCCACCATGCCTGGCTAATTTTTGTATTTTTAGTAGAGATGGGGTTTCACCATGTTGGCCAAGCTGGTCTTGAACTCCTGACCTCAGGTGATTCACCCGCCTCAGCCTCCCAAAGTGCTGGGATTACAGGCGTGAGCCACCGTGCCCAAACTCCAGTTTTCTCTTAATATTCATCTACTATACTATGTGTGTGATTTCTTTTGTCATTTTTCATGTTTATAATATAGTTAGGCTTTGTGTCTCTGCCCAAATGTCATCTTGAATTACAATCCCTATATTCCCCACAATCCCCATATGTCAAGACCAGGTGGAGGTAATTGATTCATGGGGGCAGTTTCCCCCCAATTTTTTCTCATGATAGTGAGTGAGTTCTCATGAGATCTCATGGTTTCATAAGGGGCTCTTCCCTCTTCTCTCAGTACTTCTCCTTCCTGCTGCATTGTGAAGAAGGTGCCTTTCTTCCCCTTCATCTTCTGCCATGATTGTAAGTTTCCTGAGGCCTCTCCAGCCATGCTGAACTGTGAGTCAATTAAAACTCTTTTCTTAAATTACCCAGTCTCAGGCAGTTCTTTCTAGCAGTATGAGAAAGGACTAATACAGTTTGTTTATTTTATTTGCTTGCAACTGCTAGCAGGTAAGCAGTAGCTGGCACCAAACATTCTAGAAAAAGAAAATTGAGTCAAAATTTAAAAATCAGGGCCGGGCACACTAGTTCATGCCTGTAATGGCAGCACTTTGGGAGGCCAAAGTGGGAGGATGTCTGGAGGCCAGGAATTTGAGACCAGCCTGAGCGACATAGTGAGACCCCGTCTATAAAAAAAATGAAAAAAATTAGCTGGGCTTGGTGATGCGAGCCTGTAGTCCCAGCTACTCGGGAGGCTGAGGCAGGAGAATTGCTTGAACCTAGGAGTTTGAGGCTGAGGTGAGCTATGATGGCACCACTGCACTCCATCCTGGGTGACAAAGCAAGATCCTGTCTCTAAGAAAATAATTTTAAAAAAATTAAACATTCAGAAAATTCTATCTAGTAATTTTGTTTAGCAAATTGGGAAAAGCCCTTCATTCTATTTTGGTGAAAAACTTATTTGGTAAATGATGGGTCCCCAAACTCTGCATCTAGCATTTGGGGAGCACTGCAGAAGGCAAGCATTGGATGTGGCAGGTCGCCCATGCTTCTGTGAGATCCGAGATAAGAGTACAAATGGCAGCCCCCATAGCATCTGTTTAAATATGAAAAGTTACCAATCAAACTGAGAAATTGTTAGAGAAAATATATTCTACCTTCTTGTCTTAACACATACATCTTTATCATGTCCTAGAAGACCGGATAGAATCTGGTTTGGGAACATGGTGGTGTGGGGATACCCAGCCACACCGATTCTCTTTCCATCCCATCCTCTATTCCATTCCCCGCCAGAAAGGTCCTGAGTCAGGGGTGTGGATTCCTAGCACAGGGCGCAAATGCTGCCTGTGCCCCTTGAAAAATGCCACACCTTCTTCCTTCCCACATCCTGGAGCTTGGGGGCCTGGTGAAGAGGACCACGCAGGTCCAGGCAGCTGGCCCTGGGCTGCTAGGGCAGGAAACTCCTTCGCCCATGGGCAGGAGCAGCCAGAGAGGGACTAGCGGGCGCCCTCTCCTGTGAGGGTCCAGCACGGGGGCCCTCCTGCCTGAGTCTAAGGGTGGGACTAGGCCGGTACTCACAGGGCAAGCAGGAGAGCAGGAACCCCGCTGGTCCTCGCCTTGTCTGGGGGCCCCTGGCCCTGCTTCTGTAGGAGGACGCAACAGTTGGCAATAATTCCACGCCTGTGTCCCCAGTTCTTCCCTTTCCTCCACCTCACTGTGTGCATCCTGCTTCTTCCCTTCCCTCCATCTCACCATGCACATCCTGCTTCCAGTCCCGGGGCTTTCTCACCTGGACAACTGCACCAGCCTCTGACTGGCCTCCCTGTGGCTTTCCCTCTGCCATGCCCCCCACTCTCTCCACAAAGTAGCCCGAGTTATCCCTTAAACACGCACTCAGCCTGTAATCCCAGTGCTTTGGGAGGCTGAGGTAGGAGGATCACTCGGGGCCATGAGTTGGAGACCAGCCTGGGCAACATAGCAAGACCTCCATCTCTACAAAAAAAAGTTTTTTAAAAAAACAAAGTGAAACATGCACTCAGATCACGCCACTCACCAACGTAAACCCTCCTGTCACCACCCAATGCGTGTGGGAGAAAACCCATGTACATCCAGCCAGCCACAGACCCTGCCTAAATTGGCACTCATCTCTGCTCATGCCCCATCCGCTCCTTGACTCCCTAGCTGGCTTTGCCAAGCAGAGTGTCACCCAGCCGCAAGGCGCTGCGCTTTGCACTTTTGGTTCCCTGGAATGCTCTTCCCAGGTTGGCATGACTCCTTCCTTCCTGTCGTTTGAGAAGGGGCTCTCAGGCTCCTTGCAGGGACGTGCTGCACACTCGTCACCCCTCCCCCATTGTTCCGTAGGCCACTGTGTGTTTTATTTTCCTCACAGCACCCTCTAAATATGGTATTTTATGTGTTCCTTATCAGCTTCTCCCCACTAGAGTGCCAACTCCACAAACGCAGGAACCTTGTCTGTCCTGTTCTGCCCATTCCCAGAGCTAGGGCCAGCCTCAGCCTATGAGAGAGCCTCAAATATTTGTTGAATGAACACAGATGGATTTCACTGCAGAAAACAGCTACCCAGCCACCCTCCTGGAGCTGAGTCTGTTCCTAAGCCTAGATTTGTTCAAGGGTGGCCCTGAAGGATGCTGGAGAAGACCCGACTGACCCCCCCGGATTGGGGATCACTACATCTGACTCAATCTGGAGCTTCCTGAAGCAGTTTCAGGCAAGGCTGCCAGGGCCTGGAGGGCCTGCTCAGTGCCTTTAGGGTAACTCCAAAGAGGCCACTGACAGGCAGCTATGGCCCCCAGGGGCTTGGCTAAGCAAGAATAACCTTTGTAGGGAGGAAAATGGGGCCTTTTTTGGGAGTAGCTGTAGTCCAGCCAGGACACAAGGCTTTGTGAGCAGAGGTCACCTGAGTTGGGCCCTGCCTGAAGCGCCTCCTCCACCATGGCTCCAGAGCTCCCCCTACCTGTAGGGCGCTGCTGGGAGGGGCGCCCAGGGAAGCATGGACATGGCTGGGCTTCAGACCCACCTAGGGAAATGGGCCTGTCTCCCAGCTGGCTCATGGCGGCCACAGGGACTGCTCTATCCTGCTGACTTGGCAGACCCCACTGCTCCAGAGATAGGGTGGAGTCCTTGGAGCCCATTCTTGTGCACCCACCATTCTGACCCCATTTCTTCTCTTTGCTGCATTCCAAGGATTTGTGCCGCAAGAGGCATCTTTTAATTTTAGCTTGATGCCTCAGCTCACACCTGTAATCTCAGCACTTTGGGAGGCCAAGGTGAGAGGATCTCTTGAGGCCAGAGTTTGAGACTAGCCTGGGCAACATAGTGAAACTTCGTCTCTACGAAAAATTTTAAAAATTAACTAGGTGGGGCCAGGCGTGGTGGCTGAAGCCTGTAATCCCAGTACTTTGGAAGGCTGAGGCGAGCATATCACCTGAAGTCAGGAGTTTGAGACCAGCCTGGCTAACATGGTGAAATCCTATCTCTACTAAAAATATAAAAATTAGCCGGGCGTGGTGGTGTGTGACTGTAATCCCAGCTACTCAGGAGGCTGAGGCAGGAGACTTGCTTGAACCCGGGAGGCGGAGGTTGCAGTGAACCGAGATGGCGCCACTGCACTCTAGCCTGGGTAATAGAGTGAGACTGTCTAAAAAAAAAAAAAAAAAAAAAAAAAAATTAGCCAGGTGTGATGGTGCATGCCTATAGTCCCAGCTACTCAGGAGGCTAAGACAGAGGATTATCTGAGCCCAGGAAGTCGAGGTTACAGTGAGCTATGATTGTGCCACTGCACTCTAACTTGGGTGACAGAGCAAGACCTTGTCTCTAAAATTAAAAAAAAACAAATCATAATAAGGTGAGAAGCCAAATCTTTTGAAAAATCAAAGTAAGACTGTCTAGGGGCTGACTGCATGAAAGCCCCAATTCTAGCCTTTTTTCCTTGTGATTCTACTGAGCTGCCTCAAGTCTAAGCCCCTCAACACTGTGTAAAGTAGCCCCAAAGTGCAGACACTGAAGCTACGGGAGGGACAAGCAGCACGCAGTGGGCTACTTGGAACATTTCCAAAGGCTGCACCTGCTCTAGCACATTAGTTGGAACTCGATTTTTCCCAAAGGAAGCTAGTATCAGGTCCTGCTGTGGCCTGTGGAAATACACTGTCAACTTACAGGTTAAGAAACCGAATTGCAGAGTGTAAATTAGTTCAACCATTGTGGAAAGCAGTGTGGCAATTCCTCAAAGAGCTAAAAGCAGAACTACAATTTGGACCAGCAATCCCATTACTAAATATATACCCAGAGGAATTAAAGCATTCTATCATAAAGACACATGCATTCGAATATTCACTGCAGCACTGTTCACAATAGCAAAGACATGGAATCAACCTAAATGCCCATCAATGACAGCCTGGATAAACAAAATGTGGTACTTATATACCATGGAACACTATGCAGCCATGAAAAAAATGAGATTGTATCTTTTACAGGGGATATTATCCTTAGCAAACTAACACAAGGACAGAAAACCATGTTCTCACTTATAAATGGGAGCTAAACGATGAGAACTCATGAGCACAAAGAAGGGAACATCAGACACTCGGGTTTACTTGAAGGTGGAGGGTGGGAAGAGAGAGAGGAGCAGAAAATATAAGTTTTGGGTACCGGGCTTAATACTGGGTGATGAAATATCTGGACACCAAACCTCCGTGACACGAGTTTACCTATGTAACAAACCTTCACATGTACCCCTGAACTGAAAATAAAAGATTAAACAAACAAAAAAACCGAATTGCAAAGGTTACCATTTTTGACATCCAAGATAAAACCTTAACTGAAACAAAGCAAGTTACAGAATAGCTTGCAGCTTCCACTTTTCCAGGGGAAAAAAATAAACCTCTTTAAATATACATTTGTAGGTGTATAGAAAGAAGTTAGGAGGACTTCACATCAAACTGTTAATGGTGGATTCTCACTTTGTGGGAAGGGGGATAATTTGCACTTTTTAATTTATATACTTTTGTATTTTGGACTTTTTAAAAAGATGAGTATATATTTGTTAATTTTATAACTTTTAAATTATAAAAATATGTTGTCACTTTAATTTTATAGTTTTATAAACTGTAAGTTGTTTTAAGTCACTTGAATTTACTCTACAAATTATATAATGCTATAATGGATGGCATGGTTTTATAATAACTTCAAAATGCTTTTCAGTGACCATATTTTCCAAATAAAAAAATCTGGAGGCCGGCGTGGTGGCTCACGCCTGTAATCCCAACACTTTGGGAGGCCAAGGCGGGCGGATCACGAGGTCAGGAGTTCAAGACCAGCCTGGCCAAGATGGTGAAACCCGTCTCTACTAAAAATACAAAAAAATTGGCCGGGTACGGGGGCAGGTGCTTGTAATCCCATTTACTCGGGAGGCTGAGGCAGGAGAATCGCTTGAACCTAGAGGATGGAGGTTGCAATGAGCTGAGATCATGCCACTGCACTCCAGCCTGGGTGACAGAGTGAGACTCCATCTCAAAAAAACAAAACAAAACAAAACAAACAAACAAAAATCTGGAAACATGCTCTAAAATCGATTTTTTAAAAACTGATTTGTGGATTTTCTCGTATGAAGAATCATATGCAGTTATAGATAATAAGTCACATTTAATTCTACATTTAACAAGTCATCTTTATTTTAAAAGAAAAAAGCTCATTTATTTATATATATAAGAACTTCTGGCCAGGCGCAGTGGCTCACATTTGTAATCCCAGCACTTTGGGAGGCAGATCACTTGAGGTCACGAGTTGGAGGCCAGCCTGGCCAACATGGCAAAACCCTGTCTCTACCAACAATACAAAAATTGGCCAGGTGTGGTGGCACGCACCTGTAATCCCAGCTACTTGGGAGGCTGAGGCATGAGAATTGCTTGAATCTGGGAGGCAGAGGCTGCAGTGAGCCAAGATCGTGCCACTGCACTGCAGCCTGGGCAACAGAGCAAGACTCCATCTCAAAAAAAAAAAAAAAAAAAAAAGAGATCTTCTAAAAATCAGTATGAAAAGGAATTACAATCCAAAAGAAAACTGAAATACAGAGAGAGTTTATTTTAAAAAGTAAACGCAGGCCAGGTGTGGGGGCTTACACCTGTAATCCCGGGACTTTGGGAGGCCAAGGTAGGAGGATTGCTTGAGGCTAGGAGTTCAAGACCAGCCTGGGCAACATAGTGAGACCTTGTCTCTACTAAAAATAAAAGCTTAGCCAGGCATGGTGTTGCATGCCTGTAATCCCAGCTACTTATGAGGCTGAGGAAAGAGGATCCCTTGAACTCAGCAGTTTAAGACAGCAGTGAGCTATGACTGTGCCACTGTACTCCAGCCTGGGTGACAAAGTGAGACTCTGTCTATTAAAACAAGGGAAATGCAAACAGATTTTAAACATGCTTAAAAATGCCAATTCTCTAAAAATGATATACAAATTTATATACAAAATGATATACTAAATGATATACAAACTACACCGTTGGACAGCTGAAGATGAAAACGTTTAATAATATGCTGGACTGGTCAATGAATAGAGAAAATAGGTAGAATTCTATATTGATACAACCTCTTTGGAGGATAATTTAGCAATACTTACCTAATTTTAAAGTGTCATTTTCCTTTCAACTTGCAATTCCACTTATAGAAATTGAATCCCATAAACTCTTATGTATACACAAAGGGATACGTGTTGGATATTAACTGGGATACAAGGGATATTGACTGCAACATTGTTTTTGTTTGTTTGTTTGTTTGAGATGGAGTCTTGCTCTGTTGCTCAGGCTGGAGTGCAGTGGGGTAATCTCGGCTCACTGCCACCTCCGCCTCCCAGGTTCAAGCAATTCTCCTGCCTCAGCCTCCTGAGTAGCTGGGATTACAGGCATCCGCCACCACGCCTGGCTAATTTTTGTATTTTTAGAGATGGGGTTTCGCCATGTTGGCCAGGCTGGTCTCAAACTCCTGACCTTAGGTGATCCACCTGCCTTGGCCTCCCAAAGTGCTGGGATAACAGGCGTGAGCCACCGCGCCCGGCCAACATTGTTTATAATTGTAAAATAGAAGAGTGGTTAAGTGACCATGGGCTAACGGGTTAATAATCCCTGTGTTTGTTAAAAAGGAGGAGAAAAAGGCGGTATGAACACTTATAGAAAGATCTCTGGGCTGGGTGTGGTGGCTCATGCCTAGCATATTGGGAGGCCAAGAGAGATCACTTGAGTCCAGGAATTTGAGGCCAGCTTGGGCGACATAGTGAGACCCTATCTCGATAAAAAAATTCATAAGCTGTATATAGCCAGGCATGCTGGCATGCGCCTGTAGTACCAGGTACTCAGAGCTGAGGTGGGAGGATTGCTTGAGCCTGGGAGGTCGGGGCTGCAGTGAGCTATGATTGTACCACTGCACTCCACACTCCTGGGTGACAGAGTGAAACCGTGTCTTTAAAAACAAAAACAAAAAAACCTCTGATATATTCATTCATCATTACACAGATGTGCCTGCGTGGACCTGGAAATATGCTCTAAAAATGGATTGTTTAGTGATTTGTGAGTTTTTGCATATGAAGAACATACACAGTTGTAGACACTAAATCACTTTTTTTTGTTGTTGTTGTTGTTAGATGGAGTCTCACTCTGTCGCCCAGGCTGGAGTGCAGTGAAGTAGCTGATCTCGGCTCACTGCAACCTCCGCCTCCCAGGTTCAAGCGATTCTCCTGCCTCAGCCTTCCGAGTGGCTAGGATTACAGGCACACACCACCATGTCTGGCTAATTTTTGTGTTTTTAGTAGAGATGGGTTTTGCCATGTTGACCAGGCTGGTCTCGAACTCCTGACCTCACGTGATCCATCCACCTCGGCCTCCTAAAGTGCTGGGATTACAGGCATGAGCACTGCACCCAGCCGACAGTACCTTATTTTTATTGGTGGCCCTGAGAAAACCTATACAGTACTCAGATACAGTAAAGTTTTTCATACAACATGAGCCCATTTCTCTCAAACATGGACTGGGGTTTCCTGTCCTGTTGATTTAGCAGTTCGGGGACTACAAGTGCAGCAGGATTGTCCCATCCCACCTCTCTAATTAGCCTCGTCTCTACCATTTTCAGTCAAAATTCCAAAGGTCACTTGGAAGGAACATAGCCCACGAAACTGTCCAGACACTCCCTTTTGGCCAAATAACCCTCCACGGCCCAGATTCCAGTGCAGAGCACTGGGAACCAGGGGCATGCTGTTTCCAGTCCTCATCTGCTTAGCCAACAGGGAGAGATGACACTGAACAAATTGAGTTTCAACCAACATATCTTTAGAACCCAATTTTTGTTATAATTGATTAGAAAATCTAGCTTACATTCCAAATGCACTCCTTTTTTTTCTTGTCTTAATCTTAGTCAAGGTGCAATAACAGTTAAACGAAAACCAGCATGAGTCATATTCCTATAAAACTGTCTGCTCTCAGAGTTCAGCATTTTTCTAGAGCAGGAACATTCGCCGGCAGTCAGCATAGAACAGGGTTATTCTGGCCTCTTACTTACCTTTCCAGGGGAACTCATCATAAGGCAAGCAGGTCACATGGAATCTGACACTGACATGGAATGCACACACTGGGTGGACATTGATGGAGTTCTTGGGTCTCACTCTGTTGCCCAGGCTGGAGTGCGATGGTGTGATTTTGACTCACTGCAACCTCTGCCTTCTGGGTTCAAGAGACTCTCATGCCTCAGCCACCCCATAGCTGGGATTACAGGCACCTGCCACAATGCCTGGCTAATTTTTATATTTTTAATAGAGACGGGGTTTCACCATGTTGGGCAGGCTGGTCTGAACTCCCAGCCTCAAGTGATCTGCCCGCCTCGGCCTCCCAAAGTGCTGGGATTACAGGCGTGAGCCATGCCGCTCGGCCAGGGAACTCTTAAGTAGAATTTGAAAACCAGCAGCAGCAACAACGATACACCTAGAGACATTGGGGTCAAATTGATAAAACTAAATAAAAATACAATCTTGAACATGGTCAGAGAAAACAAGACCTTGCATACAGGGGTGCAAATATTCAAATGATCGTGGACTTATATCAGAAATAAATGAGGCCAGAAGACAGTGAAACAACATCTTGAAAGCACTGGCAAAAAACCAGTCAATCCAGAATTCTGTATCTAGTGAAGATATCTTTTAAGAACAAAGGTGAGGCTGGGTGTGGTGGCTCATGCCTGTAGTCCCAGTGCTTTGGGAGGCTGAGGCGGTGGGGGATCACTTGACCTCAGGAGTTTGAGCCCAGCCTGGCCAACATGGTGAAACCTCATCTCTACTCAAAATACAAAAATTAGCTGGGTGTAGTGGTGCGTGCCTGTAATCCCAGCTTCTTGGGAGGTTGAGGCACAAGAATTGCTTGAACCAGGAAGGCAGAGGTTGCTGTGAGCTGAGATTGTGCCATTGCACTCCAGCCTGGGTGACAGAATGAGACCCTGTTGCAAAAAAAATAAAAATAAAAATAAAGGATAAAAGTGAGGCTGGGTGTGGTGGCTTACGCCTGTAGTCCCAGCACTTTGGGAGGCTGAGGCTGGAGGATCAGTTGAGGTCAGGAGTTTGAGATCAGCCAGGGGAAAAAGGTGAAACCCTGTCTCTACAAAAAAATACAAAAATTAGCCAGGTGTGGTGGTGTGTGCCTGTAGTCTCAGCTGCTCAGGAGGCTTAGGTGGGAGGATTGTTTGAGCCTGGAAGGCAGAATATGAAGTGAACCAAGATCATCCTGCCACTGCACTCCAGCCTGGGTAACAGTGCGAGACCCTGTCTCAAAAAAAAAAAAAAGAAGAAAAAGGAAAAGAAAAAAGAATAAAGGTGAAATAACATGGACATAAAGATGGGAATGATAGACACTGGGGACTATGGGGGTGGGGGAAGAGGGAAGGAGGGAAGGAGGTGTGGGCTGAAAAACTACCTGTTGGGTACTGTGCTCACTACCTGGGTGATGGGATCATCCAAACCCCAAACCTCAGCATCACACAATGCACCCACATGACAAACCTGCACATGCACCCTCCAAATCCAAAGTAAAACTAAATATATATATATAAAGGTGAAATAAAAATGTTTTTAGTTTTTAAAAAGACTAGGAGAATTTGTTAGCAGCAAACCTGAGCTACAAGGAATGCTAAGGGTGCTTTAGGAGGCCAAGGTGGAAGGATCATTTGAGGCCAGGAGTTCAAGACCAGCCTGGGCAACATAGTGAGATCCCATCTCTGTTGAAAAAAAATGCTAAAGGAAGAGTTCTGCAGGCTGAAGGGAAATGAAACCAGATGGAAACTCGGATCTACAGGACAGAATGAAGCTCGTCAGAAATGGTAAATATGTGGATAAGTAGAAAAGATTACTTTTGTCCTCTTAATTTCTTTAAAACACAGATAATTGTTTGAAGCAAAAATTATATTGTGTTATGGGGTTTATAATTTCTGCAGGTGTAGTAATTATGACAACTATAACATAAATAACAGGGGGTGTACATGAGCCTATATAGTTGCCAGCTTTCTGCATTTTATGCAAAGTGGTGCAATATAAACTTTTGGCAGGCTATAAAAAGTTAAGGGTGTATATTCTAACCCTAGTGCAGTAACTTAAAAATAAGCCAAAAAGGTGTAGCTGTAAAGCAATGGACAGGTTAAAATGGAATTCAAAAATATATTCAGGTAATCAAAAGGAAGGAAGAGAAACAGAATTAAAAAACAGAAGACAAACAGAAAACAGTAAAATTACAGGCTTAAATCCAATAATATCAATAATTATATTAAATAAGAAGGAATAGTGTGTAGTTAAAAGGCAGAGATTGTCACAATAGATAAAAATGTTTGGGAGGCCGAAGCAGGTGGATCACAAGGTCAGGAGTTTGCGACCACCCTGGTCAACATGATGAAACCCTGTCTCTACTAGAAATACAAAAATTAGCATGGCATGGTGGTGCGCGCCTGTAATCCCAGCTACTTGGGAGGCTGAGGCAGGAGAATTGCTTAAACCTGGGAGGCGGAGGTTGCAGTGAGCTGAGATCATGCCACTGCACTCCAGCCTGAGTGACAGAGCAAGACTCCATCTCAAAAAAAAAAAAACAAAAAAAACAGAAACAAAAATCCAAGGCCCAATTATATGCTGTCTATAAGCAACCTGCTTTTTTTTTTCTTTTTTTCTTTTTTTTTTTTTCTTTTGAGACAGGGTCTCATTCTGTCACCCAGGCTGGAGTGCAGTGACACCAACACAGTTTACTGCAGTCTCAACCTCCCAGGCCCTCACTTCTCAGTCTCCTAAGTAGCTGGGACCACAGGCATGCACCACCATGTCTGGCTAATTTTTGTATTTTTTTGTAGAGACAGGGTCTCCCTTTGTTGACCAGGCTGGTCTCAAACTCCTGGGCTCAAGTGATTTGCCTGCCTTGGCCTCCCAAAGTGTTGGGATTAGAGGTGTGAGCCACCGTGCCTGGCCATTAAGCAACCTACTTTAAATATAAAGACACAAATAGGTTGAAAATTGATAGGAAAAGATATATCATGTAAACCTTAAGCATAAGAAGGCTTAATTGGCTTTACAAATATTAATAGTTTTCAAGACAAATAATATTACCAGAAAAAGGAATATTTTATAATGATAAAAGGTCATGATCATTGTAAATGTGTATGTACCTAATAACAGAGCCTCAAAACACATAAAGTAAAAATGGACAGAAAAAAAGGGTGTGACTGGAGGTTGAGGGTGGAAGACTTTTTTTTAAATTTCAATTTTATATTTCATATGGTTTAAGTTTTAATACCAAATGTGTATTCTGCCATCATCATCATCATCAAAAGAGTGAAAATAATATTTGAGCCAAGTCTTAAAAGATGACTAAGAATTTTTCAGAGAGGTGGGAAGGGAGGGCATTCCAGGCAAAGGTCATATGTGTGCCAGCACAGGGAGGCATGAAAGTGCCTGATGTGTTCTGGTCCTGCAGTTTTTTGGCAAGTCTGAAATA
This sequence comes from Pongo pygmaeus, assembly GCF_028885625.2. Classification (NCBI taxonomy): domain Eukaryota; kingdom Metazoa; phylum Chordata; class Mammalia; order Primates; family Hominidae; genus Pongo; species Pongo pygmaeus. The sequence goes on from NC_072393.2 coordinate 38,501,100, forward strand.
TAGGATTGGGTTGGTATTACTGAGGAGGAATGGGAGATGAGCAACAGACAAGTAGAAGCCAGATGTGGAAGGGGCTTATCAGTATGCTCATTTGAACTTTACCTTGACAGTCATGGATAGTCACTAATGTGTTTTTCAAAGGGAGGATACAGGTTTGTCTCTGGGCTTTAGAGAGACAATTCTGACTGCAGCTTAGAGGATGGTTTAGAGGAGACCAGAGTGAAGGCAGAGTGACTTCTGGGAGATGCTTTAGTAATGCAGATTAGAAATGCTGGGGGCCTAAACCAGGAAAGTAGAAAAGAGACAGAGAAAAAAAAAGTGTGGTTTTGAAAGGTACATAGGGGCCAGGAACAGTGGCTCACACCTGTAATGCCAGCACTTTGGGAGGCCGAGCCAAGTGGATCGCCTGAGGTCAGGAGTTTGAGACCAGCCTGGCCAACATGGTGAAACTCCGCCTCTACTAAAAATACAAAAATTAGCCAGACATGGTGGTGCGTGCCTGTAATCTCAGCCAGTCAGGAGGCTGAGGCAGGAGAATCATCACTTGAACCTCAGAGGCAGAGGTTGCAGTGAGCCGAGATCATGCCTTTGCACTCCAGCCTGGGTGACAAGAGCGAAACTCCATCTCAAAAAAAAAAAAAAAAAAAAAAAAGAAAGAGAGAAAGAAAAAGAAAGGTACATAGGAAGCAAAATAATGAGAATTTTGCAATTCTGGATCTAAGTGATGAGAGACATTGACATCTATTAACTCCTGCAAGTTGAGTCTCATGAAACCACTTAATGACACGATACTTTATTCCCATTTCCATAAAACAATATTAACATAATGATATCTACCATTTAAAAAGTGTATTTTATTCAATGCAATCCCTATAAGAATCTCAACTGGCTTCTTTATGTAATAGAAATGGACACACTGCTAATCCTAAAATTCATGTGAAACTCAAGGGACTTAAAATAGCCAACATAATCTTGAATAGAAGAACAATGTTTGAAGGACTTAAACTTCCTGGTTCCAAAACTTACTACAAAGCAAAGGTAATCAAGACAGTGTGGTACTGGCATGAGGAAGATCAATGGAAGAGAATAGAGAGTCCAGAAATAAATCCATATATTGATGGTAAATTGATTTTTCAACAAGGTGCCAAAAGCATTCAGTGGCAGAAAAAAATAGTCTCTTCAATATATGGTGCGGGGACAACTGGATATCTATATGTGAAAGAATGAAGCTGGACCCCTACCTCACACCATATACAAAGATTAATTCAAAATGGATCAAAGACCTAAATGTAAGAGCAAAAACTATGAGATTCTTAGAAGAAAACAAAGAAGTAATTCTTTATGACCTTGGTTAGGCAAAATGGTTTCTCAGATATGACACCCAAAGCATAAGCAACAAAATAAATATAGATAAATTAAAAATTTGTGTGCTTCAAATGACACTAATAAGAAAGTTGGCCAGGCTTGGTGGCCCATGCTGTAGTCCCAGCACTTTGAGGGGCTGAGGTGGAAGGACTGCTTGAGGCTGGGAGTTTGAGACCAGCCTGGACAACATAGCAAGACCCTGTCTCTCAAAAAAAAAAAAAAAAAAAAAGTTAGCCAGGTGTGTGGTGCATACCTATAGTCCCAGCTACCCAGAAGCTAATGTGGGAGAATCACTTGAGCCCAGGAGTTTGAAGCTGCAGGGAGCTATGATTGTGCCACTGCACTCCAGCATGGGTGACAGAGGGAGATGCTGTCTCAATAAAACAAAAAACAAAACAAAACAAACAAAAAAGAACGTGAAATGACTAAACAGTAGCAGAAAATATGTGCAAATTGTACCTCTAATAAGGGACTTATATCTAGAATACATAAAGAACTCTTACAACCCAAGAATAAAATTATCCCAATTAAAAAATGGACAAAGGATTTGAATAAACATTTCTCCAAAAAAGTTCTACACCTGGCCAATAAGCACATGAAAGGGCACTCAACAACATTATTCCTCAGGGAAATGCAAATAAAAACACGATGGGATACTCACTTCACACCCACTGGGAAGCCTATAATAAAAAAGATGGCTAGTAAGTATTAGCGTGGGGAGACTGATACCCACGCTATGAGGATACCCTGGTGGTGGGGATGTAAAATGTTGCTGCCACTTTGGAAAGCACTCTGGCAGTTTCTCAAAAAGAGCTGCCATTTGACCAAGCAATTCCATGCCTAGGTATATAGGCAAGAGAAATGAAAATATGTTGTATTAGTCTGTTTTCATGCTGCCGATAAAGACATACCTGAGACTGGGTAATTTATAAAGAAAAGAAGAGGTTTAATGGACTCACAGTTCCACGTGGCTGAGGAGGCTTCACAATCATGGCAGAAAGCAAAAGGCATGTCTTACATGCTGGCAGGGAAGAGAGGGCTCGTGCAGGGAAGCTCTCCTCTATAAAACCATCAGATTGTGTGAGACTTACTCATTATCATGAGAACAGCATGGGAAAGACCTGCATCCATGATTCAGTTATCTCCTGAGTCCCTCCCACAACATGTAGGAATTATGGCACCTACAATTCAAGATGAGATTTGGGTGGGGACACAGTGAAACCATATCATATGTCCATACACAATCTGATACATGAATATTTATGGTAGTATTATTAATAACAGGTAAAAGGTGGAACCAATCTAAATGCTCACCCACTGCTGAAAGGATAAACAAAATATGGTATATCCACATGATGGAATATTACTTGGCTGTGAAAAGGAATAGCATGCTCATATGTGCTACCACACAGATGAACCTTGAACATATTATGCAAAGTGGCAGAAACAGTTACAAAAGATGACAGTCTATGAGTCCATTTAAATGAAGTGTCCTGAACATGCAAATCTATGGAGACATAGAGGAGATTAATGGCTGCCTAGGGCTGCGAGGAGGGGGTGATTGGGGGTGGCACATGATAGCTAAAGGGGACAGAGCTGATTTTGAGAGTGAAGAAAATGTTCTAAAATTGTACTGATAGTTGCACAACTCTGTGAATATACAAAAAAATCATTACATTGTACACTTAAAATGGGTGAATTGTATGGTGTGGGAATTATATCTCAGTAAAGAAGTTACCAATAACATTACAAAACAAGAAAAATTGTTTATTTTATTTTATTGAGAGATGGGGCTTCACCCTGTCACTCAGGCTGGAGTGCAATGGCACCTTCTTAGTTCACTGCAGCCTCGAACTCCTGAGCTGCCTCAAACTCTTGGCCTCAAGCGAGCCTCCCACCTCAGCTTCCTGAGAAGCTGGGACTACAGGCATGTACCACCATGCCCAGCTATTAAAAATTTTTTTTTTTGTAGATGGAGTCTTGCTTTGTTGCCCACGCTGGTCTCAAACTCCTGGCCACAAGCAATTCTCCTGCCTTAGCCTCCCAAAGTGCTAAGATCACAGGTGGGAGCCACTGGGCCCAGCCCTTTTAATTTTTAATTTTTAAGTTATACAGATGATATATGTGCATTTTATTTTTAAGAAGATCAAAGTATAGCAAGGCGTAGAGGAAAACATTTTAAATTACCCCCTTATCCCAAATTTCGAATCCTACCGCAGTTCTAAGAGGAAGCCACTGTCATCAGTTTAATGCAAATCTTTCTTCACCTTTTTTTGTGATGTATAGGTATGAACGTAAATAAGAAGATGTAGATACATCATTTAGTTTTATAACTTTAAAAATAAAAGGGTTCGTGTGGTATGTATTGCTCTGCTGCTTGCTTTTTCACTTATCATTGTGTTTTGGAGATCCCTCTGTGTTATTACATAGAGATCTTCCTTTGCTTTAAAAAATACTGCATGGTATAATATTATATAGCAAAGACATGTGTAGGCTTAATACTTAGTAGTGAAATTGTTGGGTCAAAGGGTGTGGGGTTTAACATTTAACAAAGGCCAGGAGCAGTGGCTCACACCTGTAATCCCAGCACTTTGAGAGGCCAAGGTGGAAGGATCACTTAAAGCCAGGAGTTGGAGACCAGCCTGGGCAACACAGTAAGACCCTATCTCTAAAAACTTGGCTGGGTGTGGTGGCACACACCTGTGGTCCCAGCTGCTTCGGAGGCTGAGGTGGGAGGATTGCCTTGAGCCCGAGAGTTCAAAGCTGCAGTGAGCTATGATCACACCACTGCACTCCTGGATGGGTGACAGGGCAAGACCCTGTCTCTTAAAAAAAAAAAAAGAAAATAAAAATAAAATGTAACAGATACTACACATTGTTTTTCAGAAAGGCTACACAGTTTCACACACTCACCAGCAGTAAATACATACATCTTTCAATAATATTTTGTAATATCAAATAATGGATATTAATACTTTTAAATTTTGTTTGTTTGATAGCTTGTTGTTGCTTTAACTTCTATTTTCCTGATTACTTATAAGGTTAATGAATATGAAATTCCCTAATGTTTTCACTGTGAGTTATTTTTCTTAGGCTGTCTGGTGTATTTTTTACATCTTTTTATTTCAAGGGCTTTATTTTTAGTTTGTTTTACCCATAGCTCTTGTAAACAGCAAGTAGCTGATTTTCTTGGTTGAAGTTCTTATAAATTTACCTGATCTGGGAACTGAAAAAAAGGGAACTTGCAAAATTTAACAGTTTGTTAATGAAAAATCACTAAAATTGTTTAAAAGTTGTCTGTTTGGCCATGTATCGTCTTAGTTTGGTATATTATCATGTGCTGTAGAATTAAAGCTTATTTATATAGTACATTTAAGTTTTTGTTTGTTTGTTTGTCTTGAGACAGTCTTGCTCTGTTGCCCAGGCTGGAGTGCAGTGGCACAATCTCAGCTCACTGCAACCTCTGCCTCCCGGGCTCAAGCAATTCTTGTGCTTCAGCCTCCTGAGAAGCTGGGATTACAGGTGTGCACTACCATGCCTGGATAATTTTTTGTATTTTTAGTAGAGATGGGGTTTCACCATTTTGGCTAGGTTGGTCTTGAACCCCTGACCTCAAGTGATCCGCCCCCCTTGGCCTCCCCAAATGCTGGGATTGCAGGCGTGAGCCACTGTGCCTGGCCCATTTTAAGTTTGACCAAAAAGAATTCCACTCGGTCATTATGATGGTTTTAAAACATGTCCACAAATTCTTTGCCACTTCTCTCACTAAAGGTGGAGTCTAATTCCCCTGCCCTTGAATGTGAGCTGGCCTTAGTGACGCACTTCTAACAAGCAGAATGTAGCTCTGGTGCTGTGTTCCCGTCCAGCTTCCAACTGGCTCTTTTCCTATTGGAATCCATGTCCTTGGAACCTAGCCGCCATGTTGTGAGGAAGCCCAAGCCACGTGGAGAGGAAAGGAGGCTCCCAGCCAACAGCCAGTATCAGCTGCCAGACACATGAATGAACCAGCCCTGGGATGACTGCAACTCCCAGCTTATAAGTCTTCCAACCAAGGCCCCAAACACCCTAAAGCAAAAACAGGCCATCTTCATTGTACCCCGTCCAAATTACCTATCCATAGAATCCGTGAGCAAAATAAATGGTTGATACCATTAAATTTTGGGGTAATTTATTATACGGCCACAGTAACTAGCATATTTATCGATAAAGAGAGTTAGCCAGGCATGGTGGCTCACGCTTATAACCCCAATGCTTTTGGAGGCCGAGGTGGGAGAATCACTTGAGGCCAAATATGTAAGACCAGCCTGGGCAACACAGTGAGATCCTCTCTCAAAAAAAAAAAAAAAATAGCCAAGCGTGGTGGGGCATGCCTGTGGTCCAGCCCAGGAGGCCAAGACTGCAGTGAGCTATGGTTGTGCCACTGCACTCCAGCCTGGGCAACAGAGAGAGACAAAATCTTTCTCTTTAAAAAAAGAGAGACAGTTTTAGAGGTGTTTCTCAACACCTTCCAATTGGGGTGAAAAAAAGAAGACAATCTTGCCCAGAAATGTAATTATGTTTTTCTAGTAAATCACTTCTCCACTGTCCTCAGTGAGATATGTTTGAAACTGTTTATACCATCTTATTTTAGGTTTCCTATTTTTATTTCTAAATAGAAATATTTTTCCTTTTTGTCTCTCTTTTTTCATTAAAAAAAAAATCGTTTCCTTCATTGAAGAATAGGATTTTCTTTCTTCCATTCTTTTTCCCTCTGGGAATTAGGATATATAGAATTTATGCATCTTTTATTCTTCTAGGATTACAATCTTTTTTTTTTTTTTTTTTGAGATGGAGTTTCACTCTTGTCGTCTAGGCTGGAGTGCAATGGTGTGATCTTGGCTCACTGGAATCTCTGCCTCTTAGGTTCAAGCAATTCTCCTGCCTCACCCTCCCAAGTAGCTGGGATTACAGGCATGCACCACCACGCCCGGCTAATTTTGTATTTTTAGTAGAGACGAGGTTTCACCATGTTGACCACGCTGGTCTCAAACTCCTGATCTCAGGTGATCCACCCACCTTGGCCTCCCAAAGTGCTGGGATTACAGGTGTGAGCCACTGCGCCCAGCCTACAGTCACATTTTTAAAAGACCTTTTTTCTACCAATATTTAGTGGTGCCCAGTATCTTTCCTGTCCTGAACAAGACAAAGAACTTAGTAGGATTTCACGCCTCTCCTTCTTCTCTGCCCCTCCATCTCTCATGTTTACATCATCTGAACTTGAGTTTTAGACTACCTTTAAAAAAAGAAGCAATTATTTATCTTTAATTATAAGTTTATGTCCCCACCCCATTTTTTTTTTTTTTTTTTTTTTGCTTGTCACTGTTTTTAGTATCACTTATCTTTCTCATGGATTCATTTTCTGACTTGTTGGAATTTGTCTTATAATAAAATTTTCAGGGAATTCTTTGAGGGTAAACTTTATGAGTCTTTAGATGACTGAAAATGTCTTTATTTTGTGCTTTCCATTTTGGTTTTTTTTTGAGACGGAGTCTCGCTCTGTTGCCCAGGCTACAGTGCAGTGGCACGATCTCAGCTTATTGCAAGCTCCACCTCCCGGGTTCACCTCCTGCCTCAGCCTCCCGAGTAGCTGGGACTACAGGCACCCGCCACCACGCCTGGCTAATTTTTTTTGTATTTTTAGTAGATACAGGGTTTCACCAGTTAACCAGGATGGTCTTGATCTCCTGACCTCCTGATCTGCTCGCCTCGGCCTCCCAAAGTGCTGGGATTAGAGGAGTGAGCCACCGCGCCTGGCCTGTGCTTTCCATTTGAATGCTGGTTTGACTTGGTGTAGAGCTCTGGGTTTAAAAATTGTATTTCTTTTTTATTTATTTATTTATTTTTTTGAGACAGAGTCATGCTCTGTCGCCCAAGCTGGAGTGCAGTGGCATGATCTCGACTCACTGCAACCTCTGCCTCCCAGGTTCAAGCGATTCTCATGCCTCGGCCTCCTGAGTAGCTGGAATTACAAATGTTCACCACCACACACAGCTAAATTTTGTATTTTTAGTAGAGATGGGGTTTCACCATGTTGGCCAGGCTGGTCTTGAACTCCTGACCTCGAGCGATCAGCCCACCTCAGCCTCCCAACGCCTGTTGGGATTACAGGCGTGAGCCACTGCACCCGGCTTAAAAATTGTATTTATTTCAGAACTATCTATAGTGTGTTCCATCATCTCAGCACCCAGTGTTGCCAATGACAGACACGATGCTAACATGATTGTCATTCTTCTGTGGGGGCCTGATTTCCTGTCTCTGTTTGGCAGGATTTTCTCTTTCTCATGCTGAAATTTCATGAGATGAACTTCCTCTTCATTCTTCTCCCTTCATCAATCTTCACCCGTCTTCTCTTCTGTTCCTTCTATTGTAACAAAGGAGGTGACCCTCCTTCTGCCCCCGGTCAAGCCCTATTCTCATGCTTTGGACGCATTTTCTTTCACGTTCTCAGGGGTGCCACCCCACCTGCATTGAACTATGCTCTAGGGTCTCCCACTTAAGAAAACAAAATGCCTCTCTCTGACTACACACCTTTCCACCCATCTCCCTAATTCTTTTTTTTTTTTTTTTTGAGACAGAGTCTAGCTCTGTCTCCCAGGCTGGAGTGCAGTGGTACAATCACGGCTCACTGCAGGCTTGACCTCTGGGGCTCAAGCCATCCTCTCACTGCAGCCTCTTGAGTAGCTGGGACCACAGGCGTGCACCACTGCGCCCGGCTAATTTTTTTATTATTATTTGTAGAGACAGGGTCTAGCTATGTTGCCCAGGCTGCTCTTGAACTCCTGGCCTCAACGATCTTCCTGCCTTGGTTTCCCAAAGTGCTGGGGTTACAGGCATGAGCCACCACACCTGGCCCTTACTTCTTGACTCTTCACTCATAACTAAACTTCCTGACAGAGTTCTCTCCAAACACTATCTCTGCCTACTCACCTTTCATTAATTTCCCAATGTGATTTCATCTGCTCCCCACACTTTACTGCGGTTGTTGTTGGAAAGGCGCCCTCCCTGTTTTAAGGCCCAGCAGCAGCCCCTCCCCTGGTCCTCGGCAGCGTGCTGCAGCCTCCTATTGGTGAAATGCTTCTCTCTTGCCGTCCACCTGCTGCTTCCAGTCTCCGGCGTCAGCTCCTCGTCTCCCAGGGGCAGCCTCACTTGTCTCCTCTATCTGCACTGTTCTTCTGGGGACTCTAATCCTCTCCCCCAGCTTTAAATATGATCGCCTTGCTGTTTAGTACCAAATTCATGCCTTCGGCCCAGAGGCCAAGCCTGAGCATCACCCTCTAACATCTGATCTCTCTATCTGTCTATTTCACAGGTATCTTGGAATTAACAAGTCTAAGATGAAATCTTGTTTTCCCCGTGAACTTACCTCCTGCCCCTAATCTGCCCCTTCTTTCCAGCTACTTAAGCCAGAATTTGAGGAGCCAATCTCTACCTCTCCTTCTTCGCCACTGTTCCATGCCTAATCTCTTATAACCTATTCTCTCCTCTTTGGCTCAAAATAGACCTATCAACTTCTTATCCCCGCTGCCAATACCCTAGTACAAACCACTGCTGTCTCCCACCTGGACCACAACGATGGGCTAACCCTGACTGGGCTCCATGCCTGCCTTCCTGTTCCCTCACAATACATTCTCCAACCAGAGGCACTGTTGCAAAAACATAATCCAGTGCATAACTTCCCTTTGCGCTTAAAATAAACCCTACAAGGCCCAGCATGATCCAGCCCCTGCTTCTCTCTCTCCAGCAACACCTATGTCCTTCTCCAGCCCCACCCAGCTTCACACTTTCATTCATGCAGGGACTTCGGTCTTTCAGTTTCAGCCTCCATGTCAGCAAAGACCCCTTCCATTTTGAAGAGAATCAACCAGTTGAGGAGTGGGTGGATGATAGAGCAAGTTGCCCATGGAGACAGCAAATTGGACTCATTCTCCTTATTCTCCTTTCCAGTGACGAAGGATATTTATTTTTCTGACTCAGGACTAAAGGGGGCTGAGAGGCCCATGCTGGGAAAAGTACTTGCAATACATATGACAGAGGAAGGGTTAGTATCCTACACGCACAGACAGCCTTGAGAAGAAAAGCACAAAAAATTCAATGAGAAAAGGAGGGGGAGGAATTTAATAGGTTTTCCACAGGAAGAGAAATTTAAATAGCCAATAAATAAGTGAAAAGATCAGTTTCATTAGTAATCAGGGAAATGCCAATTAAAGAAGAACTAGAGCAGGTTTTTAAAGAAAAAACTCATCAGATTGGCAAAAATTAAAGAGTGGCTGGCTGGTAAGAATACATGCAATCAGACACTGTGTACCTTGTGGGTAGACTTGCAGCAATGCTTTGGGAAAATAATTTGGCAATGTCATTCAGATTAAAAAAACATACACGTGGCCGGGCGAGGAGGCTCACGCCTATAATCCCAGCACTTTGGGAGGCTGAAGCTGGTGGATCGCTTGAGCCCAGGAGTTTGAGACCAGTCTGGGCAACATGGCAAAACCTTGTCCCTACAAAAAACACAAAAAATTAGCCGGACATGGTGGCACAGGCCTGTAGTCCCAGCTACTCAGGAGTCTGAGGTGGGAGCATTGCTTGAGCCTGGGAGGCAGAGGTTGCAGTGAGCCGAGATTGCGCCACTGCACTCCAGCCTGAGTGACAAAGTGAGACCCTGTCTCAAAAAAAAAAAAAAAAAAAAAAAAAGAGGAAAAAAGTTCCCTTTGACCCAGAAATGACAATTCTTGAGAATCTATCTTCTAAAATTATCTTATAAAATTACCAGCCTACTAGTATATTTACACCAAGATGGCATTTTAGCACTGTTTGCAATGGCAGAAGTCAGAGGGGAGGGTAGGAAAAGATTCTACCAAAACAAAAAATTACTCATGATGTCATGTTAAGTAAGATAGGAAGAAACAAACTTCTATCACTATTACTCCAAATCTGTAAACATTGACTAAGTATATGGACAAAGGCTAGAGGGTGCCATGTATCTACAGAAATATTGATTTAAACAGCTGATGGAACTGTGGGGGAGTTTTGCTTGGAATTGTAATATTGTTTTGCCAATTATGTAAATAATTTTTAAAAAAATTATTTTATCTTTTTTTCTTTTTTTTAGATGGAGTCTTGCTCTGTCACCGAGGCTGGAGTGCAGTGGTGCCATCTTGGCTTACTGCAACCTCCACCTCCCGGGTTCAAGAGATTCTCTTGTCTCAGCCTCCTGAGCAGCTGGGATTACAGGCGTGTATCACCATGCCTGGCTAATTTTTGTATTTTTAGTAGAGATGGAATTTCGCCATGTTGGCCAGGCTGGTCTCGAACTCCTGACCTCAAGTGATCACCCTGCCTCGGCCTCCCAAAGTGTGGGATTACAGACGTGTATTTTATCTTTTTTGAGACAGTTTTAGTCTATCCTCCAGCCTGGAGTACAGTGCTGTGATCATAGCTCACTGCAGCCTTAAATCCGTGGGCTCAAGTGATCCTCCTGCTTTAGCCTCCTGAGTAGCTAGGACCACAAGTGTGCACCACCACGCCTGCCTTATTTATTTATTTATCTACTTATTGACATATTTATTTATAGAGGTTGTGGTCTTGTTATGTTGACCAGGCTGGTCTTGAACTCTCAGCCTCAAGCGATCCTCCCTCCTCGGCCTCCCAAAGTGCTGGGATTACATGGTGAGCCACTGTGCCTGGCCATGAATGGCAAATAATAAAAAAACACCACAAAGAAGCCATAACTGAGCGTTCTTCTGTTACTTGATGGATCTGTAGAAAAATTAAACTTTGCTTTCAATAAGACAAACTACTTTCATCAGAGAGATTTCCAAAAATAGTACTTCCTCACTTTCTGGTGAAACTATTCCTCATTTTGTATTGCTTTATACTAATATTTTTTGGTTTAATATTGAACTCAACTGCTTTTTCAAAGTCTTTGCAATATAGCTAGTATGTTTTCCCTACTGAAGACATCCTCTTCCTTCTAAAAAAACAATTGCTTGGTTGTTTTGCCCATTATATAATTGTAAACAGTGGACACAGATGACCCGGACTACCCCTTGGAGCTTTAGCCTTTCGTGATGGACCAATTCCTCCATTCTTTTAATAGCTTTGGTTCCTCTTTGCACAGTGCCAGCCAGAAAACTCTACATGCTTGTGGTAGAAAGCTGCTCTAGCTAAGCACAGTTTTCTGGGTGTGGCTCTACCGTACTTCCCTCATCTGAGCAGCCGTGGCTCTCGCTGGCCTTTTTGGGTTCTCTGGCACTAAGCTGGTCTGTGACTTTCTCCTGAGAGGGCCTCTTCAGTGTCTCTGTGTGGCTGTGCTACCACCAACTACGGCCACAGTCTCTACCACTCATACTCTCTGCCACTTATAGGCTCCACTAAATAGATCTATAATTTCCCAATCACACGTGAGCGTTAACATATCCAAGCTCACTTACTATGATGACTATTATCATTTTTAAAAGGAGAATGACAAGTGTTGGTGAGGATGTAGAGAAATTGAACATTCATATATTGCTGGTAGAAATGTCAAAGGGTGGCAGAGTGTGGTGGCTCACGCCTGTAATCCCAGCACTTTGGGAGGCTGAGGTGGGTGGAACACCTGGGGTCAGGAGTTTGAGACCAACCTGGCCAACATGGGGAAACCCCCTCTCTACTAAAAATACAAAAATTAGCCCAGCATGGTGACGTGCACCTGTAGTCCCAGGTACTCAGGAGGCTGAGGCAGGAGACTTGCTTGAACCTGGGAGGTGGAGGTTGCAGTGAGTTGAGATTGTGCCACTGCACTCCAGCCTGGGCAACACAGCGAGACTCCGTCTCAAAAAAAAAAAAAAAAAAAAAAAGTGAAAAGTTGTAGTCACTGCAGAAAACAATATGGTGGTTCCTCCAAACATTAACAATAGAATTCCTATATGATCCAGCAGTTTCACTTCTGAGTACAGACCTGAAAGAACTGGAAGCAGGGTCTCAACAAGGTATTTGCACATCCATGTTCATAGCAGCATTATTCTCAATAGCCAAAAAGTAGAAGCACCCCAAGGGCCTATCAATGCATGAATGGATAAACAAAAGATGGTATGTCCATACAATGGAATATTATTCAGCCTTATAAAGGAAGGAAATTCTGGTGCATGCTACAATATGGATAAACCTTGAGGATGTTATGCTAAATGAAATAAGCCAGTTGCAAAAAGCAAATACTGTATATTCTAAGCAAATACTGTATGAGGTACCTAGGGCAGTCAAACTTATAGAAACAGAAAGCAAAATGGTGGTTGCCAGGGGCTGGGGGGAGTGGAGTTGTTCAGTGGGTACAGTTTCAGTTTTGCAAGATTAAAAGAGTTCTGGAGATTGGTTGCACAACAAATGAATGCATTTAACACGACTGAAACATACAGTTAAAATTGGTTAAGGTGGTGAATTTTATCTTATGCATATTTTACCAGGATTTAAACTTTTTCTTAAATAAAAAAAAAAAAAAAGGCTTGGAGCTGGGATCCAAACCCCATCATCTGATGGCAGTGCTGACTCTGAACAGTAGGCTATGCTAGTCCTGCAGGTAAGAGGACCCACACACATTAGAAGGCAGTTCATGTTCCCACTCCTGCCAGAGCGTGCACCCTGGCGGTCTCACTCCCCAGCCCAAGCAGCTTATCAATGGATTTCTTATATGTACATTCAGAGCACTGCCCCTCCACCCCACCCCTGTCCAACTGGGTTCTGGTAAACTCATTTCTGTGTCTCCATTAATTCTCTCATGACTGGTGTCTTAGCAGCCACCCTCAATCACACACAACAAAAGCAGCACATCCTCTATCACCTATAAAGTTGGAGCCTGGGCCAAGTGTGGTGGCTCACGCCTATAATCCCAGCACTTTGGGAGGCTGAGGCAGGAGGATCGCTTTAGCCCAGGAGTTTGAGACCAGCTTAGGCAACATAGCAAGACCCCCATCTCTACAAAAAAATTTAAAAAACTAGCCAGGTATGGTGGTATGCACCTGTAGTCTCAGCTACTTGGGAGGTTGAGGCTGGAGGATCGCTTGAGCCTGGGAGGTCAAGGCTGCAATGAGCCGTGATCTGAGCCACTGCATTTCAGCCTGGACAACAGAGCAAGACCTTGTCTCAAAAAAAAGATCTGGAGCCTAGTGAGTGCTGAACACACATTAATTAATAATTTAATTAATAAATTATTAATTAATTGTTGGTAATTAATAATCACCATCTGGTTATTAATAAGCATTTAATTAATATGTAATAAGTAATAGCATTAAATGAATATAGACAAAAATTGAGAATTTAAAATTGGATGTAAGAAATAACTTCTTGGTAGGTCCACTCTATTTCTTTTATTCTTTTTTTTTCTTTTTCTTTTTTTTTTTTAGCGATAAGGGCTTGCTCTGTCATCCAGGCTGGAGTGCAGTGGTACAATCACGGCTCACTGCAGCCTTGAACTCTTGAAGTGATCCTCCCACCTCAGCCTCCTGAGTAGTCGGGACTATAGGCATGCACCACCACACCTGGCTATTTTTTTTTGTTTTTTGTAGAGACAGGGTCTTGCTATGTTGCCCAGGATGGTCTTGAACTCCTGGCCTCAAGTGATCCTCCTGCCACAGCCTTCCAAAGTGCTGGGATTATGAGCATGAGCCACCATGCCTGGCCCACTCCATTTCCTAATAGGTGACATTGTGACATACACGATTTGTACATATCTATGCTATATTATGCCTTTCTGAGGTCATTTATTTTTAAAAGAAATTTTTTTTTTGAGATAGGGTCTCACTGTTGCCCAGGGTGGAGTACAGTGGTGAAAACACAGCTCACTGCAACTTCAACTTCCTCAAGCAATCCTCCCACCTCGGCCTCTCAAGTAGCTGAGACTACAGGTGCATGCCACCACACCCAGCTAATTTTTGTAATTTTTGTAGAGATGGGGGTCTTGCTACATTGCCTAGGCTGGTCTTGAACTCCTGGCCTTAAGTGATCTGCCTGCTTTGGCCTCTCAAAGTGCTGGGATTACAGGCATGAGCCACAGCACCTGGCCTCTGAGGTTATTTAAATCTAATTCTGCTTAATAACAATTTAGGAATATGCTAAATTGCCTCTTAACCTGTTTTCCCATTGATTAAGTCCAGAATTAATCAGGGTTTTATAGGTCTTACTGACTTACAAGCAAGAGAAACTGAGTCTAGTTAACTTAAACCAAATAATCTATTGAAAAAATATGGAGAAGCTCATAGAAACCAAGAAAAAACCTGGAACAACTGCACAAATGACAGTCACTGGAGCAACTCCAGGAATCCAGATGGCAGGAATGGACCAGCATCTACTATGGTGCCGCTGCCGCTGAGAAGAACCGGCCCCAGCCATTTTCTTTGTCCCCGCTGTCATCACTGGAATTCCCAAGAGGAACATGTGATATTGCTCTAGCCTGCTTAACCAACCAATCACGGTGACTCTGTTGTGGCCAGGCCAGGCTGGCTGCTCAAAGAAGAATTTGTGCCATTATCAAAAGCATCAGTGGGCGATGACAAGGATGAGCTGTGTCCACCCCAAAGACTCATGAGCCTTTCTCCTTGGCAGCGCCTTCCAACCTAGCATCTTTTTTTTTTTTTTTTTTTTTTTTTTTTGCCCAGGCTGGAGCACAATGGTGTGATCTCGGCTCCCTGCAACCTCTGCCTTCCAGGTTCAAGCGATTCTCCTGCCTCAGCCTCCCGAGTAGCTGGGATTACAGGCATGCACCACCATGCCCAGATAATTTTTGTACTTCTAGTAGAGATGGGGTTTCTCCCTGTTTGTCAGGCTGATCAAGAACTCCCAACCTCAGATGATCTGCCCCTCTTCGGCCTCCCAAAGTGCTGGGATTACAGGCGTGAGCCACTGCACCCGGCCCCAACCTAGCATCTTATGGATGTTACTTGGCTTATATAGACTCGGGTATGGCTTTAATTTTTTAAATGTTAAGTAATTTTTAACCAGTCCCTAAAATACCGTCACCCTCCGTGACATCACCTCTCTGTCCACACAGAGAATGGACAAGGTCCAGGAGAGCACAAATCTACCCCATCCATTTTGACCCCAATTCCAGTTTATGAAATTGATAAATACCTGGACTGTCTATGCAAGACACTTTCTTGTGGCAAGTCAAGTTCTATTTTCCTATTAACTTATTTACAATATTAAGGTTTTGTCCTCTTCATTTTTGACTGTTCTTCAGTAAATACTGGCCATGACTATGGGATTGTCTTATGAGTTAAGTGATACTCTGTTCAAAGACTACTCCATGTGAGATCCTGTAACACTGCTGCTTCAGTAAAGCTGTTTTCTTCTACCTTTGGCTCGCCCTTGAATTCTTTCCCGGCCAAAGCAAAGAACTTTCCTGGGCTAAGCCCTTATCTGGGGCTCACCTGCCCTGCATCAGTGTTGGCACAAGGACAGAAAAACTGACCAGTGGAAAAGCACATACAGATACATACAGTCACTGATTTATGACCACAGCCACCTGTATTGCAATGAGGAAAGAAAGGATGAACTCTTCAGCCAGGCACAGTGATATGCACCTGTAATCCCAGCTACTCGGAAGGCTGAGGCAGGAGGATCCCCTGAGCCCGGGAGTTTGAAATCAGCCTGGGCAACACAGTGAGACCCCATCTCTTCAAAAAAAAAAGAGAGAGAGAGATTATCTTTGATAAATGATGGAAATAATGGTGGGTCAGGCTGCCCTCTCCTATGTGGATGGGCCTCATCCAATCCACTGAAGGCCTGAATAGAACAAAAGGCTGTGTGAGAAAAAATTCTTTCTCTGTGTGGTTGTCTCCAAACTGGGACATGGGCCTTCTCCTGCATCCAGACTTGGGCCCAGACTGGAACTTAAACCATCAGCTCTCCTGAGTTTGGACTTCTCAGACTCTGTAATTAGGTGAGCCAATTCCTTGTAATTAATCTCTTTATAAACACACAGACAGACACATTCTATTGGTCTGTTTTTCTGGATAGCCCTAATAGAGTATGTTATACTTCAACAAATAATTTTTTAACTGTTTAAGAAAATATGTGAATAAAAAACCTGGCCTGGCATGATGGCTCATGCCTGTAATCCCAGCAGTTTGGGAGGCTAAGGTGGGCGGATGACCTTAGGTCAGGAGTTCAAGACCAGCCTGGCCAACATGGTGAAACCTCGTCTCTACTAAAAATACAAAAATTAGCTGGGTATGGTGGCATACGCCTCTAATCCCAGCTGCTCGGGAGGCTGAGGCAGGAGAATCACTTGAACCTGGGAGGTGGAGTTGCAGTGAGCTGAGAGCATGCTACTACTTTCCAGCCTGGGCGACACAGCGAGACTCCATCTCAAAAAAAAAAAAAATTTCTCCAGTGACTAAGATCTATAAAAATATCATCAGATGGAAAATCTAGTGTGAAAAGGGCAATAACCAAAATTAAGACCTCAATAGATGGAGTTAACAGTCAATGCACATTGAAAGGAGGTCACTAAACTGGAAGGCAGGTGGATTGAAAAGCTGAATGGAGAGATGAGAAGGTCAGTGAACTGGAGGATAGGTCCAGACTGAAGTATGGTGAGAGGAAGAACATGGAAACTATAGACAGTAATTTAAGAGGTATGTTAAAAATGTTTAACGTCCTATCATTGGGATTCCCAAACAAGAGGAAAGAGAGAAGGAGGAAGGGCATGGTGGCTCATGCCTCTAGTCCCAGAACTTTGGGAGGCCCAGGTGGGCGGATCACTTGAGGCCAGGAGTTTGAGACCAGCCTGACCAATCTGGCGAAACCCCATCTCTACTAAAAGAAAAAAATACACACACAAAAAATTAGTTGGGTGTGGTGGCACATGCCTGTCATCCCAGCTACTCGGGAGGCTGGTGCATGAGAATCGCTTGAATCTGGAAGTCGGAGATTGTGGTGAGCTGAGATCATGCCACTGCACTTCAGCATGGGTGACAGAATGAGACTCTTTGACTCAAAAAAAAAAAAAAAAAAGAGAGCAAGAGAATGAATCCTAAGCTGCATACATACAAAGAAAGCCATACTTAAGCAAATCCTTGCAAATACACTAAAAACCAAAGAGAAATCTTAAAAGTATCTAGAGGAAAAAAAATCACATTATCTTAAAAATGAACAGTATAAATGACAGCTGAGTTTTTGATAGAAAGGATAGAAGCCAGGAGAAAATGGAATAATGTCTTCAATGTGATATTAAGACATAATTTTTGACTTTAAGTCAAAAATGACTTTAATAATCAAAAGAGTAATAAAAAATAACAGTAAAAAAGAAGATAATTGGCAGCCTAGAACTCTATGTTCAGTGACCTGTGCTTCAGAAAGGAAGGCGAAATGAATAAATGTTTAGGCAAACAACAACTGAGAGAATTAGTTACTTGTATACCCACACTAGAATAAATGCTAAAAGGAGTTTTTCGTTTTTGTTTTTGCTTTTTGAGACAGGGTCTTACTCTGTTGCCCAGGCTGGAGTGCAGTGGCGTGATCATGGCTCACAGCAGCCTCGACCTCCTCTGCTCAAAAGATCCTCCCACCTCAGCCTTCCAAGTAGCTGGGACTACAGGTGTGCACCACCATGCTTGGCTAATTTTTGTATTTTTTTTGTTGAGATGAGGTCTTGCTATGTTGCCCAGGCTGATCTTGAACTCCTGGACTCAAGGAATCCTCCCGCCTTGGCCTCCTAAAGTGTGGATTTACAGGTGTGAACTAATGTGCCCCAAAGGAGTTCTTCAAGCATGAGAAAAACCATTCCAGAGTTAAGGGCAGAAATTCAGGAGGGAATAAAGAGTAAGAGAAAGCATAAACTATGTGGGTAAATCTAAGTGAACACTGGCTGCATCAAACAAAAATAATAATGACTTCTGGGTTTTATATACACCTAGAATCAGAATATATGTCAATAGCATCACAAAACAAGGGAAGGGACTTTACCAGAAGCAACCCTTGAAACAAAGATCTGAGTCCAAATGATTTATTTGGGAAGTTAACCCAGATCACATCAGTATGGGACATGGGAAGTGAGGTAGGGAAGGGAAGGGAACCAATAAATTGTGCATAATCCCACAAAGTATCGCTCTGGGTAACTGAAGCTTAATTCTGCTTGGAAACCCTGGGAACAAAGGTGGAAAACGCAGCTCAGAGTTACTAGCACCTGAAGCACACAGAAGCTGGGAGAGTTATGCAGCAACTGTGGCCAGTGATGGGTTGAAAACTACTCCAGGGAGATTTTAATTTCCTGGCACTTCTAGCCAGCACTGTACTCAGCCTCCACAGAAGCCCCTGGGCGGAGGTGAGTCACAGATGCTGGGAGCTGTAAACTGAGCCAGAATGCGCAGGAATGGGAGTGCCAGGGGATTTAGATGGGGCATAGAAGGCATCTACTGCAGGAAGAGAGGAAGTTAAAATATTCTAAATGTATTATTAATCATCCGGGAAGAAATAAATGTACCAACTCATACTGGCGCTAGTAAATACAGGATGCATATTGCAATCTGCAGATTTCAAATAGTAAAATAATATGTATTTGACAAGCTAGTAGAGTGGTGAAATGGAGTAATAAAAATGACTCAGCCGGGTGCAGTGACATATGCCTGTAATCCCAGCTACTTGGGAGGCTGAGGTCGGAGGATTGCTTGAGGCCAGGCATTTGAGACCAGACTGGGCAACATAGCAAGACCCTGCCTCTACAAAAAAAAAAAAGAGTTAATTAAAAACAGCTGGGCACGGTGACTCATGCCTGTAATCCCAATGCTTTGGGAGGCCGAAGCAGGAGGATCACTTGAGTCTAGGAGTTTGAGACCAGCCTGGGCAACACGATGAGACTTCATCTCTATAAAAAATTTAAAAAATTAATCTAGCACTGTGGCACATGCTTGCAGTCTCAGTTATTCGGGTGGCTGAGGAGAGAGAATCCCTTGAGCCTAGGAGTTTGAGACTACAGTGAGCTATGATCACACCACTGCACTCCAGCCTGGGCTACAGATGAGGAATTAAAAAAAAATAACTTGAATAATCAAAATGAAGATAAGAGAGTTATACCAATGAAGAGAGAAGAAGGACTGATGACAGATTTTAATCTTATGTGTCACTAATTGCATTAGATATAAAAAGATCAAATATTCCAATTAAAATACAATTATCAGATTGAATAAAAAACACAATCCAACTAAACACTGCTTACAAGAGACACACATTAAATATAGAGATATAGAAAAACTAAAAATAAAACTATAGGAAAATGTAGACACTGCAGACATCAACCAAAACAAAGTGGATGTGCAGTTATAGTCAGATGAGACAAAACAAGGCTAAGGCAGAAAGCATTAAGAAGTTATGACTAGGGCTAAAGAGGGGTAATGAGAAGAGTCAATCACCAGGAAGATACGATAATTCTAAACTTGTCTGACTTTTGGCTCTCTGAGCAGCGCCATGGTGGTCGGCAAGAACAAGTGTCTTTTGAAAGGCAGAAAAAGGAAGCCAAGAAGAAAGTGGCTCATCCATTTTCTAAGAAAGATTGGTGGGCTGGGTGTGGTGGCTCATATCTGTAATCCAAGCACTTTGGGCAGCCAAGGCAGGAGGATGGTCTAAGGCCAGGAGTTTGAGACCAGCCTGGGCAACAAAGTGAGACCCCGTCTTTTCAAAAAATAAGTAAATACATACATAAATAAACAGACAAACAAGCAGACAAATAAATAGCAGGGTGTGGTGGTGCATGCCTGTGGTCCCAGCTACTTGGGAGACTGAGGTGGGAGGACCTCTCAAGCCCAGAAGGTCAAGGCTGCGGTGAGCTATGATCACAACATTGCACTCCAGCCTGAGTGATACAGGGAGACTCTGAGAAAAGGAAGGAAGGCAGGAAGAAAGGCAGGAAGGAAGGCAGGAAGGAAGGAAGGAAAGAAGGAAGGGAGGGAGAGAAAGGAAAGGAAAAGGAAGGAAGGAAGACAGAGAGAAAGAGAGGAAGGAAGGAGAAAGAAAGAAGAAAGAAAGAAAGAGAGAAAGAAAGATTGATATGATGTGAAAGTGTGAAAGCTCCTGTTATATTCAATGTAAGAAATATTTGACAGACACTAGTAACCAGAACTCAAGGAACCAAAATTGCATTAGATGGCCTTAAGGGTCATGTGTTTGAAGCGAGCCTTGTTGATCTGCAGAATGATGAAGTTGCACTTAGAAAATTGAAGCTGATTACTGAAGATGTTCGGGGCAAAAACTGCCTGCCTAACTTCCACGGCATGGATCTTACCTGTGACAAGATGTGTTCAATGGCCAAAAAGTGGCAGACCATGATTGAAGCTCATGTTGATGTCAAGACTATCAGTGATTATTTGCTTTGTTTGTTTTGTGTGGTTTTACTTAAAAAATGCCACAATCAGATATGGAAGCCCTCTTACACTCAGCACCAACAGGTTTGCCAAGTCTGGAAGAAGAGGATGGAAATCATGACCCAAGGAGGTGCAGACAAGTGGCTTGAAAGAAGTGGTCAATAAATGGATTCCGGACGGCATTAGAAAAAGACATAGGAAAGACTTACCAATCTGTGTATCTTCCTTGTGATGTCTCATCAATAAAGTAAAAATGCAGAAGAAGCCCAAGTTTGAATTGGGAAAACACATGGAGCTTCACGGGGAAGGCAGGAATTCTGGAAAAGCTACTGGGGATGAGGCAGGTGCTAAAGTTGAATGAGCTGATGGATAGGAACCACCGGTCCAATAATCTGTTTAAAATTCGGACTTTTTTTTTTTTTTTTTGAGACAGGGTCTCACTCTCTCATTCTGCTGCTCAGGCTGGAGTGCAGTGGCCCAATCGTAGCTCACTGCAGCCTCAAACTCCTGGGCTCCTCCTTCCTCAGCCTCCCAAATAGCTGGGACTACAGGTGTGTACCACCATGCCTGGCTAATTTTTTGTGTGTGTGTTTTGTTTTTTTTGTTTTTTTGTGGTTTTTTTTTTTAGAATTTTTACATCTATATTCATGGGAGAGATGGGCTAATAATTTTCTCTTCTTACAATATCCTTCTTAGTTTGGGGATAAAGGTCATTCTGTCCTCATACAAGTTGAGAGGTGCTCCCTCTTTTAGCGGTCCCTGGAAAAGCAAATATTTATCCTCCTGGAATATTGGATAGAATCCATCAGTGAAGCCACCTGGACTTGAGTTTTCTTCGTGGGAAGGTGTTAAATCAGAAATTCAATTTACTCAGTTGAGTAAGTTGAGTAATGAGATCATTCAGATTTTTCTACTTTGGTAGGTTGTGTTTTTTTCTAAGTTTCATCTGAATTTTCAAATTCATTGGCATAAGAGCGTCATTGTGTATCATATCCTCTTCTTATCTTTTTAATGTTTGTAAGACCTGCGGGCATAACAAAGTACCACAGATTGGGTGGCTTAAACAATGGAAATGTATTTCTTCACAGTCCTGGAGGCTGGAAGCCCATCAGGGTGTCAGCAGGGTTGGTCTCTTCTGACGGCCTCTCTCCTTGGCTTGAAGATGGCCATCTTCTTCCAATGTCTTCACAGAGTCGTCCCTCTGTGTGTGTCTGTGTCCTGATCTCTTCTTATATGGACACTAGTCATATTGGATTAGGGTCCACCCTGATAACCTCATTTAATCTTAATTATCTTTTTAAAGGCCCTACTTCCATATATAGTCACATTCTAAGGTAGTAGAGGTTAGGGCTTCAGCATATGAATTTGGGGGGCCACAATTCAGCCCAGAACATGGGGTGACTGAATGTCTCATATGCTTTGAGTGTAAATTGATAGAACCACTTTGGGAAATGATTGGGCAACAGGAAAGCTGAACAGACACACATTCTGTAACCCACGGATTCAATTCCTAGGTGTATACGCAACACAAATGCACATGTGCACATCAGAAGACATAGGACAATGTTCATGGAGATGTTCATGATAGCCCCAAACTGGAAACTAACCACATGTCTCCAATGGATAAATCTTGGAATATTCACACAGTATAATTTTATGGAGTAGCAACAATGAGTTATCTTTTGCTACTCCCAACATAGGTGAATCTCATGAAC
Organism: Pongo pygmaeus; assembly: GCF_028885625.2. Classification (NCBI taxonomy): domain Eukaryota; kingdom Metazoa; phylum Chordata; class Mammalia; order Primates; family Hominidae; genus Pongo; species Pongo pygmaeus. The sequence goes on from NC_072393.2 coordinate 38,523,541, forward strand.
ATAATGTGGAATGACAAGAGCCAGATATGAAAGAAGACCATCAGCACATTCCATGGAATTGCATTTATATCAAGTTTTCTATCAAACAGGCAAAACTACTTCATGGTGTTTGAGTGGGAGGGAGGGTAGAGACTGGGATAAGAGTCACAAGGGGATTTCTATTCCTTGATCTGGGTGCCAGCCTTGTGAAATTTCAGAGCTGTGCACTTACTAGTTCATTGAAAGAAAAGTAAAGCAAGGCTGGGTGCAGTGGCTCATGCCTATAATCCCAGCACTTTGGGAGGCTGAGGTGGGAGGATTGCTTGAGCCAGGAGTTCGAGATGAGCCTGGGCAATATAGTGAGACCCCTGTCTCTACAAAAAAAATGAAAAAAAAAAAATAGCCAGGCACGGTGGTGCACACCTGTAGTCTCAGCTACTCAGGAGGCTGAGGCAGGAGGATCACTTGAGCCCAGGAGTTTGAGGCTGCAGCGAGCTATGATTATGCCCCTGTACTCCACACTGGGCTATAGAGCAAAATCCTGTCTCAAAAAACAAAAAACAAAAAACAAAAAACAAAAAAAAAAAGAAGAAGGAAAGAAAGAAAAAGAAAAAGAAAGCACCTCAAACAAGCCTGATACTGATTTGCAACTCATTAAACAACAAACACTTTTGTCAGTACAATGCAAGTATCCATCTTGTTAGGTCCTTGCCAGGCAAGTGGCCAACAGGTCAAATCAGCGTGATTCTCTCCTTGCTGCTGACAGCATTTCTAATTCGGCTCCTCATCAACAGTTCTGAAAATTTCCCCCAAGGGACTACATTTTCCATGGTCAGAGAAACATTAAATTGACTATTTTTAGAAAAAGGAGCTTTGATAAGAGACTACTTTTCATTATGGAATTGAGAAGAAAGAATTAGGAGAGAAAACAACTTGGGTAAACAAGACAGAAATAGACCCAACAAATGTACCCAGATGTGGTCTTGATCCCTTAGGAATCCAAAACTAATTTACACCATGGATTCTTCTTAAGGATATGGTTTTCTTATTCCCAGCTGATTTTTTAGGAGAATTTCGGTATGAGGTGTCCCAGAGCTGGCCGAGTCTGCAGTTGCCATTCCCAAGCCCCTCCCTTCTCCTCTCTCTTCCCGAATACCATGGAAACCCGTAATCAAAGGCAACGCCAACAACTCCTCTTCCTTCTCCCATGGGGCAGAGCTGAGCGCTCAGAGATGCATCTTTGGATGAAAAATGAGAAAAAAAAAGAAAGAAAGAAAGAAAAGAAACTGAGCTCACTGGAGATTCACCCCTGCAACTCTTAACAAGATTTGGCATCTGTGTACCTCGTGTGATTCTGGGAGAATTCTGTATCAAAAACAGTTTTGTGTGTGTATGTGTGTGTGTGTGTGTGTGTGTGTGTATGTGTGTGTGTTTTAATGACAATCTTGACTTGATGAATATCCCAGTAATCGAAAGTGAGGTTTTCCTCATATGCCGGTGCCTCTTTTTCCCTTCCCTCTAAGGAGAGCAAACTCCTGGCAGATCTCATGTGAGTTTTTGGAAATAAGTGTGGCTGTTACTAAATCCACGCACAGGAGAACACACTCTACTCTTGGGTGGATCCCACTGGCTCTTGTTTGCATGTGTTTTGGATTGAGAGGCCCCTTTTAAAAGATAATTCACTAAGCATGTCATTTTGGTGAGTTTTACTTAAATTTCAGTTACAGTAAAATTCTCCCCGCAGGAACACATCTCTTGTCAAGAGAAAGGAACTTAACATTTTCCTTTGTAGGAGTCTAGCTGCCTCTGTGAGCACAAATCCTATATATAATCCTTGAAGAGAAGGTGGAGAGGAGCGGAGGAGACACTTCCCAAGGGAGTGACTGTGATTATACCTACAATAGCAGGTGGTAGGAGAAAAAGTGAGTTTGGCAGTTTTCAGAGTAATACGACATCTCTAGAAAGCCATTCTAGATAGTCCAATCTCATGGCCCATTTTGGGGGCTTTGATCCTATTGATGGGACTGTGTAAGTCTTTGGTTCCACATGGCCTTCTCACTGTGGCCTCGGCCATGCTATTTAAAATGTACTTTATCCCACGCCTGTTCCTCTTTAGCCTCCTCCACTTTCCACCCCCACGATACTTACCACCTTTTAACACAGCATGCACTGCTAGTGGGAGTGTAAATTAGTCAGAAATAATAGAAAACAGCATGGAGGTTCCTCAACAAATTAAAAATGGCACTACCATAAGATCCAGCAATCCCACCAGAGGGTACAGATCCAAAGGAAATGAAATCGGTATGTCAAAGAGATTTCTGTACTCTTATGTTTATTACAGCATTATTTACAATGGCCGAGATATGGAATCAACCTAAGTGTCCATCAATGGATGGATGGATAACGAAAATGTGGTATATATACACAGTGGAATACTATTCAGCCTTAAAAAAGAATGAAATCTTGTCATTTGCAGCAACATGGATGAACTTTGAGGACCTTATGTTAAATGAAATAAGCCAGGCACAGAAAGACAAAGTCTATGTGACCTTACTTATATGTGGAGACTAAAAAAGTTGATGTGGCCGGGCGCTGTGGCTCATGCCTGTAATCCCAGCATTTTGGGAGGCCAAGGCAGGCATATCACCTGAGCACAGGAGTTTGAGACCAGCCGGGACAACACGGTGAAACCCATGTCTACAAAAAATACAAACATTAGCCAGCTGCAGTGGAGTGCGCCTGTCGTCCCAGCTACTCAGGAGGCTGAGGCAGGAGAATTGCTTCAATCTGGGAGGTGGAGGTTGCAGTGAGCTGAGATCACACCACTGCACTCCAGCCTGGGCAACAGAGTTAGACTCTGTCTCAAAAAAAAGTTGATCTCATAGAAGTAGAGAGTAGAATAGTGATTATCAGAGAAGCAGGCGGCGGGGGGTGGGGGAGATAGGAAGAGACTGATATGAAGTTACAGTTAGGAGGAATAAGTTCTCCTATCTATTGGTGATCTATTGCACAGTAGGATGATTATGTTTGTTTAGCAACATTGTATTGTATATTTCAAAATAGCTAGAAAAGAGAATTTTGAATGCTCTCACCACAAATAAATGATAAATGTATGAGGTGACAAATATGCTAAATATCCTAATTTGATTATTGCACAATGCATACATGTACTGAAATATCACACTGTTCCTCATACATATGTGCAATTATTATATGTTAATTAATGCAAAAAAATAAAAATAACATGGTGTCCAGCTTTCCTCTGTTTTCTATTGTTTGTGGTCTGTTTCCCCTGCTAGAATGGGACCCCAGGAAGGCAGGGAGCTTCCCCTCTTTTATCCCCTGGTTCATACTAAATGCTTAGGACTGTGCCTTGCATACAGTGAGCACTCAATAGATACTTGTTGGCAATTTAAAAAGTCGGTACCTTAATTAACCAAGTACCAAGGCTTTTAATCTTTTTGCCTCAAATCAAACTAAAAACCTTGATTAAAAAGTCGTACCCTGTCTCTATGAAATAATTTTTTAAAAATTAGCTGGGCATGGTGGCACCTGCCTGTAGTACCAACTAGTCAGGAGGCTGAGGTAGGAGGATCTCTGAGACCCAGAAGAGCTGTGATTGCACAACTGCTCTCCAGCAGCCTGGGCAACACAGCAAGACCCCACCTCTAAAGAAAAAACAAAGTCTTTGCTGTTATCCAAAAGGATAAAACAGATATTCCAGACAGAGGGTCAAGTTGTGCTATCTTTTTCCATAATATCACTTAAAGCAAATTATTAAGAAATAATAGTTTTCTAATATGAAGTTATACAAATCCTGGACATTAAAAAATTATGTCTGCAATATTTACATAGCCTATGATTTAAAGCAAATTTGGGGTTAATCAGTTTCTCTAAAGAACTTAAAGACACAGTTGTCTTTAATCATGGCATGAAGTGTCTGATAGAGGAAGATCATATGGAAAAGTCCACATCTGATTATAATTATTAAACTGTGTATTAAACGCTTGATATGTGCCAGGCATTTTTGCCTAAATTATCTCCAATTTTGCCAACAACATTTCAAGGTAAATATTACCATCCACAGATGAAAAAGTTGGGACCCAGAAAGGAGAAACCGGCCAAGGTCACACAGGTCTCAGATGAGGACATGGGTTCGCTCCACTCTCGGATTTCTCCCCAAACAGCGTTCTGGGTTTTCCAGAGCACAGTGCAATGCAATTTCACATGTGTCACTGGTTTCATATTCGCAGTCAACACACATGTTTTGAGCAATTGTTATGTTCCTGGCACTGTGCAAGCTTTCTTGGAGATCACTGTAGGAAGCGTGGCATCTCGCTGGGAGGTACTCAGGAACCCTGGGCACATTTTGGGATGTGACAGCTGAGTGAGAACCATTGTAGATGCCTGGGGAGTTCGGAAGAGGGAGGGATCCTCATGGGCTGGGCTCTTGAAGCCTAATCATGGTGTCCCTGGGCCTTCCCAGCCAGGCAGGGGCCATTGTTGGGTCTGGCTGCCTGGCTGCTGCATCCCCTTGCAGGGGCACCTCAGTCCTCAGGAGCAGTGACCTGTCCCCTACCGTGTGGTCTTGGCAGAGAGGTAACTTCAGATCGATGTCTCCCACTGTCCCCTGCTGCCCCCCGGCCTCTGTGGAAGCTGGAGAGACCAATCTTCCCTCTCTGGGATGCTGGGGACCGGGGCCTGTGACCCATACTCGGCCAATTTCAGGTCCAGTCCACCGCCCAGACCTTGGATCTTAAAGATGGCGGAGCATCTGCACACAAGGATGGTGGGGCATCCACAGGCAGTGATGGCCATGGCGGGAAGAGGTCAAAACGGAAGATATCTGGCTGTATCTCCAACCGGCTGTTCCTAAGATGAGGCGGTGACCAAGTTCCCTGAGAACAGGATCGTCTTCCAGCTCCCACCAAGCCTGTGAGCCCACAATAGCTTCCCAATCAACTCCTTTTGAATTAATACAATCTTAAACCTGTTGTTCAGCCTGTATTGGAAAAGTAAGCTTTTTCCTTTACCCTTTATCCGAAATTCAACATGGATGGATATAGGTCATGAAAAGACGTTCTGGGGACAATCACAGAATCAGAAGGTGAAGTCTGCTTTTAAGGAGTTTTTCTTTACCTACTCTGATGCTTTCTCCACAGGCTGATGAAGGCTGCCTGATTCTTACTTAACAAAGCTGGGAAATTTCATCGGCCTGGGCAATATAGTGAGGCCCTTCTCTACAAAAAGAAAAATAAATAAAACTTTAAAAATTAGTCAGGTGTGAGGTGAGAGGATCGGTGAAACCCAGGAGTTCAAGGTTACAGTGAGCTACCGTTGCACCACTGCACTCCAGCCTGGGCGACAGAGCAAGACCCTGTCTCAAAAAATAATTATCATAATAAAACTTTGGGAAGTTTCAGTGTTTTCTTCATTCTCCCGAAGCTAGGGAATCACACACCAGGACAAGAGAGAGAGCCCATCAATTTGCCACGGGAGAGCTCAGCCTTTCCGGGTTGGGCTGGGATTCTGGCTGAGGCATCAGGAGCTGGGCATCAAGGCCCCGGGCTCCCTGCTGGGTTTGATCTGTGGATTGATGCAGGGAGAGGCTTTCCTGTATTTTGGCCCAGAGCACACGATCTTATCTGCAAAACCGCAGCACTGTGCCTGGTGCTGAAACCATGATAGAATTAAGCCTCGGATGACCCAGTTACTGGACAATGCCGTCCAGCTCCAGGACTGCTCATTGCTTCTACAGTATGATGTGTTAATTTGCTGACTGTATTTTCAGAGTCCATCCACCGCCCTAAACTCTCTGCACCCACAGTTCCAATGGGGAGCAGTAACTTCAGTTCATCAAAGCCAATTATTCCAGTTCTTCTTTTTGAGCTTGGACTTTTCCATTTCAAGTCGTCATGGGAAAATAAGTCTTAATAAATCCCTTTATGCATGGAGAACTAGGGCAATTACTGACATTTTAAGAATTATTGAAACTTTTTTTAAAGTTTTTTGATTAAAGTTCTAAAGGACGTAAATAATCCTTTTTTGGTTTTTGGAAGGGCTTCAATTATTTTCAAGGACAGAAGTTGGGCACACGGGCTTTTCAAATCTAATTAATTATCTGGCTGTGCCCACAAAAGTCACACCTTCAAAACACTGAGGTTACAGCTAATCATCTGAGATTCTCCCACACTGGAATAACTGTATCCACCCTCTGGGGCCATGACAGATACATGTACAGGATGCGTTATAGGAACTCAAGGTGCACCTCTGCAGGGAAATCAAGTTTTGTTTGTTTGTGACTCAACAATTTAGTCGTGCATTAAATATTCAATATCTGATGCAAAGGATTTAAAATCCTGAGGTGGTACCTTGGAGCAAAAAACACACAGGCTGGGTTAACCAATCACATTAATATTTTTATACCATAAATTAGATTAGAAATCCCACAGCTGGGAAAAGCCAGGGTGGAAAGATCCCAGGGAATGATGTGGCTCCGAAAAATCGGTGGTGAGCAAACTCCGTGAGGCTGGATGGGGTCTGTTTCGGTTTAGGATCAACAGGAAACTGAAGGCAGGTAACTTTTGACCATTGGAGAGACACACCCATGCCAACCAGAGTTCACTGGAGTTGATTTACTGCACTACGGTATGCTCTAAAAATAAGCACATAGTTTGACTCAAACTTGCATTTGAGTTAAAAAAAAAAACTTTATTTTTTTAGTTTACCATGCATTGGTAAATTTCGAAAGAGGGTAAGAGCTGGGCAGGAGGATCACTTGTGGGTGGGAGTTCGAGACCAGCCTGGGCAACATAGCAAGACCCTATCTTCAAAAAATTAAAATAACTTAGTTGGGCGTAATGGTGCATGCTTGTAGTCCCAACACTTTGGAAGGTTGAAGTGGGGAGATCCCTTGAGAGGAGATCCCTGGGAGTTCAAGACCAGCCTGGGCAACACAGCAAGATCCTGTGTCTACAAAAAATTTTTTAAAAACTTAGCCAGACATGGTGATTTGCACCTGTAGTCTCAGCTACTTGGGAGGCGGAGGTGGGAAGATCACTTGAGCCCAGGAGTTTGAGTCTGCAGTGAGCCATGATCGTGGCACTGCACTCCAGCTGGGCAATAGATCAAGATCTAGACTCTAAATACATAAATAAAAATAGGATAAGAGAAAAAATACTTGACCTCGAAACCCCTATTGGAAAAGCTGCAGAGGTCATCTGTAGTAAGTAAGGCAAAGGAGAGAATGGAGCAGCCACACCTCCATCATTGCTGAAAGTCAAATTCTTTCTATTGACTCCAGAAGAAGACATATTACACCAGTTTTTTAAAGCTGCCATACATCTTATCAGAGACACAGTTGAGTAGTGGTATGTAGGTCTACGGTACAAATACAAAAATAAGTGTTTGAGCAGGTCACAACATGCCCACACACTGTCAACTGCATCTTTTCTTTGGCAGAAGAGTTTGGAATTCACGGCTCCAAGGAAACAACTGTTTGTCAATCCAAACCTTGGATGCCAATACTGGTGCGCGGCTCAGCGATGACATTCTTGTGTGACTCAAGTGGTTTCTAAAAGGCAAGAAGCCATCCCCATGAGGTATACGGTGACCGGTGCTGAATCTTCCAACATCATTTCCCACAGGGATCAGTTGTAGTCAAGAGAATCTGTTTTTTTCAGAGGAGGACTCCCTGTGTGAGGGAAGAGAGGGGTGAGCAGCTGAAGGAAGGTGAATGGACAGAAAAGCTGGACACATTGGCCAGACTGGGGAGGGGGGTGGGGGCTCACGCCTATAATCCCAGCACTTTGGGAGGCCCAGGGGGACAGATCGCTTGAGCTCAGGAGTCCAAGGCCAGCCTGGGTAACATAGTGAGACCCTATCTCTACAAAAAAATACAAAAATTAGCTGGGTGTGGTGGCACATACCTGTAGTCACAGCTACTCAGGAGGCTGAGAGGTAGGAGGATCACTTGAGCCCAGGATGTCAAGGCTGCAATGAGCTGAGATCACGCCACTGCATTCCAGCCTGGGCAACAAAGCGAGACCTGGACTTAAAAAAAAAGAAAAAGAAAAAGAAAAAAAGGAAAAGAAAAAGCTGGACACAGCAGGCCAAAAGCCTGAGTTCCACTTGATCACTGTTGATGAATCTGGGAGAAGTGGTATTTGGACCCGAACGTCTGAGAGCAAGTATAATACTGCAACAGGGCCTATGACTTGGCTACAAATGGCTTTAAACTGAAGTTGCCAGTGTGTGCCCCCTACTCTGTGTGTGCCCCCTACTCTGAAACCTCTGGCAGCACCTCGCCTTTCTGAGGATGGCCAGGGAGCAGGGCCACCGCTAACTCCGTATCTCAGTTGCCCAACTTGTTCCGAAAGGCCCTCGGCTTTTCGCCTTCACCTTTTCAGCAATCAGATACAGAAATTCATGTGATGAAACCAATTGCTGATGAAAAGTTAATTTGCCAAAGGTCCTCATTATCCTAGGACAGATAGAATGGCGATAACAAAAAAAGGAATTGGAGTGAATCCACTTAAAACAGGAACCCATATTGCATATACAGTGAAAAAAGATATTATTGGAGATTTGCCTTGAGAATTAAATAAGCATTACAAAAAGTCAGTTTTATTTTATATTTCAGAAAACTAGGTTATAGCTGCAATTAAGCATCATTCTTAAAAATCAATGACGAATGAGTCAAGTGTTGATGGGGAAAGCTCTGATGAAGGCACGTGATGAAGGCATGTGATGATATTCTATGGATTTCCTGTTGGACTGTCACAGTGTAATCACAAAGAGAGCCACTTTATTAATTTTCCCAAGAGCATCCAAATCCTCTGCTATTAAACTCATTCTCTTTCATGTCAGTATCCTGTATCCACCGATTTCTCTTCTACAGTTGTTAACCTGTCTGAATCTTGTCTCATTCACCTGTCAATGGCTTTGCTCCTGATACAAGCAATCAATATGGCTTTCCCAGGCTGTGTGTAATCTGGCTTCTTCTGCAATTTCACTTATGGTAGACCTATCTTATGTGTCTTGCATCCCACTCCATTGCTAGGAAGAGACTGAGCCCTCAAAATGGCTACATGATAGGCAAAATGGCTCCCCTATTGGGTCAGGTGTAAATAAAGCTTTGACTATAACCTCAAATTGTAATATATACTGTTCACATCACTCTTTTTTTTTTTGAGATGGAGTCTCACTTTGTCGCCCAGGCTGGAGTGCAGTGGTGCAGTCTCAGCTCACTGCAAGCTCCACCTCCCAGGTTCACGCCATTCTCCTGCCTCAGCCTCCCGAGTAGCTGGGACTACAAGTGCCCACCACCACGTCCGGCTAATTTTTTTGTATTTTTAGTAGAGACAGGGTTTCACTGTGTTAGCCAGGATGGTCTCAATCTTTTGACCTTGTGATCTGCCTGCCTCGGCCTCCCAAAGTGCTGGGATTACAGGCGTGAGCCACTGCACCAGGCCTGTTCACATCATTCTTTTCTCTTTTTTCTTTTTTATTTTTTTATAGAGATGGGGTCTTGCTATGTTGCCCAGGCTGATCTTCACCTCCTGGGCTCAAGCCATCCACTCACCTTGGCCTCCCAAAGTGCTGGGATTATAGGTATGAGCCACAGTGCCCGGCCCTCATCATTCTTTTCTAAAGATAATTGAAATTGCCATATTGTATCTGAAAGATTTATTATACCCCAAATACTTTTCTTTTTTAGACGGAGTTTTGCTTTTATTGCCCAGGCTGGAGTGTAATGGCATGGTCTCGGCTCACTGCAACCTCCACCTCTCAGATTCTCCTGCCTCAGCCTCCTGAGTAGCTGGGATTACAGGCACATGCCACCATGCTGGGCTAATTTTTGTATTTTTAGTAGAGACGGGGTTTCACCATGTTGACCAGGCTGGTCTCGAGCTCCTGACCTCAGGTGATCCGCCTGCCTAGGCCTCCCAAAGTTCTGGGGTTACAGACATAAGCCATTGTGTCCGGCCTCCAAAAGATTTTTAAAAGATGATTTCTCTTTTGACTGGCAAGTTATTTGATTATTTTAAAGATCCTTTTTATTGCATTTTGGACAATGAAAGTCCTATTTTTTTGGAATATATTAAATTTTCTTTATTGCCTAAGGTAAAATTCTTTTGTGTGTGAATGTTCTATCGATACTTAAAAAGAATGTATATTATTTGACCTATACAGCATTAACGTGTTTTCTCTATTAAATCGCAGTTGTATGTTGTTATTCAGATCTTCCTTGTCTATTTTAAAAAACAGAATTATTAAGATACCATTTATATACCATACAATTCACTGATTTAAGGTATGCAGTTCAATGTTTTTTGGTACATTCACAGAATTATGTAGCAATCACTATATTGTAATTTAGCCTAACTTATCAAAATCTATGCAGATTTATAACAACTTAGTTCCAGTGAAATATAGAATCCTGAATAGCTTCATTGTACTCCCTTCTAATGCTGTTATTATGCATTTACAGTATAATAGTATTTACGCATTTTTTATAGTATTCATGCATTATTATTGTGTTTATGCTAATATGTTATACATATTATTATACATATTATGTTTCTATATGTTAAAAACCCAACAATTCTTTGATATCATCAATGCATTATGTAGTCTGAAGTCTTTTAAAGAAACCGAGAGAAGTAAGGAGAAAAAGTATATCTACACAGTTGGGCATGGTGGCACATGCCTGTAATCCCAGCAATTTGGGAGGCCAAGGAGAGTGGATGGCTTGAGTTCAGGAGTTGGAGATCAGCCTAGGCAACATAGTGAAACCCTGCCTCTATGAAAAATATGAAAATTAGCCAGGTGTGGTGGCACGCACATCTATAGTCCCAGCTACTTGGGAGGCTGAGGTCGGAGGATCGCTTGAGCCCAGGAGGTCAAGGCTGCACTGAGCTGTGATCGTACCACTGCACTCCAGTCTGGTGATAGAGCAAGACCCTGTCTCAAAAAAAAAAAAAAAGTATATCTATAGAGTTTTTTTTATTTTATTTAATGATTGATTGATTGATTGATTGATTGATTGATTGAGATGGAGTTTTGCTCTTGACGCCCAGGCTGCAGTGCAGTGGTGGGATCTTGGCTCACTGCAACCTCTGCCTCCTAGATTCAAGAGATTCTCCCGCCTCAGCCTCCCAAGTAACTGGGATTACAGGCACCCACCACCTCGCCAGGCTAATTTTTGTATTTTTAGTAAAGGTGGGGTTTCACCTTGTTGGCCAGGCTGATCTCGAGCACCTGACCTCAGGTGATCCACCCGCCTCGGCCTCCCAAAGTGCTGGGATTACAGTGTGAGCCAGCATGCCCGGCCATTACCTTTTAATTTACCCATTCTGGTTGTCTTTGTTTATTACTATAGTTAGAGCTACCATCTCATGTCCTTTCCTTTTCCCAGTATAGCTTTGCTCTCACCTTCCATGTAGCATCAGTGACAAGTACACTGTATTTCAGTAGATTATAGCCCCAACAACACAATTATATACACATTGTTCTATGAAATTACTTTATAAATCAGTTAAAATAAGAAAGGAGAAGAAGGTCAGACATGGTGGCTCAAACCGGTAATCCCTGAACTTTGGGAGGCTAAGGCAAGAGGTTCACTTGAGATCAAGAATTCGAGACCAGCCTGGGCAACATGGTGAGACCAAATCTCTACAAAAATTTTTTTTTTTTTTGAGATGGAGTCTCGCTCTGTCGCCCAGGCTGGAGTGCAGTGGCGTGATCTTGGCTCACTGCAAGCTCCGCCTCTCGGGTTCACGCCATTCTCCTGCCTCAGCCTCTCAAGTAGCTGGGACTATAGGCGCCTGCCACCATGCCTGGCTCATTTTTTGTATTTTTAGAAGAGACAGCTTTCACCATGTTAACCAGGATGGTCTCGATTTCCTGATCCACCCGCCTCAGCCTCTCAGACTGCTGGGATTACAGGTGTGAGCCACCGCACCCGGCCTCTACAAAATTTTTTTAAAAAATTAGCCAGGTGTGGAGGTGCGCATCTGTGGTCCCAGCTGTTTGGAAGGGTGAGGTGGGAGGATTGCTTAAGCCCAGGAGGTTGAGGCTGCAGTGAGCCGTGTTTGCACCAACCACCACACTTCAGCTTAGGTGGCAGGGTTAGACCCTGTCTCAAAAAAAAGAGAGAAGAAATATACAATTATATACTGTCTTTTGTAATTTCTACATAATTTCCTTTACCAGTGTTCTTTGTATGTGTGGGTTGTGTGTTTGTGTATGTTGTGTGTGTGTGTGTGCATGTTCACATTACTGTCTGGAGTCACTTGCTTTCTGCCTGAACACTTCTTGTCAAGCAGGTGTGCTATCAACAAATTCAGGTTTTGTTTATCTGGAAATATCTTTATCTTGCCTTCATTTTTAAGAGAGAATTTTGCTGGATATAAGGTGCTTGCTAGATGAAATTTTATTTTCAGCACTTTGACTGTATCAACCCACTGCCTCTGGCTTCCATTGTTTCTGATGAAAAGACTGCTGTTAATCTTACTGGGGACTCTTTACATGTGACATGTTGTTTGCTCCTGTTGCTTCTAAGACTTTTCTTTGTCTTGCAGCATCTTTACCGTAATATATCTGGATGTGGATCTCTTTGTTTGGCATATTTGGAATTTGTTGAGCTTCTTGGCTATGTATATTAATTTTTTCATCAAATATGAGAAGTTTCAACCTTTGTTTCTATGAGTACATTGATGCTTCTGCCTTTCCTCTTTACCTGCTAATTCTTCTGTGTGTATTTTGGTGCATATAATGGCATCTCACATCTTCCTGAGGCTTTGATACTTTTTCTTTCTCCTCTTCATTTTTTTTAACTCTCTATACTTATGATTAGATAATCTATATTGATCTAGCCTCAATTTCACTGATTTGCTCCTGCCAGCTCAAACCTGCTGTTGAATCTCTCTAGTGAAGTTTTAATTTTTTTCAGTTTTGCTTTTCAATTCTAGAATTTCTATGGGTTTCCGTTTAAATAATTTTGTCTTTTTCTTGATGTTCTCTGTTTGATGATATGTTGTTATCATCCTTTCTTTTAATTCTTTAAGCATGGTTTCCTTTAGTTCTTTAAGGATGTTTATAATAGCTGCTTTGAAGGTTTTTCTGCTATTTCACCATCTGGGCTCCCTCAGTTTCATGTATTTTTAAGTATTTTTGTCCCTGGCCTGTCAAAGAATGAGAGGTATATTAATGTATCCCACTAAAAATGTTTTTTGTACATTTTTTTCTTCAGGTTTCTAACTTTCATTTAAAAAATTTTGTTGATGTTAGTAGGTGTATAGTTTTCTATCATGGTATTATTAAATATTGAGCAGGTATAAATTAACATTCATAAAATAGGAGTTAAATATTAATGGCATAACAAATATCTGAGTTTATACCCATCGCATTTGAGAAAACACATTATCACACATTTTTTCCCTTTTTATTTTGAAGAATGAATTTGGAGGATTTATACTACCAGATGTCAAACCTTATTATTATGTTTACCATAGCATATTATTATGTTATCATGAAAGACTGTGATATTAGCACTAGTGTAGACAGACCATTGTAACAGAACAGAGAGTCTGGAAATAAATCCACACATATATGGCCACTTAATTTATAATTAAGGAGACAAATGCAGAGTGGTAGACTTGATGCATAGAAGCTCATATATTAATAGTAACCCTGTACATGTTATAGATGTTACAAATGTTTTCTCCCACTTGGTAGTTTATTCTTTAACCCTTTAACTTAAACCTCTACTTTTTTCTTAATAGCTGTAGAGTGTAATAAAAAAGAAAAAAAACTCTTTTTTTGGTCACATAGAGTTTATTTATTTATTATTTTTATTTTAGTTTTTTGAGACTGGGTCTCACTCTGTCACTCAGGCTGGAATTCATTGGTGTGATTACTGCTCACTACAGCCTCGACCTCCCCAGGGTCAGGTTATCCTTCCACCCCAGCCTCCCGAGTAGCTGGGACTACAGGCACACGCCACTATCCTTGGTTAATTTTTGTATTTTTTGTATAGACAGGGTTTTACTATTTTGGCCAGGCTGGTCTTGAACTCCTGGGTTCAAGTGATCTGCCTGCCTTGGCCTCCCAAAGTGCTGGGATTACAGTCAGGAGCCACCGTGCCCGGCCTACTTTTTAATTTTAGGTGGTAAGATATGTTGCTTGTTCTTTTTTGGATCCTAGGTCTCATGAGATAATTACTAGAACTTTCTCTAACCCAAGTTTATAAAAATATTTCCTTCTAATGATACAAAAAGGGCTTTTTAAATACTTAGATCTTAATTTTCATTCAGAACTTATTTCCATGCACAATGCATGGCAGGTGTCTAACAACAGCAAATTGTCACTTCACCATTTATTGACTAAGCCTTTCTTCCCCCAGTAACTTAAAGGGCCAAATTTTTATCCTGTACATTTCCACATGTAACTGTCTTTACATTTTTGGGGCTGTCTGTTCTGTTCCACTGGTTTATTTGCCAACTCTTGGGCCAATATCACATTTTTAAATAAATATAACTTACTACTATATTTAGAGTTGTGCTAGAACAGTGTCTCTTCATAGTTTTTGTCCCCAAGCCTTTCAAATCTAGATGCACTGGCCTAGGCCAGGCAAAGCTCATAAGTCAGATTCCAAGAAATACCTTTGATGGTAGGGTTCCTAGAAACAACCACACAAATGCACTGGACAGAATTCTATCTCCAGCCATATGTTGCCCTGAAGTCTCACTTTTTTGGGGTCAGCTCTTTTTTTTTTTTTAAGATAGAGTCTCACTTTGTCACCCAGGCTGGAGTGCAGTGGCACGATCTCTGCTCACTGCAAACTCTGCCTCCTGGGTTCAAATGGTTCTCCTGCCTCAGCCTCCTGTGTAGCTGGGATTATGGGTGCCTGCCACCACACCGGTATAAATTTTGTATTTTTAGTAGAGACAGGGTTTCACCAAGTTGGCCAGGCTGGTCTCGAACTCCTGACCTCAACTGATCTTCTGGCCTCGGCCTCTCAAAGTCCTGGGATTATAGGTGTAAGCCACCATGACTGGCCCAGGGTCAGCTCATTCTTTCTACTATTCTTCTTAGCTCTCATTTCACACTTAACTCTCTCTGTAAACCACCATCTCTCCATTTCCTCCTCCAGGATGAACTTTCCTTCTATTTTACAGAGCAAAACCCATGATATAGAAACCCCTTAACTTTCTAATGGCAAACCTACAAACTTACACTTAAATCCATCTGTTTATTTCCCTATTATTAAAATAAGAGTAGAGTCCTGCCCTCTGTCTTCCTCCTAAGCTAAAGTAAGCTCTATTGAGTGAGATCTGGTTTCCTCCCATACCCTTAGGATACAGCTCGGCTCTGTCCTCCCTGTCTGTGTTTAAACATGCCTGTCCCTCCCACTCGAACACACACATGTTCACACACACATCTTTAGGCTCCAGATTCTCCTGCAGCCATCTTGCTATCTCCTCTTGTTCAAAGCTACACTTCTAGAAAAAGTTGTCTAACTCATTGTTTCTTCTCTCATTCATTTCTCAGCCTACGGCAAGGGCCGCTGGTCACTTCCTTACTGTTAAATCTTTACTAATATTCCTGTCTCCAGTCTTGCTCTCCTCCAAACTGTTTCTCACCATAGAAGCCAGAATAATCCTTTTAAGATGCAAATTTGGATATATGATTCCCCTCCTTAAAAGATTTCATGACTTCTTATTGATCTCAAGATCCAAACTTCTTGACAAGGCCTCTGCCTCCAGTCTTCTCAATCCCGTGAGCCCTTTCCAATCCTAAATCCTGGTCACACCAAGCCTTTCCCTGCCCCTGGCTTCCTCACTATGCCTTCACCTGGTCTTTCATTCCGCACGTTTCTCTGGCTAGCTCCTACTCACCTTCAGTACTCCAGCAAGAAGACGCGAGTGACCACCCTACCACTCCTTCCCCCACCCCAATACCACATGAAACACCCCCACTTTGTATTTTCCCGGCACCCAGCACTTATTCCCACTACGTGGAACTTTTCTTACACTGTTTACTTCTCAAACACTTTGACAAACAGGGTCATTTCTTAATTATTATTTAACTCCAACACTTAGCAAAGTGCCTATCGCACGGAAGATGGATTATGGCTATCAGAAATGAATGAACGAATAGCTCCTCTATTAGCCACAGAACTCAGCATCACCTGTGACCTTTTGTTTTAACTAAAGCTATTCACTCATTCATTCATCTTATTGCGGTAAAAACACATATCATAAAATGTACCATCTTAGCCATTTTTAAGTATAAAGCTCAGTAATGTTAAGTGTATTTTCATTGTTGTGAAGCAGAACTCCAGAACCTTTTCATCTTGCAGAATTGAAACTCTGTACCCACTAAATGATTCCCCATTTCTCTCCTGCTCCCAGACCCTGGTAACCACCATTCTGCTGCCTCTATGAATTTGACTGCGTTAATACCTCCTATACTGAAATCATTTGGTATTTGTCCTTTTATGCCTGGCTTATTTTATTCAAGGTTTATCCAGGTTGTGGCAAGTGATGGGATTTCCTTCCTTTTTAAGGCTGCATAGTATTCCATTGTGTGTATATACTGTATTTTATCTGTTCACCTGTGAACATCCACGAACATCATATTTTTATCTGTCTGTGACTTTTCATGATGATTTTCTATGGTATTTAGAATTTTGGATTTTTTGCCAGTTTCTGATTCCACAACATTCAAATATACTATTACAAAGAATACATGCAAATATATGCTTTCTATAAATACAAAGGGCTCTTTAAAACAGAAGCTTTTGTTACTATCATAAAGTTGTTCACGCTTTTTGTAATAAGAAGCTCTTTTTATTAAAATGTTTTCTATTTTAACATATATTTCACTGTATCAGTCCTTATTTTTTTTCCACAAAAACACTTTTTATTTGAGGCGAAGAGAAGTCTTGCTGAAAGGATTACAGTTCCAAGCAGCCAAAACTCAACTGTTAGTGGCATTATTTTGACCTGGTAGATTTTGCTTCTCTTTGGTCAGAAAAGGGTATTCAGGTTGTACTTTCCCCAGTGGGGCAAAAAGGAGGGCAAAGCAAACTGGAAGAGACTTCTACTCTATTGACAGGGCTCTTCAGATCCAACATCAAGCTAGACACGCCCTCGCTGGCCACTCTACAGGTTGCTGTCCCACTGCTGAGTGACACAGGCCATACTACATTTGCAAGGAAAAAAATGATACAGGAAACACAGGTATAGGTCACTTAGGGATGAGCAGGCATCCACAGCTTCAAAACTCTTCATGGAAGGGGTAATCCTTGTGGGAGGCACAGCTCATCAAGGCACAGACCCTCCAGTTCCTGTTGTAGCTGAGTAAGGCGGTCATATCCTGGCTGTTCAGTTCAAAGTCAAAAACCTTAAAGTTGTCAGCAATGAGTTCTGGTGTCACAGACTTGGGGAATCACCCCCAAGTTCCTCTGCATGGGGAACCGGATCAGGACCTGGGCTGTAGTTTTACTGTGCTTGGCTGCAATCGCCTTGGTCCTGGGATCCCCCAGGAGGGAAGGGTCCTCGGGGTTGGCCCAGGGCCTGATGGGAGTGCCGAGGGGGCTACAGGCGGTCACCACGATGCCTTTGGACTGGCAGTACTGGATTAACTTCTCCTGAGTGAGGTAAGGGTGGCACTCCATCTAGTTAACCACAGGCTTATACTTTAAGCCAGGTTTGTTTAAGAGCCTCTCCACCTGGAGATGGTTGAAGTTGGAGATGCCAATAGCTTTCACCAGCTGTTCATCCACCAGCTCTTCCATGGCTGCCCATGTGTCCAGAATGTTGGTGTCACTGGGAACCACATTACCCAACTCATTCAATGGAAAAATTCCTTCCCAGGCTTAAAGCCAGTTGGCCAGTGAATAAGGTAGAGGTCCAGGTAGTCCAGCTTCAGGCTGCTGAGGGTCTTCTGGCAAGCTCCTTTCACCAGGCCCTTCCCATGGTATGTGCACCACAGTTTACTAACGATGAAGAGCTCCTCACGCTTCACCGCCTGCTCCCTGAGCTTCTCCTGAATGGCTACCCCCACCTCATTCTCATTCTAGTACACGTGGGCACAGTCAATGTGGCAGTACCTGACATTGATGGCCACCTTCACGGCCTCAGTCACGCGGCCTGGAGGGGACTTCCAGGTGCCCAGCCCCAGGATGGGCATCTTGGTACCACTGTTGAGCACAAGGTGGCTGGCCATGGCTGCTGCGCTCCCTGGAATTGTTTCATACTGTCTTGTGTGCCTTGGAAGACTTATCTCCTGTTCTCTGCCATGCTAACCAGTGCTATGTATAACCCTGCCTAGTACAGGGTGCTGAGGGAGGGGTGCCTGTCTCTTCAGCACAAGGCTACTTCCACTCCCCACTCCCAGCAAAAGCTGATCTGACCATGGAACAATGATCAAAAGTAGGAAAATAACATTGGCCAGGTGCAGTGGCTCATACCTGTAATCCCAGCACTTTGGAAGGCCGAGGCAGGAGGACTGTTTGAGCTTGGGAGTTTGAGACCAGCCTGGGCAACATAGCAAAACCCCATCTCTACAAAAATTTTAAAAATTAGCCAGGTGTGGTGGCACATGCCGGTAGCCCCAGCTACTTGGGTGGTGGAGGTGAGAGGATCACTTGAGCCCAGGAGAGCCACAATTGCCCCACTGCACTCCAGCCTGGGCAACAGAGCAGGACCCTGGCTCAAACAAACAAACAAACAAACAAAACCAAAAAACCCAAACCCACCAAAAAAAAAAAAAAGACAAATAAAAAATTAAGGAAAATAACATTGACATAATACTATTAACAGACTTACAGATCCAATCTGATTTTCTCGTCTTCCCACTGATGTCCTTTCTGTTCCAGAATCCATTCTAGCAGCCTATGGGGCATTGTTGTCGTGTCCCCTTCATCTCCTCCACTACAGAGCAGTTTCTCAGCCTTTCTTCATTTTTCGTGATGATATTTTTGAACAGTACTGGCAGCTATTTCATAGAATGTTCCTCAGCTTGAGTTTCTATGATATTTCCTCATGATCAGATTGAGACTGTGTGTTTGGCAAGAACGCCACATGGGAGTGAGACTGTGCACTTCTTGGTACATTGCAGCAAGGGGTCCGTGATGTCTCCGTGTTTTATTGCTGGTGATGTGAACTGTGATCGCTTGGTTAAGATCGTGTCTTCCAGGTGCACCACCGTGCCCAGCTAATTTTTAAATACGTTTTGTAGAGACAAGGTCTTGCTTTGTTGGCCAGGCTGGTCTCAAACTCCTGGCCTCAAGTGATCCTCTTGCCTCGGCCTCCCAAAATGCTGGGATTACAGATGTGAGCCATCATCTGGCAACTCTCTCACTGTTTCTACCCAGTTCCCATATACCTCTTGTAGGTAACTGTCTCATTAGCCTCTGATTTATTCTTCCTATACTTCTTTTGCAGATATGATCCCCTGCCCAATTTTGATGGTAAATGAACAGGTGCAGCAGCCAAGGCTTGAGAAAGACATGGTAATAAAGCATGCAGATTTCTCAGACATGAAGGTGTGGGTCACCCCACAGGTGAACTACTTAGACCAGGAGAGGTGTGCTAGCCAAGGGTGAGGGAATCTAGAATGGGTAGTAGGGGAGGCAGATGATGAAAACCAGCTATAGCCTTGAGGTCAGCTGTAGCAGTAGGAGCTGCTGTTCATCCTTCGTCCCACTAGCTGTCCTCTTGGAGGCTTCTCCAGGAAAGGAGGCCGTCCAGAATCCCAGAGAAGCTGTTCACCGATGGGATTAACTTACTATGTGTAAGTAAGAAGTGGATCCGAGTGACGCAAGAAGTGGATTGTAGTGGAGGTCATTGTGTGCCTCCCAGATCCCACATTCAAGTCGGAGGGACCCATTTCCCCAGCTGTGTTTTCTAAAGTCTCAAAGGTACATAGCACAGCAATACGTATATACAACAGAGTCTTGCCAAGCACAGTGGCTCATGCCTGTAATCCCAGCATTTGTGGGTCTTAGGTGGGAGGATCACTTGAGCCTAGGAATTCAGGACCAGCCTGGCAACATAGTGGGACCCTGTCTTTACAAAAAATTGAAAAATTAGCCAGGCATGGTGGTCCACAACTGTAGTCCCAGCTACTCGGGAGACTGAAACAGGGGGCTCTCTTAACTCTTAAGCCCAGGAGGTCAAAGCTGTAGTAGCAGGCCATGACGGTGTCACTGCACTCCAGCCTGAGTGACAGAGCAAGACCCTGTCTCTAAAGCACACACACACACACACACACACACACACACACAGAGAGAGAGAGAGAGAGAGAGAGAGACAATCTTCTCTATAAGAACAAAGTATACGCACAGGCCAGGACTGAGACTGGAGTTTGGGGAATGGGAAGGATTTGGATATATGGAATTGGGAGGAAATGGCCCACCAGATGGCACATCAGAATGAGGCGGGCATTTCCAGCTTTTCTTGATCATCCTCCACCTCCCTCTCCCTAGAAGGAAGAATCCTCCTCCTTCCCTCTCCCACTTCCCTCTGCCCTAGACACACTCCGATCTCACAAGCCATTCTGGCTGCTGCGACTTTTAGTTTTATCCATCGTCTAGCTGAGATTAAACTGGAATGTTCCATTTGCTCTTCTGGCTCTCAAGTTGGCGCAGGGCTTCCCACCTATGGGTGCAGTTGAATCTTTTTCACTGTAATAGAACAAATGCTCTGACCTCCACCACAAAGTGTTTCTGAGGGTGCCCGGCCTTAGTGAGTTCCTGGGCACCCCCTGTAATATACCCAGGCCATTCATATCTAAGGCCCGCAAAGTGTCCTGAGGGCCTCAGTGGAGCCTCTGCTTCAGCTCCTTCTTCTTCTTCACAAGTTGATACCCCTATGCCAAGGGCACGGATTCCTGATTTTTACAAGAATCACTTCCTAGAGGCATCAAAGTGGTTTCTGCATTCACTCCAGTTCCCACTTGGCTGAAGACACAGGGGATCGTTCACAGAGGTGGGGGGAAAGTCACTCTCTTTGTAAGGACTACAAAACAGCACTTGTCTCTCCCCAAATCCCAGTTTCTTCTGCACCTCAGTTTCCCTCCAGAAACCTCTGCAAAGGAAGGCAACAACCCCACCTTCCTCTTCCAACCAAAACCCCAACATTTATGCAAATAGACTGGCGACTCCACCTGCCAAACCCAAGTCAATATGAATCCCAGTTGAGGCTGACACAAGAACTGATTATTACCGTGGGAATCTAAACTAAAAATAAGATGAAAAAGGAGCAGTCTTTGCAGCCTAGGAGTGGACGCAGATTCTTGACGCTAAGCACAGGGCTTCTAGGCCACAAGCCCACCCGGCCTGGCTGTGTCTCCTCGGCCCTGTCTCATCTGTTGGGCACCAACTCCCCCTTGCCTCCCTCTCCAGCCCCTTGGCTTGGTCCTCACAGGACTCCCAGAACTTGGGACACGGCCTGGCTCAGAGCAGGAATTCAATCAACATCTATTGACTGAGACAGATGAAAGAGAATAGGAGAATGAGTGCCAGGGACAACCATGTCCCTCTGTCTGGGAAGATTTTCATTTCCTTCTCAGCTCAGTCTTGTGGCTTCCAGGGGTTGACCTGGTGTTTGGACCTTCAGCTGAGGATGGGGCTTCCCCACTAGGCCCAAAGATGGTGTCCTGGGCTTCCCCGTCACCCTGCAGTCTCAAAGTGGACCCCTCCACCTCCCCTTCCTTCTTTCTATCCTTCTCTCCTCCTGGAGGAGCTCCTGGAGATCTACTCTCCCTCTCTGCTCCATTTGTCTGCGTGATTTGGGTTTGCCTGGCAGAAGCACAGTCACCACTCGTGGACTGAGGGAGGGAGTGGGGCCTGAGGCTCTTCTGCTGCTTTCTTCTTTACCCATTTAGCTAAAATCTGGCCTGGGTTGTTAACGTTTTAAAACAGTACTGTTTTGGGTTAATGTTAAGACTGCAATGCATCCCAAATACTTAAAAAAATTTCTCAGAATTATTTTATTTTTAATTAATTATTGTAAG
Organism: Pongo pygmaeus; assembly: GCF_028885625.2. Classification (NCBI taxonomy): domain Eukaryota; kingdom Metazoa; phylum Chordata; class Mammalia; order Primates; family Hominidae; genus Pongo; species Pongo pygmaeus. Next base: position 38,545,549 of record NC_072393.2, read on the forward strand.
AGATAGGGTCTCGGTCTGTTGCCCAGGTTGGAGTGGGATGGCGCTATCGCAGCTCACTGCAGCCTCGACCTTCCAGGCTCAAGCCGTCCTCCCGCCTCAGTCTTCCAAGTAGCTGGGACCACAGGCACACGCCCATGCTTGGCTAATTTTTAATCTTTTTTTGTAGAGATGGGGCCTCACTATGTTGGCCAGGCTGGTCTCAAACTCTTGACCTCAAGCAATCCTCCCACCTCAGCCTCCCAAAGTGCTGGGATTACAGGCACTGTGCACGACTCAAAACAACTTAAGATTTATAAAAAATTGAGAAGGAGGTATAGATTTCCCAGTTTCACCTATTACTAACACCTTACATTCATATATTTGTTATAGTTAATGAAGATATATTGATACATTATCATTAATTGAAGTCCATTATTAAATATTGCCCATACTTCAAATCTGGATTTCCTTAGTTTCTAATATCCTCTTTCTGTTCCAGGATCCCATCTAGGATACCACATCACATTTAGTCATCATGTCTCTTTAGGATCCTCTAGACCAGTTGTCCCTATTTCCCGAGCCACAGACCCGTTAGCAACCGGGCTGCCCAGCAAGAGGTGAGTGGCAGGTGAGCAAGAGTTACTGCCTGAACTCTGCCTCCTGTCTTATCAGCAGCGGCATTAGACTCTCAGAGGAGCGCGAACCCTATTGTGAACTGTGCATGCGAGGGATCCAGGTTGCATGCTCCTTGTAAGACTCTAATGTCTGATGATCTGAGGTAGGACAGTTGCATCCCGAAATGACCTCTCCTCCCCTGCTGCTCCCCATCTGTGGAAAAACTGTCTTCCATGAAATTGATCCCTCTTGCCAAAAAGATTGGGGACTGCTGCTCTAGACTGTGATACTTTGTCTGACTTTTCCTTGTTTTGATGATCTTGACAGTTTTGAGAAGTCTTAGGTAGGTATTTTACAAAATGCTGCTCTGTTGGAATTTGGTGTTTTTCTTAGACTGGGGTTATGAGTTCTCAGGAGGAAGACCAAAGGGTAAAGGGCCATTTTCATCTTATCTTATCAAGGATACTTGCTATCAACGTGGTTTATGACTGCTGATGTGGACTTCGATCACCTGCTAGTCTTTGTCAGGTTTCTCCACCATAAAGTTACTCTTTCTTCTCCTCCATATTCTATGCTTCGAAAGGAAGTCACTATGTGTAGCCCACGGTTAAGAATCAGGGAGTGTAGCTTTCTAGCCTGAGGGCAACTGTCAATTATTTGGAGTTCTGCGAGGGAGATTTGCCTCTTCTCTGCCATTTATTCATTTATTCCATCATTTATTAACATCTATAGGGACTCATAGATATTCATCTCATACTTGGGGTTATAATCCAATACTACATTATTTGTTTTGCCACTCAAATAGTTCCAGGTTTGGGCACTGGGGGCACTTTCACTTGGCTCCTGTGGCCCTTTGACATAGTCTTATGGATGGAATGTTTATGTCTCCCCAAATTCCTATGTTGAAGCCCTGGCCCACCTGTGATGGTATTTGGAGATGGGGTCTTTGGGAGGTAATCAGGGTTTAGATGAGGTCATGGCATGGGGCACTCTGGATGGGACTAGTACCCTTATATGAAGACACGCTGGAGAACTTGGTCTCTCCCCACACTGACTCCCCAACAAGTGCACAAAGAAGAGATTATGTGAGCACACAGGGAGACTGCAGCTACCTCCATGCCAAGAGAAGAGGCTTCAGAGTAAAATTTACCTCGCCAGCACCTTGATCTTGGACTTACTAGCCTCCGGACCATGAGAAACAAAGTTGTATTGTTCACGCCCTCAAGTCTACGGTATTTTGTGATGGCAGCCTCAGCTGACTGAGACACACCCCCCTCCCCCCCAATTGCTTCACTTTCTGAGGACTTCCTTACTTTTTGGCACTGCAAGATGTTCCAGGCTCACCTTGTATATTTCCTGCCCCAGCCCTAGAATCAGCCACTTCTGTAAGGAGCCGGCTTCTGTTATTGGAGAATAGTATTGGAAACCAACAACAGGCTCCTAGGTAGCAAATTATTCTTGGATGGACACACTAGAAGACACTTATTTTGTGCCTCCTATGTGCCAGGCACTATGCTAGCTCCTTTTCATGTTGGTTTACTTAATCCTCATAACAACTCTATGAAATATTTACTGTCAGTCCTCCCTAGATGAGGACTGGAGGTTTAGCTGGGTTGAGTGCTAGCCAGCACCACTCTGTTCTGTCCCCAAAGCCCATCACACTGCCTTGATAAAGACTGGTGTCACATACCTCACAAACATCATTTTTTTTTTTGAGACAGAGTCTCGCTATGTCACCCAGGCTGGAGTGCAGTGGCGCAATCTCAGCTCACTGCAACCTCTGCCTCCTGGGTTCACACCATTCTCCTGCCTCAACCTCCCGAGTAGCTGGGATTACAGGCGTGCATCACCATGCCAGGCTAATTTTTGTATTTTTAGTAGAGATGGGGTTTCACCATGTCGCCCAGGCTGGTCTTGAATTCCTGGCCTCAAGTGATCCCAGATGGCACACATCTCTCCTTATGTGCAAAGATGACAGGCACCTATCTGTGTGTGCACAGATGCATGCAGCTCTCCTCATGTGTGCAAGTGATATGTACCTATTTTCATGTGCTCACATACCTTTGTGTGCAGAGATGACATGTACTTATCCTTAAGACAGATGACGTGTCTCAACTCATGGGATAACGAAATCTGACAAATTGAAAAGTGCTTTACGATGGACATTCACAGTACTTGCCAACTGCTCAAGCTTAGACCATGTCAGATTTTTTGCTATCATCCATAGGACTCCCTTATGAGATGTGGGGATGTTCTAAAACAACCATTTAGCATCACAGTTGTTATGATTTCAAACAGTGCTTCCAGAGTTAAAACTGGAGGTTTACATTTTGCCCTCAAGCATGGGGATCATATCACACAAGAAAGAACAGATTAGTCAGCCAGGGTGAGTAAGGCTTCCATCAGAGCGACCACAGTGTGACCTGCCACTTGAAATGCCTATTGATGGGTTTGTCTGCCCAGCACTTCTTTTTCCTCTGAGATCGGCCCCTGCCAGCCTCTCCAGAGCAGCCATGTTCATCCTTCATGACCTGCTTTTAACACTTGATCATTCCTAGATGAGCACGTGACCCAGCTGTGCCAAACCAAGAGTCCTTACTTAGGACTGTTGGAACAGGAACTTAAAATGAGAGTTGGCCTTTCTTTAGGGACTGAAGCTGTGAACATTGAGATTGTCATTGGCCATGGGAAGGTTTATGCGCCAGCAGAAAGCATAATGAAATCAACAGGAAGACACATACACACACTTAAACACACACACACACACACACACACACACACAGACAAAGACATCTGTTCTTGGTTCTGACATGACCTGGGTATTTCATGGAGTGGCCTAGCATCTTTCACCAAGGCCTTGTTTAATGCTTAGGCTAGTCAGGGATGGTTTTCACTTACTTCCAACCAAAGAGCCTTAACCAATGCAGAATGATTGATAATCATATTATCACTAACATACTGCAAGACATCAACTGAAACTCAAATCTGACGGACATTTTCCCAGCTCTCAAATATTACAGATACAGTCTGGATCTCCTGTCAAAGGTGGTTAATTTGGCTCATTAGTTTTTCAGAAACTTTCCAAATATACATTAATTTATTTCAGTTTGCATAGTAAACTTCTATTGATCTGGCTTTCAAATACAAAAAATCAAATTACTAAATTGTTCCTCCACTCTACCTCGTGGAAACAAATGAAATAAGGTGTGGTAACTAAGGAACTGCTCTAAAAATTACACCTTTTAGGATACAACATAGGGTCAACATCAGGACCTTCAATATTATGTGTGTTTAGTGCCTGAATCAGCAAAGCAGTATAAGCACAGCTTGGCCTCATTTTGCAGTGTGTTTTAGTCTACTATGATTCTATGGATGCAATTTGTTTATAATTCATGTATGAGCATCGTGGTAATAATAGCTAATACTTCTTTTTTTTTTTTGAGACTGAGTCTCGCTTGGTTTCCTAGGCCGATCTAGGCTCACTGCAATCTCTGCCTCCCAGGCTCATGCGATCCTCCCACCTCAGCCTCCTGAGTAGCTGGGACCATAGGCACATGCCACCCATCACACCCAGTACTTTGGGAGACCGAGGTGGGAGAATCATAAGCCCAGGAGTTTGAGACTGGCCGGGACAGCATAGTGAGACTCCATCTCTAAAAATATTTCATCTCTCAAAAAATTTTAAAAATAAACCAAGTGTGGTGATGCACATCTGTAGTCTTAACTACTCAGGAGGCTGAGGTGGGAGGACTGCATGAGCCCAGGAGTTCAAGGCTGCAGTGAGCTATGATCATGTCATTGCACTCCAGCTTCAGTCTCCCAAAGTGCTGGGATTACAGGAGTGAGCCACTCTACCCAGCCATGTAGCTAATACTTTTGAGGTACCAAGGCAGGCATTGTTTTAGGGGCCTAGCACACTAATTCCTTTAATCCTCAGAGCGACACCATTGTCTTCTCCATTTACAGATGACAGAGAGGTTAAGTAATTTGGCCAAGGCTGCACATCTAGCAAGTGGTGAAGCTGCGGACACTAGTGTTCATATCTCTTAGGTAACTAATGTAGTTAATCATAGTGGCTGTCAGGTAACTACAATATTCAATGAATAGGACATCCTACTTCCCAAGTCCTTTGGAGGGTTTTTTTATTTTAAATTTTTTTTAATTAAATAGAGATGAGGGGTCTCACTATGTTGCCCAAGCTGGTCTTGAACTCCTGGCTTCAAGTGATCCTCTCACCTCGGCCTCCCAAAGTGCTATAGAGGCTACTCAGTCTTTGGATTTGTAGAATATATATTGATTACTGTAAGACAGAGAGATATGCAGGAAATTTTTCTTTTACTGTGATGGCTTGGATCCCTGTGACTTGTAAAAATGCTACATAGTAGACCTCCAAGGCTTCACCAGGCTCTCATTTCCTTATGGAGAGCAAATCTTTCGGAAGCTTCTATCTCTTAGGGTAAAAATCTGAACGCTTCTTGGGCCCACATGGCCCTGCCTATCTTGTTGGTCTCCACTTTACTTTCAGCCACTTTAGCCTTAAATTTCTCCCATCACAGGACCCCAGACAAGAATTCCCTGTGACTGCTGCACCCATGTCCTCTGCGTTGCCTAGCCAAATCCTGTCGCTCTTTCAGGCCGCCCTGGACCCATCAGACTAGGTCTGGTTCCCTTCTGATTTCTCACAGCGTCTTGTACTGCTTTCTTGTATATCTATGAAAATGGTAATTGAAAAATTGTGGACCAGGGGAGGTAGATCATGCCTGTAATCCTAGCACTTTGAAAGGCCGAGGTGGATGCATCACTTGACCCCAGGTGTTCGACACCAGCCTGGGCAACAGGGTGAAACCCCATTGCTACAAAAAATACAAAAATTAGTCAAGCATGGTGGCGCATGCCTTGTAGTCCCAGTTGCTTGGGAGGCTGAGGTGGGAGGATCACCTGAGCCCAGGAGGTTGAGGCTGCAGTGAGCCATGCTCGCCCCCTGCACTCCAGCCTAGGTGACAGAAAGAAAAATTGTGTTAATTACCAAATGCCTGTCTGCCTGGCTGTAAGTGTAAGTTCCATGTGGGCAGAGACTGTGTGTTTGTCTTGCTCATTGCTGAATCTCCAACACTTAGCCTACGGCTTAGTACATAGTTGGCACCAAACGCATACTTGTAAACTGAGTAGAAGAAAAAACTACCAGCTACCAGCTGAAAAGGAAATAAATACCCGAGTGTCCTGGGCACTGACTAGACTTGCTGGGTGTGTAAGAAGGCCTGCCCAGACACAGATACAAAGAATGCTGGAACAGCTTGGCAGAGTGGTTTGCAAACCAGAGGATAACTGAATATACCTATACAAGTTCTTTTTTTCCCCCTTACACATTTTTCTTTTCTTTCCTTTTTTATTTTTATTTTTTATTTTTTTTGAGATGAAGTCTTGCTGTCACCCAGGCTGGAGTGCAGTGGCGCGATCTCAGCTCACTGCCAACCTCTGCCTCCCGAGTTCAAGCAATTCTACCTCAGGCTCCCGAGTGGCTGGGATTACAGGCACCCGCCACCATGCCCGGCTAATTTTTATATTTTTAGTAGAGACGGGGTTTCACCATGTTGGCCAGGGTGGTCTCAAACTCCTGACCTCAGGTGATCCGCCCGCCTCAGCCTCCCAAAGTGCTGGGATTACAGGCGTGAGCCACTGCGTCTGGCCCCCTTACACATTTTTTAAGTGATTAGGAAATAGTCAGGGTAAAATTTTATGATTTTGTGAGCAATAAATCACAATCCTATTTTAATAGTACTAAAGTCTTGATCAAAGCAAGTTCAGGCAGGACTTGGTTACTCACATCCATAATCCCAGCAATCTGGGAGGCCAAGACAGAAAGATCACTTGAGCCCAGGAGTTTGAGACCAGAGTGGACAATATGGCGAGACCTTGTCTCTACAAAACATTTTTTAAAAATTAGCTAGGTGTGGTGGTGCATGCCTGTAATCCCACCTACTTGGGAGGCTGAGGTGGGAGGATGGCTTGAGCCCAGGAGGTCGAGGCTGCAGTAAGCTGTGATCAAGCTGTGGCGGTGCCATTGCACTCCAGCTGGGGCAACACAGCAAGACCGTCTCAAAAAAAAAAAAAAAAAAAAGAAAGAAAAGAAATTTCAGCTGAGAATACTGAGAGCCAAAGTGAAGAAACACACTTGTTTCGATGACACTTATTCTCCTAAGTGTGCATCTGTGAGCATTATTACCTTGTTTTTTTTGGAGACAGGGTCTCATTCTGCGGCTCAGGCTGGAGTGCAGTGGCTCAGTCTCAGCTCACGGCAACCTCCGCCTCTCAGGCTCAAGCCATCCTCCCATCTCAGACTCCAGAGTAGCTGGGACCACAGGCACAGCGCCACCACACCCGGCTAATCTTTTGTATTTTTGGTAGAGACGGGGTTTTTCCATGTTGCCCAGGCTGGTCTCTAATTCCTGACCTGAAGTGATCAGCCTGCCTCGGCCTCGCAAAGTGCTGGGATTACAGACCTGAGCCACCGCGCCCAGCCCATTGTTCACTTTGGTGACCCCTTTTAATTTTTATTTATTGCTTTATCATCTTACTGATTCCTCGAAACAATCTTACGGGGCGAGCCGGTTCCATGGGCGCTGAAGAAATATTTCCTCTTTCAAAGCCTCAGTTTTTTGAACGATACGCATTGCTAAAGAGGAAGCAATTAAACCTATCAGGCGAGTTCTGCCCTCCGCCCAGCGAGCTGCTGCTTCCTGGTGTTAAAACGCTTTCGGGTCCTCCTGGCGAGTTTTAAGTCACACTGGATCGCTGCTTATTTTCAGAGATCACCTCGCACCCATCCACCTGGAAGGCACCCAAAGAGAATCATTTTAAGAAATTCACTTCATCTCACCCTAACAACAAAGCACAGCCTGCAGCTTTCACCCATGTGACATCAATGCTAATCCTATGTGTGAAACATCTGGGTTCATTCGATTTTTTAAAAATTAGTAACTGAGATGGGGTCTCGCTATGTTGTCCAGGCTGGTCTCCAACGCCTGGGCTCAAGCCATTCTCCCGCTTCGGCCTCCCTTGGCGCTGAGATTACAGGCGGGAGCCACCGCGTCAGCCTCCACTCGTTTTTCGGCGACAAAGCCCGCCCCGCCTGCGGGGCGTTCCGTTCGCAGAATCTCTGTGAGGGACGCCGCGGGGGCTCCCAGGGGACGCGGCGAAACCAAAACAGACACCGGTGGTTCACAAAACCACCTCAGGAAATGCTTCCAAAGGCACGTCTGGCCTCCACAAGGTGACGGCTCTTCAGCCTCCGACTCGAACCTGAGTCGTCCACAGCACTAGGCCGCCGCCAGCCCGGGCGAGCTGCCGAGTGACCGCGGACGCCGCAGCAAGCAGCTCCGTGCTCCCGCCACACCCGCCCAGCCAGCCGCGCGGAACCCACTCCCCCGCCGTGGGCCCGCCTCCCGCCGGCCCACGATTGGTCGGCTGGGCTGCCCGTCGCGAGAGAAGGCGGTGCCTCCGGCAGGCCGGCGCTCCCATTGGTCGGGATGGCGGCGGCGGCGCGCGCGGCCCCGGCGAGTAGGGGAAGCCGGTGGCCGCGGCTGCGGAACGGGCGGAGGCTGCCGGTTTCGTAACCGTCGCTCCTCCTGGCTGACTCGCGGGCTGTGAGGCCTGGGTCGGCTTGGGCCGCACCGCGCGGGGCCGCTCGGAGTGGAGGCCGCCTGGGGGCAGGCGGGCTGGAGGAGCAGGTAAGGAGGCCGCGGCGGGCGCCCTGAGAACGGGGAGGAGGAGGCCGCGGCGGCCCCGGCCGCTCGACTGGGTGCAGGGCCGGCTCGGGGAAACCCAGCCCCGGCCCCAGACGGCCGGCTGGCCCGGGAAGGCCCCGCGAGGCTGGAGGCGCGGGCGGCGGCGCCGCGCGGCGTCTGATGCAACCTGCCGGCAACACCCGGCGGGGACGCTGAGCTCATTCCTGGCCGCGGCCCAGCGCCGCGGCGCCGCCCGTCGACCCCCGCGCTGCCCGGGGCGCCCCTCGCGGCGGGCCGGGAGCGCGCGAACGGCCGGGGAATGCCCCCTGCGGAGCCCGGCCCCCTCTCGGTGAAACGGGCGCTGTGACCGGCCAGGCTCGCATTGGCCCCTGGGGATGAAGGGTGTTCCCAGAATAGCAGAAGGTGGACCGAGTCGAGCTTTAGAATTCTGATCTTCTAGAAGGGCTCAGCTTGCGGTGATTGAAAATCTGTTCAGAAGTTCAAAGACTGATCAATAAAATAGGGAAAGCAACTGGTTTTTAAATGCATGACTTTGCAGAGATAATATTTTGCTTCTTTGTGGAGCTGTTCGAATGTCCTGCACTTTACTGTTGAACGTAGTTTAGAAGAACACGCAACACCTACGGGTCGAATAGAGAAGAAATGAAGCACTTCGCGGGCATAGTTGGAGGGAGCGGAGCAGGGCAGACAGAGGTGTCCAGATGCGAAGGATGGAAATGCATGTGTGGCGGGGAGGAGAGTGTTTTCCAGGGCAGCTGGTGTGTTGCTTCTCTTCCGCAGGTTTACGTGTTTGGTTTTCCTCTTGTTTGAAGCTTATACTGTAATCTGGCATCCTGAAATGTATGAGATTTAGAAAGGTCTCAATGTTGATGGGTGACACCAAAATTGGTAGTTGTGTCAGAATTAACTGCTTACATGAATAGGTTGTCACTTAAGGCAGACTTCTCCCAAAGAAATGTGACTCCCAGAGAAAATTTTAAAAGAAAATCCTATAAGGGCTTGCTTTACGAAGACATTCTACACCTAGAAGCTCTTGATATTTAAGATGTGGTCATTTGTTAGCCCTTGAGTAGTATTTGGGATAAGCTGTTCACTAAGGTCGATTCTGCTTCTGGAAAAAGTTGCTGTAAACAAGGCTAAATAATTACAGGGTACAAGGGAACTGAAGCATATTTCAGCTTCTTGATTCCTGCTTCTGGTGGGCACACTTGGCTGGTTCAGTTATTTTTAATACCTGCTTTTAAAAAAAGTAGATGGAAACAAAACTTCATTGAGAATATCCTTTAAATTCTCAAGATCACATCATGTCTGTCTGCAAGGCTGTCTGATCTTGGAGAGATGGTTTCATCCCTGGGAAATTAAACACTATGTGCTGAGCCCCTGGTAAAGACAAATAGGATCTCGTGGGGCTGAATTTGGTCTTGTGGTCTAAGATTGCCTCACTTGGTCACAGTAATGGTAAATACAGGTAGCCACGATTCCAGGTGTATTGTGCGTTCTTGGGAGTGTTGGTTCCATGGGTTGTTATATTGATAGGTACACTGGCCTCCTGCGTTTGTGGCTTTCTAGCTCTATCAGAAAAAAAAAGACAAAAATGAGCATGAGCTCCTAATGGATGTTCATTTACAAATAGTCTATTTGTTTTGTGTGTTGTAAATCACTTCAAAAGGATTGGGTTAGAAAGATGATGTTGATGTTCTTCTCATGCCCCAGTGATCCACTTCTGTACTCCCAGAAAGGGGACGTCCCGTTCCTCATGGACCGTGCACTAGATGCTTGTGAACATCTGCAGGGAGACACGATGCGGCTGGAGTTGACAGACCTAGGGAACAAATCTTCCCAGATGCCCAAAGAAAAGAGAAAGCACAGACCATTTAGGATACAGATAGTGGTTTAGTACTGTCAAGATGTGGTGTGAGGGAGGAGAGAGGGTCAGGACCTTGGATTTGATCCTGTAGACTGGATGAATTTTCACCAGGAGAGTGACTCACTCAGGTGTGAGTGTTCAGTTGCTCTGGAGACAGAGGTTGGAGGAAGCAGGCTAGACCAGAGACCAGTGTCCCTGAGAGATGATAGCGGCCTAAGGTGATTTCGATGGGATTGGGATGGAGAGGAAGGGTAGATGGGAAGTTTTTTTTGTTTGTTTTAGGTGGAATTGTCAAATCCCAGAGACTAAACAGAGTTAGGACCAAGGAGAAACATCTGTGACTGTTTTGAAATGTTTTCCTCATTGAGGAAATTGAGTGAAAAATTTATTTTGGTGGGCAAGGGGAGGAATATTGGGTTCTAGGTCTGTGGAGAAAAGGGACAAAAGGGTTAGGAAAATTCTTGATAGGTTTATTTTCCCTGGTGAAACTTGAGAAAAATTTGATTTTGTTTTACTCATTCTAACATTCTGCCCTTTCAGTGTGACTGACATGAATGAACATTACTTGAATTGAGTTTGAATTAAAACAAAGCCTGTTACCCACTTAGTCCACCATTCTAAATATTCATTGGGAATCAACAGCAGAGGCCCTCAGACTTCAGTGTATTCAAAGTTACTTGGAGGTCTCCTTATGAAAAGATTACTCAGCTCTGTTCTTTGAACTCCTGATTCTAAGTCTGGGGCAGCCTGAGAAGTTACATTTCTAAAGAGTTCCTGGATGATGACGATGCTGGTCCAGGGACCACACTTTGAGAACCACTGCTCTTCAGCTTTCCTGCTGTTTCCTCCTTGAGTGATTCACATGGAAGGAAGCCAGGCACCGCCCTGCTTCCTGTAGCCTGAACTTTGGAATAGTGTTTGTCCACAGAGGAGCCAGACTTGAATTTAGGACTGAGTGTCCAGCTTTGAAATAAACACTTTTTGCCTGTTGTAGGTGTTCAGTAAATGTGTGTGGAGGAACAAAGCATATATGAGAGTGGCCTTTTCAGTGTAAAATCACTTAGCTGTTTGATCCTCTTTCATTTGGTTAATTTTCTCTTCACTTTAAGAGCTATTTATATGGTTAAAGAACTTATTAAACAAAACATTCTTGGAGTTATTTTGATTATCTCCAAGTTTCTCTTTCTTACATTTTCACCAGTTTGTAGGTTCAGTGAATACTCTTTTCAGGCCAAAGGGCTTACCTTTAAAACTTCACCTACCATACACGTTCAGCCTAGTACCTTGCAAGATGAGTCAGGCAGAGGTAAAAGAGCCCTTGCCTGTTCCTGTATCTTTGGATACGGAAACAGGCGTGAACGTTGCTGAACTTGGACCCTGTAGTGAGTTAAGAGCTGTTAGTGACTGAAGATCATGGTGTGTTGTCTGTAGGAAAGTGTCTTGCTATTCCACATCCCTCATTTGCATGTGGGGAACAGACACCCACGGAAGAAAAGAGATTTGCCCAAACTAAAATAGGGGGAGCCACAGCCAAGACAAGAACTGGCCTGGTCACTGGTCTCTACCGCTTTGGATCATTGCTATCTCTGAGCATGGCCAAGTTGACTGTAGAGAGCTTTAAAGGCTAAAAATATAATATATTAAAAAAAAGTAGAGAAATAAGGTGAACATGATTATGATTGTTAAGACAGTCTCAGGAGAGGTGTTAAACAAGTTCTTAAAAATTGAGTAAAGCACTTCTCACTTGACACCAAATAGATATTAATAATGTTAGGTGGCACTAAGTGTGGCTCAGATTAATACTAAACAGCCACTTTTCTACTGGAAGAAAAATGAGGCAACCTAATAATGACCAAGGGAACTTGTGAACTGTCCATTACTGAAGATAGGCTTGGAGTGGATCGCCCTCATGGTTTGGAGGGATGCTTTTTGTCTTGCCTTAGTGTTGGAGTGAGAACAGATGACCTGCTAGCTCAGGGCCAGCTGTGTGGCTTTGAAAACAATGGAAAGTAATGACACAAGGGCTTTTCAAAGCAAAGATGTTTTTAAAAAAGAGACCAATAAACAGTGTACAGAATTGCCTGGCTAAAGGTTTGGGTGTCGCTACTGGTGTTTGCTAACTGAGCTTTCCCTCACTGTGGGATCACTGCATAAATCTGACTCCAGATTTTTTCCACTGATGTAATTTTAGCAGTTTTGTGAAAAGAGAACAGGATAGTTTTATGTTCCTAACACTGCTTTCTAAATTTCTAAGAGTGCCCTGACTCCTTGGTGGACACCGTTCACTGAACTTAGTTTGTCTTGAAGTGGCCTCATGATGATAGGATAGTCACACTTTTACACTTCTTGGGGCAACTGTAGGGACTTAATTGGATTCAGAGTAATCCACATGTGACTGCTTTTCGAAACCGTGCCTTCATTTCTGCAGGCAGCAGCACAGGGATGCTTCAGAGCTGGTGTGTCCTCTGAGCTCACATGAGCTCATTTGGTAGCACGAAGTGGCCACAGGCGCAGCAGCTGCTCAGCTCCTTTGTCCAGCCTGGGTCCCAGGACCTGCACTTCCTTGGATGCATCATGAGGGCTTCTGTTTCTTTCCTTGTGGTTTCAGGTTGAGTGTGTTTCGAGTTTTACTAACTATGTCAAGAAGAAAAAACACACTTTTTACAAGCCTGGTGGGATGGGGAGCAAATTGAGTGTCAGAGCTCCTAAATTCAAGAAACTGACTCAGTAAATTTGGTTAAACTGTGGAATTATCATTTGAGGTCCTTAAAAAAATAAAGCAAAAAACTACCTTTTCAAAATATCCGACGAAGAGAGCTCTGGGAGAGAACTCAAGTCCTCGGTGACTCCCTCTCTGCATATTAGAACATGGAACCCGCAGAGGTGATAGCCCGAGAGCGCTGGAGACAGGGCGCGCCACCCCAGCCTTCTGTTTTGACTTGAACCAACAATGGAAACTTTTCTCCCCTTTCATTGCAGGTGTCTCTCCTACCACAGTCAGCTGCAGCTCCTCCCTGGCAGATTGTCAAGTGCTGTTAGTTTACATGCGCCACCTAATTAGTGGCAGTCTTTCGTTTTCCTCCCATTTTTGATAACAGTCGCAGAGGGGCAGTGCCCTCAGGGATCCAGGTGGGCTGAGTTTCGCCTGATGGTGCTTCTGTACTTACTTACCTTTCTAAGTGAAATCATTTAGACTTCAGAAACATTGGAACAGTTGGCAGTTGCTGTAGACTTTTCTCAGCAGAATCAATTAATGTTGACTTGATGTTAGGTACGTACAAGTTTGATCTCATTTGATCCTGTCATTTCAAACATTTTAATGCAATTTATTTTTTAACTAGGTACATGTGAAGATTTCTTGGCAGCTTAGCGTGGAAACCATTGATTACCCTGCTCTCATTTCTACCTGTTCTGTGTTGGCAAGGGAGAGTGCCCAAATGAGCAAGATATCGCAGCAAAACAGCACTCCAGGGGTGAACGGAATTAGTGTTATCCATACCCAGGCACATGCCAGCGGCTTACAGCAGGTTCCTCAGCTGGTGCCTGCTGGCCCTGGGGGAGGAGGCAAAGCCGTGGCTCCCAGCAAGCAGAGCAAAAAGAGCTCGCCCATGGATCGAAACAGTGACGAGTATCGGCAACGCCGAGAGAGGAACAACATGGCTGTGAAAAAGAGCCGGTTGAAAAGCAAGCAGAAAGCACAAGACACGCTGCAGAGAGTTAATCAGCTCAAAGAAGAGAATGAACGGTTGGAAGCAAAAATCAAATTGCTGACCAAGGAATTAAGTGTACTCAAAGATTTGTTTCTTGAGCATGCGCACAACCTTGCAGACAACGTACAGTCCATTAGCACTGAAAATACGACAGCAGATGGCGACAATGCAGGACAGTAGACCTCACCCTCTCCAGACTTTAGAGCTTGTGGCTTGAGTGTTAAAGGTGCGACCACCGACACCACTCATGTCAATGGCTGAAAGTTGTCCTTTTCCATGACTCAAAGACCCACTGGAGGCTATTTTCTAGGATCAGCACTGAAGAGTTGATGAGCTAAAAATGTTAGCCTTGTAATTCGAATATCTGGTTTTAAATGATAGATATTTTTGTGGGGATCAAAATCTCCCATATGTTAAGGTATATGGTAAAAAAAGAAATATCTGGGATCCCGATGTTCTTAATAAATCCTGACTTCCCAAGAAATGCTTCTTTTTTAAGTTGACAAAAGGAATGGGGAACTGGCAGGCCATGCAGAAGGTTCTTGGTTTTAATGGATAGGCTGAATTGGATTAAGAAAAGTTGAATGCCACCTATGGTAATCTATTTGTGATTTTCTTCTAAATTATGTATTATAAATTCATAGAGCTATAGAAAGCAATAAGTGTGTAATTTGGAGTGATTTTATATATGGCATAAACTTTGTTTTAACATAATTAGTACTGTTTTCCCCCAAAAGTACAAGTTTTTGAATAGTGATGTCAGGTTAAGTAAAGAAACCTCATCACATCTTATAGGTATTGTGTGGCCAATTGACTTAAAAAATACAAATAACATTTAGGAAGCAAATAGATTAAACACAAAAATAAAACTAAAGCATAGGAATTATGTTTTTGGGATACCTTTGGGCTTAGATTGGCATTGTTTTATTCTAAAAACCCAACTCAGTGGTGTAGGGAAACTTGTGTACCAAAATTTTAGTTTCTGCAGATGCTAGTAAGTGTTTTTTTGGATACAATTTTGACAACCAAGTTAGTAAACAAAATGTCTTAACAGTTTGATGACACAAGCTATTGATTAGGGTTTGGAATATTAATTCAGAAGGTAGTTTCTCTTGTGTTCAAAATAGCTGCCATGGGGCCATTATTTTTAAAGTCAAAATTTTCTTCTGAAGGCTCATTTTGGTATTTGATCTTAACCAAGTGATTATTAGAGAAATGTATCAACTCCATGCCATCTCCCAAAATAATTGTCTAAGAAAACTTGAAAGTGTAAGGTTTTAACCTTTAATTTATTTCTCTTAAATACATCTTTTGATATTGTTGTTGTGACATTTCTTTTTCTGGTTAGTGGGCTTTCCAGACTTTGTACCACTGCTTCTGTTTATTCATTTAGATGCTTTTGTGTCCCATAAATTATTTTAGAAAATGCTGATAAAACTCAGGATATTGACATTTTTGTTGAGACTAAAAAATGGCAGTCGCTAAAGTAGGGACTCTAGAGTCTGGCTTACGTCAGTGTTGGTAGTTTAGATTGTCTTTGTCAACGTTTTCTTCTCTTTTCTTTTGCTTTCTTTTCTCTTTTTTTCTTAGCACAGTTCTAGCTCAAATTTATGTACTTTTTGTGTGCCTGGGCTGGAGATGAGAGACTGAGTCATAACTGATTTCAAAGTTTGTGTTACCAGGTATCTTATTTGAACATGGTCATTTTTGGCCACGTTGCTGTTTCATACTAGGACTTGGGATGATGTAGCCAGAATGAAACTCAAGTTGCACCCTCCGGTTGGTGGAAGAGTGCTGACTGTGCCGTTTCTGGGCAGGAGAAGACATCATGGTGCCCAGCAACTCAGCAAAGCCATTCTTAGAGTCGTGAGGCCCTTCTGAATGTAAAACCGGAGCCCAGGAGAAGCTGTCCCAGGAGGGCTGTTAACTCCCTATAGAGCCAGGAGACAGGATGGGGGTTTCTAGGGTCCAACACCAGCTTATCTTGGAGTATGGATCTACCCATGAAGGATGAGAGATGTTTTGAATAACTAGCCAGGACACACCCACAGGATCCTACTGGCTCCTTAGCAGCTGATTGATGTTACATAATTAACTTAATTGGCGATGCATTAGGTCACTTGAATGTATAAGCAAGCACCTATGGTAGGCGCTACAGACATTTAAATCTCTTGGGAATTCTATGCCGCCCCCCCCCCCCCATGGAATTTATGGTTACCAGTTATATGAATTGACTTAAGTATCTTGAAAAAGAAACTTTAGAGAAATCATCAGGGGTGTGTACTCAGTATTTCAAATCAGAACACAAGATTAGAACTTTTGGAAAAATGGGTTCAAGCTTTCCTATTACCTATGGAAATGCAAAGTTTAGCAGAAGCAAGCAATTAGGCAGAGAACAAAAATGTTAAGCATGGTGTTGTCTATCTTACTGAAGTGGTTGGAAATGAAAGCTTTTAATTTGATAGATTTATCAGTATAAAATTAGGGAAACCATGTGTGGGGAATGAATCAATTTAGAGCTTTGGGAATTGTAAGGTGACTTTTGTAACTTTTGTTCTGTGTGTGACCTGTGAACCATTAGGATGTGATCTGCCCTTGTGGGCAGGTCCAGCAGTTTAGGAGTTAGGCTTTAGCATAAATTTCTAGCTGCATCTGAGTCTCCTGGGGTGGGTGCTCTTTGGCTGGTTTTGGCTGCGGATGGTGAGATCAGAGCAGCTCTTCCTGCTGCTGGCCCCTGCAATCAGTTGTTGGGATGCCAGTGCAGATACTAAGTAGTAAGATTTTAATCAAACATGACCAGGTCTGAAGCGCAGGTCATGAGTGTGAAATTCTCAAATTTACATAAAAAGTAGAAGTATAGACAGTTTAACATTTGGTATTAAAGGAGAGGAAATTGTAGCAGCTTTTCACGTTTCCTAATCCCCATTAGAGGGCTTGAGACCTTGTACCCGAACAACCCATTTCGCACTCAGTGCTTTTTCATGCCTTAGAAATAGGAGAATTGTTTTGTTTGACAAAAGCTGGGAAGGAAAAAGTCCATTCTGCAGCTGTTAGATCTGCCTCTCAGGAAAAAGTACTAACTTGTTCTTTTTGTTCCTGGCTTTCATCAGTTTGTGAGATTTCTCTATTTTTTTAAATATAATTTTATTTCTTTCAACAAATATAAAATAAAAAACAACTTTGGAACAATGACTTGTCTTTCATCGTGGCTTTCTTTATATTAGATACCAAAAAGCAGTCCAGATGTTAAACAGCTGGGAAGCCCAGGCAGGTGCCTTGCTGTCTTTCCTGTTCCCACACTGGACGGCCGGGGGTAGGGGTGGGGAAAGGGGAGACAGGCAGAGGTATTTGTGTCCAAGTCTAGATCTCCCCGTTTGCCCTTAGT
This sequence comes from Pongo pygmaeus, assembly GCF_028885625.2. Lineage (NCBI taxonomy): Eukaryota > Metazoa > Chordata > Mammalia > Primates > Hominidae > Pongo > Pongo pygmaeus. The sequence continues at coordinate 38,562,850 of NC_072393.2, forward strand.
GGATAGGAAAATAGTTTTCTCTGAACATGGGATACATCTTTAGTTATATTTTTAGTCACTTGGTCTAAACTAAAAATTATACCAGAATAGGGAAAGGAATAACTGAATAAATGGGTTCCCACTTAATCACCTAGTGTCTCAGAGCATGGTTTCCATTTAGAGAGGGAAGAAATTCTTACGTTTCGAGGTAGATAGTCAAGAATTTAAAGTAAGGCCTTTCCCCATCTGGAGTTTTGTAGTACATGTGGACACTGTCCTCATTTACGTTATGCCATAGAGTGTCTGTAGAGATGAATTTGCTGATTTCATAAACGTTGTTGAGTCCAGGAAGCTGATGTGAATTGAGTATTTCAAGGGAATGCCATTTAAATGCTTTTCTTCTATGATGCCTCAATTATTTTCATGTCTTGGGAAATAAATCTCTGCTTGCTACATCTTAATGAAAAGTGGAAGTCAGGAATTATTTCTATGGGAAGTGTGGCCCGTTTCACTTTTTTGAATTAGTTGTAATTTAGAATCCAATAACGTGTCTTGGGGAATTTCACCGAGTGATGACGTCTTTGTGAGGGGGCCAGGTCTTTTTCTGACAAAAGCACTTTTAGACCAGCTCATCCACTGCCTGTGCCTAGCCAGAGAGTTCATAAGCGTTTTACAGTTTTACATACACTCAGAGAACACCATTGCCTAGGTATTCTTTTACTGCAGTATCCCACTCCTCACAGAACTCTAGGCCTGAAAGCTGTATAGAGGCATCTAGAGAAGAGATTATAGAATTGGACTTGGAATAGAATTGTCAATGAAACAGTCACGCGTTACACTTTTTGCAGCCCAAACGCCACCTCTTGTCCCTCCCTTTAAAGCAGCTGTTAAAACCAGATGCGCTTCCGCATCGCCACCTTTCACTTCCACCTTCTAAATGGAGCTCCTGTACCTGTCTGCTACACCCACGCTGACCCCCCATGCAGAGCCATCCTCTTCTCTTGCCTGGACTTGGTGACTGGCTCCTCGGTGGTGTTCCTGGATGGCAGCATCACTGCCTGCTCTCCAGAACCATCTGTTGCTCCCCATTGCACCCAGGGTGAGACCCAGTTTCCTTGTGTCGTGGTGTTTCCCCTCAACTCAATTTCCCTCCATCCTGTGTCACTGTACTTCGGCTCTAGGGCTTTTCCAAGCTCTTTTCTGCCCTTCCTGGGACAGCTCCTGCTGTCTGGAATGAAGCATCTCCTCTGGCTTTTCACTAACAAGTTCCCTCCTCTGTCTTATCTCCCTGCCTGTCTACGCTAAGCCTATCCTGTTGCTTGCTTCATGGCACTTTGCAGTGTTTGAGACAATATATTTGTTCATGCTGATTTGAGGTGAAGGCCTCGCAGAAGACTAGAGGCTCTGGAAGGAGGGGTCATGTTTGTATCCTGCACTGGCAGAGTAGATGCTCAATTATGTATTGAATGAATACCTAGACACTGAGTTTCGGAAGGGTTGTAGCACTATACAGCTTTCTGGAGGGGTCTCTAATAGATTTCTGAAGCTACATGAATTTCTGCAGAGGTTAGAAGAGACAGAATTAGGTACAAACATGAGGGTAGAGGAGGTAGCTACTGCTGGCCCTCTAGACCTGTGCTTCCAAAGAATGCCCTTTGAGACAGGTGGAGACTCATGCCTGTAATCCTAGCACTTTGGGAGGCCAAGGCAGGAGGATTGCTTGAGGCCGGGAGTTCCAAGACCAACTTGGCCAACATAGCAAATCCCTGTCTCTATTTATTTAATTTTTTTTTTTTTTTAAAGAGCACCCTTTGACCTACTGGCTCAGGAAAAACATGTGACCTCTCTGTTCCTAGTGACCCTCTGAAAAGTGTTTAGATAGAAATAAGAGATTTCTCCTTGCTCCTTTTTGTTCAGTTCTTGATAATCAGAGACGTTTATGTGGAATGGGCAGCTTTGGTATGGAATGTCTGAAAGGAAGGAGAAAGATGTGTGATGCACTCAGCTGTGTTTCTCAATTAACAGAACTAAACTGTCCATTTTGAGCTTCATCCCGACTTGGAGTGGTTTTATCCTGAAAGTGGTGGAAATTAAAGCTCTGTACACCAGACTGTGTCTGTCACGGGGGAACAGGGGTGGAGAAGTGCTTGGTGAACTCTTCAACTTTCCTTACACTCAGAAGATACTTTTTTTTTTTTTTTTTTTTTTTTTTTTTTTTTTTAAGAGACAGGGTCTTGCTTTGTTGCCCAGGCTGGAGTGCAGTGGTGCGATCATAGCTCACTGCAGCCTTGAACTGGGCTCAAGCGATTCTCCCACCTTAGCCTCCAGGGTAGGTGGGACTATAGGCATGTGCTACCACACCCAGCTAATTTTTTATTTTTACTTTTTTTAAGAGATGGGGTCTCCCTATGTTGGCCCAGGCTGGTCTTGAACTCCCAGCCTCAGACGATCCTTCAGCCTTGGCGTCCCAAGGCATGAGCCACTGCACCTGGCCAAAAAGACATAATTGCTACTGCTCAATGTCACAGATGGATAGCTTAGGGAATGTATCTGTACCAGCAGAAAACCTTAAAGAATGGATGTTATAAATCTAAGAAGCAGATAAGATAAATGGTGATTTGGAACTGAGATTGGCTTTTATTTTAATGTGACCACTTTATAAGCACTTCTGTGTTATTACCATAGGAAGAAATCAATTTGTATTAAACTCTTTGGTGATTTTTTTTTTTTTTTTTTTTAAAGGCAAGTCTTGCTTTGTTGCCCAGGGTGGAGTGCAGTGGCGTGATCTCGGCTCACCGCAACCTCCGCCTCCTGGATTCAAGAGGTTCTCCTGCCTCAGCCTCCGGAGTAGCTGGGATTACAGGCGTGTGCCACTACGCCCAGCTAATTTTTGTATTTTTAATAGATATGAGGTTTTGCCATGTTGGCCAGGCAGGTCTCAAACTCCTGATCTCAAGTGATCAAAGTGCTGGGATTACAGGCGTGAGCCACTGTGCTGGCCTTTGGTGACTTCTGAAAATGTCTCTCTTAAGCTACAGTTTTCCACCCCCTCATCCTCAAGGTTTCATCTGTGGCATCCTTCTCATTTGTCGTCCTTACCTTGGCTTGGGAGCTCTGTGAGAAGGCAAACTGGAATGGTGTACAGAATTCTAGAAACCAGCTCCAGGGGTGGGCTGTTGTGTGGGACCCTGGGAGAACTGGACAAGCAGAGGCAAGGACAGATACTTCACCAGGCACGGCTGGGCCCTGGCTGGCTTCCTGCCTGGTGGAGTTTGGTCAAGGAGTACACTTACGGAGGACAAATGGTCTCTGCAAATTCGCTGTGGCGCTGCCTTCGTTGGCAGCGTCTCCCACAGATGCTGGCTTTGGCTAGCGTGTCCCACATGAAAAAGAAATCAAGGACAAGAGATCCCTGCAAGTCTCAGGTTTTAAATATCTGCAGCTCAAGCGCTACAGAATTCCACCACCTTCAGAAATCTAGTTTGGAGGCAGTGACCATATCAAAAAGACTTGTGTTAAATCAGTCCGCCCTTTAACTTGTGCAAAGGCGTGGCGCGGGGTGACTTGGCCAGTCTGACCTGAGTGCCTAGGATCTTCCTGCAGCGTTGCTTGCCCCACCTCAAACCTCGGGCTGCGCTGGTACTGACAAGCTAAAACCACCTTGCCTGGGAGTACTTGTCACACTTGTCTGTCAGGAGCATCTGGCGGGCGCTTGTGAAATACACAATTCCTGGGCCATTGCCCCTAGAGATTGAGTCAGATGGTCTGAGGGGGGTCCCAGGAATCTCTTACCAAATGCCCCAGTGGTTCTGATGCCTGTTAGGCTTGGGAAACCTTGCAGCAAGTGACAGGGTGACACCAGAGCCCCGAGTCCCAGGGGCTCAAAGCAGGCTCCTCGGGGAGGACTCTGCCCTTGTCCCGCCAGGCCAGTCTGAGGCAGAAGCAGCCGTTAGAGGGCCTGTGCTGCCAGCACCATTTTCCTGGAACTGACTTTTGATACTGACACCAGGTGAGCCATCTTTTCAGGGTGCACAGGGTCCCAAAGGCTCATCTGCAAAGGAATAAAGAATAAAGGGGAAGCCGTGCACAAAGGACCATTTTAGGAACTCTTTTATTGCAAATGCCATTCTGCATATTGATTTTTGACAGAAAGTATCAGAAATGCTTCTTTCCTGGGAAAAGGACTATAAATGACAGCAAGACACATTTTAGTTGCTACTAAAGAACAGCATTATTTTCAATCATTTTAAGTCGCTCATTTAATAAGCAAGGTATAAAACAGATTAAAGGTGGGAGCCTGCAAAAGGGTAATTAAAAAAGTTTCCTCCCCAGGAAACAGCGCTGTTTGGTCTGATCAAATGCCGACGCTGGGATCTGATTCTGGGTGCCGTCTCTCGCTACTGGAGTGCTGACCAGCAGGCTGCCCATCGTGAAAAGAGGTTGCAAGGCCGGGCCCCCAGGTGTGCTGGGATTTCTGGCTGGCTCTACTTGGGGCCAGAGAAGGGGGTAAAGGCCTTGTCACAGCCTGCCATGCACGCTTCAATCTCTTCCACAGTGCGGGGCACGCAGGTCAGCAGCTCCATGCCGCTGTCAGTCACCACGACGTCCTCCTCGATGCGGACCTGGGTCAAGCCGACAGACACACATTATCATAGAGCAGCCTCATGTGCCAGGCTAGAGGGCCGGGCCCATTCCAGGCCCACCCCACCACGGGGTGGGAGCAGCTGACACTCCCTGGGAGACAGGGGTGGCCTCTGGGCTCCTTCATGGAGCCATCTGCTCACGTCACCTGCTCACCCTGTCTTTGCCAGGTGGATGGGAGCCCCTAGGGCAGGCAGGGGTTTTGCAGGATCTCTGTCTCTTCCTACTGAGGGGTGAGGCTCCATCCTGTGACAGACCACACGAAGGGGCAGGCTGAGCCCACCTCAAGGGAAGACATCACTAGGGCCCCTGTCTTGGGACTAAGGAGTCTGCAGCTGCAGTGGAGGTGGCAGATGTTCTGGGAGCAAGAATGGGGCCCATGGCACTCACCCCGCCAAAACCGCGAAAGCGCTGCAGGACCTCGCGGTTAAAGAAGCAGGCGCGGGCCGGGTCCGCCAGGGCCTCGTCCAGGAGGTGGTCGATGAAGTAGATGCCCGGCTCCACGGTGAGCACCATGCCTGGCTGCAGGTGCCGTGCAGTGCGCAGGCTCCGCAGGCCGGGCTCGTCGATGCGCTCCACGCCCTGTGGGGAACAGAGGTGAGGGGCCCTATGAGCAGCTCCAGGGCTCGCCGTGGCCTCATCAGGAGAGATGGGCACGTGAGGGCCGGTGCCAGTCTCGTGGGCTCTCTTGACCATTGGGGTCCTCAGCCTAGACTCGCCCCTGCTGTGCTGGGCCATGGGGACCCTGATAAGACCTTCCACCCTGCACATACCCCTGGATCTTGAGTGTCCCTGGTCACACTACTCTAGGGCTTGCTTGAGAAGCCCTGTGGCTGCCCATGTGCACACACCCGGGGCGAGCTGCCCAGACAGGCCTGTGGGGCTGGCTGAGGGTTGGGCTGCCCTTAGCCAGGCCCCGCTCCTGGCCAGAGGAGTGGCAGATGCCAAACCACTGAAGCCAGAAAAGCTCTTAAGGCGGCTATGAAGCCCCTTGGGGCCACAGCTTTCCTTCCAGGCAGCCCAAGTGGAAACTGGCCCCAGAAGTCGTGGTCCCAGCTCCCCCTAGGCCGAGGCCCAGGTTTTCCGTGTGACTGTCCAGGGAGAAGGACAGGTGCCGTCATCAGGGTGGTCCGCCAGCCTTAGTGCACCAGTGCAAATGTGCTGTGTGCCCGTGGCTTGGCGGGTGTGGCTCCCAGAGGAGAGCTCGGGGCCTTATGGCACGGCCCTGGGGAATAGCCCCCAGCCTTGGAGGACGCCTGAGGGACAGTGGTAGAGCTGCTCCCTGCAGGGGCCCCTGTCTGCCCCCCACACTGCCCCAGTGCACACCCAGCCTGGCCTTGTCCACTCACAGGCACAGCTGAGGGGCCTCAGCTTGGCTGAGGGCAGCGGGTGCTCTGGGAATTACAGGAGAGCTCCTGCTTGCCTCAGGTCCCCGGGTCACCATCCATCCGGCGGCCAGGGCCTCTGAGCCAGTGGGCACGAGTACGCTTTCTGGTACGCTTTCTGGTCAGGGGATGAGCCTGCCCTGCCCGGCTGCACTCCCTCCCCAGGAAGCCCAGCTGCTGGAGTGGGAGCTGTCATTTCTGACTGTTTGGGGGCCAAGAACAGACTCCAATTAGCAGTTCATGTAAGGTAACCAGAAACAGGCTGGCTTGGCCTCCACACTGGGCACGGCCAGAGAGGCTGTGACTGATTCCACGGGAGGCAGGGACAGCCACGCTGACCTGGAGAGAGCAGGCCGGGTGGGAGGTGATGAGGAGACACCACAGCCTGGCTGGTGTGGCCCCGGCCCCACAACACGTGCCTCTGGGCTGCTGACCGGGAGCTGAGGCCGGAGGGCAGGGATGCCCCATGGCTGAGGAACCGTATGGAGTGACAGTCCCTCTGCATAGGTGAGAGGTGCATGTGGACCGAGCTGGGGCCTGTCTCCTGCCCAGAAGCTGCTGGGGGTCCCGGGGTCTCTGCTCCAGGACCTTCCCGTCCCTGTCATCCGAAGCCTGTGCTGGGCACCCCCACCCCACCACCGCCCATCCCTCTCCTTCATGCTACTCCTGAAGTGTCCGTCCCTGTCTCCACCCCACAGCAGTAGAAGCCAGGGGCCTGGGGGAAGCAAGGGCCTGCCAACGTCAGGTTTCCTTCCTCCCAGTCACCACTCCATCCCCATGGGCCCACCCCTGGCCGCTCCATGGTACACAGTTGGGGGGGCAGATCTGTTTCCCCAGGGAAACGAACTTCCCTCCCCTCTGAAATCTTGAGGTCCACCACTGAAACGGGGTGGGGGAGATTGGAAGGGATCCCCAGCGGGCACAGGGGCAAGGCCTGCCTCAGCCCAGTGGTGCAGTTGCCCCTTCAGGGTGTTGGCTCTAGGGGCCTGCCCAGGGGACCTGCTGAGAACAGGGCGCAGGCGCCCTAAGAGAAGGGGAAGGGCTGGGCCGGGTGGAGCGCAGAGCCATGTGCGGACGGCACGAGCCCCTGTGGCCCAGGAGTCGCAGCCTTCAGGGGTGGGGAGGGGTCCTGCCCTCACTGCGCCCATGCTCGCCTCTGCCTGGGCACAGGGCTTGACAGGCCTCAACTTTTACTGGGCTCCAAGCAGCGGAGCCCCAGATGTGTCTGCAGGCCTGAAATACAACAAATGACTTTTATAGGAAAAGCCATATTTTTTCCACAATGTTTATCTGTCAGAAGAATAGACTCTGAGCACAAAGAGGTGCTTACTGGAAAAGATGAAAACAGTTTGCTGCCAATTTTTGCTGGTGGAAAAAAAGCGCTTTGGCGACTAATGAATAACGAACCTCAGCTAACAATGTCTGGAAGGCCCAGCTCTTGGCTCCCTGCACACAATGGGATGAATAGACATTAGGAAATTAAAACTGATTTTGTTTCTCCAAATTTAACTGTTTACACTTGAGGAAAAAAATAATTGAATAATAATGCTTCTCTTAAGCAATTCCCCCCACTGCCCCCACCCTGCTAAAAAATCATTCTTAGTGCTTTCAAAACACCGTGCAGCCAAGAGGCTGGGCCTGGTCTTGGCTTAACTGGCTGGGGGGCCCCAGGGCGTGCACCATTGCACAATCAGCCCCCTGCATTGGGCAGCACGCCAAGGGCAGGGACGGGAGTGCCCCACCCGCCCAGCCGAGAGGCCATAGCCACCTGCCCTGTTGGGCCTCCCCAAGCCTCACGTACCCTCTGGGTGGTCCTCTGAGGGCTGGGGAGCCTTGTCTGGAGATGGCCCCCAGCCTCCCTTATCTGCCAAGGGTCCCCAGAATGCCTGGGGATGAGGAGGCTGCAGGGTCACAGGTGTGCGGCCCAGGGGCCTGGGAGGAGAGCGCGAACCAGCGGCAGAGCAGGGCTGCTCCAGGCTTGTGAGGGGCCAAGGGCGAGTCGCCAGTGGGTGGGGCCTCATCAACTCCCCAAGCCCCAGGTCTGAATGAAGCCAGAGGCGGCAGGACGTGAGGGGTGCCATGCAGCTCCATCACGAAGACCTGTCCTTGGCACCACTGTCCTGTGGGGCCCCATGCACCGTATCCTGACTGTGTGCCACCTTCTGGACAGATGACACCCGGGCCCAGCATGCAGACAGCACCGCCTCTATATCCAGTTCCGTGGAATGCTCACAGATGCACCCCTGCCTTGGCCAGGGCCCCGATTCTCCCCCTCATGCCCTCCGTGTACCACGGGGAGCCAGGGGGCCCATCCCTGCCATCCCAATACACTCCTGCTGCCTCCTAGAGTCCCACCCTGCCCTGACTGTCAGGCTCAGTGGCAGCTGATGGGCAGGCCACTCCGCCTGCCTCGTCCACACTGACCTCTGGGTAGCCTCCCACGTCGTGCACGTCAATGCCCAGGAAGTGGCCGAGCCCGTGAGGCATAAACACGGCCCCCAGGTGAGCCTGGACCATGGCGTCCACGCTGCCGCTCAGGATGCCCATGTGGGCCAGCTCCTCCAGGTGGATGCGGTCAGCCAGGCGGTGCATGTCAGGCCACCAGACACCTGTGGGCCAGAGGGAGCTGCTGTGAGCCACAGAGCCCAGCAGCCAACACCGCAGGGCCAGGGGCTGGGAGACGTGAAGCCCTCACACTGGCTGTGGTGGGAGGGCCTGAGGCGGGGGGTGAGGGGCAAGGGTACTACATCGGGGGCCTAGGGGGACAAGGACTAGGGTGGCCCCCGTGCTGGGCTTTCCCAGCAAAAGCTCTGGCCCTCGGGACCCTTCTTGTCCCTCCATTCTGCCCCTAGGGGCACGTTCCTGTCACCTGTGGCCAAGGGCCCAGCCTGGGTCTACTCTGTAGCCCATGGCGTGTCCACCCTGAACAGCCTGTGCTTCTGGGCCCAGGGAAACCCAGCCAAATCCCTGGGCACCAGGAGAAACGTACACGTCTTCCCAGTAGCAGACACCGGGAGACTCCGTGGGCCCTGGCCCTGAGGCTCAGGCCCAAACCCTGGCTCAGAGCTCCGATGGGGTTTTGCTGCTGTGGCGCAGCGGGGAAGCCCGAGGCTGAAAAGAGGGGTCCCTGCACATCCCAGAATGGGGACGAAACCCCTGGAGCTGCTGCAGGGAGCAAAGATTTCTGGGGAGAAGGTGCGGCTGGCACAGCCCCACGAGCTGGCTGGCAGGGGTCTGGGGCCCCGCCTGCCAACAGCAGCGGCACCGTCTCCAGGGGAGCCCAGATGTCCAGGTCCCGGCTTCAAATCCAACTCATCTCTGCCGCATGTTTGTGGGGCAAAGGCCACCAAAGACAGAACTTCCTAAGCACAGAGCTTTGGGGGCCACACAGGCTCTGTGGGGCTCTGGAGCATGGCCCCTAGGAAGGAAGCCCTTAGCTCCCCACGTAGAGCCTCAGCAGCCCAAGGATGCGCCCGTCCCTTCCCCGGGCTCTGTGGAATCCCAGCATCAGCCTCTCCTCATGGCAGCTTCCACTGCTGGACTTGGCCTGAGCACCAGACAAGGACCCAAGGCCGGTGAGGCCTCCTGCCCTGGCCCCATGGGGGCTGGGTTTGGGCAGGCCACGTGCTAGCAGAGGCCAGGGCCCCAGGACACTCTGGCCAGGCGTGTGGCGGGGGGCCCTTATCAATGTGCAGCTCACTGGCTGGAGAGGGTGCCCGACAAGTCCCTGCGGCACCTCCTGGAGAGGTCCAGCCCCACCAAGCGGAGTGACCTTGGCTCCTGAGGGCCTCCCTGCCAGGCTCTGCCTTGGTGCAGAGCCAGAGCCTGCTCTGCATGGTCCCGATCGCTGCTGTGGGAGGGGCCCGGGAGACCCTGAGCTGGCGAGGGCTGGGCCGTGAGACGCAGGGTTCTGAACCTCTGTGGCTGGCAGAGGGCAGACGATGGGCTCAGCCGGCAAACAAGGATGAGAGTCCACATTGGGACACAGGCCATCACCCCCGACACACTGGGCACAAGTCCTTCATGTTGGGACCCCTTTAGTGCCAGAGTTGGCCATTCCGGTGCTGGGGTCTCGGGCGGGCTGGGGGCACACGGCTTTGGGCAGGTAGTAGGGCTGTTGCCTGCCATTCAACACCCACGGCCGCAGCCTAAGGGTGGCAGGGGTGGAGATGCCCAGACCTGCCCCCACCCCCCACACAGAGCAGGGATCCTCCTTAGATCCCAGCTCCCCATCAGCCCAGCCTCCTAGGGGCTGAGGTGGGGGCGGCCGTCCTGGGGTCTGGGGTCTGGCATAGGGGAGAGCCCGGGCAGACCTGGGGCAACTCTGGCTGCAACTGCCCTGTGTCTGGGGCAGCCCTGGGCACACACACACCCCTGGCTGGCCCAGCCCGCACCCCTGGCTTTTCTGAGGGGCACGGCATCCCAGAAAAGGAGACCTGGATAACGAGCCCACTTGGCTGCTCCCCCGCCTCCGTGAGCCTTGGCTGCTGCCACTCAAACAGCCACAGTGCAGGCCCCGGGAGGCTGCTCTCAGAGCCTCTGTGTCACCCGGGGGCTGGAGACAGCACCCCAGACAGTGGCACTGGCCACCATTCCTGCATCACGCATGACCAGCCAGCCCCGGTTCCACACTTGACGTTGACTTGTTCCTGGGGGTGTGCGCCAAGCCTGCCCAACCTCTGCTGCTGCTCTTCTCTGAGACTCCAGCCCAGACAATCCCGGCCCACCTCGCCCATCCTCCCTGCCACCGCATCCTCCAGAGGCCAGACCACCCTAAGGCACACAGGCCTTTTTACCTCAGGCCCTTTGCTGTGGCCTGTGCCAGGCCTTGACCTGTGATGCCTCATCCAAGGGGTCTCTGCATAAAAGCTGTCCCCTCTCAGGGGAGACCTTCCTGCCTTGCTTTCTCAGTCCTGGTGATTTCTCCTTGCACCGGCCATCCAGCCTGCGGCCGTCCCCTGGACGGATCTGCTCGTTTGCTTCTCATGTCTCACTCCGAGGGTGGGGGTCTCCCAAGGACACCGCTGGGCCTGGCATAAAGTGAGTGCCCCTCAGGTCCCCCAACAGCCTGCAAAGTTGGCACGTGGGGCTGGGAGGCCTCCTGTGCGTGGCTCGTGCCCCAAGCCCAGCTCAACTGCTTCCTCTTGGACGCACCCTTCTCTGGTCACCAAAGGGGAGCCCCAGGAAGTACAGCCGGCTTTCCAACCAGGCTAACTTCAGCAGTGGGCTGCGTTCTTGGCCCAGCCTCTGCAGAGGGCGGGAATCAGGTATAAATCATGCTCTGCGGTGGCCCTTCCCGGGGGCAGGCCCGGCGCCGCCCGGACGTGCCGGCCCGGGGGTCCCCTCGGCGCCGCTGGTCTTCCTCGCCTGTGCACCCTCGGGGAAGGCCTTGCACACAGCTCTCTTGGCCGGGAGCAGGGAGTTTCTGCCTGTGTGTGGTTAGGGTTGTGACAGTGATTCAACCTCCAGCAACTTGGCCCCAGCGCCTGGCCCGGATGGTGGTTACGACACCCACCGCCTGGGCGGGGGCCCCTGGAGTGTGTGAGGGTCACTGTCCTTGCACTAGGCTGGCGGGGTGGGCACCAACTTGAGGGCTCCCTTGCTGGCCTGGGCCCACTCTCAGGCTCCTCCCCTCCGGCAGCCTGGAGACACCATGAAGCTCTCTCTCTAGTCCAGGCTGGAAGGCACCCCCGGCCCCTAGCCAGCCTATACCCAGATGCCACACTGGGAATCACACAGCAGAAGCTGGGCACCAGTTGCCCTGTGTGCCCCAACCCCCAGCAAGCACCAAACCTCATTCTGGCTTTCCCAAAGCACCCCTGCACCTGCCCCACCCCTCTCGGAGTCTGCCTGGCTCCCTCCTCCGCTGCACACCCCTTGGATGCCTGGGCCATCTCTTTAGAACGAACGGGGCAAACAGGGCCATTCCCGGCCCCGGACAAAGCCCAGGTTCTCAGCTTGGCCTGGTCTCCAGCCTCTCCCTCACCCACTCCTGGGTGGGGTGGCTGGACCAAGGCCACGGGTCCCAAGAACTGGCCCTCCCCACCTGCTGTTTCCTTAGCTGGGGCCACCTCCTCCAAGCCCGTTTTCCCAGATGTGCTCCCATTCCTCCTGTGGGCCTCTGTGCTGAGGCTCCTCCTCCAGGAAGCCCTCTCTGATTGCCCCTTCCTGTGCTTTGAGAGTTCACGGCACACACAACACAGCTGGGCCTGGTTATGACCTCTGGGCCTTGCAAGGGTGGTGCCCGTATTCTGCTCTGTGCCTGGCATGCAGCAGGTGCTTGGTAAATGCCTGGAACGAGAGGAGCCCCAGCCTCTCATGGCTCTCCTGCAGCCAGTGTTGTGCCCCATCGCCCGCTCCTCTGTGTACTCAGACCCTAGAACGGGCAGGGTGGCCTCTAGGTTAGTGTCCCATCATGCGCCTCATGAAATGGCAGGGCTCAGAGGAACGAGCCCTGCTGCTCCTGCCACCCAGGCCCCAGGTGTGGCCAGAGTAGCCCCTGGGTGGTCTTCTGGGTCCACTTGGTCTCCTCAGGCAGCACCCGCTCCTGCTGGGTCTAGGGCCCAGGCCAGCTCCTTGGAGCCTCAAAGCATCCATCACAGCCCCGAGGCCTCCTACCCGGAGTGTGACAGCCCCAGGGGGCTCCCAGGCCTGACCGAGCTACAAAGGCAGCGTCCTCAGAGCTGCCTCCAAAGAGCGCACTTCATCTGTGGAACATGGCCCTCGGGATGGATGGGAGTGAGCCAGGCTCTAGGGGTGCAGGACAGCAGGCTCCGGCCGGGGTCCCAGGGCAGGCCCTGAGGGCTGGCTGAGCTGGCATGGGGCTGAGGACTTCCAGCTCACCCCACCCTGCACGGGACGTGGGTAGAAGAACCCCGTCTGCTGCTAGAAATTCTGGGGACCCACTCACCCTGTGTGAGAGCAGGGTGCTGTGTTGGCCCAGGCTGCTCCTCGAGTCTCCTCCTCCACACCCTGGCAGAGTGCCCCGAGGAGTAAGAAGAGGCCAAGGAACTGACTCACCATTGTGGCCGGCAGGAGGGGTGGACATGGTGCCCACATTAAAGACAGTCCTCCCCGTCCTGGCACCTGCCACAGAGGTGGCTGGGGTGGCACGTGGCCGCCATGCCTGTCTGCCTGAGCCCTGCACTCCACGCCGTTTCGGAGGATGAGGACTGACCGGAAGTCTAGCTGCTGGGCCCCTGCCCCTGGCGCTGGCTGGGAGGGGAGCAAAGCTGGCAGAGGTGCCCCCTGACCACGGGGCCACAGGAGACACATGCCAGGTGGGCCGGGGCGGGTGCTACTGGGTCCCTCTCCCGGCCACCTGGTCATCCCGCACCTCAGTGCCCCTCTCTCGCCCCGTCAGGACTGTTTTGGAGGTGGGGACACTTCCTGCCACTTCTTTCCCCTCCTCTGACCTCACATTGGCAGCACCCCCGTCACTCACAAGTGGCCAGGACCCTGAGGGCAGGGACAGAGCCAGGAGTGGGGGACGAAACACAAAAGAGCTCACGAATCGGGGGCCACCGCTGCTGTTCCAGGTTGATAGGAGCTGGGCCCCCAGTGACAGGGGCACAGGAGGCTCCTGGGTGAGCACAGGAAAGAGGAAAGGCGGGGAGGCCACGAAGGGCGGGTGGGTGAGGAGGAGGGAGCTGGGTGGGGGCTGGGAGGCGAGGCTGCAGGAGGCTCTGGGGCTTGCAGGCGGGGGGCATGGGGCCCTCGGTGCTGGGGTCCTCTGGAGCTCCAGGGTGGCTGCAGGGACTGAGCCCACGGGACGGGGACAGCTGTGCTGCTTCTAGGGACAGCCTTCCTGCTGTGGCTGTGCCAGTGCAGACCCTGGCTCAGGGCCACCCTGCCGGGCTCGCCCATCCGTCCCAGCAGCACCTCCCCCCTGTTCCCCTCACCATGCACGCAGGGGTCTGCATGGGGTGGGCAGCCTGCCCCAACACAGGAGCCGCGCTGAGCTTGGATCCCACCCAACCTCCCGTGCATGGCACTCCCCGAGGTCCTGCAGCTCCTGGGCCTGCCCTGCCACCCGCCTGTGGACTCCCAGCTGCCAGGGTAGGGTCCCCGTCTGAGCGAGTGCAGCCTCCTTCCTCGCCGACTGTGAGTGACAGTGAGGAATGCTCCCCCAGCAGCCCTAGGATCAGGGGCCAAGGCCTGCATTCCTCAACCCCCCAGGGTCCTGATCATTCTTTCCTGCTTCTCCTTTGGGCTCAGCTGTGGGGGTTCCTGCTTTATTTACTCTCCCTGGAAGGTCACAGGATGCAGTCGGGCAGTCTCGGTGGGGTGTTTGTCTTGGCCCAGGAATTGAACCCACAAACCCAGGGCATTTCCGCTGGGACGAGGCAGGGGGCTGACCTGGCCACGGCCTCCTCGATGCTACGGGAGGCGACCTGCCCCATCCGGAGGGCAGCTCTGTGGGCCCAGGGCCTGCCCCACGGGCCGTCACTGTGTGTGATCCAGATGGAGTCCGACTCTGCCCTTGGGGGACACCAATGCCACACAGCTCAGTGTGGGTGGTGGGTGTTGGGGGGAGCTGCTGGGGGTCTGCTCCATTCCCTTACACAGGGATCCTCCAGACCCCAGGCTGGGTCTGGGCAGTGAAGCCCAGTGGTGGGTGGGAGCGGGGCTAGGGGAGGACCTGCCTCTCGTGGTCTGAGACGAGCCTAGCTGGATTTGGCCTGGTGGCCCCAGACACCCCTGCCAGGCCTGAGGCCTGTGCCTGCCCCAAGAGTCAGCATGAACCAGGCAGCATCACAGGACGGGAGACCCAGCTCAGGCCTTTCTCAGTGCCATGTGGGGCCTGGGGACTTGCCCCCAGGTCTGGCCACTTTCTGGACAGAATCGGGCTGCTGAGTTGGGCCAGTGAGCTGGCCAGGATGCCAGCTGTGGAGATGCCACCCAGGTCCTGCCCAGGCCACAGCAGGCTTTCCTGAAGGTGAGGCCAGCCAGGGCTGGGCCATCCCCCGTCTCAGCACAGGAGACTGAGGGGCAAGACAATGGCTTTCCCACCAAACACCCACTAGGTGTTTGGCCCCCTGTGCTGCGTCAGTCTGCCGCCCTGCTCCCCGTGGCCTGGTGCTGCCTCTGGCTCCCTGATGGGCTCGGCACTGCCTGCTGACCATGCTGAGCTCCTCAGCCTGATGCTTGGGTGTACAGGGTTGCTGGGCTTGGTGGGCCCCCGCCCCTCACAGGCCGCAGAGCTCTGCTTCGCTGCTGGAAGCCTCAGCCCCTTGCAGCCTGGGGTTCTGACTTCCTGGACATCTGGATTTCACAGCTGCCTGTGGATGTCTGACACTACCACTTGATGTGACGGTGACACAGTTCGCAATGACACAGCCCACCTTTGCACAGCTACAGAGTGGGAGGCCAGCCCCGTATGTGGAGGGTGTCTGAGAGACTCTGGCCCACCTGAGAGGCTGTGCCTGGTGGAGGGCTCTCCGTGGAGGGTACACGAGCTGGGCTCACGGATACCAGGTGATACACCGCAGGCCACGCTCACCTGCCAAATCCTCCTGCTGGATCTGAAACACTGATCATTCATTCGAGTGACTAGTGGTATTTAAAACTGAGCAAGAAATTCTCATCCCCAGAGTGAAGGAAGGAAGAATGGCGCCCCTCGGGTGACTGCTTCGTGGAGGCTGGATTGGATTTGACAGCTAACAGGTGATGCTTCCCATGGCTGAAGAGTCAGAAAGAATAAGAAGGGACGCAGCGAGCAAACTGTCCCGTCTCTTCCTGCACCTCCTTTACGGTTTTCACAGGCGCACGGGAATTCACGCTCTCACTCCCTCTTCCTTTTACCCACAAGGGCTCGCTGGCCATACCCTCTGGCGCTCTTCTGTCCTCACCCACCCATCTGCCTGGAGACACCTGTATATTCATACTCAGGGGTGGCAGCTCCTTTTTGTTTTTTGAGACAGGGTCTCACTCCATCACCCAGGCTGGAGTGCAGTGGTGCGATCTTAGCTCACTGCAACCTCCGCCTCCTAGGTTCAAGCGATTTGATTCTCGTGCCTCGGCCTCCCGAGTAGCTGGGATTACAGGCGTGAGCCATCACGCCCAACTAATTTGTGTAATTTTAGTAGAGACAGGGTTTCTCCATGTTGCCCATGCTGGTCTTCAACTCCTGACCTCAAGTGGTCTGCCCGCCTCCCAGGTGGTGGGATTAGAAGTGTGAGCCACAGAGCCCGTCCTGCTGCTGTTTAAGCAAAGCAATTCCGCACAAAATGCTGTTTTCCTCAGTAGCCGCTAAACCGGGTGAGTCCGATCAGCGCTGTCACCCCATCACGAGCTTACTGACTTTTGGATTTTCTGTCTTGTCTTCCTTTTGGGGCACATCTGGGGTCCCCCTGCTTGCACTCATGCGTTTGTCAAGCTCTGTTCCTGTTGGATGCGTGAGGGTGTGGGGCTGGGGCCTGGTACTGCCCCCAGCGTCCCTCCGCGGCTCCTCAGCCTCTGGTGGGGGCTCTGGAGGCTGGACTGGGCACCATCTGCAAAGGCCTGCCCACAGTCTGCCTCATCTGAAAGCGATGGTGGCTGAGGGACCCTCTGAAGCAGCACTTGGGCCAGCGATTGAGGCTGCAACTCATCCCAGCAACGGGCTGTGGGGCCATAGGGACTGTTTAGTCGATTGCCGAGCCATCGAGTTCTGAGGCCACATTCTGGAGGCTCCAGATCTTTCTTTCCTCATTTTTCCTTGAACACTAAGGGCACACTGGGCAGCTGCCAGCTCTCTCTGGGTCCTTAACAGAGGGCACTCCATGCCTAATCAGATGCCACCGTCCAGAGCTGGCCGGGCCCGCCCTGGAGTGGACTCTGCCTTGGGAGAGCAGGGGTCTATCCTTGGCCTGTTTGGGGCTTAAGTAAGGTACCTGGCCGGCAGGCGGCAGAGCTGGGGCTGGGCTCGGGGCACTCTGGGTCTGGGGCCTGCATCCTGGACTCTGAAGCCTTGCTCTACTGGGCTATCCCCTCTGCCTGCGGTGAGCCCACCTGGCTGCTGGAGGACGCCTGAGCTCCCCAACACAGGGGGCTGCCTTGGGCCTGCCTGTCTCTCTGGAGGTCTGTATAGCTGTGGGTGGGAGGCAGTGGGTGAGGGTGGGGGCAAGCTGGGGGGTTGGACTATGACCTGGGCTTGGCCAACACGAGGTGATCTCTGACCTCGACCCAGATGGAGGGACTCCAGGCTGCAGAAGGTGGCTGGAGCCTGTGCTGAGGGCGGGCCCTGGCCAGACCATCCAGCTGTGAGTGCAGGGCCATTGTCCTGTGCCGCTGCAGCCTTGGCCCCAGCCCAGACGTGATTTTCCACCTCTGTGAAGTTGTGGCAGCACCAAATGACCGAATTGGCTGGAGACTGCTCTGTTGCTTATCACCAAAGATGCAGAACCCGGGTGCCTTGGGGGGCCAGCTGTGCCTGGGCCAGTGTGGGCGGGGAAAGCCCCTCTGCACTGCAGGCTGAAGCCTGGCAGCTGCCGAACAGATCTCAGTCAGAGTCGTGGGAGCCATGTGTCTGTAGAGGGCCAGGCCTAGGGGGTGGCCGGCACATGGTGATCCCATAGGAACCTGCCCAGGCTCTGGTGAATTCAAGGATTACAGCAGGGGTGCTGTGTTGAAGCCCTGGAAGGCTTGAAGCAAGAACATGACAAGACCACATCCCTCAGTTCTCTCTTCTGGGCAAAGGTGACAAGCCAGGACCTCCCATCACTGCTGGGAAACGGTTTCTATTATTGCAGGGCAGAGAGCTGGGGTTTGATCCTGTGGGTGCTGGACTCCACCCCTGCCAGGGCTATGGAGGACCCAGGGGTCACTCGGCAGGAGCCTGGCTGAGCGGGATGGGAACAGCGGGAGGTGCCCAGGGGGAACTCCTGAAAGCTGGCCTTGTTGGGAGGATGCTGGCTCCCCTCCAGGGGACCTCCTCTGCCCGCCCTGCCACACATCAACGGCACACGGTGGGAGGTCAAGAGGTACCAGTGGGGCCTGTGCAGGCTGCCTGGGGTTGGGAGGGGTGAGGGCAGGACAGGTTGGCCTACGCTGGCCGCTGGGAGAGAGAAACACCAGGCCCATCCTGGCCTCAACATGGCCATCACGGTGGTGACTGTGATCCCTGCAGGGCACTGCCACAGGCCAGGCGGCCTTGCAGGTGCTTTACACAGCTTAACTCAGTCTCCATGAGTCGCTGCTTCCCCATTTACAGATGTGGAAACGGCCACCCAGAGGCGGGCTTTCCATCCAAGGTCACAGAGCGCTGAGCGGAACGTGAACCTGCTCTAACCCCATGCCAGTGTCCAGAGTGGGTTGAGCCCTCCCTGGAGTAGACACCGCTTAAGGACAAAGCAGGAGACAGGCTAGTGTGCTAGTGGCCGGTGGAGATGCGCAGGTGGAGGCCACCAGATCGGGGGGCCTTGGCCTGAGCCCCCCAATTCGTGGTTCTGTCTGTCCCTGCCTGGTGGTCAGCCTTGTTTCCTAGGAGTGACCCTGGAGACCTGATGCCACTAGAATCTCAGGGACTAAGCATCTGGAGTGTGGACAGATTCAAGTCACACAATGCAGGCCTGGTTCCTGCAGGCACCTGCCACACAGCAGTGCCCCCAATGCCACGTCAGATGCGCCTGCCCCCACCGCCCTGCTGCTCACCTGGCTTCATGGCACCCATGACGGCGCGGGAGCTCCGCAGCACTGCCTCGTAGACGGCCTTCTGGTCTGCAGTGAACTTGCCGTTGGCGGGAAAGGAGCAGGTGATGTCGGAAGCGAAGCAGTAATACTCACCGCCCATGTCGAACAGGCTGCGGAGAGAGAAGGGCAGGGCAAGTGGGTACTGGGGTGCCACCGCCCCTCTTACCCTTCCTTCTCCCCACCTGCCCTGGACTCGAGGGCAGCTGGCCTAGGTCCTGGATGCAGCTCCCCCTCACAATGAGACTGGTGTGGGGAACTGCCACCCGGTGTCTCCCATGGGTGCGTGGGCAGCAAAGAAACCTGAAGCCATCCTGGAAGACCTGTGTCTTCCAGGGAAAAGGGGCTCAGGGCTCAGCCCAGGCAGGGAAGGCTGAGGGGAGTGGGGCTGTCCTATGCAGATGACCCCTGCCCCTGTGGCCTGGCCTCCGAGAGCTCAGCCGTGGAGAACTGCCTGGAGAACTAAGGAGAGGCAGAGATGCCCCAGGACCCTGCCCACTGCCTGGCCTCCACCCGGCACCCCAACAGGCCCTCCCAGGTCTCCCTGCACCCAGCACACAGCACAGGCTGAGGCTGTGCTTGTGGGAAGCAGAGGAGGAGGGGGCTGGGCAGGGGCCCCGGATGGGATGCACGGCCTAGAATTCGGGGCCTGAATCACACCACCTGCTTCTTCCAGGACCCAGAGCATCTGGGCAGACACTCAGTCGGCGGCTAGGGCCTCTGGCTCTGCTGCAGCTCTGGGGCCCCCTAGCTGGAGGGGTGTGCCCGACACTACCCCTCTGCCCATGGGGATGGGACGGACATACTCTGCCAGGGTCCAAGGGGAGGGCAGGGAGGAAGTGCCAGACAGCCTCATGTCCAGCAAGGCTTTCCCAGGGCCTGCTGGCCATATGCCCCCAAAGCCAGGTGGGCCCCCTCACCCTGTCCACCTGCACCCTGGCACCCTCCGGCGGCAGGCGGAGACCAGCAGGACGCAGGCAGGGGCGTGAAGAATGGGGCAGAGGTGCCAGCTGTCCAGGACGGGAGGGGCCTGGGGGCCAGCAGAGAGGCAGGACGGCATGGGACAGATGGCGTGGGACAGACAGTGTGGGACAGATGACAGGAGGCCTGCTGAGGCAGGAGGACGATGGCTGGGGCTGCCCTCTGGATGCCCCGTGAGAGGGACCCTTGGCACAGCAGGGCCCGTAGGAGTAGGGCCTGTCCTTGCTGTGCAAAGAACCTCGGGGCCCTCTCTGGACAATGGCAGAGAAGCAGCCTCCCGCTCATCCTGTGGTGTGGAAGGGACAGGATACGGGAAGGGCTGCTGGATCCAAACCTGGCTCTCAGGACTCCCCAGAAGCAGCCCAGGTGGACAAGGCTGGGTCTGGCTGAGGGGGCGGAGGGGCACAGGTGGTGCCCCTTTCTATCCCGTCCCACCTAGGCACCTTGGGAGGCTGCAGGCAGCAGACACAGAGTGGAACCCTCGGGTCCACCAGCCCCTTCACAGGTCATGGCCAAGTCATGACACTGATGGTGATGACCCTGGCTGGGGGAGGCTGGTCCAGCCCTAGGACCGGAGCCCACCACGTCTGCAGGGTCCAGAACCAGAGCCAAGAGGGCTGAGGAAGTGCAACTGCCCCTCTTTGGCTCCACCCTGGGCTTCCCATGGGGTCCATCTGTAGCTGGGTGAGTCCTGACAAGTCTGAGGCCAGGGGCACAGCCGCGGCTTCCGTCACGAGGGCCTCTCACCCAAATCCCAGCTCTCACAGTAAACACAACCACTCCACAAACATTCCAGAAGATGCCTGTGCGCCTGCCTGTGGGGGGTCCTGTCCCATGGGAGGGAGCCAGGGGGTGGAGGACCCTGGCCCCATGTGGAGCAAGGAGCAGGGCCACGTGGCTGGACAGGCAGCGTCAGCCGTCCCATGGAGGCAGATTTCTAAAGGAAAAACTTGAATGCACGGCCAGGACGCTTTGCTGAAATCCAAAGTCCCCAGCCGGGCACTTTTTAATCTCCTGTCTTTTCTGATTGCAAAACACCATAAGCAGTGTCAACAGGGCAGAAAGGTCCAGATAACACCTCAGGTGACTCTCAGGGTGGGGGGAGGAGCCCTGCCTGCACGACAGGGAGCTTCGGCGTGGGTCAAAGTCACAGGATCTCTGGACGCAGTGGGCTGCCTGGGCCAACAACTGCCTGGAAGTTTACTCCTGCATACGGCCTAGGCTACCCCACGGCTGGCTGGGAGGGCGGGGCACATGGAAGCTCTAAACTGAAGGGAAACTGAGGCTCAGATCACGGGTCCAGGAAAGCCCTGAGTCAGGAGGGTAAAAAACTCGAAGCCCAGCAACGGGTTCTTCAGTCCTGGTGGCAGTGCTCAGCCTTCAGAGCCTCAGTTTTTCCATCTGTAAAATGGGACCCTCCCACTGCTGTAGCTCTGGGGAGTGGAGCCGTATGGACCACAGCCCAGTTTTGCCTGGGGACAGCTAAGCGTTTTCATTTACATTCCCCAGAGTCGACCAAGAAAAATGGTTTGTGGTTTGTTGGTTTTAGAACATGCAAGAATAGCCTGGGCAGAGAGGACAGGGCCAGGAGTATGGCACACGGATTCCTAGGAGGCGCCAAATCAGAAGGTGACCTGCAACAGCAGCCAGGGCAGAAAGTCCTACCGGACTGTGCTGATACAAAAGAAAAAGCAGAAACTGAACTATCGTTTAAAAACAACAACAACAACAACCAGGAAGCCCACAAGAATACCCCGAACGATGAAATCATCTAGGAGTGTAAAAACAAGACTGTTCTCCAGTGCAGACCAGACTCGGATCCCAGTTCCCCAAACTCCCGCCAGCAAAGCAGAAAGACCACGGGATGGTGGGTGCCTGGATATCATCCGCCAGCCTGACTTTATCTTCCAGTTTGTAGAAGACTGTAACTGCATTTCTTGTTTGAAAATGATCCGCTTTCTGGAGAGGGAAGTATACACCCAGCCAGCCAGCTCCATCCCGCCCAGCAAGGCTTGGGTACGGAGCTGAAGTCTATTTTCGTGCTCCTCTCAGTTCCCTATCTTTTTCTGCCTGAAAAAAAAAAAATCCCCCTAGAGTTTCTACACACATAAGTTATTCAGATGCAAGCTTTTCTGGAATCCAGGGACGAAAGCCAGGGCTTTGATAAATCATCTCCCTCCCGCTCCTCTGCATCTACTTCATCCATCCTCTGAATGCAAACCGACAACGGAGAATTCGGTCATACGTTGGCTCAATCGAGAACAGGAACGCAGGATCCCTCCTTCCTGGCTGTCTGGGGACCCTACCATCTTTGGCTGAGTGAGTCTGTGATAATACAAGACATCTGGGAGACAGGACGCATCTCCAAGCAACGTGCTGGCATCTCACTCCCCACATGTGTTCTGAGGGCTCTGTTTCTGGCTCCTTCTGGGTAGCTTTGGGCCCGGGCTACCTGCCACCATTGGCCCACCCAGACCCTCCCTGGGCCCCACGGCAGGGACCCGCCAGCCCAGAGGCAGAAGGCCTCCAAGATGGGTCGGCCAGTGACAGAAGGCTTGGGAAGAGTTTTCTGGGGGAAATGCTGCAATGTTTATATGAGAGCCACTTTGGACTTGGTTTGCAGTTTCATTTGAATCTCCTGAGTAGTGGCATGGCTCTTAGCTGTTCAATCCAACAGTTTACACGCACTCGTATTCGGGGCTGCAGGAGCACTGCAGACTCCGATGTGCAGCTGCCCTGGTCGGTGTCCCAGGCCAGGCTGGGGGATTGCTGAGCAGCAGGAAGCCCTTGCTTCTCCTCAGTGTGAGACAGAAAGGGAGGCGTACGGGTCACTCTTCCCTTCGTCTGCCGCAGTGGGCGGCCCCTGCAGACACGGTGGCGAGCTGCGGTCTCCAGGGTGCATGCGCCGGCTGCCTGCTCCCAGCCAGGCCTTCCGTGGAGTGCCAAGCTCCAAGCATGGCCAGCAGGGGCAAAAGCCACCACTCGGAGTCCTTGAGGCTCCCTGTGCCATGGCCTAACCCAAAGGGGACCTCTCTCCAGTGCCTTCCTGGGCATCTCTGCTCCCTTCCCGTGTGATGGCCACTCCTCCAGGGCCTCGGCAGACAGGAAAGCTGCCCATGCCGCCAGCCCACGACAGCAGCAGCTTCTGGTCCCCAGAGCCAGCAATCCCTGGTGCACACGGTGGGTGACGGGAGCAGCTGCATGCTGTGGGCCTCCTGGGTGTCTGGAGGGAACTGGCATTGCCATTTTATACGTGACATGGACAGAGGCACGGCACCACTGAGGGCCCAGGGTCCCAGAAGAGCACTGTGGGGTGCCTCGTCGAGAGGTGGGTGAGACACAAGGACAGCTGCCAGGAAAGCACAGTGGGGTGAGGCCCGGGCGTCAGGGCAGTGGCCTTGGCAGGCGGGAGGGAGAGTCACACGCGCAGCACATGCTGCATTTTGCTTTTTTTGGTGACCAGTGTCTCATGATGTCTGGGAGCACCCGGGCTGTCTGGACAAGGGCTGTTCAAACTGTAGGTCATGACATCAGCTGAGGAGGGTGCAGCCACGAAGTACAAACAAGAGACAAACCGAAAACGCGTGGGCAGGTGTCTGCTCATAACCAGGCCTGTCCACGTGTATAAGGACGGGTGAGAATGGAGAGCACGCTACTAACTGGGATGGGATGGGATGGCCACGCCTGTGGGTCTGGACCCTCCTGAGGGCATTCTGTGGCCCCAAGAGCATGTCTTTAAGACCGCAGAGTGCTCAGGGCAGGGCTGGCTGGTGGCAACAAGCCTCCCTCGGAGGAAACAGCAAGGTGGTGGGGGAGAGCTGGGTTGGGCCAGGCAGCAGAGAGCAGACCTGGGGGCAACACTCTACCCTGGAGCTCACCAAGGCATTGGGCCCCAGGTGGAGCGGGGCGAGGGGGTCCCCAGGAGCTTGCCACCTGTGGGGGCCGCAGCGCGATGGTGGCAGACAGACTCAGGCTGAGTAGACAGCAGGAGTGAGTAGGCTCACAGCATCCCAGGCTGCAGGGCCCATGTGAAGCCAAGGAGGCTGCTGAGGTCCTGGGTAAGTGGGCACCCCACAGCCTGCAGGGGCAAGGGCTCACCATTATCTAGGCAGGGAAGGAGGGGAAGAGGGCACTGGTGGCTGCTGAGTGTGAGGGCTGGGACAGGTCTCTCCGCCTAGCCAGGCTGGCCACCCACCCCCCATGCCCAGGAGCAACACAAAAGACCAGGCCCAGCAGGGGTGAGGCCTGGCCCATCGTCCTGAGACAACACTGCCCTCTTCTGGCCACTGCTGGAAGGACCGGCTCGCTGCCCACCAGCTACATCCTGATTGAGGCAACCAAGGCCTGGGGCATCCTGGGACACGAGCTCTAGAAACTCTGCCAGGGGCCACAGTAGATTAAGGCCCCCCCCCCAACCCCCACCACCTGATTGGGAAGTGAAGGAGGCAGGAGGAGTGTCCCAGCTGCTTTCCCAACCAGAGCCCTCCACCTCTGCCCTGTGGGGTGAGCCTCTCTGGGATCTGGGGCGGCCTCAGGCCCGGAGTGCTGCAAGGGGTGGGCCCTCTCTGGGCGCACTGCTTCCCAGAATCATGGACCATGCACCCCCTGCCCTAGCGGCGAAGCTTGCTGGCCTGCAGTGGCTCTGGTACCCACAGCCCAGGCTGTTTGTGGAAGGACGGGGCAGCACACGGGGGCTCAGAAGACAACCAGGAGGAGCAGGGGGATGAGTCCTGGCCACCTCTGTGCTCACACAAACCTGCTCGGGGCTGGACTGAGTGGGGAGGGGTCTTCTGGGGCCTACCACTTAGGAATGGTCTCCCGTGATCTCAGGCACCTCAATCCGTGTGAACATGTTGAAAGTGTTAATTAGCAAGTGTGTTGTGCTTTTGTAACCCTGTTCTTGAAGGTCTGCCCGGGGGTTTAAAAAGGAAAACAAAAAGCAGCGAATGGTGCCTCTGGTACAGTGACTTGGAGATGGGGTTCATGGCGAACCCCAGGGTCACAGCGGGAAAAGACTCTGAGAACAACAGCAAAACCCCCAGAGGCTTGGCAGCTACAGGCCCCACATGGGGCCGCTTGGCTCTGAACCAGGCTGAGGGTGTATGCAGCCACCACAAAGTCCCGCCCCTCACCCCTGCATGCATGCGAGTGGGGCGGGGTGGGGGGGTATCCCGCCCAGAGAAGCGGGAAGGGGCCCGGGGGCGGCTGGTTGGGGGTGAGGGACGGCCCTCAGGATGTCTGTTTCAGTCCTTGGCTGACAAGCCTGACCTGAAGCAGGAACCAGGGTGTCTGGTTCACAGGCCCTCTCGGGCCATGACTGTGGCCAACAGTGGACTCAGCCTAGCTCCAGGGAAACTGCTGGAAGGGTAAGGACGGAGGAGTGGGAGAGGGGCCTAGCCAGCCCCAAATCCCACTTGGTGTACACATCATGGAGGACACTTTTGGGCCGAAGACACAGAACAGGACAACCATGGGACGGGAGCTGTCTGAGAATAAACCAGGCCTGGCCCGAGCTCTGCCTGTGGCTCGCACCTCCAGCCTGTGCTGCAGAACCAGCTGCTGGAAGTGGGCATCGGGGCCTGGCCTGCCCAGCTCAGTGAGGACACTGGGGCTGCTGCTCTTGCCCGAAGAGGGCCCACGCTGTGCCAGGTGGCCACTGCGAGAGAGGGAGGCAGGGGCTTGCCCTGTGATAACTGCCACGCAGCACGGCCTCGCTCAGTTCCGTGTGTATCCATGTGTGTGCGTGTTGGGGGAGTGCTCATATCTGGGACTGTGGAGAGTGGGATGGAAAAGGCTGGCCTCCTCTTAGTACCCCCCAGCCTTCTCCAGTACAGCTGTATAATCTGGCTGCCCTGGACCAGCTCTGATTCCCCACAAAATCCCATTCCTAGAAGCTAAAATATCTCTGGGGTGTCTTCCCCCAGGCAAAGGACTAAAACCCAGAGCAGGCCATTGCAGCAGGCGCACTGCTCTGGGAGGCACTCGGCTTCGGGGGAATTCTATGCTGGGCTCATGCTTTAGTTTCATACCTTAGGATGAAGTATCGTGGCTTTTATGCTGGGATAACAGACTGATTTATTATTTACCGAACGCAGTAGGCGCTCGGCAGATCAATTTCAATACAACAATGGATTATAAATGCCGCCAGCAATCTGGCAGTAGCAGTAATCAACAAAACATGTTGTTCTAAATGCTGCATAATAAATTGACTACAATAAACTCATAATTATTCTACTGGCTACATTTCAAAGTTAGCACTAGAAAAATCAAATCACCAATTTGGACTTGGCATTAACATCCTCGGATCACTCCTGCCTCTATAGCTGCAGCTGGGGGATGCAGGTGCCATGTGCTGTCCCAGAGGGCTGAGGCCACAGCATCTGGGATTATCCCAGGACCCTCTCCGGGGCAGATAAAGAGGGTCATAAAGGAGCAGCCACTTCTTCTGGGGTGTGCTGAGCCCACGGAGGAGAAAAGCTCATGGCCACGTAGCTCTGGCACAGGGCTCTCCAGCCACCCAGAAGTGCCCCCTGGACTGTGGGGACCCACTGATGTGGCCTCTGCCCTGAGACTGGGTTCCTATGTCCTGTCCTCCAGGCCCAGCCAGAATGGGCTACAGGGTTAAAGGGCTTTAGAAAAGGTTTCAGGGCTGGGCACCGTGGCTCACATCTGTAATCCCAGCACTTTTGGGAGGCCGAGGCAAGAGGATCACTTAAGCCCAGGAATTCCAGACCAGCCTGGGCAACATGGTGAGACCCTTAAAAATAAAAAAATTAGCTGGGCATGGTGGCTTGTACCTGTAGTCTCAGCTATTCAGGAGGCTGAGGTGGGAGGATCTCTTAAGCCTAGGAGATCGAGGCTGCAGTGAGCTATGATTGTGCCACTGCACTCTAGCCTGGGAGACAGAGCAAGACTGTCTCTTAAAAAGTTTCAGGATGCCAGGTGGTGTCTGGAGCCACTGGTGGGTCCACGGTGTGGGGGCAGGGCTGCCACCCTCTCCTGCTGTAGTCCCCTGCTGAGCCAACTCTGAGTTTGCCAATTCTTTCCCTAAGTGCCTCTGGCCTCACACCTGGGCCTGGTGCCCTCCTTGCGTCTGAGTTCTTTGGCCCACACATGGGGTGAGGTGCTTACATCGCAGGATCAGGGTGAGGAGTGGGTGAGAAAATCCAGAGACCCAGAGGAAGGGCCCGGTCACCTTGTGGCCCCAGGCATGCAGGAGGAGAGCTGAGATCTGCTCTGACCCTCCGAACCCCAAGCACGGTGGCTACCCAGGGGGGAGTGGGGACTGGCCCACCATTTGTGGGGCTCACTGTGATGCCAGAGTGAACCAGGATCCGTGGAGCCAGTGCTGTCAGGTAGGCCAGGGAGTCCACTGAGGCCCAGCGCACAGTGGGTGGCGGTTCCACTGGCCTGCCTCCGCTTGCACCCTCAACCTGCCATGTTCCTAACACAGCCCTACTGCGGCGGCATGTTGCTGGCCCCACCCAAGGGTTGAGCTGGGCTCCTGCCAGCGTGGCCCGAGCTGGAACAGCTCATCAGCTATGGACCTGGGTGAGCGGGGAGCCCAGGCAGTCTCAGCGGGCCATGTGCCCAAGGGCAGGGAGGACCCCGAGACTGAGTGTGTTCCCGCAAATACTCGGCCCTGACAGCTCAATGCTTGGCAGCTCTCTGAGCAGCTGGTCGTCTGTCCGTAGGTATGGGCATGTGTGTTCCTGGCCTTCAGTATGCATGGCTGGGGACTCTGGGGAGTGGGCTCCCAACACTACCTGCTGTAGGGCGAGGCGGGGTCCAGGCCCGTGAGCAGCCATCGCGGGAACTCCCGCTGGAGGAGCTGGCACATTGGGGTGGCTCCTCTATGGGGAGGCGGAGGCAGCCCAGCTGGGCACCACGCAGCCCTGAGAGGACATGCCACGCTGCCGGGGGGCAGAGGACTCTGCAGGAGGCTTGTTCAGGGGAATCTGCCATAGAAGAAAGGGCACCAAAGAACCGGGAGGGACAAGGCACCTCCTCTAGTCAGTGACCACAGTAAGATGTCTGGAGGCCAAGACAGGGCCTGCGTGGCTGTGGCTGAGCCCCAGGGCCCCAGCACTGGGGTAGCTCTCAGGAGCTCTGCACTGCCTGGGCTGGCCCTGGCTGACATCTGACGTGCAGGGCACAGGCAAAGAACGCGGAGGGACTGAGCAGGGGCCAGGCTGCAAGTACTCACACACCCCTTCCCTGCCCCGGGGCAGCGGCCCAGCTGCTCTGCCCTGCACACCGAGGGGCTGTGGGTAGGACTGCAAGTCCTCCAATGAGAGAAGAGCCTACCCGAGGGGCGGAGGCCGCAGGGCCTGCCGACATCTCCTTGTCATGGCTTCTATGAAGAGCTGTGAGCACAGCACATCGTGCTCAGGAAAGCCCTGCACGCAGCCACAGGTCAGCACCGCTGACTTGCTGAACGCAGGGCCGCACGGGCCACGGGCTCCTGCAGCAGGAGGATGGCAGGTTTCAGAGTGTGGGAGGCTCCCTGAGGTCTTCCCAGCCCCAGACCAACGGGCCTGCCCTCCTGGCACCAAGACAGAAAGATGCGAGCGTGGTGCCCCCTGAACGGACGGGACAGCCTGGGCAGAGGCTGGGGATGGTTCAGGCCCCCTCAGAGAGCCCACAATCCCATGGCCCACAGGAAACCATCGGGGGCCCCTCTCCTGCGCCCTCTCTCTCAGTGCTCCCTGCGGGGGTGCAGGCTTTTGGCCCTGCAGAAGGCATCACGCAGGTCAATGGCCTTGGCAGGGAAGTCTGGGCCAAGAAGCCCAGGGACTTGCTGTGGTCAGCCCTCTCAGGACAGGGACCCAGAGGCTTCTGGTCCATCTTGAAGTTGAGTCCAACCTTGGCCTGGCTGTTCACACATAGAGCCAGGGCCGCTGGCACTACTTACCACATGTCCCCATTCTGGATCGTTCGGTCGTTGGGAGCTCCGGCGTGTCCGTAGTGGAGCACGGCTGAGTTCTCACCACTGCAAAAGGCCGGGGGAGGGTGATCAAAGCCTATCCTTCTGCAGCAGGCTCTGGAGGAGGGGGTGGATGCCCGATCCCCTGCCCATGAGCAGCACTGTCCCCACCTCCAGCAGAGGCCCAGGCGTAGCTGGACCAGGTCCATAGCCAGAGGTGAGGCCGGGGGACATGGTGGCCCTGTCACCCTGCAGCCACATGGCTGGCAACCAGCCTCAGTCTGCGGCAGAGCCTCCCGGCTGAAAGCGTGGTTAGGCGGCTGCCCTCTGGGCTGGGATATGGGCACTATGTGGAGCACACATAAAGCTTAGCAATGGGCCGGGTGTGGTGGCTTATGCCTGTCATGCCAGCACTTTGGGAGGCCAAGACGGGCGGATCACTTGAGCCCACAAGTTCGAGACCAGCCTGGGCAACATGGCAAAACCCCACCTCTACAAAAAATGCAAAAAAATTAGCTGGGTGTGGTGGCTCACAGCTGTAATCCCACTTACTCAGGAGGCTGAGCTAGGAGGATCACCTGAGCCTGGGAACTGGAGGCTGCAGTGAGCTATGATCATGCCACCACACTCCAGCCTGGGCAAAAGAGGGAGACACTGTCTTTAAATTAAAAAAAGAGCAAAAAAGGGGAACAGCAGTTCCTGGGCCTGGAGAACGGCCCTACGGAACCGCTCCTTTCCTGGTGGCCAAAGGGGAGAGGGCCTCTATGGAAAGGTCCCTGGCTGTCCTGGAGCTGCCCTGGCATCCTGACTGGGCTGGAGAGACAGGAAACCAAGAGGATCCTCGCTCCTCTGCCTGAGAAGGCTTCCCTAATGAGCGATGCCTTTAAGAAAAAAAGGACTTTTAAGTCTGTCCAAAGTGGGGGGAAACCCCCACCTGGGTGTAATATTTATGGCCCTGCTCAGGAGTCTTGGGAATCATAAAAGTAGAAATAATGATTTTCTCTCCATCCACCAGAGAAGAACATTTCCAAGCACTGAGATTTTACATGTATTATTCATGTGCCGGGGACATGCGCATTGGCAGAGCTGCCTGGCTCCATCCTGGCCGGGCAGGGCCCAGACCTGAGGGGCAGAGCCTGGGCAGAGAGCAGGGAGACTGGCTGGGAGAGCCCAGGAGACGAGGGGGCCACGCCCACAGCCAGGACGCATGTGGGGGCAGACACACCCCAAGGGACACACGCCGCTGTGCGTGGCCCACACAGCATGGCAATGATCCCATATCATGGTCATTTCTACCACGTGTGTGCCTCCAAGCACACCCAGCCATGTGTTGATGGCACACACCCAAGCACACACACCCACACAGAGCCCTGCCCCTCGGCACCACGTGCCATGAGCAGGCACACCAACAGTGACACACACACCCACGTACAGCAGCACTGGTCCCCACGCAGCCACACCCACACATAGACACACCACCACCACTTTCTGCACTGACCCTTCCACACTCCACCCCTGCTGCACACAGAAGCTGCTCAGCCTGAGCTCACAGCCCGGTCCCCACATGCTCTGTGTGTGCCCGTGTGGAGGAGTGGCCTTCCTGTACTTAGCTGCTGTGCTGACCAGCTGAGGACAGGAGGGAGGGGACGCCAAGCAGCCCCTCTGCAGTAGGCAGGCCGTGCTCCCTCCTTCACCCAGTGCCAGGTCCTGCAGGCAGAGGTCACCTCAGCTCCTGGAGTCTTGGGAGGGAGGAGCGACTTCCAAGCTTGGGCCAGGCGCTGGTGTGGGCATGTGAGTGAGCAAGTGTGGCTGAGCTGGGGGATGGTGGAGCCCCCCACTCACTAACTGCCCTACCTCCTCCCACTGGTCACCCCCAGGGGCGCCAGAGTGCCCCGCTTACCTGCCGCAGATGCAGGTGTAGGAGCTGTGGCGCATGCCGCCCCGGGAGTAGCAGTAGTGCTCGAAGAGGCTGTAGGGGGAGAGATGCGTCAGGGTTGGGGCACTAGAGCAGGCACATCCCACTCCACGAGCGCCATGAACCCCAAGGGAAGGCCCTCGGCCCATGTCCTCCCCTGCTGTGGCCCCAAAATGGTCCAAATTCTCAGTGTGAGTCTGTGAGGCTTACAGCCTGGGAGTCAGTCACAGGCTGCAGAATCTCAGAGGCCAGTGTGGAGTGACGGAGAAGCTGGGGTCCCAGCAGGGCGCAGCCACCTGCCAGAGGAGCTTGCCAGCCTCCACTGGCTGCTATGGCGAGTGGCTTCCCAGGCACATCAGGACAGATGGGACTCTTGGAGCCCGGGCCCTGTGGGAAGCCGGGCTGGGGCAGAGGCCACACATTTCTGCAGAGCTGGAGGAAGTGATTCCCTGTGACTCCGTGCCCAGTGGCTACCACCCACCCTGCCAGGAGGGGCTGGATCTACAGCCTGCGCTCACTCGGGGAGAGGGCACAGGAGCTGTGGGCAGAAGGGGCAAGGGACAGGCCTCCTGCAGGTGGGGCAGGGCAGGGTGGTCTCCAGGGATGTGGGAGAGGCAAGGCCTGGGGCACACATCCTGCTTCTCCCTCCTTGGAACGAGCCGCATGCTGGCTGGGCCCCCTCTACAAGCTCCCACCCTGAGCAGGTGGGGCCACAGCCAAGTCTGGAGAGAAAGACAAGCCCTGGCCCCAGGCTGAGCCCGGAGCCAGCACCGGGGAGGCCTCTAGGATGGCGGATGGTAGCACAGTCGCTGCATGGGTCTTTGAGCTCCAAGGGACTGCGCCACTCTGCCCTGGTCTTCCTCTTGAACCCAGCTGGTGAGGGGTGTGGTGGTGGGGAGCTGCCCTCACCCCCTCCCTGAGGCCTCAGCAATAGCTTTCCTGCCGGATCACAGCTGGTCCACCCGCCACCAGGTAAGACAGGCCCAGGTGGCCCCCACCCGCCCACCCCCGACCAGGGCAGTCGTTGCGGCCGCCCAAGGGCACGCCATGTGGCGGTCCTGCCCTGCACGTTCCAGGCCTGCCTTAGAGAACGTCCATACGAAGGAGTTTCATCTTCTAGGCACTGTCAACACAAATTATGTATAATTGTCATGATTGGATATTAAGCAGTTGTTATGCAGGAACGGCTGTGGTAGATTCAATCGGCTTTCAGACTTGCCTTCCAAACCGCACAGGATAATTGGGTATCTGCGAGTGAAATATTTCCTGAAAATAAAGGATTTCAGGAACTGCCAGGGAGACAAGGAAGCCACATGCTCCCCTCCTCAGCCGCCCCCGTATTCGTGGTGCAAGCACTCAGGAGGCCGCTTCCACCTCGCTCCTGGGAGTCTCAGCGCTGAGTTTCGCCACAGTCCAGGCACGTTCCTACCAAGGCAGGCAAGGCCAGTGCCCCACGTGGCAAGCCCTGTGGGCCAGGTCAGACAGGCGGCCTCAGAAGCCACTTCACACCTCTGTGGCGCCCTCCCAGAAAGCCCGAGAAGAGGCCTGACCCACACCGTGGAACAGGGGTGCTCCCTTGGCTTTGTGAGATGTGGTCCTGCACCGACAGAAGTGAACCTCAGGGGCCACATGGTCATTCTCGACGTGATGGGGACAGCGGGCCTCTGTGGGACAAGTGACCTGCAGACAACCACGGGCTGCACTGGGACTGGCTGGCTTCGGAAAAGACAGGCAGAGGGACAGAGATGCCATCCGCACGTGCAGGGGAACTCACATATTCTACAAGAAAGGAGCGGCAGGCTGGGCGCAGTGGCTCACACTTGTCATCCCAGCACTTTGGGAGGCCAAGGTTGGAGGACTGCTTGAGGCCGGGAGTTCAAGACCAGCCTGGGCAACACAGCAAGACCCCAGCTCTTAAAAAAATCAATCAATCAATCAATACAAGAAAAAAAAATCAGAAAGGGGAGGCAGTGAGGAAACTTGGCTCTCTCACCTGCAGCAAGCTTCCCCCTGCATAACCCACTCAGTGGAGACAACTGTCTTTGAATGCCTTTGCTGCTTTTTAAGAAAAAAATAGTACTTTCAAGAAGGCACAGCTCACAGAAGCATCAAACTAAAGAAAGGCTGACCCAGTTTTCACCTGCAAAGTGCAGCCTGACACTGGTCACCTTTGCCAGCCACGTTGACAACTCCACACACTATTCCATAGGAAGGAGCTGAAAAGAGGAGGAGCACCATGTGCTGGATATTCACGCCAGCCTAAAAGAGGCTGAAATGCTTCACAGTGGACTTCAGTCCTGAATTTTGTTTTAAATGACCTTTTCTGACGCAACTTAAGGACACACTGCTGCTTTGGTGGCAATAAAAGATGGGCAAAATGAGCCCACGTTTTCTGCAGACTTTGGGCTTGGGGTGTGGACACACAAGGGCACCCAAGTTCTGGGCAGATGTGGCGGCACAGGGGGCCTGTGGACACGTGTGAGCCCAGCGTGGCGCAATTCTGATCTTCAAGCGGTGAGCACTGAGGGGTGGACGCTCCAAACTGGGGCCCATGCTTGATGCGGAGGCAATGTGCGGCCCCGCACAGCTGGGCCAGAGCTCGGCGAGTGGTGCTGGGATGACCAGGAGCAAGTGTGGGCTATGAGGACAGGCTGACAGCCTGTCCCATGAATGACCGACATGCCATGGCAGTGGCAGCATCACAGCTCCTCCAAGTGCGAGGCAGGAGGGGTCCAGCCAACTCATCCCTGGAGTAGGCTAGCTACTACCCACCCAAAATAATTAACACCTGGAACAGGCTCTCCAGCAGAGGGCAGCAGCCAGCAAGACAGGCAGGAGTGTCACCGCCCCCTTGCGACCATCTCCACAGGCTCCTTCCATAAGTTTATGACTCACATCGTGCAGCCCCGGACCAGCTGGGTCTAACAGCCCCTGCTCCCTCCTGCTCACCTGGAAGGCGGATGGGGTGGTGCACACACCCCAGCCAGGCTCAAGCCCAGCACGCACCTCCTCCCCAGCAGCAGGGAGGGGCTTCCTGATTGGCTGAGAGGAGGCCGTGGGCTGCCTAAGTCCCAGCCAGCGACATCCCGGCTGCTGTGTGGGCCCCGTTGTTTTTCCTTATGTGGCCATTCCTCTAACACCCTCACCTATAAATTTCTCCCATGCAAGACTCGGGTAGAAGAGGCTTGTATCCAGGCATAAGTGAGAGAGCCCTTAAGCAACCTGGGGGAATCTGCATGAGTGGTGAATAAAGAGGTGGATGGAGTTACTGCAGTGTCAGGGGGGCAGGCACATCTGTCAGTGCCCGGAGACGACAAATGCGGCAGGAGCAGCAAGTTCCCAGACCCAGATCTGCAGGAATGGGGTCCCCAGAGACCACGTCGCTGGGCCTCCCGCTGGGACCCACAAATCCAGCCCGTGGAGCACTCCCGGGCACACGGCCCAGCTCCTGCCCTCCGAAGTTTATCACCTAACATGAAGACGAGCCACAGTCCTATAAAAATGTTGCAGCTTCCCTGACAGCGGTGGAAGGACTGCCTGGCAGCAAGTGTCGGCCAAGCTATGTGCCTCGAGCATGGGTGGGGTGGCGCCGAAGAGGTTAGTGAGGCAGTGTAAGGGGTGGCCCTGGCCACATCATTCCCTTTCCCTGACTGGGCCTCAGTGGATCTCAGGTACTCAAGAGGTGGAGAGGGGAGGCTGGGCTGGGAACAGAAGCTTGGGAGTGAAAATGGGCAGAGCTGGTGGAGCCCCCTCAGCTGGGTGGAGGGCTTAGAAAAGCAGGTAGTCAGGACATGGGGTTACAAACCTGAGGTGGGGAGAGTGTGTTCCGCACCCCGGTCCCTGTGCTGGGCTCCCTGCTGTGGGCCCCACATACCCAGCCTTCTGGAACTGAACACCAATCTCAAGGGCAAATCTTGGCTCTGCCGCTGGCCAGCTGAATGGCTTCTCCGTGCCTCAGTTTCCTCATCTGTAAAGTGGGGATGATAGTGGTGCCCCCCTCCCAGGGCTGCTACGCCAGCCAAATGATTTAACATACATGGAATATACAGAATGGTGCCTGGCACCCACGGAGCTCTGTGTAGTGACCTAGCCATTGCGGTCACTGTTCAGAGGCCTGGAGGGAGGTGAGGTGGGAGAATGGGGATCCCTCCTCAGGCCACAGGAGAGGACGTCGTGGGCATCCTGTGCCAGGCTTTGAGAAACAGCCTCTTGACTATTCCTTTAAAACCAAACAGAATCTGCATAGGTCCACGGCCCGGACACCCACTCCCGCACCCTCCAGGCAGCCAAGTTCTCTACAGAAGTCCTTCCTGGGCCCACACACTCCCAGCGTCTCCAGGATGTTCACCAGCAAAAACGCGGAGGTGTGTCCTCTGCACCAGCTACCGGGACATGTGTGCACAGACAGGCTTCTGGCTGGACAGAGGGCGCCTGTGCCCACCATCCCTTCGCGGCTGCCCCTCGCCCTCACGGAGCTGAGCCAGGGTCCCTGCCTTCCCGGGGTGCGCCCAAGACTGGGGCATATAAGAGGGAGAGAGCCACAGAGAGTGAGAGGTACCTCATGATGTTTGGGGCCAAGCAGTGGTGCTGTGTATAGTCATCTCAGCACTAAGTTGCTTATAATTCACATTTATTTTAAGTAATTGCTGCGATATTTTCTGGGTACACGTGACCATAATTGTGTAATTAATGTGATACACCACTTACTAAGGGCAAATCCTTTTCAGAGTAAGGGCCATGCAGTCCTGCAGGGGATGCCCTGAGATACCTCGGGCCGAGCAGAGGGTGTCTTATGGTCCCCAAAGTGGGAGCAGCCACTATGGAGGACTTGGAGCCAAAACCGGATGTTTCTACCAGTGGAGCCCCGGCATAGCTCCTTTTGCATGGAACCAGAAGCACGTGCTACATTCTTCTTGAATTCCCACGGAAGGAGGGGAGCTGCTCCAAGCCCTTCCTCTGGGGTGACCGGGTCATCAGAAGGCACAGGCGAAGGTGCCCAAGCCCTACCCTTGGAATTGCCGCCTGGGTGGTACCAGCGACCTATCCAAGGCTCTGCCCCACCTCCCAGGCAGGTCCTGGCTCTTTTAGCACCGTTCCCCGTGGGTCTTCCAAAGAGCAGGTACTGGGACTTGGCAGTGAACTGGGGGGCTGCTGCGTGCCTCCTCTTCCCCAGGCCCCAGCGTGAGGACAAACACAGAGAAAGCTAGGAATGAGCACCCACTGAGGCTCCAAGTGCCTGAAATGAGCAAGAGGCATTCACGTGATGTGTTACCAAGAAGGGACTGACCTGAAGCCTCGGACTAAAGCTGGAAATGCATGATTAATAAAACTGGTGCTAGCGGAGAGCTGGTCAGCATCACCGTGTAGCCGGCACCAACCAACATGGCAGCATCAGACACAGGCCGTCTGCAGCAGATGCAGTGCTCGGCTTCAGCAGCTTGCTCTGCTGCCCGGAGCTCCTCACTCCCTCTTCCCACCACTCCTACCCCAGTCCTGGCCCACAGACAGAGACTGTTTGACCTGGGGCGACACCTTCCCACTGGGGCTTCCAGAAGGCCAGTCAGCATGGTCACAGGGTATATGGGGCCAGGCTTCTTGGGCTTGCGGGGACCATCTCCATGTGGGCAAGCAGATGAAGTCACACTCCTGGAGCCCCACTGCTGCCCAGATCACTCTCCCTGACTACTCAGCTCCTGCCAGGGGGCCCCACAAGGCACTGCACTGTGGGGATGGGTGGGCAGACTGATTCAATCCAGGCCCTGCTGCTCACTCAGTTTGAGGCTTGAGGCAGGTTGTGTAGCTGCTCCAGTAAGAAAAACTGAACAGCCTACTGCAGCATTTAGCATGACAACAACCCTTCGGGGGCTGAGGGATTTTCCCACTGCACAGAGGAGGATGCTGCAGTCAGAACAATGACGGGTTGGGGTCAGGAAACCCACTGAATCCGTGTTCGGGCTTGGAGTCCACGCAGGGTCTCCAAGTGCAAAGCTTATGGTCTTGACCCGGATGCCTCTGAAGCCTCAGGTCTCTCAGTAGGTGGGGGCTGGAACAGTGCTGACCTCGGGGCTTGCTGTGAAGGCTGAAGAAGATGCAGGGAAAAGCTTCAACTCCATAAACACTGGCAGTGAGTGATGCCATGGCTAACCCCTTCCAGGGCCCTGACCTCGCACCCATGCATGAGGCCCGAACTGAGTAGAAAAGGGTCTGCAAGGACAACTGGCCCACCAAGTCCTGGGCGAAGGAGCCCCAGGCCAGCTGGTGGAAAGCAGGAGCTGGGGTCTGAGAGAGGCCTGGGATGCTGAGGCCCCGCCCAGAAGGGGTGATCCGCCAATCACAGGCAAGGGCAGTGGCCAAGCCGGCAGCGGTCAGAGCAGGAGGAAGAGACACAACAGACAGGAGCAGCTCACCCTCTCTCTGAGAGCTGCCTTATCAAGGCACAAGATAATTAGCATTTTAATTGGATAACTGAGAATTCTAAATTGCCTATCTTGTATTAAGCATAACTGAGGACATAACATGACATTCAATTAACAAATCTTCCCCTTTATTTTCAACGTGCTTGATTAGGTTGAGTTTCGGAGTTCCTCGGATCAGTTACTGGATAAAACATTCTATCTCGTTCTCCGTCCCCAAAGCCCTGGCTCGTCAGACTGTAATATACTTATGTTTTATATGTACATGGAGAAGTCTTAGAAAAACTTCTCTGCACAAAGAAAAAAAGTCACTGATCGTGTTAACACCCAGAGGTCTTCTCTATCCAATATTTTGTTGAACATCCTTCCGGGCATTTTTTTTTTAATGTATAAACACAGATTAATATTTAATAATTATTTAAAAAATAATTAGCCCTGGCTGGGCGTGGTGGCTCACGCCTGTAATCCCAACACTTTGGGAGGCCGAGGTGGGTGAATCACCTGAGGTCAGGAGTTCGAGACCAGCCTGGCCAACATGGTAAAACCCCATCTCTACTAAAAATACAAAAATTAGCCAGGCATGGTCGTGGGTGCCTGTAATCCCAGCTACTCGGGAGGCTGAGACAGGAGAATTGCTTGAACCTGGCAGGCAGAGGTTGTAGTGAGCCGAGATCGCGCCACTGCACTCCAGCCTGGGTGACAAAGCCAGACTCTGTCTCAAAATAAATAAATAAATAAATAAAAATGATTAGCTGTAATTAAAAAACAAAAAAACTCACCTTTTTACGGAAGTGGGACGTACATACAGAAAAGAACCCAAATCCTACAGACACAGCACAATGGCCCGGCACAACTTGCGCACGCCTGTGTGCCTGGCCCCCCCCTCCTGGTCAGTCTCTCTTCCCCAGGGGTAGCCTGACTCCTATCACCATAGACTAGTTTGCCTATTTTTTAACTTCATATAAATGGAGTCAAACAATATGGTCTCTTGTGTTGGCTGCTTCCGCTGCCACAATGTTTGTGGACCCGTCTAGGTGGGCAGCAGTCTCTGGTTAGTTCTCACTGCTGGCTGGTGTTCTGCTGCGGGGGTGGGCCCCCGTGTGTTTCTCCATTCTTCTGTGGGTGAGCGTTCGGGTTGTTTCCAGATCATAGCTATTATGGGTAGTACAGCCATGAATGTTCTTGTACAGTCTTTTGGGGCCCATGCATGCATCTCTGGTTGAGCAAACAGCCAGGAGTGGAAATGCTGTGTCACAGGGTTTTTGGGGGGTCAGCTTTAGTAAACAAAGCCCAACAGGTTTTCTGAGTAGTCACATCTTTGTGGTCATTGTCCTGAAACTTCCTCCCCTCCATACCTGTGAATGGGGCCCAAACTGGGCTGAAACAAGTCTGCAAGGACAAACAGCCTAGTCCGGTCCAGCGCAGGGGCTGGGCTGACCCACTGAAGGTTCTTGTTAAAGCAAAGAACATTTTCCTTATCAACAGATACATGTATGTACTTTTTATTTTTGTTTTTCATTTTTATTTTTAGAGAAAGAGTTTCACTCTGTTGCTCAGGCTGGAGTGAAGTGGTGCAATCATAGCTCACTGCAGGCTCAAAGTCCTGGGCTCAAGTGATTCTCCCCCTTCAGTTTCCTGAGTAGCTGGGACTACAGACATGCACCACCATGCCCAGCTAATTTTTTTTATATATTTTGTGGAGATGGGGGTCTCGCTACATTGCCCAGGCTGGTCTGGAACTCCTGGGCTCAAGCGATCCTCCCACCTCGGCCTCCCAAAAGTCTGGTATTACAGGTGTGAGCCACTGTGCCTGGCCTATTTTTATATTTAATACTGTCACTATGTCCAGAATCTGACCATTTCTCCCCACCACCACTGCTCCCTCCCTGGTGCAGGCCATGGTTCTCTCCCCGCTGGGAGATGGCGATGGTGGCTGGGGATGGTGAATGGTGATGGTGGTCTGGCTGGCCCCCCTGCTTCAGCCCTTGTCCCCTACAGAGTGTACTCCACAAACGGATTCTTCCACAACTTAAGTAGAATCACAGGACTCCTCTGCTCACACCAACCCCGGCTCCCCATCGGCAGCCCACCTCCCCCTTACTCCCTCATCTTGTCTTCTTAGTCGAACTCCGCGCTGTTCCTGGAACTGCCAGGCAAGTTCCCACCAGGCCACTGGAACAGCTTTTTCTCTCTGCCTGGAGTGTCCACCCCAGAGAGCCACAGCATGCTCTCTCTCCCCCTTCATGTCTCTCCTCCCCTTCACAGGGAGGCATCCTGAGTCCCTGGATAAAGGTAGCTCCCTCCCCTGTAACCCTCTCCACCATCTGACATGTTTATCTAGCTATCCCTATCTAGCATCAATCAATCAATCAATCATCTGCCTATATCTACCTACTTATCATCCATCTATCCATCCATCCATCTATCCATCACTCTGTATCTACCTACCTATCATCTACCTACCTATAATCTATCTACCCATCCATCTATCACTCTATCATCTACCTACCTATCATCCATCTACCCATCCACCTATCCATCTATCATCTATTTACTTACCTATCATCCATCTACCCATCCATTCATCCCTCTATCATCTATCTACCTACCTCCTACCTACCTATCATCTATCTACCCATCCATCCATCCATCCATTCCTCTATCTACCATCCATCTACCCATCCATCCATCCATCCCTCTATCAATCACCTATTTCTGTCAACCTACCTACTTATCATTGATCCATCCCTCCCTCCCTCTATCTATCCATCCATCCATCCTTCTATATCTATCCATCCATCCATCTCTCTATATCTATCCACCCATCCATCTATTCCTCTATCAATCATCTATTTCTATATCTACCTACCTACCTATCGTCTATCCATCCAGCCATCATCCTATCTATGCATCCATCATCTATCAAGGTGATGATCATCTATGTCTACCTACCTACTTACCTACTTATCATCCATCCATCCATCCATCCATCCATCCATCCATCCATCTCTAGCCTCCCATTAGGCTTGAGCTTTATCTTTTTGTTCACTGTAGTATCCCTCAAGAGACCAGAACAGTGCTTGGCACAACAGAAGTCTTTGGTATACCTCTGTTGAGTGATTGAATAAGTAAATGGCTGTATGAGCAGCACCACAGCCTCTAATTTACTTAACCAACTTCCTGCTGTTAGAGATGCAGGCTTCTTCTGCCTCTCTGTATGATGGCCACCCATGGCCTTGTGCCTCTTCACTGTCTTCGGGCTAAATTCCTAGAAGGGAGATTATTGAGCAAACGCACATTTCCAATTCTCAGGGCATGTTCTGCAAAAAGGACTCCTGAACACTCATAAAGATTTTGGGGTCCTGAGCAGCGCACCGCAGGGCCCGTCTGCCCGCAGGAATGGGAATCTGGTGGGTAAAACACAAAAGTGTTTCACTGTTTCACTGATGAACTGACAAATTTTAACATGCTCATATGTCTACTTTCTCACATTTCTTCCTTTCTGAATGGCTTGTTCCTGTTTTGAAAAATGCGAATGTTCATCATTTTCTTATTGATCCTTAAGGGATTTATACAGGAAGAACACAGGCAGTGGATCTGACTATCATTTACGTAACAAGTTTCCCCTTTGCTCCTTAATTTTCTTTACGGCATTTCTGGACAGATAATTTACATTTTTATTGGCTAGATCTGTTACATTTTTTTCTTTATGGCTTCTTCCTTTAAGAAGTCGTTCCCTACCCCTATGATTATATAAACTCTATCATCTTTTGTGGGCTTCCTGTTTGCACATTTACTTAATCAATCAACCTAGAATTTATTGTGATGTAGGTCATGAGGCAGAATGCCATTTGATTATTTTCTTTGCTTTCACTAACTGCCCCTTGTGCGCTGGCTTGGAGCACCGTCTTGTTGAAAGACAAATCCTTTACATAACAAGGGTGGTTGGGGGCTGCGCCTGTCACCTGCTCCTGTGCTGGGACTTCCCACTGCCCTCACTGGGGCTTTCAGGGCAAGTCCACCCCCTCCCCAAGCAGCTGGCCCTGTAGTGACCCCCTCCAGTAAGTACCTTCTCTACTGATTCCCAGGAAGAAGGACAGGACACCAGGGGCAGAACTTGACTGGTGCCTGGGAGGCTGACAACAGAACAGAAAGAAACTCAAAGCTCGCAGTACCCGCCTTGAGGGAAATTCACAATCTGTGACTCTAGACCTGTGTTTGGCACCTTGAGCAAGCGAGGGAGCTCCGGCTTTGGAAGGCCTGGGAAGAGCTGTGTAAACACAAGTACCATTGGCCAACTGTTCTCTGACTTATTCTGGGATCAACACCTGTTCGCGTCTGACCCAATCTCACTAATCCATGCCGACCGTAGAGATGACACCTTTCTTGGCCCTAGAACAAAATCTCCCCCTTTTAAAAAGGACCAGAAGGCCAGTGTGGTGGTGCATGTTCTACCACGAGAACAGTATGGGGGAAAGCACCCCATGATTCAGTATCCACATAGCCAAACCATATTAGACCCCAGCTCTTCAAAAAGAAAAAAACAAACAACAACAACAACAATAAAAACCAGATTACCCTCAGATACATCCAGAGAGGCTCAAACCACATGACCAGGAAACAAAAAGAATTGCCAGAGGCTGGGTGTGGTGTCTCACGCCTATAATCCCAGCACTTTGGGAGGCCGAGGCGGGTGAATCACTTGAGATCAGGAGTTCAAGGCCAGCATGACTAACATAGTGAAACCCTGTCTCTACTCAAAATACAAAAATTAGCCAGGTGTGTTGGCGCACATCTGTAATGCGCCACTGCACTCCAGCCTGGGCGACAGAGTGAGATTCAGTCTCAAAACAAAGAAACAAACAAACAAAAAGGCTTGCCAGAGTGGCAGATGATCCTAGTTCAATACAACCCAGAGGCCACATTGTCCCTCTAAGGAACGCTGGTACCCTGTCTCCATCCTCCCCAGGAAGGTGTGGGGGAAGCAAGCCAGGTATGCAGGGAGCTTTCTGGAGGGGCAAGCAGGGGTGAGGGGAAGGAAGGGGTTTTTGAGCTCAATGCTTTTGAGCTCACATTTCCCAAAGCACAATACGAGTCCACGGGATGACATTATGTAGTACCCCACTAGCATATTTCCTTCATGCACTAGGTATTTATTTTAAAGCGCTAATGTCTGTTAATGGCAAATTAGATTGGGTTTCATTCATGACGAGGATAAAAAGCATCTTAAAACATATATTTAAAGGAAAAAAAAATGAGTCAATTGAAAGAAAACGATTAAGCAGATAATAGTAGAGGTGGGACAAGAACTTGACCGAAACTACCAGGGTGTCCCGTGGAATGACTAACTCTGGGAGATCCCGCCTTAAGGCTTCTTTCAGGAAAAGCCTGGTTTTTCGTTCTTGGGCGAGGCCTTTGGTTCAGAAGCTCCCCAAGTCCCCAGATGGCAGGTGGCGGGATGCAGCCTCAAACTCCTGGGCTCCAGCGATCCTCCTGCCTCATCCTCCTGAGTAGCTAGGACTACTGGCATGCACAACCACACCTGGCTAATTTATTTTATTTTATATTTGTAGAGACAGGGTCTTGCTATGTTGCCCAGGCTGCTCTCAAACTCCTGGCCTCAAGTGATCCTCCCACCTCGGCCTCCCAAAATGCTGGGATTACAAGTGTGAGCCACTGTGCCAGGCCCAGGTTCAATACTTAGGGAGCACATGTTTGGCAGAGGATCTCAGGTCTCATGCCACTGCACTCCAGCCTGGGCAACAGTGGGAGTCACCCAGATCCCACCTTGCAGAGTGAGGACAGAATCCCCAAGTCACCCCTTCCAGAAAAAGAAAGTGCTTTGCTTTGGGTTCCCTCTAGGGCATTTTTCTGTTTTGTCTTGAAAGAGTCCAGCACTACTTTATTTCTAAACATCAAATTCCTTTTTCAGCCTTACAATCTGAAAATACTTCACAAATGTGTCGTTTCAGATCTAACTTTCTCTGGAAAGTGCTGTTTCCTATCAACGCCTTTCTAAAGCACTGTTGCACCTGGGCCCAGCTCTGGGCAGCCCCTGCAACTCACTCAGTTCATCCTGAGGGTCTAGTACCCAGTTCCCTCCCTATCGTCCTCCGCTGAGGGCTCTGGAGAGGAAAGGAGAAGCAGTCTGTCCACACGGACACACAGCCACTCTCGGTGTTGTGAGCACAGGACACTGGACACAGGGACCTACCTGGTCACCCAGGAGGCAGCGCCAAGCCAGTGGTCAGTGCGCAGCAGGTGGCCTCGGCTACCCCATTAGGCTGGAGGGAACCAGGAGGAGCTGGGTCACTGCGGAACCAGGAGGAGCTGGGTCACTGCAGCCCCAGATCCCCAGCACCTGCAGGAAGCGAGGACCACAGACGCCTGTGAAAGACGTCTCCTCTCTGAGAAGGTTCTTCCAAGCATCCAGGAACCACAAGGCCCAGGACACAGCAAAATGTGCCACAGAGGGAGGCCCAGACACCATCTGGCAGGGCCAGCCTGGGCGGGCCCTAGGTGGGCAGGGCCCCTCCACCGTGTGCAGCTGTGTTTTATGGCAGCGAACCGGCTGTTAGGCGTGAACTGCCGACAACCCCTCTTCTAATGAGCCTTTCCATCCTCACTCACGACTCCAAACGTTATTTTAGTCACACTTGGCTGAAGGAACAACAGGAACGCTATTTATCACTTTGAAAGTCTTTATCTACTTAAGATGATGAATGGGGGTGGCAGTCACGCCGCCCCTACAGAGATTAGCCCTGAGAAGAGGAGTGCCTTGGCCAGGGATGCACTCCAAGCACAGAGCCGGGGAGGTGGAGGCTGTCGTGGCTCGTGGCATCTCTAGCATGTTCTGCACCTATGCCCCATCGGGGACCTCTCAGTGCGGATGCCACCATCCAGGTCCTCAGCACCCTCTTGTGCCACAGAGCACAGAGGTAGGAGGTGGGGGAAGTGGGACAGCCCCAGGTGCCCCCCATCGGTCCCCACCTGCAGCAGGATGTCCACTTTGGCTCCACAGAGGATGGGAGGGGCGACTTAAGAACCAACTCGCATGTCCTAAACCTTTGCTGCTGACATCCCAGAGATGCAGGGCAGGTTCCAAAAAATACTCCTCCAATCGGAGGATGACAGGAATAACTCTTCCAAATTCAACTTTGGGGTAGCTTAAACCTATTTATCAATAGCTAATTAATAAAGTCTAAGTCTTTGGATGACAGGATGATTAAACTGGTTTTGAAATAATCCATTTTTAATTAAAATGCTACCCTCTTTTGGCTTCTGGATATATTCAAAAGGAAGCCTTAACAGATGTCTTGTTTTTAAATATACATTATACAAAGCCAATAATTAGAAGACTTTGTGCTTTTAATTATACCTTAATTATTCTTTGCCTATCGATGCAAAGTTAAATAACCTTTCTTTATGACACCAACACTACTCCCCGAAGCCAGTAGATTGCTAGCAGGAATTCTGTGTGTGAAGCCTGCTCCCGGAGATCCGTGCAGCAGCGACGGTGCCTGTAGGCAACCCATACCCCCGTCCTGGCAGGCGGCAATCTGATCACGGCAAAGCACTGGCTCCGGGCAGCGCTCTCCTGGCCCCCGCCTTGTAAGAGACACGCTTGAAGACAGAAGTGGTCGTTATGTGATGAGGGTCTGGGCCCCTCTCCTGTATAGCCAGGAGCCAGGAAGTTCCTTGACTTTACTCACCAGCCTGCACACACTCTGAAGCATCTCACTAGCGCCACCCACTGAAATTTAGAAAATTCGCACGGTGCCGAGGAGGGCTTGGAGGATGCGGAAGAGGGAGTCACGCCCGTGGATGCCGGGCTACCCGATGTGCTCTGCTGGGTCCCCGCAGGGAGCCCGGGCATCACACATCTGTCCAGCGTACCCCGAGCTCCCTCTTCTGGGACCCACAGCAACACCTATCCCAAGCCCACCCACTTCTAGCACCTTCTATCGGACACCTTCCACACTGAC
Source organism: Pongo pygmaeus (assembly GCF_028885625.2). Classification (NCBI taxonomy): domain Eukaryota; kingdom Metazoa; phylum Chordata; class Mammalia; order Primates; family Hominidae; genus Pongo; species Pongo pygmaeus. The sequence goes on from NC_072393.2 coordinate 38,607,744, forward strand.
CCTCATCCACCTGCCAGTCTTTTTAACAGGTCCCCTCCTGGCCCACCTTCCCACCAGGAGGTCATGGCTAGAGGGGTCTCAGTGGACTCCTGGCAGTTGCCGCCCCTCAGGAGCTGGGAAGACATCCACGCTCCACCTCCTGCTCACCGCCAGTTACCATCCAAAACCACCCGCGCGCCAGGCTGACGCCCCTCTCCAGAAATCTCCCTGGGTTCCCCAAGGGGCCTGTCCCTCCTCTCACCACCAAAAGCCCTCTGCAGGCAAGTCCCTCCCCACACTCCTACACTGCAGAGCTTTCAGCCTGGCACCCTCCTGTTCCCTCCCAGTCTTGAAGGGCACTCCTAGAGGCAGGCCCATGTCACCCATACCCAAGGCTGGCCACAGTGATGAGCACACAGTAGGTCCTCAGTAAACATCTGAAGAAAGGGTAACGGATGGCAGGAACAGCAGGCCTGAACACGCCCAATAATCCAAAGGGAACATTCACACATACATGTACATATGCATATATGCACACATCCACAGGCAGCCGAAACCCTGTCTGCCCAGGAGCAGCCCTGAGTGGAGATCTAGCCCTGTGTTCACTCTGCTTCCTTTTTCTGGGCACATATCTTAGCCTCCCTGCAGCTAGGCTGGGACCATAGGACTGACTCTCATCCCAAGAGGAATACGAAGTGACATGTGCTGCTTCCAGGCCATGGCTTTTAAGAGTGGGTGTGAATTCTTCATGTTCTCTCTCTTCCTTCTCAGAGGGGGCAGAGTTGGGCAGCGGAAGCAGCCCTGCATCCCTGTTGGAGGAGGGCCACTGGGCCAGCCACAGATGGCAGCATGAGCAAGAAATGAGCCTTTACCGTGCTAAGCCACCGAGATCTGGGTTTCTGTTGTTACCGCCCCAAAGGCTACCCTATACTGACTAATACACCTGGGAATTTAGAATACGGCAAAAATAGAATTTTACATTGGGGGGCAAAGACATTGCTCCAAAGACAACAGGTCACTTAGTAATTACACGGGGGCAGAAAAGCCAGAATCCTTGTTTATATATCATTCTTAAATGCAGTTTAGCTCAATTAACGTATTAAATATAAAAAACGAAACCATGTGGATACACAGATATCTATTAAACTATACACAGCAGTGTTTGAAATATTTCATAATTATGCAAAAACTATTATTTAAAAGAAAGTCATAAGACTATAAAGATAGAAAAAACATGCTGATAACTGGATTATATTGAGGTAGTAGAAAAAGCAACTTCGCAAAGACATAAACTATACAGGAAAGGACCAACATGACAACTGATATTTACAATTTCTGTACATCAGATTGGGAAAAATATTTTCAACACACAGAACAATAATACAAAGAGCCCAATTACAAAGCAATAAGTCACCCACAAATGTCCCCATTGCAACTGGGCAAAGGACTGAAAACCCACAAAGATAAATGCCCAAGAAATACTTACAAGAGAAGTTTAAGCTCGTCAGTAATCAAATCAGCAAAAATAAAGATGGGGTATTACTTTTCCCTAATCAGAATGATAAAGGTGAATAATGGAAATAACACAATTAATCTTGAGGCCTGGGTGGGCACACCGGCACTCATGGTTTGGGAGGAGGGGTGTCCTGCACACTGGCTGAGAACATAGCTTCTGGAGAGAGGCCACCTGGCTCCTCTAAGACCCATCTGTCTACTGTGGGGTCTCTATAATGCACAGAGGATGCCACACTCCTCTCTGCTCCCCTTCACGGGATTAAATGAGAACATCCCCGGGAAGTGCATGGTATCTGCTCACCAGACACTAACCCAGCCCCAGCCGTGAAGGGAGAACAACTTTTCTAGACGGCACTGGGCTTTGGGCATCAATATTTTTCCAGCCATTCCATTTGGAGGAGTTTACCCCAAAGAGACAGTCAGTTTGACACCCGAGAGACGGCGAGGTAGGGTTGACGGTCGCAGTGTCATTCACACTGGGAACCACCTGGCTTCCGGGGGCAGTCTGGGTAAGTAGATTATGATGCAGCGCCAGTGTGCCCCAGTTCACTGCCGGGAAGAGACTTCCGCTGCACAAACTCTGCCCAGTGTGAGCCCAGCAGATCAAAGCCCGTCTGTCTGTGCCCCAGAGAGACCGGAAGCCTGTCTGCTAGAGCAATAAGGTTTTGTGCGCCTCTGCATCAAAGGGTCTTTTTCCTATCTTGTTTATAATGTTCTGTACTGACTGGATTTCCTACTGGCATATGTATCTTTTTATCAGAGTAAAGCTATTTTCATTTTGAAAACACTTTTGGGAAGAAATGAAAGCTATCTGTCAAAGACCTGCTCCCCTCGCCCCAGCCTCGCCCCACTGGCCCCAGGGGGCTTCTTGTCCTGATGTGTTCCGCCCAGTGGACACAGCGCACACTCCCCAAGCACAGCTGCCACCCAGGACGACACTGGGAAGCTGCCACCAGAGGTCGCAAGTGCACGCCGTCTGCCACCCACACAGAGCTCCTTGAAAAACCTTCAGCCTGGCTGGAGGAACCAGTGTATCTCTCTTTTGTATACCACTGTTGTGGACAAAGTAAAAAATAAGCAATCCAGCCAGGTGCTGTGGCTCAGCACTTTAGGAGGCTGAGGCAGGAGGACTGCTTGAGCCCAAGAGGTCGAGGCAGTGAGCTATGATCGCACCACTGCACACCAGCCTGGGCAACAGAGCAAGATCCTATGAAGGAAGGGAGGAAGGGAGAGAGGAAAGGAGGAAGGGAGAGAGGAAGGGAGAGACGAAGGAAGGAAGGAAGGAAGGGAGGGAGGGAGGGAGGGAGGAAAGGAGGGGGAGAGGGGGAGAGGGAGAGAGGGAGAGAGGGAGAGAGGGAGGGAGGGGGAGAGGGAGAGAGGGAGGGAGGGAAGGAGGGCAATTCAAGCCCAATTCCTTCCTGAAGGAAAGAAGGGAGGGACGAAAAGAAAGAAAAGCAATTCAAGCCCAATTCTTCCCTGACTCTATCAGGAAACTCTACCACGGGTTGAAATCACCCAAAATCTGAATGTCCAGGTCCCCCCCGGAGGCCAGGGCTGGGGGCCCGTCTTCATCATCCCAAAACTCATGCGGGAAATTTCCCCAAGAGGAGACAGAAAACAAAGCAAAGATTTCCCCTCTTCATTCTGCCCAAGACAAAGCATCTGAAATTCCACTCTCGATGTTTCCTTCATTATCTCCCACTTTCTACCTCTCCTTTTTGCCACAGGGGGAAAAATTCTTCCTGGGAAGGACATCCTCGGAGACACTCCCCTCCCAATTAACACCCATCTGGCAGCATCTCTGCCTGAAGATGGGTAGCAAATGCTAGTGGAGGGACCACTCTTTTCCTGCTTCCTGGCCTCATCGTCAAAATGGGAAGATTAGGCAGGTCGTGGTGGCTCACGCCTGTAATCCCAGCCCTTTAGGAGGCTGAGGCAGGTGGATCACCTGAGGTCAGGAGTTCAAGACCAGCCTGGCCAGTATGGTGAAACCCTGTCTCTACTAAAAATACAAAAATTAGCCAGGTGTGGTGGCAAATGCCTGTAATCCCAGCTTCTCGGGAGGCTGAGGCAGGAGAATCGCTTGAACCTGGGAGGCGGAGGCTGCAATGAGCTGAGATGGCGACATTGCACTCCAGCCTGGGTAACAGAGCAAAACACCACCTAAAAAAAAAAAAAAAAAAAAAAGGGGGGGGAGATTAAACCCAGAGTGACCATTACCAGTCTAAGAGTCACAGGCTGAAGCTAAGAAGTCTTCCCAGGTAAGGGCCACTCTGGGAAGAAAGTGCAGCCCTATCCCTTCCTCCACCCAGAGCTCCTGAGCTGCTCCACCGCACCAGCAGGTTTGGAAGCAAGCTCTGTCGGCAAGGCTCTCTGGTATGCAGCCTGGAGAATCCAAGCCCCTAGAAGGCCTACCGAGTCCTGCTTCAGGAGCCCACTTAGCCTTCTTCTCTGGAATCAGATTCTTTGGCAAAACCTCTGTCTGCACACAGAGGTATCCCTTTTGCACAGGGAGCCAGAGAAGTCAGAGACTGGTTGGAAAACAGCCTTGCTTGTCTCCTCTGGCTAAACACTCCACACACGGGGCACCCCACCCTGGGGACCACCCACCCAAGCAAAAGGAGCCCACCCCACCCTGGGGGAACACCGACAGCTCAGGCTTCCGCTGCAGACAGGATGGGGCAGAACCCGCAGCTCTCAAGGGCCGATTGAAAAAGCAAATTTCCCTCTGGTGCTCTCACTGGAAAAAAACATGATAGCTCTCTCCCCTGGGAGCAGGAGGAAGCCTCTTTGTCCAGGAGGACTGTGCTGTTCCTTGGAAACGAGCCTGCTGCCATGAACAGATCCAGCAGGTATGGGCAAATCACCTAGAATGCATAAAACATTACGTTCGCCAAATCCCCCTGGACAGAAATCTCAGATTCAGCAAACAGCTCAGATCTGAACGGATTTCCACTCACAGCTTCGAAATCCCCCAATTAAAGGCACAAGCGCAGGGCAAAGGTGGAAGCTTGGGGCTTCCGGGCTCCCAGTACCCACAGCCTGGAGATGGTGGCAGTGACATGGCCTGGGTCACACACACACGCCTTCCAGAGGCACCTCGGCCTCCTCGGCTGCAGCAGCTTGCGGGTGTAGCTGGCCCAGAGCGACAGGCTCCCTCACTGTCATGCTGCCTGCAGCTGGGTTCCCTTGAGTGAAAACACTTTAAGGGAATTGTTTCTATCCCTCCATTCCTGAACAAGCCAGTGGTCCCCAGGGCCCCAGGAGCTACACACCCATTTGCATGTTGTCCCTAATCAATTGCAATCCATGTCAATCAGGGCCTTACTGTTCTCAGGCACAGAACATACTGGGTGATGCCTCAAAGTGCCAGCCTCCCCAGCAACTTCACTAAGGAAGAGGTTTCTTTATAAAATGTCTGCAGTCTGATGGCTGGCTCTCCTCTCTTTCAGTGTGAGCTGCTGTTTTCTCCTTAAACTGCAGAGCCAGAGCTCTCTTCTCCCTGCCAAGGGGGCACGCCCACTCCACAAACACACAGGGTACACCAAAGCCCTTGAGACACTCTTGGAATAATGATGCCCACTCTGTACCTCCAGGGGACTTAACTAATTTATAAGGCAATTTTAATAATAACCATATATTAATTTTACATCCCCTTTTTACCTATTTCAGTGGCTATGAACTGTTAGGAATTAGGTAATATATTACAATGGGCTCCTGGGGTCTTTTTATTAACTAATGCCCCATATTTAAAAACCTTCTTGTCAAATGAGAAACATTAAGAAGTGCTGTCCCTTTTATAATTGCTTCTAACAGACTCGATATTCAGGTCCTGGCCTGAACAGACAGCCCAGGCGATACTTCCCTAAGTTGCATTTAATTTTTCATTTTCTTTCTGTCATCGGCCAACAGAATAATTCTGCAAGCGCGCGAATGGTCATTTTACCGTGTCGGTCTGTAGCTCTGGAGATGTCTGTAAATCTGCAACTTAGGAGGACCACTCAGGTCAAGAGACGCGCAGCCTTTCTGCCCGGAGTCTGGCCGCAGGAGCAATGCTTGGCCATTTTGGTGTGTGCGTGCAAGCCTATTTATCAAAATACATGCCAGTAAACTGCACCCATATTAAACATCCAGATTGATGACATCTCAAAAACGTGCCCCGTGGGTGAAGACCCAGGACATTTCTTGTCTCCTAGCGGGTTCGCTCACCGCCCCTTCCCTTCCCCTCTCCTCCTCTGTCACCAGTTTTGCTTGCTGGGAACTTTATGTCAGTGGGATGGTACGTGCCTTTCTGAGCCTGGCTTCTTTTGCTAGACATCACTTTCAGCGCTGTTCGTGTCCCTGACTGTGGCAACAATCTGCTCGTTTTCACTGCCCGACAGTTCTCCCTGTATGGACACCCACAGTTTACCCACCCGCCATACACAGGCTTGGCTTCTCCCCAGCTCTAGACTCCTCCCCCACCTCATGCATCTCTGGTGCACATGGGGCAGGCAAAGGAGAAGTGTGGGGCGCCAGGCATGCAATGCTTGGTTTTGTGTGGACGCTGCCAGCTGTGTAACGGCGATGGTTCTAGCACCTCTGTTTTCTGCTTTTTTGTCCCCCCTGGCAGAGAAGAAACTTTGAAGCTCATCACTTTGTGGGCCTAGGCTGGAGGCATCGGGGCACCTCAGTAGGCCCAGGGGCTACTGGGCATCCCTCCACTGCACCATCCCTGGCAGGGCAGGCGGGAACGGGGTTCTCCTAACGTCAGGCTTCCCCGCAGGACGAGGGCGCATCTGGCCTCCCTTGGCCTCAGGGGTGAACGTCACAGAAATGGAAAGTTTATCGTGAATGAGGAAAGGGCAGTAAAACCCAACCCCACTTAGCCAGGGGAGAAAGCTGCCACCCAGGGTGTCCAGATCAGCTGGGAAAGGTCACGCCCTTTGAGTGGTCACCGGGCCTTGGGAACAGGGCCAGAACCCAGCCAGGTGGAGCAGCAGAAGCCTGGCACATCACACGTACGGTCCAACCCTCCTCGGTCCCTGACCCTCCTTGTTCTGGGAGTGAAGGCCTGAGACAGTGCACTCAGGTGTTAAGGTTGGGGAGTGGCGGGGTGGAGGGGGCAGTTACAAACCCCTGAGGATGGCCTGGAGGGAAGGCAGCTGGGTAGACAGCAGCCTCCATGCCCAGGGACTTGGGAAAGATCAAAGCGTGACCCGGAATGTGATGCCAGAGGAAGACGAGGGATGGAAGAGGCAGAGAACCTTGGGCGCTGGGGAGGCCAAATGAGGCGGCCGAGACGGTAGCTCCCTCATCCATCCGGCATCTCCAGGCAGAGAAGAGCAAAGGCCTGGCCACCCACGGCTGCCCGAAAGCCACCAGGCTGGGATCCTTTGTTTTCATTTCCAAACCCAAAGGCCCCTCAGCTGGGCCGGCGTCTGATCCTGACTCAAAGCCACAGGGAGCCTCAGCTGGGACGCAACCTGAGGGCTTGGAAAATGGAGGACCAGAGCCAGCTTTAGCAGTTGATGAATAATAAATGTAATTAACATGATGGAAAACAGAAGCTGGAGGCCCAGCTGAGGCCCCGGGGAGTGACTCATCAGCTGCCTCCCTGTCACTTCCGGCTGCCCGGGCCCCTCGGCAGGGACAGGTGCCAGGAGGTGAGGGGCGCTGAGCCCAGAGCGAAGGACAACTGGGGCAGGTCCGGCTGGGGACAACAGCCCCTCCAGAACCAAACCCCCTCGTTCGGTCCCAGCAGGGCCTGCCCTGGTGCTGGGGTCCCTGGGCCCCGCAGTACGCCTCTCCGGCCTCAGGTGCCGCGCTTGTAAAGTGGGAGTGACAGCCACGCTTTGGCTGTTGTCCTCTGGGCACTGTGTGAGAATCTGCTGATGCTCATATGGCCCTTAGTTCTCAATCACGACAGGACTGGGGGTCAGAACCTCCCAGGGCCATGGGCAGAGGCCGTGCAGCCCAACCCACACTCCCATGGCGTCCCTGGATTGGTCACTGGGATGCTCAGGTGAGTCTGAGGCCAGGGGGTGCCCTCAGCAGGTCCTTGGCCTTCCCAGGGCTGTAGACACTGGGGGAAGGTGGGGGCATGGGGGAGGCGCACTGGCCTTCAAGAAGCGGTGAGCAGGGAAGGGTGTGGGCAGCTGCCGGAGGAGAATATGGGTCTGAGGTTAGCGCAGCCCAGGGCTCCCTCTGACATCTCTGCCCCCATCTTGGTTTCAGGGCACTGCTTTTGGCCTAGAAGAGCAGAGGAGAAAGAAGCGGAGGAGTGTGAGGAAGAGAGTGGGGAGAAAAGAAGGGAGAAGGGAGGAGAAGGAGGATGGAGGAGGAGGAGGAGGAAGGAGATGGAGAAAGAGGAGGAAGAGGAGAAGGAAGAGGAAAGAGAAGAGGGAGAGGGAGAGGAGAGAGAGAAGGAGAGTGGAGTGGGAAGAAGAGGAGGAGTGAGAAGAGAAAGAAGCGTGGGAGGAAGAGAAGGAATGAGGGTACTCACCAGGCAGCCTTCCTAGCAGGCCCCATGCCCTGCCTAGGAGGCATCTCCCTCAGCATCTCCCAATGGCCCAGTACAGGGGTGCTTCTGCCTCACCATGATGGGCCTGGTCTGAGGGCTCCAGTCCCACCTGGGCTGCAAGGCTGCATGGGCTATGAGCCAAGTTCCTGCCTGGCAGGCCCCACCCGAGAGACCCACCCCACTCTCCTGCAGGGGCAGAGGAGCTGGGGGAAGAAGATGGTTAGGTACTGCCAGGAAGGTCCTCTCACCACCAATTCCACCTTTATGGGAAAATCAATGTTATTACCTCCTCCATCTTCCCACACTTGCTGCTGGTCTAAAGCAATCACCTCATGGGCACTGAGCCAGAACTGAGCCAGCGCTCTGGGGTCACTGGCCTGCCCACCCCTGCCTCCCGGGAGGACCAGAAAGGGAATCAGTCGGAGAGAGTCAGCATGCTCAGCTCTCCGGGTGCGAAGAGAGGCCCCTGGGGCTGGTTCATTGGGTCCAAGCACCAGCCATGTGATGATGCCTCGCTCACAACACTAGCAAGGCAGGCCCCTAGTCCACGGGGAGGAGGGAGATCTTGCTTAACTACGAGAGCGTTAAAGTCCGACAAGGCAGAAGCCACAGGGTTTGATGGAAGACTTCCTGGAGGAGGAGGAAAGAACAAGTGGGAAATCCAGAGAAGCTGGCACAGAAGAGGAGCAGCAACCAGGTAGAGCAGCCAGTGCTCCAGGGGCCACGAGAGAAGCAAAGCAAGTGAGGCTCTCTGAGAACACGGCCCAGGAGCCTAAAGAAGAGACACACCACCCCCAAACACCGGGCTCCGGCCCTTGGAAAGGGTGTGTTGCCTGGCCCTGCACACTACTCTGAATGTTAGTGTCTCAAAACAGTCAACTTTTTCCTTTCAAGAGTCTTCTAAATGTTAGTTTAACTACCTCCATCAATTGGCTGGCAATTCCATGAACAAATACTTCTCTGCTTGTCTCAAAGTTCAGCCACTTTTATTTGTCCCCAAGTATTTGGCAGGAGCCAGTTGCATCAATAAAGAAACGTCAATTTTCAACAGCCACATGAGATGCAGGGGTTCAGATGGATTTTGTGTCGGCAGACAGGGCGCCTGGAGGAGCTGTTATTAACAGCCAGGGGAGACACGGGGGCAGGCCCGGGAGACAGCACTCCAGATTTAGACTGGATTAAGAAGATACTGTAGGCACCAAGCCTCTAAGCATCATAAATAATGCTAAAATTTTAGACTGTGGTTGAACTCTCTGCTGTCACAATCATTTAGATCATGATGCATTTGATGTTTTATACCAAGATGACAAATATCTTTCTCAACTGCTAAGTGCAGAGAGCCCATTGGAATAAATCCAACCAAACTGCCCACCACAGGTAAGTAGGTGGTGTCATTAGGAGGAGACTCGGGGAGGGGGTGGTGGTGTCAGAAATGCCTCAGGCAGTGATTTCCAAAGGCACGCCCCGACCGTGTAGTTCGGGCCATTTTTCTCAACCCCCGCCAGTTTCTGGCACGTAATCTCATTGTTGGAAGAGGCAGGGTCCAAACTCTGAATAACACATGGAGTCTGACACCCTGGCTCTCCCCTCAACAACAACGAAGTCACAGCAGAGCCAGAGAAAGGGACAGAAAAAACAATGCAGCAAGGACAACGTGGTGAAATGTCTACCCGTAAAATGAGCCGGTGCATGAGAGCCACGGGCAATTCTTCGGGGCTCCTGGAAGTAGCCATCCAATCACACCAGCTGGCTCCCTGCCCAGACACAGGCTGCAGGGATGTCCAGGAACCCAGGCGGGATCTCAGAGGGCAGACCCAGGGTGCTGGGTTTCCAGCACGGACCCTCAGCTGGGCACAGAGTGAAGAGAGCCACCTGCTTGCTGGGCCCAGAACGACTCCCCACAGTTCTCCCAGGGCACAGGCTGTGCCCGCTCTGCAGGGAAAACAATGCCCATCTTACAATCCTGCCCCGCAGGGGGCCCCAGACCAACACAGCTGGCTCTCTCTTCTCTGAGCCAGGCCAGGGTGACTCTTGTGGTTGCCAGAAAATGGCAACTGCGGGACATCAAGAGAAGCGGCAGGTCCAAGGGTCTCTCTCCCCCAAGGGTCTCTCTCCCCTGCCCTTTGCCTTATGAGGTCTGATGCCAAGACCTACGTCCGGGCACTCTAGGCCCCAAGCTTTGCCAATGGTGAGTGTTTCCACTACGCAGGACTGGAGTGGCCCTGAGGTGATGGGGGGCGGGCAGGGTTCTGCTGGAAGCCGACAGCCCAGCCCTGGCAGGGGCAGCTATCCAGGAGGAAAACATTCTCCCCGGGCTTTCTCCTCCTCGGAGCTGAACTGTGACACCTCAGTGCCAACCAATGGCAACCCTGGGACAGAGCAGTGCTTCCTGCCCATTCTTTTTTTTTTTTTTTTTTTTTGAGACGGAGTCTCATTCTGTCACCCAGGCTAGAGTGCAGTGGCACGATCTCAGCTCACTGCAACCTCCGCCTCCCGGGTTCATTCAAGAGATTCTCCTGCCTCAGCCTCCCGAGTAGCTGGGATTACAGGCACGCACCACCACGCCCAGTTAATTTTTGTATTTTTAGTAGAGATGGGGTTTTGCCATGTTGGCCAGGCTGGTCTCGAACTCCTGAGCTCAAGTGATCCACCCGCCTTGGCCTCCCAAAGTGCTGGGACATAAGAGACAGGTGGCGTGCCTTCTAGTCAAACAGGGGCCTGTGCTCAAGGCCAGGCCAGTGGCACAGTTCTCCTCCCTGGCAGTGCAGAAGTGGTTGCCCAAGGACAGGACATGGAGTCGACGTTGGAGGGGCTGCTTGAGACGTCATGGACTGTTCACCCCACGTGCTTCCCCTGAGGAGGGAAAAGTGCGACGTGGACAGGGCTAGCATAACCTGGACACATCTCACATGCATCACAGCCCTGAGGGTGCCCCACCAGCACCCGAGTCCTGTGCCTCCTGGCCTCCCTGCCCCCTGCCTCCCTCTGGGCTGGGCACCTGAGCCGAGGGGTCCTGGCTGTTGGTGGCCATGACTTCTGGCAGGACCCTGAGGAGCAGCACCAGAGCCTGCAGATCCTGTCCCAGAGGGGCCAGACCTCAGGCATAGGCGGGTCCACGTAAAGACTCCTCCCCTCTGTGCACATGGGCCTGGGAGTGCACGGGCCTAGGCCAGGGTGGGCTGGCCTCCGGTGTGGGCTGGCTGTAAGGCTCATCGAGCCTCCCCAGCTGCTCTGACTAGCAGGGCTGCCCGGCAATGCCTCTGGGGCCCAGGCCATTTGCTTTAGCTCCTTGGGAGCTCTCAGCAAAGGAGACACCCCAGGTGGGAAGGATCCAGCCGAGGGATGACCACCACAGGGGGTTCCTCGAGTGTCTGTGGGTCACACAGCCCAGCACTGTCCTGAAGAGGCTGTCCCCAGCTTGTGTGGGGCGGCTGGCACCCCTGACTGTCAGCCTGTCCTGTGATTAAATGAGATCACAACCTACAGGGTGCTGCCACACTTGAGGCTGATAAATGCCTTTTATAAACTCCCTGGAGCAAATGCCAAACTTTCCAAGGTGGGGTTCCAAGAAAGGTTCTTGTTTTTGTAGAGATGGGGTCTTTCTGTGTTGCCCAGGCTGGGCTCGAACCCCTGGCCTCAAGTGATCTCCCTGCCTTGGACTCCCAAAGTACTGGGATTACAGGTGTGAGCCAAGTGTCTGCCAGAGAGGTTCTTAAATAATGATTTGACACTGGCTTTTCCTCAAGCATTTCTAAACCTTCTAAATGACAGCCACTGGGACCTGTGCAGGGCGAGTGATCCTGGCTGGAAATGAACCTCTGAACCTCTCCCCAGATGCTCTTCTGTCCATCCCTCTGCTGCCTCAACTTCCCCAGGCACAAGGGGTCTGGAATCTTCTCCCTGTCTTCCCCACCTCACTCAATAGCACCTCCATCCTTCTGGTTGCTCAAATTCAGACCCCTGGAGTCATCCTGGACTCTTCCCATAACACCCAGCCCTGATGGGCTGCTGAGTCCTGCTGGCTCTGCCTTCACAACCTACCCAGGGCCTGCCTGCTCCTTCCCCATCCACTCCAACTCCAGGGCTACAGAAGCCTCCTCCTGGGCTCGCTGCTCCTGACCCAGCCCCTCCATCTCTGCTTTGGACAGTAGCCAAACGGCTGGACCGTGGCCCTCCTCTGCTCCGCCCCTCACCCCTCTGGCCCCACCTCCCGCCTTCAGTCCTCTCCTTTGCCTGAGTCTCCTGGCTGTTTCTGTTCCCTGACACCCCAGGGCTCAGTCCCTCACCCACTTTGGGTCTCACTTGACTGTCCGCTCTGTGCAAGGCTTTCAACATCATCCTCCTCAACACTGCCAATCACTCCCAGGACTCCCTCTACTGCCGTCCCCGCTTTTATTTTTCCACAGTCCTGGTCACTATTGAATGCACTATGTATTTTACTTTTTTATTTGATTGATTTCCCCTCTAGAGCTTCACAGATGGGATTCCTTCTGTTGTGTCTCCCCAGCTCCTAGAAGAGTGCCTGGCACCTGTTGTTACTCAGCACATGTGTGTAATCCAGTGAGGGGCACTGGCAGGCTGGAAATGAGGAACACTCACCAGCCAGGTGCCAGGGCAGGTCCATGGGCAGCCTGACTTCCCAGGATGGGTGGTGCCTGGTGGGCACCCATCAGCCTGCTTGGCCGGGAGCAGGAAGAGGATCGGGAGACCCAAGCTGTACTCCAGGCAAACCCTCTGAATGGTCAAATCGGAGTTGTCTGAAATGGACAACCCTACATGTAATGTTCAGATGGTTCTGGCCCCACCTATGGCATCTGGAAATGATGTCTCATCCTGAAGGGTTGATGAGCCTGGTTCTACTATCTCCACCAAGCCCAGGGAGCTCAGCCCTGGCTCTCCAAGCCCTCCTGAGATAGCACCTTCAGAAACACGCCCTGGCATTTAACATCTTTCTGGTGAGGCTGGCCTTTGGCCCTGGGACCACCTGGGAACGGTTGCCACATGCACCTCATTACAACACCAACACGTGCCCCTTATCGGCCAGCCCAGTAGTGCAGACCTGATTCCTCGATAACCACTGGGCTGTCAGGCTCACTGGGGCTGGTGACCACATCCCCAGGAAACACGGCCGCCTGCAAGAGCGCACAGTCCCGGGGAGGCCGCCACCTTGCTCGGATCTGCACGTCTTTGCGCCCAGCCAGGCTGAATCCCTGGAGGGCTGCGTGAGGAGCCCACCCAGTCCTCCTTCCCCACCACCAGGGTAGGAGGCAGCCCTGTTCCTTCTCTTCACTCAGGAGCATTTATGAGCGCCTGCCGTATGCCTGACTGCCACAGAGAAAACAGTGTTGGGGCCGCAGCAATGGCCCCTGGCTTCCTGGCTGAGGCCGACCTTGACCCAGAGGTGGCTGGGGGATCTGAGCCCCTTCCCAGGCAGTCTCTTTCCACTTCATCAGGCAGAAACTTCTTCCTCACTAGAGCTGGCCTGACTCTGGTAATATGTTATTTGTCATCATAATTCATAATGCAATAGGTATTTGTCCTTTTTATGGGCATTTTAAAACTAGAACTTCTCTGCAAGACAACTGTGCCTTTCCAGTGCCCTACACTGAGACAGTAACTACCGGGTCGGAAGAAGCAGGTCTCCTTCTGTAGGGCAGAGGTCACCATGGAAAAGTGGAGCACAGGCCCTGGGGCCAAAGATCAGGGATCAAAGTTGGCCTCCCCCACTAGCTTGTGGTGTGATCTTGGACAGGTTACTCAGGCTCTTTGTTCCTCACCTGTAAAAGGGGCTTAATAATAGTCCCTGGGCCTGGCACAGTGGCTCACGCCTGTAATCCCAGCACTTTAGGAGGCCGAGGCGGGTGGATTACCTGAGGTCAGGAGTTCGAGACCAGCCTGACCAACATGGTGAAACCCCATCTCTACTAAAAATATGAAAAATTAGCTGGGCATGGTGGAGGGTGGGGGGGCACCTGTAATCCCAGCTACTTGGGAGGCTGAGGCAGGAGAACTGCTTGAACCCAGGAGGTGGAGGTTGCAGTGAGCTGAGATTGCTCCATTGCACTTCAGCCTGGGTGACAGAGTGAGACTCTGTCTCAAAAAAAAAAAAACACAAAACAAAAGCCTGGGCGCAGTGGCTCACGCCTATAATCTCAGCACTTTGGGAGGCTGAGGCAGGTAGATCATGAGGTCAGGAGATCAAGACCATCCTGGCTAACACAGTGAAAACCCATCTCTACTAAAAATACAAAAAAAAAAAAAATTAGCCGGGCGTGGTGGCACACGCCTGTAGTCCCAGCTACTCGGGAGGCTGAGGCAGGAGAATCGCTTGAACCTGGGATGCGGAGGTTGCAGTGAGCCGAGATCGTGCCACTGCACTCCAGCCTGGGCAACAGAGTGAGACTCCATCTCAATAAATAAATTAATTAATTAAATAAATAAAAATTAAAAAAAAATAAATAAAATAATGGTCCCTTTACTCAGAGGGTTGCTCTAAGAATTAAACCGATCTTACCTGTCATTTAATTATAGACATGCGCAGGGCCCACACCAGAGGCTGGCACGTGGTCAGGCCTCAGGAAACGTCAACCGGGGCTGTCCATTGGCTCTCCCCACAGAACTGTGCTCCACAGGGGCTGGGCCCTTCCTCCACCACTGCCTCCCCAGGGCCTAGAACAGCATCTGGCACACAGTAGGTGCATCATAAATGTTTGCTGACAAAACCAATTTCCTAACATTTTTATTACCCACCAAAGAAACTCAGTACCCATCTGCAGTCACTCCTCCCTGCTTTCTCCCCCATGGTCCTGGAAGCTCATTGCCCCATCTCTGTGGACTAGCCTGTTCTTGACATTTTGCACAAATGGAATCACACAGCATGTGGCTCTCTGACTTCTGTCACTGAACACCATGTTTTCAAGACCTATCGATTCTGTCATATGTCCCTGCGCTTCATTTTAAAAATTACTGAATACTATTCCCTTGTATGGCTAGACTGCACACCACCCTTTATTTATCCGTGTAGGAGTTGGTGGACATTTGGATTCTTTTCCACTTTGGGGAGAACGTGAGATTGTAATTTGCCTTTCTTGATACATGACTGAATAAGTAAATAAAAAGATATTCAAATAGAAAACTGAAAATTATTATTCATTTAAATTTATTCATAAGATCATATGCTTATTTATGATTCTATTTCCTACATAATTGCTGTTTATAGGCATGAACATAATTGCCGTGTACACAATACCATTTGCCATGATAAATGGCAAATTTCTTTAAGGATTTAAATTTAAAAAGAAAACAACATAAAAACAAGTCAAAGATAGGAAATTTTTTGAAAACCCAAATAAAGAAAAGCCTTTTAAACTCTTATTCCAAAAAAAAAAAAAAGTTTGCTGAACAAATGAATGGGCTGAAAGAGGAGTGATCTGACAGGCAGGTGCAGGGTGAGGGGGTGCGCGTAATGGGTGTATGCATCACACACACATGCGCATGCACACAAGCATACACACAGTGTGTCCTCAGGCAGGCAGGGTGAGAAGAGTGTGTAATGGGTGTATACATCACACGCACTTGCATGCGTACGCGCGTGCGCACACTCACAGTGTGTCCTCAGGCAGGGAGGGTGAGAAGAGTGTGTAATGGGTGTACACATCACACGCACTTGCATGCGTATGCGGGCACACACACCCAGTGTGTCCTCAGGTAGGCAGGGTGAGAAGTGTGTAATGGGTGTACATATCACGCACTTGTGCACTTGCGTGTGCACACACAGTATCCTCAGGCAGGGTGAGAAGAGTGTAATGGGTGTACGTACCACATGCACTTGCATGCATACAAGTGCAAGCACGCGCACACACACACAGTGTGTCCTCAGGCAGGGAGGGTGAGAAGAGTGTAATGGGTGTATATATCACACGCACTTACATGCGTACATGGGTGTGTGCACACATACAAAGTGTGTCCTCAGGCGGGTAGGGTGAGAAGAGTGTAATGGGTGTACATATCACACGCACATGCACACACACATATGCTGTATGTCCTCTGGCAGGCAGGGAGAGGGGTGCGTGCAATAAGCGCATCCACCACACACATGCATGCACACTCTCAAGCCTGGGACAGAAAGTGCAGCGCCAGCGCCCTGGGGATCTCTCTCCATTCAAAATCATGGACTTCATAAAAGCATAGGCTGTGGGCAGAGCCTCTGAGGTTTAAGCAGGAAACGGCGACTGTGAGGCTGGGATGGAAAAGGGAGCAACTGACACAGCCCCGGGTGTGTCCCGGTAAGGGGCCAGGCAGCGGACGCATGCCATGTGGGGCCTGACTTAGTCTAGACACTGGCTCAATGCCACTGGGTGGTGGTGACTCAGGGCCCCTCCTCCTCCCCTTCCACCCCCTGCATCCAATCCACAGGTGAGCGCTCTCAGCTTCACCTCCAAACTCACCCTCCAGCCCCCCTCTCCCACGGCCAAGCCTACCAGTCAACCCCCATAGTAGCCTCCTCACTGTCCTCCCCATGGCCACCTCCGTCCACTCACCCCCCAAAGCCAAGCCCCAGCTGGGCCATGCACTCCCCACTCCCAGAAACCACTTAGTGTCTCATGGAGACCTGGCTGTGTGGCCCACTCCTCTCTTACCCACCACACCCCATCCACCATGTCTCTCTCCACGTGGCAAGTGCCGGAGATCCTCATCCCTCTCGGCCTCAGCTCAAGGGTCACCCCATTTTCCTGGACAACATTTTATCACTATGTGTAATCCTCCCACTTGTCTGTCTCCTACTTTGGGATGTTGGCTGTGTGTCCAGCCTGAGGCCAGCCCAGCCCTTCAGAAAGCTGGAGGTCACCACAATGAAGTGCAACGCACGCTCCAGGACCAACGCCAAGGTTCAAATCCTGCCTCCCCCTTTAGCCCACAGTGTGATGCTGGGTGGGTTACTCAGCCTCCTCAATGGTCCCATACACAGAGGGTTGCTTCGAGGATTAAACGGATCTTGTCCCTCATTTAACTACACACATGCAGAGGGCCCAGACCAGAGGCTGACACATGGTCAGGGCTCAGGAAATGTCCACTGGGCTGCCCGCTGCCTCGCTGCTGAATCAGCGTGTATGAACCAACAGATAAGGAACCAGGCCTGGTTTCTCCAGAGACCAAATGCACTATTTTAATCAGCTCAACAGTGTTCCCCCAAATTCATACATCAAAGCCCCAATTTACAGTGCCTCAGAATGTGACTATTTGGAGACGGTGCTTTAAATAGATGATTAGGCTAAACTGATGACATTAGGGCAGGCCTAATCCACTCTGACTGTTGTCCTGATATGAGGACATCTGAGCACATGAGAGAGACCCCAGGGATGCGTGCACACAGAGGAAAGGCCGCATGAGGACATGGCAAGAAGGCGGCAAGCCCAGGAGAGAGGCCTCAGAGAGTAGCAGCCCTGCCGATGCCTTGATCTTGGACTTCCAGCCGCCAGAAGGGTGAGAAAACACATTTCTGTTGCTTAGGCCACCAAGGCTGTGGTCTTTGGTGGGGCAGCCCTAGCACACTCACACAGGCACCTTCAGACCAGAGGGTGGAAGAAAGGACCCCAGATCCACCAGTGAGTGTGTGAACCACCAGGGCCTGCATTGCCCATGACCTGAGCTCTGAACTCGAGTCCCGCCAGGCTCAAAGCCAGGACCTCAGAGGACATCAGACACGTGTGATGAGTCCCTTTCCCCAAGCCAGCTCTGGCCACAGCCTGCTGACCACCAGGAGCGGCCTGAATTATTCCCCGTGGCAGAAGAGAGAAATCCACGACCTCTAGCCTGCCTGCCCCTGCCCCCACCACCAAGGAAGGGCCGCCCGTCCAAACCACCCGGACTCTGCAGCCTGTTCGGGATTCATTTCTTTCCTCTTCAAAGCATTACAGATTGATTGCCAAGTCTTGCCGTAAATCAAAAGACAGTCACTACTCATTACCTACTTAGAATTCCCTGAGTTCTTCCTGGGAAGCCATTTCTCATCTGTTTGATCTGGGAGCCACCAGCACTATCTCCAGGCACGCCACCCATCACGGCAGCCGCCAGACACTTTTTTCTTCTGGGCTCCTTTCTCAGCACCTAGATGAATTTCTACCTTTCTCCAGCTTTAAGAAGAGCTGCCAAGATAAATGATTCAAAGACACCAGCTCATGCTGAAAATATATGGACTGCTTAAAGCCTATTCTGAATCAGCCAACACTGGGGAGAGACGCACTGGCCGCATCCTCACCGGACGGGTCACTCTGGCTGCTAAGACCTAGACCCACCCAGGCACGTGGACACCCTCTGGAGTCTTTTCACCCGTGGGATCATGACACTTGTCCAGCTTCAACCAGCACCAGGTGCCCATGCCATCCCCAAGCCTCTGCGACCTCTCAGCACAGGGTGGCCGAGAGCCCCACAGTCACATGCTGGCCTAGCAGGAGTGAGGGGTCCCCTGTTTGCACAGTGCATCCAGGAGGAACTTCAGTCCCCAGCCTTAAAGCTGGGACCCCTTTTGCAAAAGCGGCATGCTCTCAGCCACGGCTGCTCACCACCCAAAGGGGAGGGACCAGCGGGCATCAGGACCCCGCACTGAGGGTGGTGAGGCCTTTCTGCCACCTCTGCTGATAGGGTCCCAGGACCACAGCTTTCCGATGTGCCTCCCTCTGTCCAGCCCATGCGCCAGTCTCCATAGCCATCAGCAGGCCCCACAAAGGGCATCTAGCCCCTCTTGCTTGGATGGACAGTAAGACAGCACCAGCAAAGCCCAGCCAGGCTCCGACTCAACCAGCCACCCAGGCATTGGCTGTGCGGGGGACTAGAACACCAGGGCTCTCCAGCAATGAACTGTGGTCACCTTGGGCTGGAGAAGTAGCTATGGTGCACTTCGCCCTAGCTGGGATGCCCAGGAGGGCCACCTGTGCCACCGTGCTGCTTCTGAAGGTTGTGACATGGGAAGAGCTCTATCCCCAGGTGCAGACATGGAGGTCAGCAATCACCACTCGCCAATGAGGGGACCCCAAGTGCTGTCACAGGTGCATCCACAAGGCTTGTGGCACACTCATGGAGGGTGGCCCCAGGGGAACACTGCTGCACCAGTGCCGGATGACTGTGGGTGAGGAGCGACACAGACTCATGGACCCTGGGGCTCTGCCTCCACAAAACGGGCTTTTCTAACAAGAGGGTGGAATTCACATGAAGGAAGCTGGCTGGTTCTGTGGGCAGTGGTGACAATGACTCCAGATGCATTTCCCGCTGTCCCCCTGCCAAGTTCCTGCAGGTGCAGGAGCCTGGGATGCTTGGCAGTGACAATAGCATTTGTGCAGGCAGTGCAGAGGCGTGCTAGCCCAGGCCAAGTCTGAGGCCTGTCACTGACATGGGATGGAGCCTGTGCCCACCAGCAGCCTGGCTCCTGGGCATCCAGGCCTGTTCAAAACCTGTAACACGGCAGCCAACAGAAATCCACAGCCAGAGGGAGCTGTGAGAGGACAGTGGCTGAGTGGGTGGGGCCAGGCCAGTTTCCCTCCTGCTCAGCCACCCCCAAGATGCTTCCTCACCCTACTCTGGGGCAGCTGAAGGAGAAGGCAGCTGTGGCCAGGCCCATGGCTCGCTCCTGGACAGCTGCCAGAGGAAGCACGAAGACCCACACTGCCCATCCTCCATGCCACATACAGAGGGTCCAAACCCTCAGCCTGAACCACCAAGGCAGAGGATGGCCTGGTGCGGGAGGTTCCTGAGGACGCAAACTCAGCTTCACAGCCCCGGGACACAGAGCCTGCTGTTGGAGTATCTAACAGGGATGGGGAGGAGCCTCAACTTTGGTTTTATCATAAATTACCTCCAGGCTTCAAGACCAGACGTGCCTGCCGGCAGGTATGGACACACCCCTTCCTGGATGAAACCATTCATGTCATCCATAGAATTCAGAGCTAGGAGGAGAAAAACTCACCGCCCGGAATAATTACTCCCGCAGGAAGCATCTTTCACACCAGCAGGTGATAGGTCTGGATGAGGATTTTCTAAAAACCGGCACCAAACCTCACAGCATCATCACTACTGTCTGCCTGCTCCGGGAGCCAAACCTAAATAACTGCTTCTGCGGGGCCGCTCCTCACTAGATGCGCCCAGGACTTGGAGCCACACCTTCTCACGGGCAGAACCAGACAGGACACAGCCACTCCGAGGTGGGCGTCTGGTCCGCCTGCCCAGCTCCACACCCTCCCATCTACCATGGGCTCCTTCCGGCACGGAAGAACAGGAAAGGCTCCTTTAGAGTGGGGGACCAGCTCCAGAGGCCTGGAGGCACCCACAGGAGTGAAGCTGGCCAGGTAGTGGCATGCAAAACAGAAAAAAAACCAGTCTTTTTTCCCCACAGCTCTCCTATTTTTCTTGAAATACATGACCCTTTCGACTATCTTTTTTTTCTCTTTTGATAGAGATGCTGGTATGAGAAGCCTTTCTTATTTATGAAAGAACCGACAGCATAAAAGCCATGAAAAGAGTCGGCTTCAGTGCTCGGGGAGGTGACGGGGAGGGGTGGGGCCTACGGCGTGCACCCTGAACGAAAGCTATGTAGCAACCACCACGCTGCTGCTCTGTGGAAATTCTAGCCCACGGTTACCAGCTACTCTGATTTTGCAGGAAAAAGCCAAAAAAATCTGATTTTTCAAATTTGGTTGACTTCAATGAACCAAAATAAAGTGTTAAAATACCTATTGCCTGGGCCAAACAGAAACTGCGTGTGTACTGGATGTGGCCCAGAGGCCACCAGTATATAAACTCTGGCCTTTGTCTTGCTAGAAAATTCTTCCTGGAGAATGAGAGGTGGGGACCCAGGGTTTCCCCACACTCCCCAACCAAGACCCTGACGGGACAGAGGCCCCCAGAGGCTGCAGTCCACTCTCACAGGGGCTTCGGGGGAAGGCAGGCAGCAAATGGGGGTGTGGCCAAAGCCAACTCCAGGCAGCCAGCCCACTGTAGAGAAGACATCTTCCATGTCCACCGAGGTGACTCGGTACTGTCTGGACCACCCGGTGCAACTCATAGCCCCCTCCTCAGCTCCTCTGGGGTCGCTCATCTTGCACAGTGAACCTACAAACAACCTAAACCATTCCTCCCCCTTTCTTCTGGGCCTGAGCAATTTCAGCAGAGCCCCACATGGTGGGGTCAATCAGACAGCTCTTGGCCAGCTGTGCAGAAGGAGCCAGGGAGGTCTCCTGGGTGAAAAATGAGACGAAACCTAAAAAGAGCCACCAGCCCATGTTTTCTCAGGATCCATGAGGACAGCTCACCGGAGGAACCTGCACCAAAACAGGAAGGGACCAAGCCACAAAATGCACACAAGAAAACAGCAGCAGAACGAGTGTGCAGGGTCACAGCAGGAGGATGGGAGACAGGCTTGAGTTCCTCACTGGTGCGCAAGTGGACATCATGAGAGGAAGCTAACAGCCCCGGATCACATCCAGGAGACCTAGTACGTGAGGAGGAGGAATTTCAAGGATGACCCTGAGATGCAGAAAGCTTTCACTGCTCAGATGAAAGAAGTCAGTCCATAGACTATGGCAGGTGCTCACAGGGACCACCCCAGGCCAACGTGCATGGCTCCGATCCCAGCGGGTACCACGTTACCTTCTGAAACTGATAAGGAAGCCACAGAGAAACCGGGGAATGAAATCTGTCCGGGGTGACATGATCAATAATTATATCACAGGTCTCAGGTAGCATGACCCAAGGGGATGAATGCTTGCCTCTGGGAGTGACCAGGGAGGTAACAGACAGGAAGCAGAGCATGTGATGCCCCCGCTTGGGTGCAGGAGTGGCCACTGCCACTGGCCTGTCCACTGTGTGCAGACCAGCCTTGCTGGTGGCGAAGCTGCCTCTGTCTCCACAGACCTGTCACGTGCACCCCTGGTCTCTGTGTTAGGTGTGACTGCTTCTTCTTGACTTTTCATCAGTCTAGGTCAGAACACACCCGATGTGAACTTTATGGCCTGAGTTGCTCGGCCCTCCAGACCCCCTGTGCCACCTACTGGCTGAAGAACTTGGAGGCTAAGCAAGCCCCGGCTTGTGCCCCTTCCCAAGGAGCCTGCCTTCTCCTGGTCCTCCCAGACAGCTGGCAGGATTCTGAGCCCTGAAGTGCAGCCCCTGCCCCGAAAGCAGTGAGACAGATCCTCAGGAAATACTGTCACTTCCAAGAATCAAGAATCCTATAAGCATCCAGGGCAAGAAAATGAAAAGTTCCCTGGAAAGAAGGAGGAATATGATTTGCTAAAGATCTCTGGCAACAAAGGAGAGAATGGTTTTATGGAACAGAGTCAATACCCATTGAAGCCACCATTCACACAGGAGACAACAACAGAACCCTCTAACAAGCAAGGCACTGAAAGTACTGAATCAAAACTTAAAGCACTCACACGAGGAAAGGGAAAACACGGTACAAAACTGGGGTCCACATGGATTGAGTGAGACAGTGCTCACTAAATAACTGTTGGTAAAATGATGGTAAAACAATGCAAATGTTGAAAATAAAGGAAAAAGAAGTTATATACTAAAAAACTAGAAGGTAGGGGAAAGGGAAATTATAAAGTAAAACTGAGGCAGGAGGCGGGACTCGACTCTGGAGGCGGGGTTCGGACACCAGACCAAATGGAGAACTAGCTAAAACAGGTCCCAGGTAAAAGCAGCTTTCCATCAGACACGCCCACCAGTGTGCTATGTCCGTTTACCATTGTCATGGCAACACCAGGGAGTTACCGCCCCTTTCCACAGCAACGACTTGATGAACCAAAAGTTACTACCCCTTCCCTAGAAATGTCTGCATAAACTGCTCCTTACTCTGCATGTAATTAAAAGCGGGTATAAATATGGCTGCAAAACTGCCCTGAGCTGCGGCTCTCAGCACACTGCCTGCAGGTAGCCCTGCTCTGCAGGGGTAGTCACGGAGCTGTCACAATGCCTGAACGGTAACACCGCTGCTTTAATAAAGCTGTTTCTTCCTACCCTACTACTGGGTCACCTGTGAATTCTTTCCTGGGTGAAGCCAAGAACCCTCACGGGATAAGCCCCACTTTAGGGCTTGCCTGCCTTGCATCAAAACTATGCTAAGTTTCTAATTTTTTAAGGAAAATTTTCTAATTTTTTAAGGAAAATTAGAAACTTAAAATTGTTAAATTGTTTAAATTAGAAAATTAAAATTGTTTAACTTTTGAACATAAGTAGAAAACAGAAATACAGGTCTTTTTTTCTTGATTTAAAGATGATTCTACATTTAACATGGCATACATATAAAAGTGAGCAAAGGAAATTTCACCAACCTTCCAAAGATAGAAAAAATTTTTTAAAGCCACAAAGGAAAAAACAGAAACCAGAAAACACAAAGTAAGGCTGTAGAAAAGAGAACAGATGCTGATTATCACTGTGAATTCAAACAGCTCTCCTAACATGGGGAGGCTCTCCATTTGAACAATGAGTATGCTGCACCTTATAAACAACCTATTTTAAAAAGTTAAAAATACAGGGATAAGCAAAGATATGCCAGGAAAATGTAACAACAACAACAACAAACATAGCAACACCAATGTCAGGTAAAGTCAGATTCAAGACATAGATTAAATAGGTTAAAAGGGGGTTCTTGAAAGCTATAAAAAAGCAAAATATATAATAAAGACCTAACAATCATCGACTTTTATGCCTCAAACAATTTATCATGGAAATGAATAAGACAAAATCTATCATGAATCACAAAGAATTATAAAGCCATCTCTCTAAATCTTAGAGCAAATATACAAAAATAGGGGAGGGGGCAGAGGACTGGAATTAGATAATAAACCTGATTCACGTACACCAAAGTATGTATTCTAAAGATAAAAACTAAACACTTTCCAGTATTCCATAAAATACTGACGGAAATATTTTTAAATAGGCCATGAAGAAAAACTTCAAAATTAAAAATCAAAAAGATTCACACCAGCTGCATTCTCTAGCTCCAATGGTGACAGAACTAGTAGCTAAAAACCAAAAGGTCACCAAGAAAAATTCAACCACATCTACTGGGAAATGAAAAGAAATACACTAGGTCAGTTCTTAGGTTCAAAAACAAATCACTCTAGACATATCAGGATATAGCTAAGGCAGTATTCAAAAATAAACTAGCCAAAATCTATTCATTACTAAAGAGGAAAAAATAAAAAATAAACTAAGATTCAATTAAACAAGTTAAAAGACAGATGTGTCAAAACAAGGTTCAGGAAGAGAGGAGAAAGGAATTAATAATAAAACTGGAAATCAATGAGTTTGACCAACAGTAGAAATGAAAAATAAATTTAAGAGCTGATTTTATGAAAAGGCCAATAAAGAAGATAAAACTCTAGCGATTATAATCCATAGAGAAAAAACACAAGTTACATTAGGAATGAGAAAGAAAAAACAGCTACAGATATAGACGGGATATTTTAAAAACATAAGATTTTAAAAATATATGAGAATAAAATTGGTTACTTGGTTACAATTTAAAATCTTTGATGAAAACAAAGACTTTATAGGAAAACATACTTACTGACTCTAAAAGTGATGAATTTGGACTAAAACAATCCCATAGGAAAATCTGAAAAGTTACCAAAGAAATCTTCCCCAGAGAAACAACAGGGTCTGAGAGATTCAAAGGACTTCATGCCTTCAAGAAACAGCCAAGCCCTATGCTTTCCAAGTTGTTTCAGAAAACAGAAAAACATGGGGGTGCTTCCCAAAACATGATCTCAAAAACCTTGGTCTCAAAACATGGCTAAGAGAGTTAAAGGAAAAAAAATATATAGCTCAATTTCCTATTTTGAGCCTGTATAAAATGCTAGTGAAAAAATAACAACAATGGCCAGGCATGGTGGCTCACGCCTATAATCCCGGCGCTTTGGGAGGCCGTGGCAGGAGGACCGCTTGAGTCTGGGAGTTGGAGAGGCAACATAATGAGATCCCAAGTCCACAGAAAAATAAAAAATTAGCCAGGCATGGTGGCACGTGCTTCTAGTCCCAGCTACTCCAGAGGCTGAGGGGAGAGGGTCACTTAAGACTGGGAGGTTGAGGCTGCAGTGAACTGTGATTGCACCACTGCCTTCCAGCCTAGGCAATAGAGCAAAACACTGTCAAAAAAAAAAAAAAAAAAAAGCAACAACAAGCACCATAAGGATGCTTAGTGGATGTCCATCTGCTCCATGTGTTATGCATATAGGCATGCCTCATCTTACCGTGCTTTTTTTTTTTTTTTTTAAGAAATTGAAGGTTTGTGACAACCCTGCATTGAGCAAGTCTACTGGTCCCATTTTTCCAACAGCATGTGTTCACTTTGTGTGTGTCAGCATCTTTTAGCAATAAAGTCTTTTTCAATTATGGCACGTACATTGATTTTCTGAGACATAATGTTATTGCACCCTTAAGAGACTACAGTATACTACAAACATAATTTTTATATGCACTAGGAAACACGAAAATTTCCAATATTTGCTTTATTGCAGTAGTCTGGAACTGAAGCCGCAATATCTCTGAGGTATACCTGTATATCAATTCGTTGGATCCTCCTAATCCTCCTATGAAGTGCTATTATTTTTTTTCCAGATGAGGAAACTGAGGTAGTGTTATCAATGTGCCCAAGCTGGTAATCAGCAGAGTAATCAGCAGAGCTGGGACCCAAACTAAGAACATTAGTCTCTGGGGACCATGCTCTACCCACTCTACTATACTGCCTCCTAAGTCGGCTTCTTAAAGTCCTGATAAACCACAATAAAGTAGTGTGTGTGCTGGGATGCCTCACTGGCTCTGCGCCAGGACGTCTGGTCATAAAATTCATCTAAGGTGCACCCAGCACCCAATCTTGGTTTCTAATACCATCCTCCAATAAAAGGAACCGGGCTCCTTAGTGAAATGCCTAACTCTGAGGTTGGAGCAGGGAACAGACAAGATGAGCCCGGCGCAACCTGCGATACCAGAAAGTAAGGGAGTGCTCCAAAAGTAAAATGATGGGGTGCATCAGAAAGACACAGGAGTCAAACGAAAGAGCCCTTGATGCCCAAAGCTGGAAGGATTTGAGCATCGCAGAATACTGGATTATAAAGTATAAAATAAATATCCATGGGTCTATACAAATATAAGTTTTAAAAAAGAGGCCAGGCACAGTGGCTCACACCTGTAATCCCAGCACTTTGGGAGGCTGAGGCAGGAGGATCACTTGAGGGCAAGAGTTTGAGACCAGCCTGGCCAACATGGCAAAACCCTGTCTCTACTAAAAATACAAAAATTAGCCGGGCATGGTGGCGGGCACCTGTAACCCCAGCTACTCGAGTGGCTGAAGCAGGAGAATCACTTGAGCCCAGGAGGTGGAGGTCGCAGTGAGCCAAGATTGTACCACTGCACTCCAGCCTGGGTGATGGAGCGAGACTCTGTCTCGAAAAAAGAAAAAAAAAGAAAGAAAGCACAATTTCAAGTTTTAAAAAAAGGTTGAACAAATAAATAAATGAGGGAGAAGAGACAAATGCGTACAGAAGGATCACAAATAGCATAATTCCCATGCCTTAAGTGTGGGTGGCACACAGTGACTGCTTTCCAACAGTGCAGAAGAGTGGGTAGGGGAGTGACTTTACGGTGGAGAAAGCTGACAAGCACTACCTTAGCCAGGTGATCAAGGTCAACATCATCAGTGATAAGTCATGCTGATGTGATGTGATAACAATGGCACTTCTGTGCTCTCCTTCCCAGTAACCCACAACTCCTGTCTCGCTGAAAGAAAAACTAAAATTGAAAGGCATTCTTCCAAGTACCTAGCCATACTCCTCGAAAGTGTCAAGGTCATCAAAACCAAGGCAATTCTAAGAAACTGTCACAGCCCAGAGGAGGCTAAGGAGATGTGACAATGGAATGTGATGTGGTCTCCCAGATGGGATCCTGGAACAGGAGGAGGGCATTAGGTAAAAGCTAGGGCCGCTGGAATAAAGCATGGACTTAACATAATTATGTACCAATAACGTGCATCCGTGGTAACTAATGTTCCAAAGTAATGTTAATAACTTTACTAATAAATAATAGGGAAATGGGTGCCAGGTACATGGAACTCTCTAATGTTCCTGTGACTTTTCCATAATCCAAAACTATCCTAAAATAAAAAGTTTACTGATTAAACACACACGTGGAAAAGGCCACGGGAGATGCTGAAAAGGCAGCTGATAAAATTCGACATCCTTTCCTGATAAAATCTAGTAAGCCAGGAAGACAATGCTACTTCCTTAAACTTGTGATAAATATTTATCTGAAATCAACAGTCAGCATCAGGTTTTTGGCTTTTTTTTTCTCTTTTTTTTTAAGAGATGGAGTCTCACTCTGTCACCCAGATGGGAGTGCAGTGGTGTGATCATAGCTCACTGCCGCCTTGATCTCCTGGGCTCAAGCGATCCTCCTGCCTCAGCCTTCCAAGGAGCTGGGACTACAGGGGTGCGTCACCACACCCAGCTAATTAAAAACTTTTTTTTTTTTTTTTTTGTAGAGGCAGAGGTCTCCTATGTTGCCCAGGCTGGTCTTGAACTCCTGGCCTCAAGCAATCCTCCTGCCTTGGACTCCCAAAGTGCTGGGACTACAGGCATGAGTGTGTAATTACCATGCCTGGCAATATCAGGTTTAATGGTGAAACACTAGAAGAAAATCCATAAAGATGTCCACAGGCAGCACGGTTCCTTATGATTCCTAATATGATTCTCCAGGAGCAATGCGCCCAGCATTTGAAAAGACAATGCCTATTTATGTTAGTTTTGCCCCAAAATCTCTAGTCCTTCATCAACCAGGTTACACATTTGCAGAAAGCTCTTCTCTCTGGTTCTCTGTCCAGCTTTCTGGCTGGACACCAAGTTGGTTTTCTCCACATGCCCATTCCTCAGTTCCTCTTAGAGGCAAAATGAGCCATCCCTGCTTTAAGCCACAGGGTCCTACAGCCTCACCCCGCTGAGAGCCCCAGTTTCATTCTTGGATCCCTGGCTCTGTCAAATCTCTGGTGGAGAGACTCTCCACACTCGCCTGCTCCCCAGCTCCCTCCCTCATGCCAAGTGGTGTAGACAGAGCAGGATGGGCGAGCACACAGGACCTGCCCTGCCAGCACGGGGTAGCTCTGGACTAAGGAATTCTCCACCCAAGACAGCCCTGGCTCTCAAGAAGGGCTCAGCTCAAATCCCCCTAGGCATGGCCAGCCAGGGTGCAGGACTCAGGGACTGCCCTCCCAGGGCGTGGACACGCAGATGTTGTTTCCTGACTGCTCTCATGATAGGCTGGGACCCGTCTCCAACAGCCAAGCAAGTGCTAGCAGCAAACCTACTCCAAGCCACCTGAGGCAAAGAGGGCTTTTCTCCAGCCCAGACCTGTGTCTGAAGGGGCCCTCTTCTCTGAATGGGCTGTGCCAATGCCCTCACCCATCAACACAGCCACCAGAGAATGGATGTGTCTGCTCAGCGGGTGCAGGGTCCTGCCCACGGACACACAGCTGGCCCCCAGGGCCCATCACATCTATTCTTACCTGGGGGCTCCGGTCTCAGAGGCTGCCTGGACCCAGACTTGTTCCGAACAGTCCTCAAAACTGCAGCACCTTTTGTGGGAGTGGCTAAATGGATGGCAGTCTCATTGATGCCCACATTTGTCCAGGCTGAGAGCAGATTAGGTCAGACTGTGCCTCGATGACGGAGACTACATCTCCAGGACCTCCTGGAGGAAAACGGGGACCTCCTAGTGACTTCCCTCTCCTGTGAAACCTGGGTCCTCTGCATGCCCCGTGAGGGGCTCCAGCCCTGGTCAGAGACACACAAGGTGTCTCACCATCCACCCAGAGTGCCTGGCAACACAGCCTCGTGTAGCCCCACATGGGAGGAGGACCATGTGGGCACAGGCATCCGAGATGCAGTTCTTCAGGAGTCACTGCACAGGAGGGACTCGGATGAAAAGCAGAGGGTGCCAGGCTGGGCATAGTGGCTTATGCCTATAATCCCAGCACTGTGGGAGACCAAGGCAGGAGGAACGCTAGAGCTCTGGAGTTCTAGACCAGCCTGTGCAACAAGGCAAAACTCTGTCTCTACAAAAAATAAAAAATTAGCTGGGCATGGTAGTGAGCACCTGTGGTGCCAGCTATTTGGGGGGCTGAGGAGGGAGGATCACTTGAGCTTTGGAGGCAGAGATTGCAGCAAGCAGAGATCGCCCCAGAGGGGCGTCCTCTCTGCGGCCCCACGCCCCCCGCAGCCCTGAGCACCGGGGGCTGGCAGGGATGAGGGGGGCTGCCCACAGACTCTCCCACCTCCTGGCTGTCCTTACTGGAGTGAAAGTTTCTGTCTTTTTTATTTACTTATTTTGAGATGGAGTCTCGCTCTGTCGCCCAGGCTGGAATGCAGTGGTGTGATCTCGGCTCACTGCAACCTCCACCTCCCAGGTTCAAGCGATTCTCCTGCCTCAGCCTCCCAAGTAGCTGGGACTACAGGCGCCTGACACCTAGCCCAGCTAATTTTTTGTATTTTTAGTAGAAATGCGGTTTCACCATGTTAGCCAAGATGGTCTCGATCTCCTGACCTTGTGATCTGCCTGTCTTGGCCTCCCAAAGTGCTGGGATTACAGGCATGAGCCACCACACCCAACCAGTTTCTAGTCTTAAAACAAGAAAAAAAAAAAAAAAAACAGAAAAAAAGAGAAAAAAATCTGTCCTGTTTAACAAGAATGCAGCAAGGGTTTTGCAACCTGCTCCCAGGCTGGATTCACGGAGAGCTCCATCCCCGCCCCAGCACCCTCGGCTCGGGTGGCTCTGTGTGGGTGGGGGGGCGGGTGTGTATGTGGTATGTCAATGGGTGTGGTACACACCATGTATGTGAGGCATGTGGTGGGTGGCATGTGTATGGTGTGTAGTGTATGTATGGGGATGGTGGGTACATGTTGTGTGTGGTGTGTAGTATATGTAGTACGTATGATGTGGTGTGTGTGTATGGCTGTGGTGCATGTGTGTGGTGTGTATGTGTATGGCTGTGGTGTGTGCAGGGTATTGGTGTGTGTGGTGTGTAGGTGAATGTGGCATGCGATGTGTGGTGTGTAGGTGTGTGTGGCAAGTGATGTATGGTGTGTGTGGTGTGTATGGCATGTCATATGTATGCAGTATGTGGTACATGTGTGGTGTGTGTATGGTATGTGGTATGTGGGGGTTGTGTGTGGAGGTTTGTATGTGTGGCGTATATGGCGCATGATGTGTGTGGTGTGTGTGTGGTGTGGGGTGTGTGTGTGGTATGTGGAACGAGTGTGGTGTGTGTGTGGTGAGTATGGTATGGGCGGTGTGTATGTGTGATGTGTGTGGCGTGTGCGTTGTGCTGTGTGTGGTATGTGGCATGTGTGATGTGTATGGTGGGGGTGTGTGGTGTGTGGTGTGTGGCATGTGTATGTGCTATGCAGCATGTGTGTTGTGTGAGGTGTACGTAGTGTGTATGGTATGTGTGGGGGGTGTGGGAGGTGTGTGTGGTATATGGCATGTGTAGTGTGAGGGGTGTGTATGTGGTGTGTGGGAGTGTGTGTGGTGTGTATGGCATGTGTGGCGTGTATGTGGTGTGTGAGGTGTGTGTGGTGTGTATGGTGTGTGTGTGGTGTGGATGGCATGTATGAGGTGTGTGGTGTAGTGTGTGTGTGTGTGGCATGGGGGGCGTGTGCATGGAGTGAATGTGGTGTATGTGGCATGTATGGGGTGTGTGGTGTGCTGTGTGTGTGTGTGGTGTAGGGGTATATGTGGTGTGTGTGTGTGGTGTAGGTGGTGTGTGGGGCATGTGTGTGGTGTATGTGGCTTATACAGGATGTATGGTTGTGTGTGTGGTGTGTATGGTGTGGTGTGTGTGGTGTATGTGGTGTGTGGTGTGGGGCCATGTGTGTGGTGTATGTGGCATGCACGGGATGTGTGGTGTTGTGTGTGTGGTGTGTATGGTGTGGTGTATGTTGTGTGTGTGGTGTGTATGGTGTAGTGTGTGGTGTGTGTGTGGTGTGTGGTGTGTATGGTGTGATATGTGTGTCATGTATGTGGTGTGTGGTGTGTGTGATGTGGGAGGCATGTGTGTGGCATATGTGGCATGCACAGGATATGTGGTGGTGTGTGTGTGGTATGTATGGTGTGTGTGTTGTGTATGTGGTGTGTGGTGTGTGTGGTGCGGGGGGCATGTGTGTGGTGTATGTGGTGTGCACGGGATGTGTGGTGTTGTGTGTGTGGTGTGTATTGTGTGGTGTGTGTCATGTATGTGATGTGTGGTGAGGGGGCGTGTGTGGTGTATGTGGCATGCATGGGATGTGTGGTGTTGTGTATGTGGTGTGTATGGTGTGGTGTGTGTGTCGTGTATGTGATGTGTGTGGTGTATGTGGTGTGCACAGATTGTGTGGTGTGGTGTGTGTGGTGTGTATGGTGTTGTGTGTGTCATGTATGTGGTGTGTATGGTGTGGTGTGTGTCGTGTATGCACTGTGGGGGGCATGTGTGTGGTGTATATGGAGTGCACAGGATGTGTGGTGTTGTGTATGTGGTGTGTATGGTGTGGCATGTGTATCGTGTGTGTGGTGTGTGTGTGGCATCTGGGGCATGTGTCTGGTTGGGGGAGACCCTCAGGCTGTGTCCCCTCTCCCCAGCCCATCTGTACTCGAGGGGCGCTGGGCACACAGAATCACAGCTCGCTCGATCTGGCCAAAGAGTAAGAAAAACACCAAGGCCTTGAATGAGAAGGAGCACAGCTGGGCAAGTCCCTCACTCACAAGGGACTGACGGGGACAGGAGCTGCGATTGAGGGCTGTCGCCTGTGGCAGGAGCGCCCAGAAAAGCCCAGACCTGTGGAGAAGGGTCTCCAGTGGGTCCTGGCCTGGGAGGGGATGCCACCACACGGTCCCCGTCACACTACACAGATCCTCTCCCTTTCCCATGATTCTCATGACCCCCCAGAAACAAAAGGGCCCCAAATGCCCCATTCACAGCTCAGAGAGAAAAAGCATAATTTCAATCAAGGTCCCAGGCTGTCAGACACATCACGTTATTAATCTCCTTGTGGCAAATGTGAGCTGGGACTCGCTTACACAGCCAATGGAGCATGCTCTAAATTAGCGTTTGCAGGTAATGGATCCGGCCGCCAGCCCCACGCCAGCTGGCTACAAGCTGGTTAGGCCACTAACATGGAATAATAGGAGGTGGAAAAATGGATGGCCTGATTGGGCCTGCTGTTAGAGCCCGATTTACCCAACACAGACGTCTTATTGGTTTAACACAATTTACTACACCTCAATTGCGGAAAATGATTTTCATTCCTCTGAACCCTCAACTCCCAGGCGCCGCATGAGGGAGGAGTCTTCATAAATGCCATCCGCTGGCTCACTTTTTTTTTTTTTTAACATGCCTTCAAGATTTTATAACAAATCATAGATAATAAAACAAAAAGAGACGAGGCTTAGAACTGGGGGTCCAGGCCAGCATCTCTTGAGTCCTGGGGTGGGTGGTGTCTCCACCTCGAGAAAACCAGCCCTGACTCCCGCCCCGAATCCTGAACTGCAGAGCTCCCTGCCTTCATGCCCGGTGTCCCTGTGCAAGGCTGAAGCCAGCCAGGCCCCCAGCAGAAAGTCCAGCAGGTCTTAAGGATGCCCACCTTGCTCACAGGGTGCTGTCAACACATATAGAAGAGCGGCTGGTTTCCTTTGAACCCAGTGAGTCAGCGATTCACACAGCAGTGCAGCCGCCCCCCAGCCTTCCCTGGTAGCAGTTGAGCCTGTGTTCAAAGAGGCACACCCCCGGGTAACCAAAAACACGGGCTTTAGAAGAGATTTTTATTCCCCGACTAGTTAAGAAAAGAATTCTCAAGTTCCCAGTGACACAGAAGATGGCAGAAAAATCACTTAAAACCTTTTCTTCTCTTTTCCATCCATCTATCAAACCCACCCACACATGTTTCCCGACACCTACCTACAGTGGGTCAGACACTGCGCAGATAAATCAGACATGGTCCCCAAGAAGGCGCCTCCAGGTTCTCCAGGACAAGGACCACAAAACTGCATCACACAGTGATCCTGCCCTAGAGAGGGAGCTCGAGGCGGAAGAAGTGTCAGCCCACCTCCCTGGCTGCAGATGTCCTCAGGGGCTTCAACCTGGACACCGGCAATCGGGGCGCCTCCTCAAATCTGGCCAGGGATACTCCATGATGTGACACTTTCCCCAGACACCCATCTTCCCACCATCTTCAGAGGGGGTGACCCCTCTCTCCCAACTCGGTCCCCTCAGGAACAGCCTCCATCTCTCGTTCTTCCTGTCTCAGTCCCCATACCCACCCCCCTGCTCTAAGCTCTCAGGGGCCCACAGATCAGATAGCTTCCCTGGTGGGCACGGTTTCCCCTCTGTATGTCCTGTGGCCTGCAGCAGGTGGGTGCGCATGGCAGGTGCACAGCATGGGCAGCAGGTACAAACGCTGACCCGATGCCACTCAGCACCCTGTGGGAGGCTGCTCCTGGCTGAGAGCTTCCCAGTGCACTCGGCTGTGGCCTCTGGCTTCGAGCTCATCTCTCCAAGAGCCACTCTGGTCCACACAGGAGGCAGCAGCAAGGCCAACCCAGGGTCTTGGGATGGGGGTAGAGGGAAGGTGGAGCAGTTTGTAGACAGGGGTGACATCTCCCCAGAGCTCAGGTTCACGACACCCTGCTTCCAACAGCAGCCAAGTACAACATGTGGACTCTGTGTGGATCCTGACTTGAACAAACCAATGCTAAAAAGAGTTTAGGATCAATATGGACTAGATATTCATGACATGAAGGAGTTATGGTTCATTTGTGATAATGAATGTGATATTGGCATGGTGGTTATGTAAAAGTAGAAAAAAGTTCTCACCAACTGAAATACCTACTGAGGGATTTACAGGTGCCATGACATGATGTCTAGGATTTGGCTTTAAAATGCTCTAGCAAACAAAACTAAACACAAAAACCTGATGGGGACTTCGGGGTTCATTATACTTTTCTATTATTTTGGATATTGAAATTTCCTGTTTAAAAAAAAAAAAAAAAAAAAAGACCTCCATTACCTGGAAGGCATGACGGCTAAGGAACGGGGCATATTCCAGGACCCCTGGTCCCTGACCCATAGCCTGTACAGCCCTGTCCCCAGGCTGGGCAGGGTGGGGCTCTGGGACGCTGTGGGGAGGGAGGCTCAGGGCCCCTCCCAGGAGCCACCTTGGGAGCAGGACTGCCTGCAGCACGGGGCTCAAGCAGCAGCATGTGGAGGATGGCAGGGTTCCACATTGGGCTCAGCTATTCCTGCCCCAATTTCTTGGCTATTTTTATTTGAAGCATCAGCTATGGGTCACTATGATTCAACTCAAGCTGGGACAGGTTTCCAGGGCAGTGCCAATCTGAGGGACCCACTGTCCAGCCCACTTTGCTGGAGGAGCCCCACAGCACACTTCCCATCCTAGATCCTCAGAGCGGGCAGGGGGTCCTGGGAATGCCAGGCCACAGACACTGCACTGCAGAAGGAGACCACGCAGACGCAAGTGCTGGGATAGCTCTGCGAGCCCTTCCCAGCCTCCCCGGCTGACAGAGCTGGGCTTCTGATTAATGTGTGTTACATGCCCCCTCCCAGGATGCCAAGCACCCGGGCAAGGCCATGTTAACCTCCTCCTGGGCGGGGTAAGGAGAGAAGCACAGGAGCTGACTGCTCAGAACTCCTTCCAGGGAGAGACCTTAAAAAGACACCCATCCCCCAAGCACAGCCACAGCGAACAGAAGCGTCCAAGCAGCCCACTGCGGGCCCCATCCGACCTCGGCCCTGCACCCCACTGATGGCAGGCAGGCCAGCAGGGCTGGGAGGGTGATATGGAGCCAGCACCCCCAGGGCCGGGGCTCTGAACAGAGATGCCCTGAGGACATCTGGGGTGGACTTGGGCCCCGCAAGGGGAGTAAGGGATACCAGAAACCAAGCTCTCACAAGGACAGGAAGGAAAGGAAAGCCCAGAGTGAGGACAGGGGGATGGCAGCCTCTTCAGTGTCACTTCCCCAGAGCTTCCAGGTGGTACCAACACTGGTGGGAGGTCTCGGAATGGGGGCCTCCTGCCCCAGAACATGGGTGGGAAGGGAGCCACTGAGGCAGTTTGGGTCTGACCCAAAGGTTTCCTTGTACCATGGGTGGCAGCACACTGACTTCTGGATCCTGGAGCGGGGCTGAGCTGGCCAGGCCACACCCGCCATGGCTGGGCAGCCGCAGGACGCTCCCCAGGTGGCACCGGCTCGCTGCAGGCCTAATAGGAGCGGAAGGCCAATGGAGCTCTCCAGAGCTCTTTATGGGCCGTTTAACCACCCCTCGACCCAGTCGCCCAAGCACAGCAGACATAATGGCAGTGTTTACACATAAAAATGGCAAGCTGTTTTACTGGCGGCTTTCAGAGTCATAAGAGCAGCAATTTGGTAAAGTTTCCTGCAAATGGCAGAAACAAAGTCCGAGAGTAGAATGGTGGGGCACTAAACCACCCTGAAAAGTCATCGAAGACCATTACATCAAACACTCTGCCAAGAGCCAGGGAGGCGGGCGCACTCTGAAGAAAAATAATCTTTGCCTGTGATCCTGAAGCCCTGTTCATAATCTCCACCATGGTGTGTGTGCCACTGCGGCGTCTCATCTGTTACTCACTCAGGGAACATAAATTACTGGTTTTTACCTTTTAATTTTACCCAGAGAAACATGGTGGCTTACCTTTCCAACTCATATTCTTTCATTCCCACTTTTACAGCCTTCATTACCTGGAGGACGGATATTAAGCAAAGACATTTGTATTAAGCAGATCAGTAACACAGTGTGATAAATAACATACAGCACTTCTTCAAAAGCACCTCTTCTTTAAAAAGGAAAAAAAGAATGATATGTGCATGCAGTGGTACAGACATGTGACAAATTAGAACTTTTTAAAAGCTCCAAAATCCATACAGTTTATTTAAACTGCTATGAAGCACTTCCATTTGGAAGCCGATAAATGCCGAGCCTCAAGTTACAGCTCAGAGGCCACCAGCAGCCCGAAGACAGTGAGGATTTAACCACGAGGTGCTTGGTGAATACTTAATGCCACGAAAGCTATGACGATCACTAAAAGGCCTCCTTTGTTTAACTTTCATAAAACACGTGGTCATTAACTCGTACAAGAGAGTACGCTGCCCATCAATTACCCTTGTCTATTTCCCAACACAAAACTGCAATGTTCCTGAGCAGATGCTGGGCCATCCTCATCTCTCAAGACATGTGTTTCCTTATTTGGTCTCATTCCTCCAGTAAAGTGGGAAGGTTTGGAAGAGAACTACATGAAGAAATCTTCAGAAAATGGATGATGGTAATAAGTGTGTTTGAACCACAGTTAAGGACAAAAGATTCTTTAAAATGAGCTGAGAACTGCTGGGATATTAAGAAGGAGCACTCTACCCTCCCAGAATTGGGACTTTTTGTTGGAGAATTTCCTGAGGATTAGTGTCCATGACTGCCATGATGGGCAGGTGCCCTAAGCTGAGGAATTGGGGCAGAGCCTCTTCTGTCCCTGCCCTGTGCCCACCAGGGAACAGAAAAGAGAGCCATTACTGTGTAAAACTTCCTACCTCTCGCTCGGCCCTCGGGGATTAGAGCCCACCTGGAAACCCTTCATCCTCACGCAGTTCTCTCGCCACACAGCAACACCGCTTTCCCCACTCAACCAGAGCCGGCGCCTGACTCACCTCACGGTGGGCCTCGCTGGAGATTTTATTGGTGTAGCGCAGAACCTCCAGCTCCATATCTGTCTTAAACACTCGGCTTCAGAGACAGAAGAACAAA
This sequence comes from Pongo pygmaeus, assembly GCF_028885625.2. Taxonomy (NCBI): domain Eukaryota; kingdom Metazoa; phylum Chordata; class Mammalia; order Primates; family Hominidae; genus Pongo; species Pongo pygmaeus. The sequence continues at coordinate 38,644,584 of NC_072393.2, forward strand.
GCAGCAAATCAGTGACTTTCAGGAGGCACTGGCTGGACCCCTCCAGGGAGAGCTCAGGGCCCGCCACACCCTGCACAGCCCAGAAGGGGTGTTGTACAAGGCCAGAGTGGGGCCACCAAGGCCCAGGAGTGACAAGCTCCATGGAACAGTCTAGAAGAAAACCTCTAGCGGGGAGCAGAGCTGCTGCCCACCTTCCCTAACACCAGCCAGCGGACAGGCTGTTTTCCGGGATAAGATCTGGAAGCCGCTGCCGGGGGGAGGAAGAAGCCTGGTTGCTGCAGCTTGTCACAGGCTGCCTCCCTCAGCCTCAGTTTCCCCATGCATGGAAGGGGGATGAAATCTACATGGCATGGCTGTTGGGCCATAATCCTAAGCCTGCTGCCTCCCAGGGCTCTGTCCTGTTGGCTGAAGAGGCCTTGTTTCCTCCCCACCCCCACCCACCTGCCCATGGGTGGGTGACAGGGTCAGGTGAGGGGACCAAAGCCATTCCAGCTTCGTGTGTGCTGGTACAAATGTGGAAACAGCTGGACAGCAGACATAGCAGGAGACCAGGAGCAGAGGAGAAGAGGGAGGCAGCCACAGATGAGAGGGTGGTCTACGTGGGCAGGGGAGTCACAATCGAGGGACCCTGCTGTCCCTTCCCGGCTGGGCTGTGCCTCCTGCAACTGGACTCCTGGGGCTCCCGGGTCCTCCCAACAAACTTGTGTTAATTTGCCCAAATGTGGTTAGGTTTCTGGTGGTTGCAATCAACCTCACCCGCAAGTAAGACCCACAGAGAGGAGCCAAATAAGTATTCGTTTTCTACGTCTGCGCATTTAAAAAAACCCTGGGTCTGCGGGCACAGAAAGGGCAGCCATGCTGAGGCATTCAGAGCACTGGCCTGGGAGAAAGGCCCTGGGCTCCCGTTCAGCTCCACCCCTTTCCAGCGGTGTGGCCGAGAGCCCTACTCTGTGCCTTGGTTTCCCCATCTGAAAAACGGAGATATGAACACTGTTTACATCGTAGGTTTGCAGTGAGAACGGAGTTGGCATTTTTAAAGCACTAAGGACAGTGCCCGGCACACAGTAAGTGCTGTGTATGCTTGTTCCAGAAACCAAGTGAAATGAAAAGCCTGCAAGACACCACGTCATCCACACTTCCCACCCCAAAGCCAGGCGGAATGCTCTGATGTCCTTAGGTAGGACATCTTGATTCTCATCAAAACATTACTCCCCAGTATTCATGACAGGCCCATGAAGCTAGAGAAATCTCAGCAGGGAAACGCAGCCTCCCTTCATTTCAAATTGCCATTTACTGGGGACCCGCCCCATGGTGGGTCCTGTAAGTTGCAGTGGATGCTGGGTGCACTCCCCAACTCATCCCGAGGCCACACCCCTCTACTGGTCTCCTTGATTCGATGGATGGAGCCAAGACTCAGCTCCCTCGCTTCAACTGGGGACATCTCTGGGGACCACTCCAGCACCAAAGCTCCCCATAGGAGCAGCCGAGATGCCCTTGTGACAGCATCGCAGCCCAAGGCTGCTCCCTTACTCTGACACACACGCTGATCCCGAGAGCACTCCTCAATACGCTTTCTGCCCACTTGGCTCAGAGACTCAGCTTCCCATGGAACCCAACCTAGAACAGGTACTACCTTCCCATTTTACAGATAGCGACACTGAGACTTAACTGAGGCGATGTCAAAGGGCGCGTGACCCACTCTGTTACACTCATCCCCTTTTTGTTGCACTCCATGCAAAAATAATGGAACCCTACACCCAGACAAACTACTAATCAAATACAGAAGGACACTAGTCCTTTTTAGACATTCAAAAACTCAGAAATGGGGGAAGTACTTAAGGATGTACTCCAGCAGAGAGAGAAGGGTAGAAGGGTGGGGAGAGGGAGAAAGCACAAGCCAATAAAGAGAAGGAGGTGATATAATGGGATATTTTAAAAAACTGGAGTCAATCCAAAAGTATAATTAGATGCTGGACAGCAAGCCTAGAAAGCAATCAGTAGAAATTAGAACTCCAAGTATGTGGCTCTGAGAAAAACATCCACAAAAAGAATGGCATGGATTCCTTTCTGCAGATAAAATCAATAGGAAGCTTAAAGCTCTTAGTGATATGGTGAAGAAGGTATGTTTCTTCTCTCAATAAGAAAGAAGAAAGGCAAATTAAAACTCTAGGAACAACAAAACAAAACAGATATATGTATGAAGGCTGCATTTATTCACATGGTACCAAAGTAACACCAGGCAGATTACTCTCCAGGTCAAGGGGGAAAATGTAACCCAGCGATCAGTCTTAGCATCATTGAGTGTGGGTCAACTAAGTATAATTTGTGTCTGAATGTAGTGCAATAAGAAATACACATCACCTGGGATGTATTCCAGCAAATGTTTTAAACTTCTATGGCTTTAGATCTAACTTCCAGTTTGCAAGAAATATGGGGATAGAGGAACAAGCTAACCGCCACCACAAGCGAACAACCATACAAATCCAGAATTGGGATGCTGTGGTACAACTGGCCCAGCCTTTCAGTATCTGGGGGAAAAACCATCACAATACCCAGGTAAGAGATAGAACTATATTGGCCACGTCCAGGATATCTTATGGACAACTGGAGGAACTCCTGTTTATGTGAACTTTCTAACTTTCAGCAATGCATGTACATATGTTGCTTTTGTTCTAATGAAAAAAAAAAAGAAATAAAAATATTTTTTCTAATAAAAAAACCATTCTTTAAACAGAGAATAAACTAAAATATGGAGTGATTTTGTACAACTGATGGTTATATAAGAAAAACAGTCTAGGCCGGGCACAGTGGCTCACGCCTGTAATCCCAACACTTTGGGAGGCCAAGGTGGGTGGATCACGAGGTCAGGAGATCAAGACCATCCTGGCTAACACGGTGAAACCCCATCTCTACTAAAAATACAAAAAATTAGCTGGGCATGGTGGCAGGCGCCTGTAGTCCCAGATACTCGGGAGGCTGAGGCAGGAGAATGGCGTGAACCCAGGAGGCGGAGCTTGCAGTGAGCCGAGATCGCGCCACTGCACTCCAGCCTGGGTGACAGAGCGAGACTCCGTCTCAAAAAAAAAAAAAAAAAAAAAAAGAAAGGAAGAAAAAGAAAAACAGTCTATATGCTCTTGATGCTAGGAGCCTCCTCTTGAGGGAAGCCCTGGGCTTGTGACATCCGACCCAAAGAGAAGGCACTCCCGCCCTGATACATTCCTTAGTTCTGCACAGACCATGGTCACAGTCATCATAAAAACACAGTTCTATGGCTTTTTTTTTTTTAACCTTTTAAAGTTAATGCCTCCCCCAAACAGGTAAGACTTACTGCTCACATAAATGCAATGGAAATATTACAAACCCTAACAAGGAAACAGCAACAGAAGTCGGGAGGTAAAGACGGGTTGGAGAAAATATGTGTAGAGTGAGCAGGGCCCCATCTGTGCAGCCTCAGCTCACCCAGGGCAAAGGCAAGATGGGGTGGAAAGTTCACAGAGCAAGAACTAAAGGAGGCTCATATGTATGACAAGAAGGCAAATGGAACCCGTGGAAGAACCAGCAATAAACATATGATGAAAAGATGGGTGGGGGTGACAGAAATGGCCCAAAGAATTCGCTTTGGGGAGGGGTGGTGTGGAGAGAGATGAGCTGGCAGGAGTCGCTGGTTTCATGATAACCTAGCTTTCCCGTACTGATTTTGTACTAGTGGCTTTCTAAACCAAGGGTACATATTGCTTTGATAGCACTTTAAAAACCTTAATGAGGTGCTGTCCATAATGGTAAATGTCCATTCATTCATTTCACATCATTAATAAGTAAGTGTCAGCTGGATGTACCAGGCACCGGTGATGGAGTGGAGTGAAAGGGCCATGTCCTCCCCTAATGGAGTGCAGAGACCATGGAGAGATGGATATAGTAAGAGTAAACACACAATGATGGAGTGGAAGGAGGGCTCCTAAGAGCAGCAGCCAGAGTGCTATGTGAGGGCATGATGGAGAGGCATGAGCCCTTTCGGTTTGGGGCTGGCCACCCGGTGAGGGAGGTCTGTAATACTGAGACCTGGAGAATGGAGGTGGGCAACCCAGCTGAGTCCCTCTGCACAAGGCAGAGAGTTCCCGGTGCACCCCCGGCTAGCTCCTTTCCCTTTACTAAAGATGAGCTACCTGCACCAAAGCTCCTAAAGGCTCACCTATGACTCTCACAGAGGTATCAATGCAAACACTCTCAAGATCAGCAAAGCTGGAGTGTCTGAGGATGCAGACCAGCACCCACGCCTCTGCTAGAAGCAAAGCTGGGGTGTCTGAGGATTCAGACCAGCACCCACCCCTCTGTTGGGAGCAAAGCTGGGGTGTCTGAGGATGCAGACCAGCACTCGCTCCTCTGTCAAAGGGCACCTCTCCTGCATCTCCTCTTCCTCCTCCTGGGCCTGGCCAGGAGCCCACCTGAGCTGGCCTCCATCGAGGCAGCCCAGACAAAGGCCCCGAGGCAGGCGAGGATGGCGGGAATGCGAGGGGCCTGGTGGCTCCCCCACTCCCATCAGAGGCAGCAAGCCCTTGTGAACTTCACAGGAGCAGCCCACGCCAGCCAGCCACTGACTCACACGGTCTCCGTGACGCCACACAGCTGGGACAGCCAGCCATTTGTCACTGGGAAATGAGGCGGGCACCCTGCAGCGCAGCGACACCTTCCCGAGACCACAGAACCTTCTGGGGAATGTGGAAAAAACAAACCCACAAGCCCAGGGAGACTTTCTTGAATGAACACCCTTTCTCTCGGCGGAGGCAGCCCTAAAGCCTGACAGCGTGCTGTTAATCATCATGAAGGTGCCTCTGATGTTGCCGTATGGCGGGTGCAGTCCCATTATCTGGGACCAGGCATTTGCTCCTGTCCCCAGAGGGTGACAGTTCAGAGCCACGGGCAGGACAAGGGCCAGCAGCTCAGGCTCCCGAGGTCCGAACCCACTTGCGGGTCCCTCAGGTGTCACTCCCACTGCCACCCTCTATGATGCCAGCCTGGGGAACCCGCTGTCAGGGAGCAGGTCTCTTTCTCCCAAATGCAGCGATGATCACTGGGTGACAGCATGGGTGAGGGCCAGGACCTCCCGCCCTCCAACCCCTTACTTTCTCCTGGAGCCGCCCTCTGCCTTCATTCGGCTTAAATCCCTGGCCCTTCTCTATGGCTGCTGTTGCCAGTGCTGTAGACTCCTCAGCCCTGTGCCCACCCATCCCCACAGGCTCGGCCTGTGCCTGCTCCAGGAGCACTGAGTACTGCCAGGGGAAGTCATGCACTGGCAATGGCCAAGCAAGCCCCAGTCACCTCGGCGAGGCCCCAGCTCTGCTGTGAGCTGCATGGGAACCCGCAGGAGGGCTATTCTCAACTCCCCGCACCTTCCGAAGATTTCTACCCCCTACTTCTGCCCCCAACGGGAGCCGCCGCAGATGAATGAATTCCACTCCTACTTCTTGGAGCGCGCAGCAGCCAGCAGATGGGTCCACTCTCACCTCTCCTCCTCCAAACTCCCAGGACTCCCCATCCGTCCTCTCCTGCCTCCCTTTTAAGGGAAGGTGCATCCTCTTCCCAAGCTCACACGCCCACCTGGGGATCCCAGCTCCAACCTCCACTAGCTCCTGCTAGAAACTCCATGGCCACCGAAACAGCTTCCTCTACAAGTGAAGAATCCTCCCCTCACTTGCCTCCTTCTCCTCTTCCAGCCAAGCCTCCCCTACGCTGCCTGCCAGGCCCTAACAGTCCTTGCCTTGCGGGAGGAGGGAAAGCAGCTTTTGCGTTCTATTTTGAACTTCCTCCCCATCTCCTCCCCTCTCCTCTCCCCTCTTTGCTTCTCTCTTCACCCCCATCATGCTGCCAGCCCTCCCCTCCCCTCCTCGCAGAAGACTTGGTTCCCTCTGCCTCTCCCTGCTTTCCCTCTGCACCCACCTGTGGGTCCTGGGTGCCCTGGAGCTCAGTGTGCGAGAACCCCCACCATGCCCCCATCTCAATGTGGCTCTGCCATCTTCCTGGTGCTTCAGGAGAGACCCGGGTGTCATCCTAGACGCCCTCTCCCATCACATCCACCCGCTGCTTCCCACATCCAACCCATGGCCAAGGGCTGCCACTCCCCCTCCACGACCTCCCTCAGGCCCCCCCATTTCTCTCTATCCGGCCCCAGCCTCTCTGGCCTGGACAAGCCCTCCAGCCTCCAGGCCTCCAGCCCTGCCCTGATAGCAGCTGGGGATCTTTAGGAAATGCAAACCTTATCAGGTTTCCCCTCATTTCCAGTGGCCTTTAGGTAGCCTCAGGATGAAGATAAACCTCTAGCAGAGCACTACTCAATGTTGGTGCAGGCCATCTCCACCACTCACCCCACGTGTTCTCCCAACCTCCTCCCTCCTCTGCCTGGAACTTGTTCCTGCCCACCTCTAGCTCCCACCCGAAACACACTTTTCTCAGGGTTGGAGACGACCCCCTTCTACCCTCTCACCCTGGTCTAAATCCCTTCTCTGTGTTCCCTGGGTAGTCTAGATGAATCCTCAGAAACCTCTAACACTTAGAATTCTTTTAATTTAAGTCTCTTCTGAAAGGCCATATATAGTCCTGGAAGACAGGGTCCCAGCACCGGCACAGACACGCAGTAACTATGTGTCATCAAAGCTACCTGTCCTTCCACTGAAACCAGACAACAGCTCATTTCCAACAAGGAGAGCTGATGACCTCATTTCAAAGAGAAAAGGAGGCCTCTCCACCCAACCCTCCCCACCCCATGGCAGCATGGGATGTTGCCAAACCGGGCACAGCAGGGGCAAAGCCTCCTCAGGCTCCAGCAGCCCAAACTCCCTCTGCCACTGCCTCGTCCCAGTCCCACAAGTAGGAAAAGCAGCCCAGGGTGGACGACAGGAGCCCACACTCCCAGGCTCTCCGCTCTGCCTCCCACTGCAGCTGGGGCATCCTCCTATGGTGATGAGCGGGAAGAGGCCGTAATCTGCTAAAGGAGAAAGGACCACATCCTCCTCCTAGCAGAGGTGATAATCATCTCTGCCATCGAGGCCCAGGGACCTACTTGCTTTTCTAATCCTACTTTGGGGGAAGTGGAAAAAAAAAATCAAACTGAACCAGGGCAAATTATTCTACAAAGGCAGTTCTCTGATGAAACCAGCCTGGCTGGGCTTTGGCCTGGCCCAATTGAATCTATGCTTAAATAGACGTCTGCTGTGTGCTGGCTTAACCAATTATCCATACGGCACTCTGGGCCTGAAGTCTCGCCCAGGCGCCAGGCATAGAGGGATGCATCCCAGCCTGGCCTGGTTATCTCACAGCACAAACACCGGAAACTGTTTTTAAGATGACTGCAGAAAAGAACAGGATTTTCCAGCATTCTGCACAGTTTCTCCCTGTCTTCAGGAGGAATGCACCACCCTGAATATGATGAGCCCATTTCCAGTGTTCTTGAGCATGAACAGACGAGGACAAAAGGGTGCCCCAGCCTCCGTGGGTCCACCGGCCCCTGGAGCGAGAGATGCATGGTCACACTCAGTCCCAGCCTTGTCTGCCCCAGGGGATGTGTGGAGTGGTTGTTAGAAGTATGATCTACAAGGCTGACAGCCCCATGAGACGACAAAGGCCACCTCCTCCAGGAAGCAACAGAGAATCATGGCTCAGGACAGGATGACAAAGATGCCACCTAAGAAGTCTGAGCAGGCCAGGCATGGTGGCTCTCACTTGTAATCCCGGCACTTTGGGAGGCCAAGGCTAGAGGATCTCAGGCCAAGGCTGAGTGCAGGAATTCAAGGCCAGCCTGGGCAACACAGTGATAACCTGTGTCTACAAAACATTAAAAAATCAGCCAGATGGCCAGACACAATGGCTCATGCCTGTAATCCCGGCACTTTGGGAGGCTGAGGCAGGAGGATCACCTGAGGTCGGAAGTTCAAGACCAGCCTGACCAACATGGAGGAACCCTATCTCTACTAAAAATACAAAATTAGCCGGGCGTGGTGGCACATGCCTGTAATCCCAGCTACTCGGGAGGCTGAGGCAGAAGAGTCGCTTGAACCTGGGAGGCGGAAGTTGCAGTGAGCCAAGATCGTGCCATTGCACTCCAGCCTGGGCAATAAGAGCGAAACTCCATCTCAAAAAAAAAAAAAAAAAAAAATCAGCTAGGCATGGTGGTGTGCACCTGTAGTCTCAGCTACTCAGGAGGCTGAGGTGGGAGGATGACTTGAGCCTGGGAGTCCGAGGTTGCAGTAAGCCATGATTACAAACAGCATTGTGGCCTGGGCAAGAGCATAAGACCCTGTTTCTAAAAAGAGAACTTTGGGCAGAAGTCAGCTCAGGCTCTTTGGCCAGGAAAAAACGTGCCAGGAGATGTGGGCACTGCACAGCCTCACAGAGAGTCCCCAGCTCATGGCCATGCTGTGGGCATCAGCATGCCTGGAGGCTGCTCAAACAGACAGGGAGGCTGGGAGGCAAAGTCTCCTACCCCATGTAGGCCTGCTCTCCTGCTACAGACCTAAAATCACAAAAACTAGACGAGGCAAAGATGTACTTGTGCAATCTTATTTTTTTCCTTAAACATTCATAAGTCACAGCACTGCCTCTGAGCATTAAACCCTGAATTAAGACATCAATTAACTGAGGTCTAAACACTCCACTGATTAAAATAGTAGTGAGACAAGGATGAAGGATTTCCAAAATCAGCCTCTAAGCATCAAAGTGCCACCGTGTTGAACGAAACTCATTTAAAGGGCCAGGAATTCCATCTCTCCTGGAGATGGATGTGCAGGGAATGATTGGAGCCAGGTGGGCGGGAATTCAACACGGCTGAACCCCCAACAACTATCCCTCCCACACTCTGTGACCCAGTGATGCAAAGGATAAGGGAAGGACAGAAAGAAAAGAGCTGGTTGGAATTACATATCCTCCGGGGGATCAATCAATAAGTCCTCTCCAAGAAACCAGAGCCATGAAGAAAATGATGGTTTAGCTCAGCTGTGAGATGAGTGTGCCTGAAACCTAGCCAGGGACGGGCAGACGTGGGGCAGAGGTCCACCTCCATGCTGGACCAGGGCCTGGCCACGCCTTTCCTTCTGTCTGATGCTCCCACATCCGTCTCCCGCCTCCTGGCGCGCAGTGACTCAAGTTCTCACTCTCCCCTAGGAGTCCCACTTCCCATGTGGCTTTCTTGCTGGCGTGGGGTTAAATGCCTATTCATGAGGACACAAAGATGAGCAACGCTACTGGAATGCTTTTCACAGACACACCGAGAATTTAGGTCATCATCTACGTATCTTTTCTAATTTGGGACATGTTACCCAGGACGTAGAATCCTGGGGCACGTCTACCTGTGAACCAACCACAGCTTCCCATCTCCTGTGCACACAGAGAGGCCGGGGAGCAGAAATAGACACGTTACCCACCGCCTGATTAATGCATGCAGGACACTTTTCGTTCTGTGTAATTAACAGCTCTAAAACCGGCGGATGACTCAATTTAACACAGTCTCGCTTAAAACCCAAGAAGGCACACGGCAATTGCTGACACGCCTGCTCTCCCCTGACGCTTCCAGAGGTACTTAACCGAAACCCAAGGCACTGAGCTATCAGGTGGTATGAAAGCATCTCCTTTTATTTCCCACCTTGCCTTCAGATCAATTTAATCATCTGCAAAACAGTAAAGCAGAACCACAGCCTAAATTATGGAAGTAAGATGCCTGCTCTTTTGAAGTTTCAACTTTTGACCTTCACATTCAAACTGCACTACCCAGCACAAGAAAAGAAATTATCCAGTTATGATCTCATGTTTGTGAGGAAGAGTATGATTAGAGAGGAATTTACAGGAAATCAAAAATGCGCTCCTTGAGAGAATGGAAAACAATAAAACAGTCACAGGAAGGAAATGAATGACAGCCAAACAAAAATGAGAAAGCGAGTTTGCCGGTGCTAGGAGAGGCTGCTTGCTGCCTTCCAATCAGACAGGCTCCGGAGGAACCCTGTGTCCCCAGCCAAGCTGCTAGCAGGAGCTGGGGTGCACATGGGTGCCAAGGAAGCCAAGCATCTGCCCCCTGGTCCTCGACCCTACTATACCCTGGCCCCAGCACAAGACCATTCCAAGGGCGCTGGACCGCATGTTCAGTGGGACCAGCAGTGAGCTGGGAGGATGACTGACACTCAGGGAGCCCCACCCCACGGGTGCCCCCTCAGAGTTGCAAGGAGCAGTGCAAGAGCCTGGGATCAACAGTCTAGGCTCAACTGGCATTTTCTTGGGCAAGTCACTAACTTCCCTGTGCCACAGTTTCTTCATCTGTAGCACGGAAATAACTAGAACACTTACCCAATACACGACAAATAAAATATCTTTAAATACAGTGACATGTGTTAAGTGCTTAGCACAACACCTTGTACACGTGGAGTCTCAACAGGTGACAGTCAGTGTTATCAAGATGTGCCAGGCTGCAGCCTGGCTAACATGGTGAAACCCCATCTCTACTAAAAATGCAAAAAGTAGCTGGGCATGGTGGTGCGTACCTGTAGTGGGGAGGCGGGGACTGAGGCACAAGAATCACGTGAACCCGGGAGGTGGAGGTTGCAGTGAGCCAAGATCATGCCACTGTACTCCAGCCTGGGCGACAGAGCAAGACTCCATCTCAAAAAAAAAAAAAAAAAAAAAAAAAAAAAAAAGTGCCAGGCTGGGTGCGGTGGCTCACGCCTATAATCCCAACACTTTGGGAGGCTGAGGTAGGAGGATCTCTTAAGGCCAGGAGTTTGAGGCCAGCCTGGGCAACACAGGATACCCCATCTCTACAAAAAACAGAAAAATTAGCTGGGTGTGGTGGCGTGTACCTGGAGTCACAGCTACTTGGAATGCTGAGGTGGGAGGATCGCCTGAGCCCAGGAGGTCAAGGCTGCAGCAAGCTACAATCATGCCACTGTACTCCAGCCTGAGAGACAAAGTGAGATCCTGTCTCTTAAAAAAAAAAAAAAAAAGACATGCCAGCCCTTGACTTATACTCTCATTCAATCTTTGAGCCTACTTTGCAGGTGAGGAAACTGAGGCTGGGTGAATCTTCACATTCGTACCATGAGTTAGGTTTCACCACATCTCCGTTTTACAGATCAAGAAGCTGAGGCTCAGAAAAGTCAAGTGATTTCCTGAGCGGGGAGGAGATGGGGCTAGAATTCACATGTGCCCGAGCTGATGGTTTCCTGTTGTCCCCATGACCCTCCCACAGAGAGAGGGCGGTGAAGGCATTCAAGACCTAAGGGCAAAAGATGCGTCCCTGAGTTGTAATCTAACATCATGGAAAGCCCACCCATTCCTGTTAATAAAGGACTGCCCGCTGCCCCACACAGCATCCTTTCTTCAGTGACCCAGGGAGTGTGATGATCATGACTACAGTGGACCCACCGAGAGCGACTGGGACCCGGGCTATTAAAACATACCCCTGAGCAGCAGGGACGATGTGACATTTCTAAAATGGTTCTACTGCCATCAACTTTCTGCTGCTTGCTTTAATAAAGTTGGGAGGTATGCTTACGAACGCGGGCTCGACCTCAAAGCCTCGAAAATGTCACTTGAATTAAAGCATGCTTCTTTGAAAGTGATGAATTAATGACTTATCCCTTAGGAGATGGCAGGAGTACAGGACCCAGCCGTGGTCTCCAAGGCACCCAAGCTGTAAGTGACCACAAGGGAATGTCCCATGTGAGGCAGTGTAAGTGGACATGGCCCATTCTAAGTACCCAGGATTTATTCTTCTGCCAAATGGGGGCTACAGATAGGACAGGCTCTCTGGTTTCTCTTCAGATCCTATGAATCTTTTGCCTTTTACAGACAAGTCAGGCATTTGTTACTTTATTTTTCTGAGACAAGGTCTCACTCTGTCACTCAGGCTGGAGTATGGTAGCATAATCATGGCTCACTGCAGCCTCAACCTCCTGGGCTCAAGCGATCCTCCTGCCTCAGCCTCCCAAGAAGCTAGGACTATAGGAGTCCAATGCCGTGTTTGGCTAATTTTTTAAAATTTTGTTTTTGTAGAGACGGGATCTCTCTACGTTGCTCAGGCTGGTCTCAAACTCCTGGCCTCAAGTGATTCTCTTGTGTTGGTCTCCCAAAGTGCTGGGATTACAGGCGTGAGCCACCAGCTTGGCTTTGTTACTTTATAAAAACAAGAGGTGGCTGTGAACTTGAAGAACACCAGCCCTGTCTTCACAGAGTGTGGCTGTGAGGGGCGTCGGACCCACTGGCCTCTAACCCTGAGGGTCAGTATTAGCGCCTGTCATCAGCCCTCAGTTCTCCACCCCCAGCTCAGCCCTCTCTCCCACTGGCACCTACCTCAGACTCAACACACCCCAAGTCCCAGGTCTGCCCCGGTATCTGGCCCTCCCAGTTGTCCCCATCTCAGTGACACACCACCTAGCTGTGGGACAAAAACCTGGAGTCACCTTCAACTCTGCCCTTCACTCACGCATCATAACCAGTCCCTCCCAGGAGCTTTCCCTCTTGACTGCGGCTTCACCACTCAGATCTGTCCTGCCACGGCCCTCCACTGCCAGCTGGACCCCTGCAACGGCCTCCTAACTTGCCACCTGTTCCCACACTTGCCCTACAGCTGGGTCTCTAGTCTGAGGCCAAAATGATTTCTTATTCTTTATTTTTTTTGAGACGGAGTCTTGCTCTGTCGCCCAGGCTGGAGTGCAGTGGCGCGATCTTGGCTCACTGCAACCTCCGCCTCCCGGGTTCACGTCATTCTCCTGCCTCGGTCTCCCTAAGAGCTGGGACTACAGGCGCCTGCCACCATGCCCTGCTAATTTTTGGTATTTTTAGTAGAGATGGGGTTTCACTGTGTTAGCCAGGATGGTCTCGATCTCCTGACCTCGTGACCACCCACCTTGGCCTCCCAAAGTGTTGGGATTATAGGCGTGAGCCACCGCGCCCGGCCCAAAATGATTTTTTAAATGCAAACCCAATTCTACCATTCTCCCGCTTAAACCCTTCAGGGGTTTCCTGTGTTTCCCATTCCTCCCAAGAAAAAGTCAAAACAGACACCAAGGCCCACCCAGCCACTGCCTGTCTCTCCAACTGTTCTCGGGCTCTGCTCCCTGGCTCCGCACTGGCCACACAAAACCACCACCCTTTCTCTTGTTTCTGTGAATGAGTGGTCCCTTCGCCTAGGTCACTCTCTCCTACTCCTTTTTCCACAGCCGATGCCCATTCATCTTTCAGGACACCTCCTTGGTCCCAAGCTCTAAGATGAGGCAAGTCAGAGCTCCCAGCTAGATGGGAAAGAAAATGTGATCATACAGACTTAGGGTCATATGTGAGAAGGCTACACATCTCCTAGGCAAGTGATGACGTGGCAAAGGCCTGGCCTTGCCTCTCTTCTACATTCTCAGTAAGTGCAGCCATCCATCAACGAAAAAATGCCTTGCTGCTGTCAAAGAGCAATGCGATGGCTTAGGAAGAAAACTGGTGGCACATTGGGATGGGAGGGCCACCTCCAGGGCCCACAGAGGTGGCGCCCAGCATAAGACAGCTCACTTTGTAGGCAGCTAGTAGAAGCCAGTTGTGCAGCAGGTAAGGGCTAACAGTATCACCATGGGAAGGAAGAAGGTAACAGAAGAATGTGTAGAACAGAATGCCACCTTTGTCGAGACATATGCGTGACATGTTTACCTTTCTGGCAATGGGATTATGTGTTATGTTTATTTCTGCCCTTTTCACTATCTACCTCGTGCTGGAGCTATCTAAGTTTGGTTTACTTATAGTAGGAGTTTTTGTAAGATTGCAAATAAGCGAAATAAGTTTAATTGATGTTTAAGTGACTCATGCCCTTTCAAAAAAAGTACAGCCAGTCAACCAACAACAAAGAACAAGCAAAACAGAAAAGGCTATGAGAGAAGGTTCTGGGAATCTGCTTTCTGAGGGGCTCTCTGAGATGGTGTGGGCAGGAACAACAGGGCATTCCATTCCCATGAGACGAGCCCAACAAACAGGCAAGGTGACCACAGGCCGTACTCACCACTCAACGATCTCTGGGTGAAGAATGGTGTTGTTGACTTCGAACCTGTAGGGCAAAAAGAAATCAAGCCCATTAATCCAATGGTCTATCATGTCCCAGCAAGAACTACCTTATTCAAGACATGCACACATGATGAAGAGAGGGTCCCACACTTTAATTTCATGACTTCCTGACCTACAAAAGGCCTGTTGATCCCTTCCTGCAGCAGACCTGGCAGCCTGGGCCATGTCCTTCAAATGCAGTCAGTTGGAGAGCAAGCTTTACGACTACAAAACACCAGCCCCGATCCCCACTAGGCAGACAGCATAGTCTCTTGTGTCAAGTATATCAAAATACACACAATAGGAGTACCAGAAGGAAAGAATGCAGAGAAAGCAAAACCCTCACCAATTTGATGAAAAACATTAATCTACATATCCATAAAGCTCCATGAACTCCAAGCAGGATAAATTCAAAGATATCCACACCTAGACACACCATAATCAAACTGTCAAAAAAAGTATCTTGAAAGCAGCAAGAGAAAAGTATTAACAATTCATCACTTACAAGGGATCCTCAATTAGATTAATAGCTGATTTCTCATCAAAACCTATGGTGAACAGAAGGCAGTGGGATGACATTTAAAGCGCTGAAAGATTAAAAAAAAAGTCCACCAAGAATTCTATATCCAGCAAAGCCATTATTAAAAAATGAGGGAGAACTAAAACATCCTGGATAAGCAAAACCCAAGAGAATTTATCACTAGCAGACCTACCCTGAAAGAAAAACCAAAGGGAATTGTTTCAACTAAATTGAAAAGGTACTGCAGAGTAACTTGAATCCACATGAAGAGAAAGAGAGCACTGGCAATGGTAACCATATAGATAAATATAAAGACAGTATAAATGTATTTTTTGTTTGTAACTCCTTTTCTCTCCTGACTTAAAAGACAACTGAATAAAGCAATAATTGTAAATCTGTACTGATAAGTACAAAATGAATAAAGACGCAATCCACATGCAATAACAGCACAAAAGAGAAAGAGGAAAAGGAGACATATGGGGGCAAGCTTTTGCATGCTATTTAAATTAAGTTGACATTAATGCAAACTAGATTTTCAAGTTTAAGTAGTCAATTGTAATCCCCACAATCATTAAGAAAATAGCTAAAACACACAGAAAAGGAAATAAGAAAAAAACCAAAATGTTACAATAAAAAAAAATCAAACACAAAAAAAATGTAATGGAGAAAGTGAGGAACAAAAATGTTATAAGACATATAGAAAACTAATTTTAAAATGGTAGAGTTTTTCCTTATCATAATCACTTTAGATGTAAATGGATTAAATTCTCCGATTACAAGGCAAGGATTGGCAGAATGAATTTTTTTTTTTTAATTTTAAGTTCAGGGGTACAGGTGCAGGTTTCTCATACAGGTAAACTTGTGTCATGGGGCTTTGCTGTACAGATTATTCTGCCACCTAGGTATTACGTCTAGTGCCCATTAGTTATTTTGTTTTTTTTCCTGATCCTCTTCGTCCTCCTACCCTCCACTTTCCAATAGGCCACAGTGTACGTTGTTCCCCTCTTTGTGTCCATGTGTTCTCATCATTTTAGCTCCCACTTGTGAGAACATGTGACATTTGGTTTTCTGTTCCTGCATTAGTTTGCTGAGGACAACAGCCTCCAGCTCCATCCATGTTCTTGCAAAGGACATGATCTCATTCATTTTTATGGTTGCATAGTATTCCATGGTGTATACCATACCACATTTTCTTTATCCAGTCTACCATTGATGGACATTTAGGTTGATTCCATGTGCTTGCTATTGTGAATAGTGCTGCAGCGAACATACACATGCATGTGTTGTTATAACAGAACAATTTATATTCCTTTGGGTGTATACTCAGTTATGGGATTGCTGGGTCGAATGATATTTCTGTTTTTAGGTCTTTGCGGAATTGCCACGCTGTCTTCCACAATGGTTTAACTAATTTACACTCCCACCACCAGTGTGTAAGTGTTCCTTTTTCTCTGCAACCTTGCCAGCATCTGTTATTTTTTGACTTTTTAATAAAAGCCAGACAGAATGATTTTTTAAAATATGATCCAACTATATGCTCTAAAGAGACACACTTTAGATTCAAAGACACAAATAGGTTGAAAGTAAAAGGATGAGAAACAATATGCTACACAAACAGAAACGAAAATGGAACTAGAATGGCTATACTAACATCAGACAAAATAAGCCCTAAGATACAAAGTTTTACTAAAGACAAAAAAGGACATTTTATGATAATTAGGTCAATCCACAAAGAAGATAAAACAATTACAAATATATGCACATAATAGAGCCCTAAGATATATGTATCAAAAACTAACAAAATTGGAGAGAGAAACTGACAATAGTTGGAGACGTCAATAATCTACTTTCGGTAATGAATAAAACAATTAGAAGATTAAAAAGGAAACAGAAGACCTGAACAAAAACACGGTGGCTCACGCCTGTAATTGCAGCACTTTGGGAGGCCGAGGTGGGTGGATCACAAGGTCAGGAGATCGAGACCATCCTGGCCAATATGGTGAAAACCCGTCTCTACTAAAAACACAAAAATTAGTGGAGTATGGTGGTGGGCGCCTGTAATCCCAGCTACTCAGTAGGCTGAGGCAAGAGAATTGCTTGAACCGAGGAGGTGGAGATTGCAGTGAGCCAAGATCGCGCCACTGCACTCCAGCCTGATGACAGAGCAAAACTCCGTTTCAAAAAAATATATATATATATACATATAGCGTGTGTGTGTGTGTATATATATCAAATAGACCTAACAGGTACCTCTAACATACTCAGCCAATAGCAGTAGAATAGACATTTTCTCAAGTGCACATGGATCATTCTCCAGGATACACTTTATGTTAGGTCACAAAACAAGTTCCAATACATTTCAAAAGACCGAAATCACACTAAGCATGCCCTCTGACCACAATGGAATGAAATAAGAAATCAGTAACATAAGGAAAATAGAAAATTGACAAATATGTAGAAATTAAACAGTAGACTCCTAAGTAACCAATGGATCACATATCAAACCTTACAAAGGAATGAAAAAGGGGGAAATTACTACTGACTTTACAGAAATAGAAAAGTTTATAAGGGAATATTATAAATAACATATAGTAACAAATTGGATAACTGATTTGAAACAAATCCGTAAAGACACAAACTATTACATTGATATAAGAAATAGAAAATCTAGGCTGGGCGCAGTGGCTCATGCCTGTAATCCCAGCACTTTGGGAGGCTAAGGCAGGCAGATCACCTGAGGTCATGAGTTCAAGACCAGCCTGGCCAACATGGCAAAACCCCATCTCTACTGAAAATACAAAAATTAGCTGGGCGTGGTGGCTTGTGCCTGTAGTCCCAGCTACTCGGGAGGCTGAGGCAGGAGAATTGCTTGAACCCAGGAGGCTGAGCATGCAGTGAGCCGAGATCGTGCCATTGCACTCCAGCCTGGGTGACAAGAGTGAAACTCCATCTCAAAAAAAAAAAAAAAAAAAAAAAGAAATAGAAAATCTAAACAGACCTTAACAAGAGATCAAATTTGTAATAAAAAACTTCTCATAAAGAAAAGCCCAGGACCAAATGTCTTCTATGAAATGAATAGAAATTCTATCAAATGTTTAAACAATTAACACTAATCTTCATAAACTCTTACCAGAAAAGGGCCAGGTGCAGTGGCTCACGCCTGTAATCCCAGCATTCTGGGAGGCACAGGTGGGAGGATGGCTTGAGGTCAGGAGTTCAAGACCAGCCTGGCCAACACGGCAAAACCCCATCTCTACTAAAAACAAAAAAAATTAGCCCAGCATGATGGTGCGCACCTGTAATCCCAGCTACTTGGGAGGCTGAGGCATGAGAATCACATGGACCCAGGAGGCGGAGGTGCAGTGAGCTGAGATCACACCACTGCACTCCAGCCTGGGAGACAGAGAGAGACCCCATCTCAAAACAAACAAACAAATAAACAACAACAACAAACAAAAACAGAAAAGGAGGCAATACTTTTCAACCATTCTACAAGGTCAGTATTACCTTGATGCTAAGTTAGACAAAGACACCTTAAGAAAAAAAAACTACACACCCAAATTCCTTGCGAATAGAGACACAAAAATTTTTCAACAAAACACTAGCAAACAGAATCCAGCAACATATAAAAAGGATATGTATACATCATGACCAAGTGGGATTTTTTCCCAGGAATATGAGATTCCTTCAACATACAAAAATAAATCAATGTAACACATCAATCATATTCATAGAACACATAACAAAACCATATGCTTATATAAATAGATGGAGAAAAATAAACTGATAAAATCAAACACCTTTTCATAATAAACACTCAATGAACTAGGGAGGGAAGGGAACTTCTTCAACTTGATAAAGAGTATCTACAAAAAACCCCCTCAACTAACATCATAGCATACTGAATGGTAAAAGACTAAAAGCTTTCCCCTAAGATGAGGAACAATGCAAGCATGTCTGCTGTCTCCAACTCTATTCAACCCTGTACTGGAGGTTCTAGCCAAGGCAAACAGGCAAGAAAAGACATGAAAGACATCCAGATGACCCTGCAATTCCACTTCTAGGTATATACCCAAGGGAACTGAAAGCATATGTTCACCAAGAAGTGTGACATCTATGCTCATAGCAGCATTACTCAGAACAGCCAAAAGTTGGAAGCAACCCAGGTGTCCACCAACTGATGAATGGACAAACGAAATGTGGTATGTATCCATAGAAAAAAATATTTTTCAGCCATAAAATAAAGTAGTAGTGACAGAATAAGCAAGCAGGGAAATCAGGAAAGATATAGAAGATATAAACAATAAATTAACCAACTTGACGTAATTGACATATATAGAACACTATGGCCCATAACTGCAGAATACATGCTTTCTTTAAGTGTATGCGAAAACATTTATCATAATGGTCACGTGCTGGAAGTTTCAACATATTTTAAAGGGCTGAGATGCAGAGAACATTCATTAATCACAGTAGAATTAAATGAGAAATCAAAAAGTATCCATGGTTCAAAGATAAAAATACAATGAAATTAGAAAATAACAATATGAAATATCATAACCTGTGAGAAATGCAGCTAAAGCAGTGCTTACAGGAAAACTCACAGCTCTAAACATACACAGCAGAAAAGAACACTGAAAATCAGTGATCTAAACTTCCATCCTAAGAATGCCCCTTGAAGAAAGCAATGAAATAAAAAGGAAACATATAAGAAAAATCTACAAAGCCAAAAGCTGCTCTTCGATAAGATGAACATCATTGAAAAGGTGACCCCAGGAGACAAAAGGATCAGGTCAGAGCACATTTCTGACACAAGAGAACTATGTGTGACCCAGAGCTCAAGCTGGAGAACAAGGTAGCCTAGCACAAGCTATAGGCCTCAGCAGAGAAGCCTCGGCAAGACTTCAACTCTCTGGATTCCGAGACCTGCTCCTCAGCCAGGTGTGGTGGCTCACACCTGTAATCCCAACAGTTTGGGAGGCCAAGGCAGAAAGATCACTTGAGCCGAGGTGTTCAAGACCAGCCTGGGCAATGCGGCGAGACTTTGTCTCTACAAAAAATTTAAAAATTATCTGGGTGTGTTGGCGCACACCTATAGTCCCAGCTGTTCAGAAGGCTGAGGTGGGAAGATCGCTTGAGCCCAGGAGGTTGAGGCTATAGTGATTCATGATTGCGCCACTGTACTCCAGCAGCCTGGGCAAGAGTGACACCCTGTCTCTTTAAAAAAGAAAAAAGACCTGCCCCATCTTAGGGAAGGATAGCACACACAAGCACATGCAGGGTCGCGACCTCCTGTCCTCCTGAAAGCCAGGGACCCTCCATGGCTTCGTTAATGGTGTTGAAAACACCTATGTAATGCCATGGTTGTGAGGCCAGCAGCCCTTCTAGCTGAACCAACTGAAGAGGGGCAGGGACAGGGGATAGAAGAGAGAAGTGGGTAACAGCAGACTGAGAGGATTCCAGATCTCTGAAGCTTTCAGGATCCTTAACTATACAAACAGAACTATATGATTCAAAGTCAACCTAAATGTTGTGGAATCAAAGGCTTACTTATGAAATATCAAAGAGACTACGGGCAGCCAGTGTGGTTCAGAGTGAAGAACAGGGCAGCAGGTGACATAAATCAAAACTACAAAGTAGACTCTGGCTCCCACTGCACCAAATGCCACTTTGACCCTAGGAAAAGCAGTGGCCAATCTACTCAGCAGCCAAACACACCACCACCATTTCATTTTACTCAACGTACATACGCAGACACACCTGCACATGCACACAAGCAGCAAAGTGACCCAGCACAGAGTGACTCAGCACACAGACACAGATGCACACACGCAGACACACACAG